>NC_135532.1:130043661-130729911 GCF_045843805.1 Urocitellus parryii
TTTCTCTTATCTCAAAAGACTAGACAACAAACCTAGACAGCAAGCACATCTGATGGCATGATGTCTAAAAGTCATATCACCCTAATGTTTCCTGAATTTTTATAGCCTTTATTTTTCAGGAACTTGAATAGCCCTGCACGTGGGGAAAAGCAACTAACAAAATTGAGCACCTACTATGTGTCGGCACCATACTAGACTTTTTAAAAAAACACATTCTTTTATTTAATCCTTAAATTTTTTTAATTGCAAAAACATACCAAGAGGACTGAACCATAGTCCATCTGACTCTAAAGTCTAAGTACTTTCCACAATGAGGACAATGATCTTTTTTTCCATGTCAAACCCTCCTCCTGTAAAAATGGGGTAATCACTTTAAACTATTGGTTTAAAAAAATATAGTGACTATTTTATGTAGTTTGCAAAGACAGACATTAAAATATGAAGACTTCAAATCTAATCGTGATTTTTTTCAGGCAGGCAAGTATTTTAATTGAAAGGGTTTCTTTGTCCCATAGACTGTCCCATGAATACCTCCATCCTAACTTATACCCAAACTATTGAGTTCCACCCACTAACTTGCTTCCACCATGTCAATCTGAATTGGTTAACACTGTTGGCATGTGCCTTGGAAGCAGAGACAATCCCTCCTCTTCAAGAGGCTGCTTGGAGGTGTATGCAGATGGCTGGCTGGTCTCCTGTACCCATCTTCTCCCTCCCACCCCTGCCAACACACACAAAGACCTTCACCCTGCTACTGCACCTTCTCTATCCCCTTTCTACTTCCTTCTCTCTCTTTGCTTTATATAAATAAGCTGATCTTTTATAACATCACCACCATTTTCCTTTCCACCATCCATAGCACAGGAGAATACTGGTGGCTGACAGAGCTACCTGTGCACCAAAAGGTGGATCATTGTTGTTCTCCAACAAAAGAGATAAAGGAAGATAAACTTTTTCTGAGACACCTCCAGAAAGCATACTCTCTGGAAGATTCAGGGGCATGTTTGTGTGTATGTGTTCTTTACAGCCACTGTCTGCAAAATGTCAATAGCCAATACATTAAGGGACTCATCTGTCTTGGTGTTTCTGATTCCACGGGGCAGGGATTATATACAATGTTCTTGCTGTTGCTTTCCTTGTGTTTTGTTTTTGCTATCCTCATTAACAGCACATGGCACAAATTCTTAAAGAACATGTCCTTACTTCACAAATTAACCACCACCACCAAAGGAGTACCTGTAGTTCTGTATAATCAGGAAAAGGAATTAAACTTTATGAAAAGAAATATTCCACCCCCCAAAGAAGCAAATCCCTACCCCCAGGATGATAGAAAATGTCAGTTTAAAAAACAAGTTGAGAACTTAAAGCTGAGCGCAAATCTATTAATGTGTTGACTGTTCATGGATATTAGCCAATTCCTGATTTCAGCTGTATATCTTGGCATGCTGTTACGTTGGGTATTATAACAATTCTGAGACGATGTTGAGATTGGCCATCAAAAGGAAACCTGAAAATATTTCACAATGTCTAGAATACAGCTGTCTGTCCATAAAATTTGAAGATAAGTATATTTCATATTAAACTATGTATATGGGCATGCATGCCCAACCTATGTGCTAATCTCCTCCATATCTTTCTTAACTTTCTGAACATTGCATGCTTATTTCTAATGAGTAAAGACAGCATTCATTACTGGAAAAAACACCATGTTGAGGTACTTAAACTTTCAGCTACATTTATATAGAGAAAGCAAGTTTCATTCTTAACTAAGCATAAGTCAATCACTCTAATCTGTCTCAAAAAGCTGCCTCATTTGTGATTCCTATTAGGTGCTGATTTTTTTGTTGTTTGTTTGTTTGTTCTTTCTGTTATTGTTTTGAGAGTGGGGAGAGAAAGTTACAGTATAATTCTTGACATCATATTCGAAATTGGGAATTTATAGACTGCAGGAAACCCACCACCTCTCTCCCAGGACAGTCAACCTTAATGCTTCATGCATATGCGTCAAGTGCTCCATTGCATTTCCAGTCACTGCGAAGTGAGAGTTTCTCTTACCTCCACCATTTCATTAAAAAATAATTTTAAAAAATGCTGAGAAACAAGGGGTCCAAACCACACAGCTTCTCCTTCGCCAGGGTACACGGGTAAGTTACAAAATTCTCACGAAGAAACCAAGTTGCACTGGGGGGTTTATCCACTAGCATCATGCACCCAGGAGAGAAGCATGCGCAAACCATCTCCTAGGAGAGCTTAACCCACCCCCTAAAGGATGAAGTCATCGTGGAGAAGTCAGTACCACCGTCTCCATGGCAGTTCATGTTACTAAAGAAGAATTCATTGAACTGAAACAAGGAATTCACATTAACCTCCTCTGACGAGACCCTGGAATTTTTTTTTTTAATTTCTGGTGAGTAACACTATAATATTTTACATGTTTTAGCTTTTGCTACCCAAAGCATTTAAATTGATAGGCCTTTTAAATCTATGTCCATGAACCAGCGACTTGCCAATATTTCTAATGGAAGACTCCCAAAGTACATAACAATACATATATTGACTTCTTGTTTCAATGAGTATCAAGATTAATTGTCCCTGTAAAGGTAAATAAATATTGACAGAAGTTTCACTTTGGTCCATATTTTCCACTTGAGTCAATAAATCTTGGTATTCACCTCCACTGAAGTCAATATCAGATGATTATTAATTCATGGTATACTTGACTAGCAGCTGAAACTACAACTTAACATATAGAACGTAGTCCTGCAGACCAATTTATGTTCAAATAAACATATGGAATGAAAAATCACCAATCACTTCATACGTCTAATAGGAACAAAAGTATAATCTTCAGATGCCAGGCATATTAAAGAATATGTCTTTCTATTATATTTTAGATACATCTAATATACAAAAAGTGACTTGTTTTATCTCATAATTCAACATTTTACTCTGCATATAAATCCCATTCCTGCTTGCAGTTCCCAATGAATTTTGTATATGTAAAAATGTTCATGTCAGGAAAGAAAAGAGAAAGGAAGGAAGAAGAAAGAGAAACACAAGAAGAAAGAAGAAAGCAAAAAGACAAAAAGTCAAGTTGAAAGAGGAAAGCAAAGAAGAAACCTGGGAGAAGAATTGATAGACAAAACAGAAAATAAGAAAGGAGACAATAGTAATAGAATCGGGGAGAAAAAAAATATAATAAAATATCATAACTATTAGCTGTGTATTTTCATAAATTTCAGCAAAGAGATATTTATTTCTTTCCAATTGCCTTCTCCATTTAAAAAGATACTTCTGCCCACCTCTAATGACTTAAACATCATAAATATTCTAGTTTTTCATTCAAGATCTGAAATGCAAAAAGCTATTAACTTAAATAGCTCAAAGAAAATTTAGAGCAAATATTTTTACACAGTAAATTTAGGACAAGTTCATTAAAGTTTCCAGGGACATCTCCACTAGTATGGAAAGATAATTAAATAGGACTAATAGATGAGTGCTTCCTATAAAATTATGACACTTTTCATCTCTTTGAAGGCACACTAATATTTGAACACAGGCTACTTTAAAGAAGTTGCTCACCAACACTAGGAAATTGGCAAGCATATCAAAAGTTATTGATCTTTCTAGTTGCTGGCCCAGATACATTTGTAGTAAAGTAAGCACAGCCTGAGACTGATAACATTAGCATTTGATATTACCCAGCGAGGGTTTTACCCTAGTTCACATTCCTGAAGCACTGCATTTCTGATCTTTATTGTTATTCTTTTAAATACAAACAAAGTTTAAAACATCTGTCTTTGCCTTTCAAAATTTGATATTAGCCAGAACTTTCTGATTAATGTCTGTATCAACTGACCACTCTGTAATCAATAAGATATTTTAAATGCAAATTTATCTTAAACATAACATGTTTCCTGTGAATTATGAACTATTCATTACCAACCCAAAAGAAGTGATAGTAACATGAAAGAGTGGGTTATAAGGACACCCACTCTTCAAACCTATTCCTCATTCTCTATTCCAAGCCTAAATCACCACAAGAATTTTGGAGGTGAAAAGAATATTGGAGGTCATCTCACCCAACATTTTTACTTAAAAAAAAATATGAAACCAAGAAAGAAGACATTCTGCCAATTATGTCAAAGGCAAATGAGAATCCATCTCATTATTTTACTGAAAAGGCAGAGTGATCAGATGCACTTCCATTAGTTTTCACCTCCCAAAGGGCAATTTGGCAATGAAATATTTGCTGTTGCATTTAGCTAACAAATCCTTCAACAGGGATGACCTTGCAACATGGGAGATTTTCAAATGATGATGCATAAATTCAGTTCTTCAAACACATTTGCTGTCCTAGAAATACTACCAAGTTTCATGTGCTTTCAGGTATAGAAATATGGAGTCCAGGATTACAAATTGATAAACTCTCCCTAGATGGTTATTATTCTTTAAAAAAAAAACCAATAAGCAACAATAACAAAAGCAAGGTAATATTGAACCTGAACGTGAAAGTACTTCTCTAAAATGCCCAAGTAGAGTCTTGAATCATAGTAAAGGTTTACCAGGTAAAGGAGGCTAGTTAATGAAGAAGAAGCACATATAATGACATAAAAACAAGAGAGCTGGGCTGGGCCTGGGACTCAGTGGTAGAGCATTTGCCTTGCACCATTAAGGCACTGGTTTTGATCCTCAGCACCACATAAAAATACATAGATAAATACATTTAAAAAAAAAAAAAGAGAGCTCATGATTTATTCCAGAATCACAAGTTTTTCAGCTTAAGTATGAAGTATCTTTGAAAAGAGAATTGAGATCAGAAAACAAAGCAGGAGTCAGATCTTTACAAGAGACTGGAGCTTTTTTATTTTTTTTAAGTTTTCATGGTAAGCCATAGGGATGAATATGATCAGGATCTCCTTTAAGAAAGATCATTTTGGCATCAGTGCTGAGGATATTTGGAAGAAAAGGATCTTGGATGCCCAATGATCTGTTGAAAACATTTTTTGATCACCCAGGAAGGAAAAGGGAACACCTTGACAACTAATCAATTTGAGTTATAAAAAAAGAAAAAGGCTATCTCCCGGGACTTAATAGGCTTGTAAGAGCAAATATGAATCCAGCCTGGAACTCCCAAACTGCAGAAACCAATGCAAAACTGTCCCAAAGCAGCACAACCTCAGCTCATGCTCCACAAAATACCCTCAGAGAAAGCCTTGTGAAAATGAGCCCAAAGCCCAAAATTCAAAAACATTCCAAGGAAATACTCAGGAGAAAGAATAAGCAGCAACAAGGGATTTCGGGATGAGACATAATTTAATAATGTGTAAGGAACAATATGTATAAATGGAAGTAATCATTAATGATATCAATAACCTATAGAACAATCTGAAACTATACAATGTTTATTTAATAATCAAAAATGTAAACTAAGGACCCACAACCAAAAGAAAGAAAGAAAAGGAATGAAAGATAAAAACAATGGTGAGAAAATAAATTGATTTTTTTAAAAAAGCATATACATCTAAATAATTATTAATTGCATTAATAACAATGGCTCATTTGGAAGTAATAAGTATAAGGTGAAACTAAAACCTTGGGCAGCAATGATCATGTAAAATGGGGGTGGGGGGAGTTACAATCTGAATTAATAAACCCACAGTTCCAGAAAGAGGATATGTGGTTGTGCTTATTACAAGAACACAAATAGAATCTAAGAGGGGGAACAACTAAAAACTCAACGTCAGCCAGTATCACAGTAAGCAGAAGAGAACAAAAAAGCAAGTTCAGGGAGAAAGAAAAAGCAGAAAGCACAGAAAATACAAAACAGACAACAAGATGCAAGAAATAAATCCAAAAAAAAGATCTCGTCACAATAAAGATTAGAAGAAGAGAGTGACATATTTTTATTTAAGAAATACAATCTAACATGTATTGAAATGTCACACTGTACCCCATAAATATGTACAATTATTATGTACTATTAAATACAAATATATGTCAATTATTATGACATAATAATTGAGAGAGAGAGACAGACTTAGCATCTAATTAATACAACTATAAAGTGACCAAGAAAAAAAAAAAGAAAAAACAAAATCTAGTCATGTTGTATAGGAGGAATATATGATTAAAAAAGAAAAAAGGACTCAGTTTTAAAACAAGTAGATGAAAGAAAATACCAAAAAAAAAGTGTTATTGATTATATTAACATGAAAACAGCATAATACAATGCAAAAATTATTCCATAATTATTATAAATAACAAAAGCGATATTTTATCAGAGAAATACAGTATTTGGGATTTGTAGGCATCTAATATTTTCAATTTCAAACCATAAAGAAAAACTTAATAACATTATAAGAAATAAATCTACAAATTCACAATTTTATAAAGGCAAATTTCAATAAACTTCTTTTGATATTAAAGAAGATAACACCTGGGCATGGTGGTGCATGCCTATAATCCTAGCAATTTGGGAAGCTGAGGCAAGAGGATCACAAGTTCAAAGCCAGCCTCAGCAACTTAGCTAGGCCCTATGCAATTTAGCAACACCCTGTCTCAAAATAAAATATGAAAAGGGCTGGGGATGTGGCTCAGTGGTTAAGTACCTCTGAGTTCAATCCCTGGTACCAAAAGAAAGAAAGAACATTACAAATTAGTAGGAACAAATAAGAGTTCAACAGTTCAATTAGCAACTTTGATCTAATGAGTATATATAGAAGGCTACACTCCAAAGAAGTTCCAAAATTATTTTTTCAGCACATCTGAAACAGTTGTAAAAATTTGCCATATTTATTTACAAAGAAAAAACAATAAAACAAAAAGGCATAGTTCAATAAAAATTAACTAAAGTATAACAAAACCTACATGATAAGAAATTTTAAAGAATATTAAATAATAGGTGGGCCAAAAGAGAAATCATGATAGAAATTATGAAAAATTTTAAACAAATAATATTGAGAACATTATATATCAAAACTCGTGGAAAGCAGCTAAACCAATATTAGAGGAAATTTGTAGCCTTAAAGTGTTTATATTAGAAGTTAAGAAAATGAAAACCAATGAAAAAGGAGTCCAATTCAAAATTCGAGAAAAACCAAACAAAATTCACAAGTTTTTTAAAGAAATGAAAAAACACAAAATTTGACAAATTAATTAAAAAAGAGGAGGCATAAATAAAAACATAAGTAATATACAGGAGATTACAAAGTTATTTGAGAGCTTTTTAAATGCTTAAGAAATACTATGAACAATTATGCCAAGAATTTGAAAACCCAAATACAAAGATAAATTTCAAGTAAATACTAAATGTATAAAGCAAAACAGATTTAAAAAAAAAAAAAAAGAAAGAAAAGATGCTGGATTTGGTGGCATTACATGCCTATAATCCCAGTAGCTCAGCTTGGGAGGCTGATGCAGGAGGATCACAAGTTCAAAAGAAGCCTCAGCAACTCAGCGAGACCCATTCTCTAAATAAAATATTAAAAAAGGTTTGGGGATGTGGCTCAGTGGATAAGTGCCCCTGGGTTCAATCCCTGGTACAAAAAGAAAAGGAAAGAACTTTATGACATCAGCCAAAAACAATTTCAAAAAAAAAAAGATACAATCATGCATAAAAGCATAAACACATAAAATCACAAAAAGAGATATGTACACATTTTATTACTTCGAACATGGAAATTCCTGTAAAGCAAAGTTCACCATTAACAAAGTGAGGGAAGGCCCACAGAGTGGGAGAAGACCATGCAATGCATCTAACGAGACAAAGAAGAGCATCTTAAACATACCTGCAAAATGTATAACATACAATCCACAGAAATGAAGGCCGAATGGCCACCAAACATGAAAAGATGTTGACATTTGTTAGTAACAGGAAAGCCAAAATAAGGCCTTGCATGTTCTTTAATTGTAAAATTAATAACACATAATACCAAGTGTCGAGCCAGAACAGGGCATGAAGGAAGATGTAAGGAAAACAGAAACTCAGTCACTTACGTTAGAAGTATAAAAGGTACAATCAGTACAAGCTGGTATTAGCTGGCAAAGTTACAGACACACATAACCCATGATCCAGCGATTTTGATTTGTGGTACCTACTCTAGAAAAATTGTCACACTTGTACATAAGGAGACTCAAATTAAATACTCAGTACAGCAATGTCTGTGACAGCCAAAAAGCAGAAACTACCTATTTCTAAGTAGAGAAATTCATAAGCTGTGGTATACTCATTGAATGGAATTAGACAGTAGTTAAAAATCTACTGAAGTTTTATCAGCATGGATTCACTTCAAATACAAGAGGCTGTGTGACAAGCAAGTTGAAGAATTATATGCACAGTCTAATGCCACTTATGTATATTTTTAATCATACCAAAAGAACATTTATAGGTTATGGTGGAACGTATGCAGTAAAAGTGCTAAAGGAAGCATGGGAATATTTTATACCAACTCCAAGATACAAAAAGTAGATGAAAGAAGGGGTAGGAGACATCACTTTGAATGATTTCTCTAATGGTTTCTGTGTTTTACAAAAACAAATTTGTTAGCAGATATGCAAAATGTTAATATTTAGGTATTAGGTATTATTTTCTGGGTTTTTTCCATTTTTGAAATAGATCATAATTTAAAATAAAAAGCATTATTGAGTGTCTAACTTTAAAAAAAAAAAAAAGAGGAAAGATACTTCCATATAGAAATTCTGCCCCCTGAGTTTCTGGAGTCAGGCATTGGGGTTACTCCACAGACAACTGCTGCCCAGAGCTGATCCACCCAGGACAAGTGTCCTAACCAAAAGGATTTCCTGAAGTTTCCTCCAGGTTTTATGGGTAGGGATTTGGGATGTTGCTAGAAAAAAGTTTTTATGTAGAACAAGGATTTTAAGTATCAGTAACTAAAATAAATAAATTCTATACACACATATACACTAACATTTCCCAAAAGGAAAAATATTTTAACACATAAAAATAGAAAGAAGTCAGAATAAATAAAAGGTTTAAAAAATAAAATAAAATAAATTTGTCTTCATAAATAACATTTTTTTCACCTTTCTCATTTTGCCTCAGAACGGTAAAAACTTCCTAACAGACTAAGAGGAAATCATAAACCAATGTTTGGGGACTGCTTGTTTCAGGAACATACTCAGCATCCAATTAGCAGCCAGAGCCCAGATTACCAACAGAACTAGCATTATAATAAAACATTTATACTAACCTCAAGTGGATTGAGGGATTGCATGTTTATTTCCTTTTTAGCAAGTCTGTTTAATGTTCTAGCTAGAAACATGGGCTGTGCAAGATTCAATGTACAATACACTATGAATCACATCATATTCATCATCTGTTGATCATGAAAAGCTGTTTCTTTTGTGGGTTGAAGAAGTAATATAATTCCATCCATTTTTGCTATATCTTGCCTTGCTTATTTTGCTTAACTCAGTAAAGTGTGCACAGAGCATATTTAAATAGTAGAAATAAAACCCACTGTAATTTGGGATTAGTATCCTTAGAGACACATGCTTTTTAATCTTCCTCAGTTTGGTACACTAATATTGTCTTCTATTCTGTTCAGCACAGGCAGGCATTCAGTTTCCTGAGGTCAGTGACATGACCCCACCAACTCTGAAGAAGAGTTTCAGAGAAAGAGTCAATGCATAATGTTGAAAGTAGATATAAAGCTACTCAGATTCTGCAGCAAGCTGGAGTGAGGGGAAGTTGGGAGGTAACAAGGAATCAGGTCTTTACAAAAAGCAAAATATGGCCTCTCGACCAACCTAGTGACAACACTGAGCCAGTCAGTCGTGTGACAGACAACCTGATAAACAAATGGTCACTTTGCCATTCACTTCTTTGCCCAATTCCAAGGCCATTGTCATGGGTTTAGCCAACCTCAGAACTTGTCATATATTGAAGACTATGCTAAAATTTCTTCCTGGATCATACAGAAATCTCTGCTTTCCAAGGATGTGGGGAAAAAAGTACACTCATACATTGCTGGTGGGACTGCAAATTGGTGCAAACACTATGGAAAGCAGTAGGGAAAATTCCTTTAAAAACTTAGAATGGATCCACCATTTGAACCAGTTATCCCATTCCTTAGTTTATACTCAAAGGACTTAAAATCAGCATACTACAGTGATGGAGCCACATCAATGTTTATAGCAGCTCAATTCACAATAGCTAAATTGTAGAACCAACCTAGATGCCCTTTAACAGATGAATGGATAAAGAAAATGTGGTACATATACGCAATGAAATATTACTCAGACTTAAAGAAGAACAAAATTCTGGCATTTGCAGGTAAGTGGATGGAACTGGAGAACATCATGCTAAGCGAAATAAGCCAAACTCCCAAACCAAAGATATTATCTCTGATAAGAAGATGCTAATCCATAATGGGGGGATAGAGGGGTGAATAGGGAAGAATGAAGGGACTTTGGATTATGCAGAGGAGAGTGAGGGGAGGGGAGAGGGTTGGGGATGGAAAGGATGGTGGAATGAGACAGACATTATTACCCTATATACATGTGTGATTACACTACCAGTGTGACTCTGCACCATATTCAGCCAGAGGAAGGAAAAGTGGTGCTCCATTTGTGTACAATGTGTCAAAATGCATTCTCCTGTCATGTATAACTAATTAGAACAAATTTTAAAAATAAAAAATAGGTACATGGAAAAAAATCTCTGCCTTCAATATATTTTCAACCTTAGAAACACAAAATAGCTACCTGTAATAAGCACAGAGTCACAAAACAATGTAGAAGATCAAGTTCAGCCTAGTTATTTAACATACAAGTTCAACATTATTATTATATGATATGATTTATAATACTATTATTGGAGAAATAGTAGCAAATGGAATAATTACTAAGAGTAATCCATATTTAGAAACATAAGCATATCTACCTCTCTTTTCCTATTTAAATACAACAGAAAGCTATAGTTAGACAATGTGTGCTCCTGCTGTTCAATTACTAATATGTATCAGCTAATATGTATTCTATAATCTGTCCTTTGCCCCCAGCCACACCATGTAACTTCATTATTCAAAAAAACATTTGAGCATGTGCTGGACACCAATCATTGGGACTCAAAAACAGCACCTCGTTAAAAGTTAGGGTTTCTTTGATCACATTGGACCAGGCAGCATGTCTAATAAAACTTGATTCTAAGTACCTGTGCAACACTGTCTCATTTACTTTCCCATCTTTGAAATTAATAATTGAAGTTTTAATCTTGTGCAAAATCTGAATGGGGCTTCTCCCTTCTCAGACATCTCCAGAGGCTCCCACCAGTAACAAACCTGCAGAGCTGCCTCCTTCAGGTTGCAGTTCCCTTAGCATTTGATTAGTAACACGGCACTCTGCTTTGAACATACTTTAAAAAAAAAAAAAAAAGATAGGTACTGGGTAACTCAGTTTCTTCAGATGAAAATGATTTAATCTGTAGTAACATCTGACTGTGCGTCTAATTCACACGAGTAGTCCTGACATTTTATGAATAGGGAAATGAGAGAGCGTGTTAAAGAAGGCTTGACAGCAAGAATGAAAGGGCGAAGATTCAACTTAAGCTGTTGAAAGCCTAACAAGATAAAGACAGGCAGGAGAGAGTCTCCTTAAATGCGATGAAATAAGGCCTGAAGGGAAGGAACCATCGAGAGATTGACGAGTATACACTTTGAAACGCAAGATGAATGTGTTCAACGTGACAGTAACGTGTGGTTAAATTAATCAAAGTACCAATTGCCTTAAACGGTAGGAGAGAATACAGATTTATGCAGCAGTCATTGTTGATGGTAGGTGTGAAATTTGAGCTAGATCAAAGAGGCGGAGCTTTTGAGAAAAAATAATGTTATGATTGTGCAACATCCTCATAACCTGTGGATGTAACTAGTGATAGTTCACTGTCTTCTCTCCTTGTTTCTGTTTTATTTCTTCTACTTTAAAAAAAAATACAAAACAGGGGATTAATATCAGTGGAGTTTTTTTGTTTGTTTTTTGTTTTGGTTTGGTACTAGAGATTGAACTCAGGGGCACTCGACCACTGAGCCACACCCCCAGCCCTATTTTGTATATTTTATTTAGAGACAGGATTTCACTAAGCTGCTTAGGGCCTTGCTTTTGCTGAGACTGGCTTTGAACTTGAGATCCTCCTGTCTCAGCCTCCCAAGCCACTGGGATTACACGTGTGCACCACTGTGCCTGGCTTAGTATCAGTTTTTGTTGCCTAAAGAAAATATTTCATTTTAAGTGACTTTGCTCTTGTGATTTTCATTGATAAATATTGGAAGGCAGAAATTTTCAGAGAGTAAGCTTACTAGCAAAATTAATAAGTCTAAAGTTTACATCGACAGTTTACACTGCCCAGTTCTTCCTCTCTAGTTCCTGAGGGCATGATGCAGCCCCAGATACCAAGCTCACTATTTGTTTTACACTTGATTCAAGCTACTTTGCCTTGATAAAGTGCTTCCCATGGGGCTGGGGATGTGGCTCAAGCGGTAGCGTGCTCACCTGGCATTCGAGCAGCGCTAGGTTCGATCCTCAGCACTACATACAAATAGAGATGTTGTGTCTGCCAAAAAATGAAAGATAAATATTAAAAAATTCTCTCTCTCTCTCTCTCAAAAAAAAAAAGTGCTTCCCATGAAGTCAGATGTTGAGGACACTGTCAAAGCAACAAACAGACAAACATACTTTCAAAACAACCTCAAAGATAAGCATCAAAATGAATTAACCATTAGCCAACTTAAATGACCACCAAACCAAAACACACCACTTACTATACCCATCACTGAAGTTTTATTATATACCATGAGAGCATTCTGCATTCACCTATCTGCATTGACCAATGTTAAGGTCTGTAAATAAGTCAAAAATAACACCTGGTATTTTGCCAGAGAAATGTTAGAGTTCGTAAACAAGTCTGGATGGTGCCTGGCAAAATGTCAGAGGGAGTGGTTTAAGAAGTAACAAAAGCGAGCCATTAAGTGTGGAGATTCCTTATTGGTTGATTGATGTATCTAGTTTATGCTAATTAAGATAAGCTGTGCAAAATGTATAAATAGCTCTGTTGTCCTACAATAAATGGCTCCCATTCCTGCTGTATCAACATACACAAGTTATTCGTCACCGCCCGGTTATTTTGCTGCAGCCGGACCTCGGCAGACCAACAGAGAACAACATTTTTAAAGCAATTATTGTTCAAGGGATGATAAGGGACAGTAACAGATCCCCAGAGTATCTGCATCTTATCACAATTCCTGGCATGGTGATTCTGGATTCATCTTCCTACTCCAAGCTTTCAATTGGGAAAGACTGCCTTGACAGGAAGAAAGATGTTTTATACATATTAAACCAGTTCATGAATGGCCCCATTCACCTTCAGCCTTCTCATTCAAATTCAGTAATGATGATAGAAGGGACAGAATCGAGTCAATAAGTGGCAATAGTGAGGATAGAGGGGAGAATCGTGTTTGAAACTCCTATCTAGGTTAAATCTTTCCTGTTGTGGGTTAGTCGCTTTTCTCCTTCTATCACATGGATTTGGAAGCTACTTGGTCACCATATTTCTCTTAATAGTCCTTCAAACAGTTGAGGACAGTTATTAAGTCACCTCTAAAGCTTCTCAATACCCGTAATCCTGATTCCATTCATCTTTTTTCATCAGTGCTGTTTTCCAACCCGTTAATCATTTTCATTGCTCTCCTCTGGACCCTGTCCAAGTTCTCCACGTATCTTTAAGCTTCTGTGAATTATGTGACCGGTTTATAGCTTTGATAAGCCTGGGTGGTGGACAAGGTAGAATCTCATCACTACAGACTGTAAATGTATATGGGGGGGAGGGCAGGGATGAAGGAGCAGAAAGTCTGATTCTATGGGAAATTTAAATGCAAATATGACATTCATTTAAGTATTTATTTTTTGGAACTGTCTCTAAACATACCCCCATCATAATATCCTGAGCTATAATGTCAGTCTGTATTTTACATGTATGTATTTTTAATGCCAATCTATGCCTAGTTCTTTTAGGTAACAGAGAAAAAAAGACTATGTTTTTCAGAAGGTTGGTTTACTTTTTGATTGGAAAGAGCTTTTTAATTGCAAGGAAGTGCTACTTACAGCACTTAGACGAAATAGATGAGAGTATGTCCACTGTGTCTCCAATATTCATTCTTCCAGTGGCTATTTCAAATGAGGTTAACTTGCCCAAACCAGAATATATTGGTCGTTTAGACCTGCTCTCACAGTCGAAACTACGAACAAAATTCTAACTTCAAGTCCGGTAGCCAGGTTGTACCTCTGGGAGGCAGTTTAGCACAGTGATGGTGACTGGAGGCTAGACACTTACAAGCTGGGAACAGTGAGCTGGCACCCTTCTCCTCCAAGAGGGGCCAATAAAAGATCTAATAGGACTGATGTGAGAATTTGGTTGGACACCCAGGTAAAATCTTCAGACCACTGTCTGGCACATAGAAAGCAGAATGACACTACCAGGAAAGGAGGTGAGTATAGCCACAAGTCCTCCATGTCGAGAGCACATGGGGACACACAAATCTTTTTCCAGGGATATGTGCTGAGGTCACAAGAGCCTCCCCAAACAAGATTAAAATTAGTGGTTATGAGGACAGCAGAGAAGATGCCACTGGTTCTGATGGCAGAAGATCTCACCACTAGAAGCATCAGGGGTCCGAAGAATGCAGCAGGAGTTAAGTGGATTCAGTGGATAGCTATTTGCCTCTATGAGCCTTAAGGATTCCCTAAAGAGAGACACCACACCCATCTCTGGAAATATATTCCCATGTCAGAACCCAACGTGCATATGGAAATTATTATTATCCCTTCCTTGGCTGAGGCCTTAGGTTATAAAACATTTGTGGTGTTTGTAACCTAAAAGAGGGATTTCCTCAATTTTTCTAAAACGGCCTCATTTTTTTTAAGGACCACCATTATCCATACCTCATTTGAGATCAAGTGAATTGTCAAATTAATGTGTTTTTGCAGGAAGCTGATTCCATTATTTCCTTAAGGGAGTGCGGCTCTTCCCAAGGGTTATCGGCAAGCTGCTGCGCTGGATTCTTGTGCCAGTCAACTCTTCCTGACTGGCCATTTCCCCTCTGGCTGGAGATAACCTTGCAATGACTCCAAATTCTTGTATTCAGTATCTGATTCCATCTCCATCATAAAGCCTTCCCAAGATTATGGCTGAACCTAAGCATTTCCATGTCTTGGTTCATTCCCAAGATCCTAAGCTGACTCTTGCTTGAACTTCAGTGGAAAATCCAAATCATGTGAGAATCTGGAGGAAAACAATAACTTTTACTTGATTCCACTTTCTAAACACATAGTAAGGGACAATAAATACTCACAGGTGACCGTGATAACTACTGAAGATTTTTCTTTGGGACCCACGTAAAACAAGTTATATTCCATAAAATATAGACCATTATGCACAGACCTTAAGAAAGATCTTGGCTGTCTATCCATTCCTATTTCTCATCTCTTCACTGCCAATATTTCCTTTAGGAAAAAAAAAAGAATCTATAAATTCGAATTATGTTAAAATGGGCAGGATCTTTATTTCCTTAATCCGCTCCCATCTTACTCACCATTTCTTCCATGGAACATCATTCTCTCCATCCCACAGTTTATAATTGACTTCTCCTGCCTCCCAATGACCCACTAACTGTCAGTAACCAAATCCTGATGATTCTTTCCTTACTATGTCATTCTTTTAATTCCTAGTGCTTTAGCCTGGTCCAGGTCCTCAAACTTACTCCCAATGTTTCTTCTGCAATACTCCACTAACTAGCTCTCCTGCCCTCCAGTTTTTCTCTCTGACAATTTTTCCTGCATATACTTTCCAAATTAAACATCCTAAATCATAATTTTGATTATATCTCATCACATTTTGGACATTCCAGTGGTTCCCCATTATGTCTAAATAAAGTTCAACGTGCATGAGTCCCGTGTGTTTGAATGAATCAGTGCAAATATTCTATACGTAATTTGCAATGAACCAAGCACCCTGCACATATTACTCAAGAAGCCAGAATCAAAACTTCATGGCCACTCTCCAAACAGAGAGTGAAGTAGTTTTATCCACAGCATCACGAAACCTGGTGGAACAGAGAACTGTTGAAGAGCCATACAGGGAAAATTGAGGAAAATTCCCACTCAAGATGAGCTTTTAAAAGATGGATTCACACAAGAAAATCAACAAAAGAATAAACAAGCCCAATAGAAAAGAGAACTTACAGAAAGAATTAGAAATAATTAAAGAAACAGAAAAAAATACCTAAGAAATACCTAAGAATTCTGAAAAGAACTTTTAAATAATGATGTTTAAAATTCCCAAAGAGAAAAGGAAGGATTAGCATCAATGAAACAAAAGCAGGGTTATAAAACAGAACAATAGTCATGAAAAAGAGCCAGTTAGAAATCTTGAAGTGGAAAAGTAAGAAATAAAATGTTATGTATGGGCTTAAAGGTAAACTGGATACAGCTGAAGAGAAATTTAGTGAACTTGATGATGATTAAACTGAATGAATCTCATAGGATGTAAAGAACTAAAGAAGCTGAAATAAAGAGAGAAGAAATAGAATAGATGTGGGAACATATGTTTACATATGTGTGTGTTTATAAAGATATATTTATGTGTATATGTATAGATTTCTGAAGGAGAGAAGAGAAGCAGTATTTGAAGAGATAATGACTAAAAGTTCTTCAGAATTTTCTAAAAAAAAGACACGAGTACTTACAAGAATAATAAAAAAGAAAAATCTATACTAAGAGATATGGTATTGAAACTCCAAAAGAACATGGATAAAGATAATAATCATAAAAGCTTTCATAGAGAAAAAAGAAAGACTACCCATAAAAGAGAATATCAGAATGATAAAATTATTCTTCCCAATGATCAGAGCTGATAAAGACACCATGGAAATATATTCAAAGTACCAAGGCAAAATAACTGAACCAGAATTCCACGTCTACTCAAACCATCATTCCAGGGTCTGGGAATGTGGCTCAGTGCTAAAGCACTCACCTAGCATGTGCGAGGCCCTGAGGATTGATCTTTAGCACCACACAAAAATAAATAAATAAAATAAAGGTATTATGTCCACGTACAACTAAAATATAAATATTTTTTAAAAAATCATTCAAGTGGGGCAAAATAAAGATGTTTGCAGACTTATAAGAACTAAAAAAATACTAACCATTAATGAACTATTTCCAAAGAAGTATTAAAAAATATACTTCAACCTGGAAAAGAAAGAAGGAAGTTAGAAAGGATATAAGAAATAGGGTAAGCAGATAGGTCAATCAAAGATGCTAATGTGGCTAAAGTATTGATTGCTTTAAAAGAAGTTAAAAATTAAATTCTAGAAAATAATAACAAGGGAAATGAGAGTTAATAGCGAGAGCATGAGATATTGGAAGGATGCTAAAATGTATTAATGTTCTTGTGTTCAATGGGAGAAGATCATCGACACTAACTATAAGTCTTTTTTTTTTTTTTTTTACAAAAAGTAAAGACTTTTTATTGTGATGTGTATTACAAGTAACCAAAAGAGAAAAGGTAGAAACTTGGTAATGTTTTCTAAGTTTCTCTTCCTTATGATCTTCTTGCCTCACTTACTATCTCATGAAGGGATAAACTTTTTAAAACTTCAGAACCTTTTTTATAATCAACCACTGGAAATGGTGTGTAATTTCCAAACAAGACAGCACTGTATCCAATCAATCATGTTTTATAGTTTTAAAAAGACTTAATATTTTAGCAGTAGAATACGAGAACAAGATTTAAAATAACAAAATAAAAAACATGTTAGGAAAAGCTTAATTATTGGATCATAAAGCCTCCCAGTAAACGCTCTTAGAAGATGTATTCAAAAGCTAAGTAAAACTGGATGAAGCTGCACACAGTAAAAGCCCTTGACATTTGGCCAGGCATTCCACAGGAGCAGGCAACTTAATGGGTCCCTGCTTCGTCTCTACCATGTATGATGACTTTTTAAATCCTCCTCTTAAAAATCCCTTTTATTAATTATTCAGTTTCTGAACAAAGTCTATAATAGATAAAATCTATTCATGTCTAAAAGATAAAACTATATTTTAAAATGGGTATAGAGAGAATTGAATTCTTCATTAGAATTTTGAATACTTAAACATAATAAGTATACTTGTATCTGAGTGACATCTTATTTTCTAAACTTTTTAAGTTTTACCAAATTATCATTTTGTATTGTTTATCAGCAGGCAAAAGCAAATGTTTTAAAATTTTAACATTTTCCACATTAATCCATCTTTAAAAGGATTCAATTACTAGGCAATTATATAATTTTAAAGAAGACTTTCCAAATCTAATGGAATTCTTCTAATTTAAAAGAAGCTTTAAGTGTTGGGATATATTAGTTTTAATTATTAATCTAAATGTATAATATGAGGTCCTACAGCCTGCTGCTTACACAAAACAGGGTTAATCTAGTTATATAAACTAACCTCTTCTACCCATACATCGAAATGGTTGTTAAAATAATGAAGTTCCAATGAGACCGATGAAAAGTTCTATAGCTCAGAGAAAATAAATTTTTTCTTAATTGAAACAGAAATTAAGTTAAATTTGATCATTTTCCAGATTCTCATAAACCCAATGCATTTATGTCCATGGAACCTTATGGAATGTAACTTACTTCTCCAAGTCCTAAAGTACCTTCACTATCCGGCTGCTTCCAAGTCAATAAAAACACTCAGAAGGGTTATTCTCATATTTCCAACTATAACTGAGTAATCCTAAGGTTTGTTTAGAATCTGAGTACACATTCCTGGGTTGAGTCAAGCACATTAATGTATAGATCATTCCTTTCTGCATGACTCTGTATCATGTAAGGAACACAAACAGACTTCCCATTTCCTGTATCTCATACCACTAGAGCCAAAGACCAGAAAACAGACATCTAAATTTAAAGAAAAAAAAATGAAAACATTGCTACTGAATTTCCTCATAAAATTCCTGAAAGCATTATATACTCAAGATACCCTGGTGTTCTACTTATTAGTTTTATCCTCAGTAATCAAGCAGGGAGAATAAAAGCAGAAACAGAAACAAAAACAGGAAAGTCTCTTATGAAAGGTTATGTTTTGACCAAGTTCTGGAATACTCATTTGAATATTGTGAACAAAAAAAAATTAAAGTGCCATTTATACAAATTCCTCTAATTGTACCTAGTTCAACAAGCAAATCTATTATTAATAACATGAAGTGTTTTCACTTTTGCCATTGACAAGATTTTAGTGGCCAGGCTGGCCACTTACCAATTCTTTCTGTTTAAAATCAAGCAAAGTTATTTGTTCATTTCTGACAGGTATTCTGGCTCTCATTTAGATTAGCTAGAGTTTTGCTGATTCCTCAAGTAGAGAATGAATTCAAAATTTTAACTAGAAACCCCTAATTGTATTCACTTTTTAAAAATGAATTTATGATTATGTTTAAAAATAAAATGCTGTCCAGAAGTAACTACATAATGTGATTACTAGGCCAGCCACTTACAAATTCAAGTTGTGTACCTGATTATACTAGCCAAGATCCACAAGGAGTAACTAATAACAGTAATGCTACCCAGTGCATTAGACTTTATTTAGCATCACCACATGTCACATAATGTAATATGCACAAATTGTGGGAAAAGCAGCATTATTTATGATCCTCATTGTAGTTAACATCCATTGTTTTCTTTCAGCCCAGGGTCCATTTCCTTTTCCTACAGTGCTCTGATTTCCTTTTGAGGATTTGCCTCTTACTTACATGCACAAGGAATGGAATCAGAGGTCCATCCCTTTCTTAAGATGTTGGTATGTTAGCCAAGTTAGGACAACCATTATGATTTGATGTTTGCACCGAGGAATAAAGACATTCAAACTACTAAGA
Source organism: Urocitellus parryii (assembly GCF_045843805.1). Lineage (NCBI taxonomy): Eukaryota > Metazoa > Chordata > Mammalia > Rodentia > Sciuridae > Urocitellus > Urocitellus parryii. The sequence continues at coordinate 130,063,589 of NC_135532.1, forward strand.
GGTTTTCAGTTTGGTGGTGGAATCCAAAACAGATTCTTCCTGCCACATGTCTGATGTGTCCAATCCCTTGGAGATGCTTTGACTTCTCACCTACTTTCAAGACTGGTTTTCTAGCCCTTCTGCAATGCCGTGTCCTCCCCATGTTATTTCAGTATAAATAAATAAATAAATAAATAAATATTTTTTAAAAAGAAGTGAAAAATTTGCCTGAGTTAACCAGAGTGTTTCTGTTGATTGCAACCAGAGAATCCTGAAACACCCTTTTTTTACATAAAATGCAGAAATGTTAAGTAATTTTTCAGGGTTGCTCAATAAGCAAGAATGTTGATATCATGACTCCTTATCCAATGTTCTTTCCACTCTGTCACACAGATAAGAATGATCACACAGTGTTTTTTAAATCTGGAACTTGATTTTCCAATGGTGAAATGGCTTTAGAGTTTAATATTATAGGAGTAATTTTTTTTTTTTTTGGGTACTGGGGATTGAACCCAGGAGCACTTAAACAATGAGCCATTTCCCTAGCTCTTTTTATTTCTTATTTCAAGAAAGGGTCTTGAAAGTTGCTTAGACTAGCTCTGAACTTGTAATCCTTCTGCTTCAGCCTCCCAAACAGCTGCTATTATAGATGTGCACCATTAAACCCAACTAGGAGTAATTTCTCTTTGAGGAAAAAAATTAAAAATAATCTAATTTTGGGTAGCCATAAGTATGTTCATAGAACTATTTTAGATGCATTATCCAAGTCCCTCAGCAATATTTTCCAGTTTGTGTAAGTACAAACATATTGTACCATGTCCTTCAACTACTGGGTTATCAGTGCCCACTCTTGGTTGATTTTCCCAAATACTGTCTTGAATTTAAACATCATATAAAAGGAAGATAAAAAGATACTGTGTATTAAGTGAATTGAGAACACTGATACGAAAAGCTACCATTTTTGAGAATGTACTACATGCTAAGTAAGCCATTAGCCTATATTTATATCCTGTTATTAAATCCTCACAACAGCTTTCCAAGGTCAAAATCATGTCTCATTTTAAAGTAAGACGACTAGGATTTACAGATGTTAAGAAGCTTGACCAAGTTTACATACTTGAAAAAATGCTAAAACTACAATCTGAAGTCTTCATTCTTCCCATGAATTCCACATACTCTCTCAGAAATGCTGCAGAGCATGTCAAGATCCAGCCTTCATCCTTCAACCCCCAGAGGCTCAGACCAAGAAAACTTGGGTGGTATCATTAGACTCTAGGACAACTAGCACTGCACAAATCAGAATCGGCAAGAAACTAAATCTTTCTTCAGAATTTGGAAACACACAACATATATATGTTAAAAGAGATTCTGAATACTGCAGTGGCTGAAATGACAACATTATGGTGTTCCCTGTAATGCAATAATGTGAGCCAGAAAAATCTTACATTTCAACAAGTTCCAGAAATCTTTCTTTCTGGTTTACAAGGAGAAAGGGGCCTTCATTTTCTCCCCTAGAGTTCTTTGCCCTCCCCCTGCTACATTTCCCTATAAGAAATTTAACTTATATCAATCAAAATTTCCATTTTAACAGATGTACATCTCACACTCAATATGCCACCCTTTGCAAAAACTGCCTAACCCAATAGTGAATGCAAAAATAATTATGTGAAATATTTCTTTAAAACCTTCAGCAGTTAAGAAAAAAAAGACACACCTAAACCCATTTTTTCCATCTGGTCCCCAAACTTTAGTTCATGGGCAAAGTATATGGTATTTGTATTGGCAGGGAGAAGTGTGTGATTTCAAAACATCATCTAGTAGCACTGTAATATAGACTATAGTGCTAATGAGGCATGGTGGTGAAGATCATTCTTATAAAAATATCAATTGTTTCAATATGTAAAAGTCTGCTTAAAACTAGATGTTGAGTCTTATTCATGTCTAGCCATCCCAAAAATGAATCCTACAAGTTACTAATAGGCTTACAACCATCTCTAAAAAGAGATCAAAAAGTATACCCTGCCCAATATGTCACAAGGAAATGATGACAGCAAATAAAAAAAAATGCTTTTTTAAAGTCTGAATGATTGCATAATCTGATGAAGGGGTTGTGCAGACTTGCCATTTGGTAGTAGTAGGGGGTAAAGAGGTGGCTCAATCTTGCTGGGGCTCGTTCTCCATGAGGATGCTAAAGTCAAGCAACCAAGACTTGAATCAGTAAAGTGCTTAATGAGTTCTCATGAAATCCCCACATCTGTACTGTATTTATTTCTCCTTCTTGATTAATTGCTCTGTTTCTCATAAAGAAAAGATTTTTTTGTGTGTATCTTAAAAGTTTAAGTAGGGCAAGGAGGATAGATCAGTGGTACCATGCTTGCCTGGCATGTGCAAGGCCCTGGGGTTTGATCCCCAGCACTGGGGGAGAAGTGGAGTTTGGCCTAATTATAATTCTATTGCATTTTACTTTTATGTAACATCATTTAAAGAGCTCATAAAGCCATATTCCACATTCATAAACTCAAATTCTTTTCATATTGCATGATTTGTCCATACCAACAAGATTGCCCCTATCATCAACCAGCCTGGCTACCCAAATAAAACTTGTGAGATCCTATCAAAAGATAGCAATGGCAAGTGAAAGAGCAGAAATTTATTAATTCTGCCTCATTCCATGGAGATGTGATTTTTTGTGTATTCAGAAATCAGAAATTTCACGTTGCAAATGTATATCGTTTAAAAGAACTCCCGACAGACATGCTCCAGAAAGTAATTTATGGTCCCCAAATTGCCATAACTATCACATTCTTAGCATATAAGTCAGACATAGGAGCAATAGGTGAGTAATTGCATGTATATTCTTACACCTACAACAAATATTGGTCCAAAAGTGAGATTCCCACAAAAGGAATGGGTTGGGGACACAATTCACCTATGAGAGTTCTGTTATATAGGAGAACTCCCTCAATGTTGTATGAAATGCAGAGATCAGATACAGAAAAACAAAAACTTCCCACTTCCTCTATCCATTGCCTCACTGTTTATACCAAATCTGGTAATAAATGCAAAATTCTCTCCTCATGTACTATTCACAAGTAAGAATCTAAGACTGGGGCTGTAGCTCAGTGGTAGAGCATTTGTATGCACATGGCCCTGGGTTAAATCCTCAGTGCTGGGGTTGGTGGGGGGAGTCCATCATTTTATTCAAAATATAAAATGATTATATGATACAAAAAATTCTCAAAGTAGTAAAAACCTGAAAACCAATTCAAAGTCAAAATCTTCCCCTAATTTTAGAGGAGATTTTTTTTTTTTGCCAATATGTGATATTTTGTGCCCTTACTAGAGGCATACCAAAGCAGCACATACTATAATTGCAGTTTCCCATTTTTTTCTCAGCTTTATTGGGGCATAACTGACAAATAGAAAGTGTATGTACTTAAGGTAAATGACTTGATTTTTTTATGAATTCATTTTACTTATACATAATACTAGGGTTCATTTTGACATAATTACACATGAATGGAATATAATTTGCTCCAATTCAGTCCTCAGTACTTCCCATTTCCTTCCTCTCATCCTCCTCCTGTTCCTTTACTTCTCATCTTTCTTCTATTTATTTATACTTCTTTATTTAATTAGTGCCTTGTGGATATACAGGAAGGTGAGATTCACTGTGGTATATTCACATATGTTCATAGGAACAACTTGACGTTTTGATACATGTGTCAAACTGTGAAAGTGATTGTTGCAATCAAGTTTGTTAACATATCCAATCACCTCATATGTTGTATGTGTGTTCCTGTGTGTGTGTGTGTGTGTGTGTGTGTGTGATGAGAACCCTTAAGAGGTAACTTCTTAGCCAATTTCAAGTACACAATAAAGTACTGCCAATGATAGTCTTGCCCTGCTGTATTTCAGATGTCTATAATTTATCTTTCTTGCATAACTGAACTTTCAGTTTTCCATGTTTTAAAATACAGTCACCTTTTACTGCAGGATAGGAGAAAGAAGCCCACGGCCCTCTTTAGTTGCTACATGTAAGTCTGGTTTTCCTCTTCATCAAAACCTCCTGAAAATAAGGTCTCTTTCTCTTTATCGTGAGCGTGGAACTGTGGTTCTTGAAAGCTTCTCGCTGCCTTGGTTCCAAGCCTTTCTTGTCTCACATCAGTCAGAGGAAAGAGTGCCCCCACAGGCCATCATTAACCTGCCAATTCTGCCTCCAAACAAGGAGGACAAGAGCTCACTAATTTGAAGATCAAAAAGCCACTTGTCCATTATATAATTGGAATGAAAGGCAAAATGTTGCCGTTCTGAAGAGCACAGTAATTACTAGCTGTTAATTGCTCTCTCGTGGTGGCTCACTTTTAATTAAAAAGAACAGCTCGTTGCAGGCCGATAAGCAATGGTGGAGACCACTGGTTTAATCAACAAAGCAGAAAAATTTGTTTCTGCCGCAGCCAACAACAGCTTGAGAAATCTTCAGATGTCCAATTGAGATTAAAAACTGTCTATTTAGTGCAGTCAGATTTTATTTTAACCAAGGAAATGACTATTTGAAGTCTTCCAATGTGAGTGTCCCTGCCACATCCCCGCTGGTGCCATGGGGACTAATCACGGACTGAGGTTGTGATCACTCAAGTAAAGAAATTTAGCGACTTTCCTCTTGACTTCATCATTCTTGGGTAATTGGCCTGTCTGAGGTGAGTACTCTCTTTTTTTTTCTTCTTCTTCTTTCCTTATTTTTTTCTTTCTTTTTTTTTTTTTAAGAAAGCACTTTAAAGTATGGAAGGTCCACAGACTGTGCATTTAATTACTGTTCATATTTCATGCAGTCAAACTGAATTTCATTTAAAAAGAAAATGATTTACCTATCTTTTAAAAAGCCTTATATGCTCTGCTTTGTTTTTATATTCCAGAGCTTATATATTTACCTGCCAAAAAAAAATGAATTTAGGGCATCAAAGTTATTCTGTAAGATGCTTCTCTGTCTTTTCCCTTTCATCTCACAGACAGCAAATGCCAACTGTCTTTATGGGGAATACCTTCTGAAAGGATAACACTCTGTTTAGTTAAGAAGGTTCTCTAGGTGAAGTGGGTTACATGGTCACAGTTGGGCTCATAGCTCCAACTTTGGACAGTATGTGCACCTACCCCAGGCCTCTACTCTCTCATAGTCGTTGGAGAGCCATTTACTTTTTTAAATTGCCTATTCTTCCACTTTACTGTCTCTTATGAGTCTTGGCTTGATTTTAGTCTAGTCCTTCATCAAGGAGGAAACATCTTCTCTCTTCACTAATCATGAAGACACACATCCCTGAGTTATCTGGGTAATACTAAAAATGAGTTTTCATCAGAATGACTGCAAAAGAGACCAGCAGTCAAATATCTACCCGTCTCACTGGGTAAGTGTAAGTCTTTCTATACAAAATGGCTTATCACTTCTGCTCAAATGGTGACTCTGTAAAGATCTATCCCCTGGCTGGACACAAAGCAAACTTCTCTTTCTCCTCAGACTATTGACAGTCATCAAGATACAGCCTACAAACACAGGTAGGTAAATGGGTGCTTTAATTTGACTAAAGGAAAATTAATGTATTGTTAGCTTAATTTGCTAGTCCTTATCTTTTCCTTGGAAATACTGTTGACGTCAGGCTGATGGAGGCTGGTACCTGCTTCATGCCTCTGAGACTATCTACCTAAAAGCACAGAGCGCTCCCTCCTACTAGGAAATTTATCAATTAACTCTTAAATTAACTTCCCCATATTAAGGTTGTCTTTTTCAGTAAGAAGGGGCAAGACAAGAAAATAGAATTTCTATAGGGTTTTCTTTTTCCACTCTCTTCATTTATATCCAAGAATAAATGGCCTAGCATGTAGAAAGAACAGAGATCAATTTAAGTTTAAATCTCACTTTTCCATTTCTTCATGAGTAACCATGGGGAAATTATTTAGCCTCTTAAGAAGAATCTTAGTTTAATCTATGGAGAAAATGACTCTTTTCAGGAGATGTTGCAAAAATTAAATAAAATAATATTTTGAATATAGTAGGTGTTCAATAAATGATAGTCGTTCCTCAGAAATGATGGATGCTGGTAATATATGAGTTCTAGTTCAGGAAGAATCCCTCCCCTGTATACTTTCAAATATGGCAGGACTGAAGAAGACAACCTCAGAATTATTGTGTCCCCATTTTCTCCTAACACTACAATTCATTACTAAGCATGCCATTAATTACTTTAACTACTGTAAAATCTGGCTTGTGGTGGAATGGAGCACAATGAATTGGTAAATGGCATGAAGAGGAATTTGATAGTGAATTTGCTTTAACATAAAGATGGGAAGAAAAAAGAAATTTTCTAAAGTTTAAACTCCTGAAAATTTCCCTCATTGAGGGGCTGGGAATGTGGCTCAGGGGGTAGCGCGCTCGTCTGGCATGCGTGCGGCCCGGGTTCGATCCTCAGCACCACATACCAACAAAGATGTTGTGTCCGCCGAGAACTAAAAAATAAATATTAAAAATTCTCTCTCTCTCTCTCTCTCTCTCTCTCTCTCTCTCTCTCTCTCTCTCTCCCCTCTCTCACTCTCTTTAAAAAAAAAAAATTTCCCTCATTGAAAGAAAATTTGTTCATTTTCTTTTAATGAGCAGAAGAAAAGTGCATGCATGCACACATACACACGCACACGCACACGCACATGCACACGCACATGCACACCACACACACTTTTGCCAGATTTCTCTACCTAGCCTGTCAATCCTGTAAATAAGTTTAGCAACAGTGAGATTAGTTTGGTGAAGGTAAGAAATCATTCACATGCAGCAGCATCTTTTGATTTAAGAAGACCATGCAACTAGGAAAATAATGAAATTAAATTACTTTTTCCTAAAATAAGTACTTTCCTCAAGCGCATTTCAAAGTTGTTGCCTCTTTGATGTAGTATACCTTCCTGGCTTTGCTTCTCCTGGGAACTATTACACGGCTTCTTTTATTTCTCACTGATAACCAGGAAGCTTTTAAAACAATTACTGAATTCAATGGAAAATTCAATGCCTAGGTGAAAAATATTAGTCTTATTTTTAGTTACAAAATAAACATAAAGCTACAGTCATCCTGTCTGTATACAATCATGACAATATCAAATTCTAAGGTTGAAAGAGACCTACAAGAATTTTATGCAAATATAAAAGTTGCAGAATGAGTCCAAACGTATTGAAGAAATAGTCAGTAAATTCTATACTCAGACAAATGCCAAAAAGAACTGCTACTAATATGCCTCAGGGCTTCATCTTCCCCAAAGGCTAATTAGCAAAGGTCCCCTATGTAACACTAGAACTTGTTAAAAAGTGAATGGCCCGTTTGTCAGGAGTAGGCTCCACCACCAGCTCCTGGCATGACCCTGGTAAAGCCTGTCACTTCCTAGATTCCATGATTGAAGTAGAGAAGCCCTGAAGGCCAATCTATCTTAAGAAGCCTGTTTTTCTGTGACTGCTTTTTTAAAAATTCTTAATTGTGGTAAAATGTACATAAGATAAAATCTACCTTTTTGGTTGGGGAAAGTGGTATTGGGGATTAAACCCAGGCAGGCTTTATTACTGAACCATATCCCTTGTCCTTTTTATTTTCATTTTGAGGCAGTGTCTCACTAAGTTGCTGAGGCTAGCCTGGAACTTGTGATTGTCCTGCCTCAGCCTCCCAAGTCTGGGATTACAGGCATGCATCACCACCCTCTGAAAAATATACCTTTTTGATTTTTTTTTTTTTTGAGGGGGAAGTGGTCACCAGGGAGTGAACCCAGGAGTACTTAACCAGTAAGAAACATCTCCAGCCCTTTTTTATATTTTCATTTACAGACAGGGTCTCGTTAAGTTACTTAGGGCCTCGTAAAGTTGCTGAGGCTGGCTTCAATCCTGCGATCTTCCTTCCTCAGCCTTCTGAGCCACTGGGATTACAGGCATGAGCCACCACACCCGGCACCTTTTTAACTACTTCTAAGTTTACAATCTAGACATGTTGTGGACACTCACATAGTTGCACAACCATCATCACTATCCTTCTCTAGAATGTTTTAATCATTCCAAACTAAAACTCTGTGCCCATTCTCTCCTTCTGCCCCTGGTAACCTCTATTCTACTTTCTGTCTCTGGGCATTTGCCTACCCCAGGTAGCTCATGTAAGTTAATCAGACATCCTTTATCCTGTGTGGCTTATTTTACTTTGCACAATCTTTTCAAGGTTCCCCCATGTTGCAGCATGTCAGAATTTCCTCCAGTTTTAAGATTGAGTAATATTCCATGTGTGTTTATACCATATTTCATTCATCTGTTCATCCGCAAATGGACATTTAGGCAGTTTCCACCACTAGGCTATGGTGAATAATGCTGTTGTGAATGCTGGTGTATATTATCTGGTTGAGTACCAACATGGTATGACTACTTTTGAGATTCAGGAAGAGCACAAGTGGACCCAAAAGGCTATGGACAGCAGCCTGTCGGCCTCTAGCCCATCTGCCTTCAGTGAAAAAGCCAAGGAAACAGGTTAGTCATCTCTTCACTCACTTTGCACCACACCAAGTACCAGAAGATGCTCAACAAATGTCTTCTGATAACCGAGAGGGGGTTCCGTTTCTTTTAAACAACTCCACATTAAATCAAAATCCTCTTGTAAGGTATGCAGTGTCTGACCTGCCCCGGGTGCTAGTTAAGGCCAACACTAAACAATGTGTTCACGCACAGGCTTTCCTGAACACTTATCTTCCTGTATCTACTCATGGCATCCAGACCAGCAGGACTGGGGTGATTGTAACCAATTCTGATCACTGTAAACCCCTGCATTCTCTTTGTGGAGACAGGGGGCGGGTGGGCAGGGAGTTGGAGGGCACTTTCTTTTTTTTCTCTATCCTTATTTCCTGTTTCTAATTTTCAGGCAGCACCTGTCACCAGCAGTCTTGACTTTCACAGTTTTCTTTTGAGCCTCTTAGCTTTTTTTTCTCAGACTTGTTCTAAGGTTTATCAGAGGAAACACTTGCCCTCCCAAGGATGGCCTCCATGCTGTGACAGATTAATCCAAGTTGAGTGGACTTCCTTCAGACAGAGAGACACTAATTATTACGAAGGCACTTAGAACACAATGCGAGCTGACATCTCACAGACCATTCCCTGCCAACTCGGCATTGTCTTAATGTCAGACCCTGTCAGTTCCCAGCCTTAATTACATCCTGTTTACAAACATTAGGCCTGACTTCAGATGAAGCCTTAACAAAGGTTGACAAAGGTCAGGGTCACATCGCAAGGATGTTATCTGTCTGTACTCTGCTCTGATAAACCAGACGTAGAGGTCTGATTTCAGAGATAGCTTTACAGAGCACAAAAATGCACTGGGGTCCCTGGAATATCTAATCTCTGTGGACACATTTTCATCCAGTCTGCTAAGCACTGTAGCAGGGAGAAGGGGCCAAATTTAGAGGGCCAACTTGGTGCTGTGTATTATCTGGAATCCCCCGAGGGCAGATGTGGGCGAAGGTGTTGGGAAAAACCCTGTAGCAGGAAGACCCCATCACTCTTTGCCCGCTGAATCAAGAAAAACAAATTCAAAGCATTAAAAAAATGAACGGGCCTGGTTTCAAAGATGACAAGCGAATTCTAACCAGTGCGTTGGACCTGATTTTTAAATCCTCATTATTTTAGAAATGTTTTTTATCTTAGTGTCCATAGCAGATTTTTCTTAAGCAAAGCACTCTTTAGTGTCTTTTTATAGACTAAATTTGTAGTATCAGATTAGATTTGAGTTCAAAGCATCAGATTTATGTTTCCTTACCTTTCAATAGGTTAAAGCAATCATATCATAACCCACCAGTTTTTCTAGATTAAGGCCTTAGGGATCATCATTCCCCACTCCAAATCTCTATATTTTACAAATGGGAAGACCATGACCTAAGAAGTTTGGAGAATTTAACATAAATGGATCTTACAGTACCCTGGGGGCAAAGTCAGGTTAAAACCAAAATGCCTTCCCCCAGTCTGGGGTTCTTCCCCAAATTTAGAGAAACTGAACCTTTTTACATTTTTCTTTTACCTTTTTAATATTCTCATGGAGACTGACATCCAGTTGCGAGACATCTGTTTAACAACTTATACGACTCACCCCTTCAGCCTTCTTTCCAACTAAATCACTTACATTCTTTTCATCTTATTGATTCCTATCTTACAACACGTAAAATTTTTTAAATTTTATTCTCTGGATGTACTCCTCTAAGTCTGGACACACTCTTCTGAGTCCCTTGTGCACCCCAAAGCACTCAGTAGATAATTTATTTAACTGCTTGGGCCTCATTTGATTCTCCCAAAAGATCAAGACTTTCACTGTGCCAAGTTCAGTTCTTTTCTATCTGGGTCCAGTTAGTTGCAATGAATTTGACAGACTGGCTCGCCAAGTGCACACCTTGAGCAAGTGAGTTGCAGGTGCATTTCTCTACCATCCCCCACCCAAAGACTGGGGATTGCAGGAGTGTTCTACCACTTAACTACACCCCCAACCCTTTCCATTTCTTATTTTAAGACAGGATCTACTTCAGTTGCCCAGGATGGCCCCAAACTTTCAACCCTTCTGCCTCAGCCTCCAAAAGCTGGGATTATAGGAATACCACTACATCCAGCAAGTTGCAGGTGTAATGCAAACAATTTTTTTCTAATCAGATTCCTAAGCTATGCCCTACCAGCCTGCCATGTCCCATGTTCTGTGCCACCAAGACCCAAGACCTACAATATTGATTGACTACCACCAGTGAGCAGCTTTAAATTTTTCAAGCTTAGGGCTAACTCTTTGCTTCTCTTTCTTCTTCAACTCTGTGAGACGCCCTCCATCAGTTCCAACACAGTAAGGGTCAGAACAAGTCATTGGCAGGGTCTTCCTTCCAACCCTTCCATTGTAGATAGAAGAAACACTGCTCTCCTGATCCTGAATCTTCACTTGAGAAAGTTCCTTCTCAGCCTTGCTACTTCACCATAGTGAGGAACTGTACTGGAACATAGTCAAGCATATAAGGATATGAATAAATGGATGAAAAAATCAATGAATCAGTGGATGAATAGATCGGCTTGGGAAAAATCTTCGGCTCTTATTCCTTCTTTCTCTACAGCATCCCAGTTCCTCTTTTATATAACTCCTTTGTGGCCAACTCCATTTTAAGGCTTTCATCACCAGCAGTCTGAATAAAGCATGGTTGCTTTCTCTGCCTTAGTTTCTCCATCTAATCCCTCCCTACCATGACCAGAGACAGGCAGAAGCACTATACAAAAAAAAAAAAAAAAAATGGCACTTCACTACCCTATAGAAAAGAGACCCTGTACAACTAACTATCTTATGGAATATTCTAGTTTGTTACATAAAAATGTCAAGTAGCTCTAGGCCCAGGTCCAACTCCTGCCAAGTGTGACTTATTTTGTTCCCCCAGGATGACAATGAAATGCTGTTAACTACCCTTTGACTACGATCTTCTGAACAGGTGTGCACCCCATAACATTCTGTGGTCTAGACCAGATTTCCCAGCTTATGGGAGATTATGTCATTTGGGACTGAATCCAAGGTTTGGCTTAAATAAAGACATATTATGGCCTTGCTGCTTATGCGTAGACCGCATACACAGAGTAAAGGCAGATGAATCTGCCCATCAAGTGTAATATGGAGTTCTCTGACGACAAACTTGACTTATGGTAGTAAAATTGAGGTTAGAGTGAAATTGAACTAAAATCCCTAGGTGTTATAGTACTTAAACTTGCTTCACTCACTATAATGAGCTACGTAGTTCAGAAGGTGATAGCTCTTGAAGGTTTACAAAAGTTGTGCTTTAAGATCCTGCCATTGTAGAAATGTACACGTTGTCTGTTCTGCGTCTGTCAGCTAGTGGCTGGACTGTCCAGTGGGAACGTCTATCAATTAGCAGAAGGAATAATTGCAGGGAGTGGAGAGAAAGGGGGATGGAGGACAGCAGAGGGGGAAAAATGAATGAAAAATGAATTCATTCCTGTAAAACCTTGAGGAAGTGTGATAAAGCTGGCTTTTTTTTCATGCATTACATATACATTTTAGTGCTAAGTACAGTTTAAAGATGGACAATAATCATCCATTATCCAGGTCACACTGACACATTAATGGTTCTATTTGTAAATCTTAGGACAAGATCAATAATCGAGAGCTTTAAAAACAGAAAGCACACCTGCAACCCCTTCCCACCCCTGAAAAAATAACTGCCTGCCCTTTTTTCAGGGGGTTGTTTTACTTTCTCTGCATTTGTAACGTCAGTCATAGGCACAACTTACTCTCCCATCAGAATTGGGTTACAGCCCATGGCTAACGCCTTCAGAAATATAGACCTAATATTTCACAATAGCCCTGCAACCACATGCTTTACTAACCCAAACAAAAAAATCTAATTTTAGGAGGAAAGGAGTTGAGAGGGTCATAAAGAAACCATGTCAGTAATCTAGCACATACTTTTACATTTGGGGGCATGCAAAAGTCTAGCACTCAAGTGAACTCCAGAATTCCTAGTACCCTTCTAATAAACTGTGTAATGCAAGTGTCGGGGATCTTATCCAAACAGGAAAACAGACACTAGCATATCCAAAAAATTCTACAGCTCTAAGCCCAGAGCCAAAAAAAGAGAGATCGTTTTACAAAATAATTTATTTTGCCAAACTCATGCTGCCTTATTCAGGGGTGGATTGTTAGGGGAAGGGGGTGGGGCAGTAACCAGAAGATTTGGTCTGGAAGGAACAGAGAGGACGTGAAATGGGCTTTGGGGACATAATAATTAAACAGGAATCCTGGGCACTCTGTAGAAAGGAATCAGAATGGATGGAAAAGCAATTGTTGCTTGCACTGACCACTGAAGACTTGATGCCAAAATCTTTCCTTTCATTCAGGTGTCTGGATTCATAACAAGATAATCTGTCACTTACAACAATGCCAAATTTGATTGTAGAAAGGCATTGTGCGTGTGATAGGTACAAGGGCTGTCCTCCTCCTTCCCTCAACACCTCGGATGCGGAGCACACAGCAGGTATCTAATGAGTGTGCCTGGCATGGGGAAATAGAGCAAGTACAGCAGGGGATAGGACAACATCTCAGGCCCTCCTGCATGTCACACTTTAAAGCAATCCTTTAAAATATTGGAAAGCTGTTATATTTTTGAATCAACTTTTATCATAATGCCCAATTTGACTCAGAAAACGAATAAAAATAAGGAATAAAAATTTTTTTGGCCTCACTGATCAGAAAACAAAACAAAACAAAAATTTAAATCCCAGTAGACACAGTGATGCATAATTCAGTATTTATTTTTTAAAGGTGGAGGGGTAATGGGAGGAGATCAGGGATGCCCACAGCAGCCACCCACTTCCCACAACAGAGAGCAGCCTCCTTCTGAGACAGACAAGAGGGAGTGTTAAGCAAAGCCCCAGCCCAAAAGATCCAACCTTGCCTTTGTTCCACCATCATGACAGCTCTCCCGGGGTCCTTCTAGCCTCATTGAAGGTACAGAATATAGAAGGAAAAGAAAGAGAGATCTGATAGGGGGTTTTGCCACAGGCCAGACCCTGAGAAACAATATTATTTTATGCTCCTATGACAATCCCAACTCACTCACTCCATTGTGTCTGCCCAAGTTCCCCGGCAGCTGGGAGCTGGCCAACTCCAGTAGGGCTGTCAGCCTAGACAAATAGCAGTCATCATTTATTGATACAAAGTAAATATTCAGTACAGCCATATAAAGTAAATATTATTATCACCATTTTACAGAGGAGAAAATTAAGGCTAATCTATTTAGCAGGTGATGGAGTTGGGATTTGAACCTCAGTTCTCAGTTTGTCTGACTCTAAAACAGGAGATTTTTTTTTTCCTATTTTCCCTCCTGGGTCTTAAGTAAATTCATACTCCAGAGGAGACTGTGAGTTACATAAGAGGCATTCTCGTCCATACTCAAACTAGGCATCATTTTTTAGATGAAATCCTTTGTATACATGGGCCTAGCAATTTAAGCTTAGTAGCTTAAAATTTGGGGGAGGGGAGTCAAATATCACAAAGTAACAAAAATTTTAGAAGTCTCTCATTCTTCCTACACAGGGAGGCCTCTTTGTAAGAATATCTTGTGAGATTTACTTGTGCTTATAAAAATAAATATATTAACATTACATAGTACTTTTCCACCTAAAAAGTTCAAAGCATTTTTCAAATACCAATTTTGGTATTTGCTTGAGGAAAAAAGAAGCTGAAATATTATGAACAAACTCTAGGAAGCATCTCTTAAATAATCTAACTTCCTTCTTCCTGAAAAAATTTAGACATCTCAAGATAAAACATACACAAACAAGGGGCTGGGAGTATAGCTCAGTAGTAGAGCACTTGCCTAGCATGTAAGTTTGATCGCCAGCACCACAACACACACACACACACACACACACACACACACACACCACACACACACACACACACACATACATACATACACACAGGTAAAATAGAAGTCCAAAATTCATGAGAAGTATAAAACATTTTTGACAATATGGCTACTGGCATTTGAGCACAGAAACTAATGTTCAACTTTTTGAAAAACAAGGTGAAAAGGAAAAGATAGGTTATGTATAATTCTCATTTTCAAAAAAGGTACTTCTGTGCATTGTTCTTTAGGAGGCTTTCAATAAAATATTGAAAAATATCCTCTATCACTGCTTTGTGGAAAATACATGGATAGGCCTCATGTGACATTACTTAAACTGTCAACAAAAGTTAAGGGATCACTAAATATCATTAAACGAAAAAAATACAAAGCAATTTATTTCAGATGCAACTCTATTTTCCTTCTACATTGGTCAGATCTGATTTTTTACAGTATACTCAATTTCTTCCATTTCTTTGTCAGGATCTTTTTGATTTCCGACCATGTTTGGCTATAAAAGTCCATCCCTTTTTTAAGGTAATGTCCACAGACTATTTACTGTGTAACTAAAGCCCTGTGCTGAGCATGCATGCTCCTGATAGAGACTCAGGACTGTCAAACAACTGATCTTCAGTGTCAGAACCCCACATGCCAGACCAGGACTCTAGCTCATCTGTCAGATTCCAGAACTGAGCTCTTAACCATCATGTTGCACATCCTCTTCCACAATCTGCTTGTTGTGCAGGTTTACAACATTTTTATCACTGTCTCCAAAGTCAGACAGACATGAACGTCTTCCTGGGAGATTCATATTTTCCTTAGGTCAATTTTTTAAAAGCAGGTTCAAAGAGGAAATAAGACACTAGTTGCTTTTGATCAGTCAAAACAGTTTTGATCATTAAAACATTATTGAAATCATAACCTGAATTTCTTCTTAAACTAAGCAACAACAGACAAATACTCCAAGGTGCCAGCAAATGAAAGAGTCTATGTGAATGGTAGGAACTCATATATTTCGTGGCATAAGCAATAGGAACTTTCTGTTAAGGTCACCAGACAACTCAAAGCCAGTTTATAAAGTAACCAATTGTCATCATGGATAATGTTCTAGATGCAATCAGTTTGTGATCAAAACAAACATCTAAAATACCATGAGCTATGCTACAAAAAACCAAAAGCAATTATAATCATCGTGGACCTAGCAGGAAGCTCCAAGGAGACTAAGAACTAAATGATAAAGGGGCCACAATCACCTCTTAAATCTTGGTGACTGCTTCCAGATGAGCTATTTGGCATAGGGAGGAAATGGAACTAAGCAATTCTGCCCAGCTGTTAGACACCAGCTAGAAGTTATCAATAGCTGGGGCTCATTTATAAGGGAATGGATTTATTGAAGCATGGCAATTTTGTTACCACTTTTAACCAGATTACATCTTTGAATCTTGTGAAGACTCACCCCACATGTGCCCAAACATGTAAACATTGTAGGTTATGGAGAAGAGAAGCAGTTACTGTAGACTGCCCTAGAATAATTAGAGGAGAAAGTGTCTTCTAAGGCTGAGACAAATGGGGTCTTTCTCTGAAACACACTCTGAATCCTAAAGTTTTTCAATAATCTGTTAGACAAAAAACATTCTAGAATTACTGCTATTTTCAAAATATCCACAGTTGATGTCATCTGTTTCTTTTAAAAACACCCCCAAAATCATAAGAGCCCAATGAAACTCTGAGGATTTCCATCAATTGTTCTGATCAGGAACTATTCTAGGTACAAAGGTTTAATAACAAAAAAAGACAGAAATAATCCATGGCCTGGAGGAGTTTCTATTCCAACAGAGAAGACACTAAATACCAAATTACACATGGATGTTTAATCAGAATTATGTTAAGAGAACAGCTGACAACTATTGTACTGATGTTCTCTGGTTTAATCTCAAGAAGGCTAGATTCCTGGGAGAGAGGGAGATGGGAGTACTAAGCTGTCAGCTAACTAAAAGCATTCCCAGAAAAGTTCTTTTCAGAATAAAGTTAGAAGCATTTTTTCCCTAAGATTCTGGACCTCATGTCCAGTTCTGGCAACTGGATTCATTGCTGTGTTCGGTCACAAAGTTGAGAATCCTGGTAGCCAATGGCAATTCATTCTCATAAATCTAACACCCTAGGCATATAAATATTTATGCACTGTACATTTCACTTCTCCTTTTTTTCTTTTTGTTGTTGTTCTTTTTCTCCCTCCCAGTTTCACGTTTTATAGATATTGTCCTAGTAACTCCAGGAATGACTTCATCTTGAACTTGAAGAGTGAGAAATTCTTGCCTTTTTTTTTCCTCTTCCCTTCCTACGACTAACAAAAAAATAAATAAATAAAAATGAACACTTCTCTTAGTGTGATACAAGGCACTTTAAAAAAAAAAAAAGTCTTGTTTTTAAAACAACTGCTATGATCTATTCAGAGCCACAAAACTGTAGAATCATAATATGTGAGACTTCAAATAAATCTTAGAATGAATCTCATCTAGCCCTTCATTTCACAGATGAAGATACCAATGATGCGCTATGGATTTGGGAAGGCCAAATTCATTTGACTTTTGAAACATTGAAGATGGTGTATATCAAAGACAGGTGAACTCTGACATGAACCCACTGAAAGGATACCATCTTGGGCTGGGATTGTGGCTCAGCTGTAGAGCACTCACCTACCACATGTGAGGCCCTAGGTTTGATCCTCAGCACCACATTAAAATAAATAAATAAATAAATAAATAAATAAAGGTATTGTGCTCAACCACAACTAAAAAATAAATATTTTTTAAAAAAGGAAAGGACACCATCTAAATTCACCAAATTTTGTGCAAACTCATAGCTATGAAGAGTCACACAAATTAACTGGTAAATAATCACTCTGCAAAGTCAGGAATACAAGGTAGTCCTACGTGTGAAATAGTGTGGTTGTGACTCTGTACTCTGTACTGAGTCAAATGCCCAACTTAGTATCTGATTCTTGTCAGGCTCCATTTTTAGGAAGAACCTAAAGAAAATCAGAAAATCAGAGGTATAAGTAGGTGCAGCATGGCTTCTTGCCTCCCCATCCCCAAACCACTCATTTTAATCAAAGATAAGAAACACCTCAATGGTAGTTGGACTTTAAAAATGCAAAAGCTCAGAAAGACTCCTTTCCCGTTTTTTTCCTACCACTCACTAAAATGGACATTCATGATTATGAACAGCTCAGCACCCACCTCCCTCTTCTGAGGACAGTTCCTTTCCTTAGATCCCCTGCCCTTGCCCATTCACAGACTTGGTGTTCAGATGGGGTCAACTCCACACTATCTCGCCCCAGACTTCAAAACAGCACACGACCCAGGCCTGGCCAACAGGAACACTTCCATCCCCTGGTAACTCTGACTGTTGAAGGTTGAGCATGTGACTCAATCCAGGCCAAAGTCTGCAGTTGGGACTCCCATGGACATCAGTGGGAAAGAGCAGAACTTCTATTATTAGCTAGAAGCAGTAAGAGAGATAACTTGAGAACGTAACCAACACGAAGAGAGTCAAAAGGCAATGTAAAGAGACTCAGTCCTAATGATATCACCTAGTTCCTAAAGTCAGTACTGCTGGAGCCAAACCTGTCCCAAACTTCCCACTTATCTGCTCCAATAAAACTTTGGTCCTTTTTTTTTTTTTTCCTAAGTAAATTTGAGTTGGGTTTTGTCTTTTGCAAACACAGTTGTCCTGACCAATATACTCATTTCCCAGCTCTATTCCCTTCCCAACCTCCTCCTCCTGGGCCTTCCAGGACAGTGGAAAGGGCACCAAGGGATCTGAACTCTGGACCTGGTCACACCACTTCCTAGAGTGGAAACCTCTCTAAGCCTCCATTTACTCAGAAAAGGGAATGTGGCTATATCTTTCCTAACATTAATATGATTCTTACTCTTTAGAGTTTTCACATCATTAAGCCAGATCCTTAATATGAAAGCATCCTGGTAAGCATACAATGTTTTCAAATATAAAATACTATTGTTGGTTTAAAAATTTGCAATCATATCATTTCTCATTTTTTTTTATCCTTCTTCCTGGTTGTCAAATAGAGATGCAGATCACTATCTAAAGGGCTTTGTTTTCCAATTGTCTCTAGCCGTTTTTATAAAAACTTAAAATCTTACTCCAAAAAAAGAAAGAAAGAAAAAGTAAAAGACTTGCTATGTAGAAAAGTAGAAAGAGTATGTGACGATATCTAGCAAACAAGTTTCAAATCTCAGCTTTACCACCATCCTCAACCCAATTGTGTGACTCTGGCCAAGTCAGTTAATCACTCTGAACTTCAGTTTACTAATATTAGCAGAGATAAAATTTTGCAAAGATCAAATCACCCAACTTTGTGGACTGCAGTGAAATTAAAGCATATATACACAGGGCTTGGCATATAGATGAAGTTATAAATGGGAGGGGCAACACTGATCATTATTAGTACTGGTAAGAATCACAGAGGCAATGAGGTCAAGTCTGAAAAGACAGGTAGGGCTAGAGTGGCCAGAGGCCACTACAGCAGGAAAACTTAAGGAAAGGCCCAGAGTCCTGGGGCCAGAGAGTCAAAAATAGCTACATTATCTCTTTGTTCATAACTTATTAAACTCTCCCTGCTCCCTAATGGCTTTTGAAACACTGCACATTGAAATTCTCAAGCTCAGGGTGTGTGTCTTGATTATTTTTGTATTTTGGTCTCTTCAGTAGTGATCAGTAAAAGTTCACTGTGATTTGAATATAATCATCTTTGTCTTAGAGGAAGGTCAGCCTCCACTTTCTGGTGTCCATTTCCAAGGATGAGAAAAGCAGACAGAGCCCATAGCATACACTTTTTCATTGGCAGGGCAATCTGTAAATTCCATTTTGTGTGGTTAAGTGGCTCTTCCAAAATGTATCCATACATCTGTAGATACCCTCAGTATGGCAGTTACTGCCTAGGATATGTGGCTCAGACCAGTGCGGCTTCCGTAGGACATCGGAGCAGAGCAGTCATGCACATTCTCAGGTCCATTCTCAGGCCTGAAGAGAAACTCTGTGAGTGGGACCCAAGAATTTATGTTTAAGAGAAATTATAGGGATTTTGGTGCACACAACAATTTGAGAAAAAAAAAAAGAAAATGTGGTGTATATATATTCAATGGACTATTGAATATATATAGCCTTAAAGAAGAATGAAATTATGATATTTTCCGGTAAATGGATGGAGTTGGAGAATATCATGCTAAGTGAATTAAGGCAATCCCAAAAAACCAAATGCTGAATGTTTTCTCTAATATGCGGATGGATGCTAATTCACAATAAGGGTGGTGGTGGCGGGGCACTAGAGAAGAATAGAGTTACCTTAGATTAGATAGAGAGAAGTAAAGGGAGGGGAAGGGAGGACATGTGGGGATAGGAAAGATAGTAGAATGAAACAGACATGATTACTTTATGTATATAATGACTGCATGACCAATATGATTCTAAAACATGTACACTCAGAAAAATGAGAAATTATATCACGTCTATGTACAGTATATCAAAATTCATAAATACATTCTACTGTCATGTATAACTAAAATTTAAAAAATATAAATTAAAAAAAAATGATTCAGATAGCATCTTGACATATCTGCTTAAAAAACAAAGCAAAAACATGCAAGAAAAGTTCTAGCATTTCTTTGTGGAGGGGCAAATGAAAGATATAATCGCAGCCTCATTCAATCACGTAGCTTCATTTTCATGCTTCCTGTAGCAAACTATTTCAAAAATATTGCTAAATATGTACTGTATAAAAATGGGTGAGATCACATCACAGTCTCTGACCTTAAGAAACTCCGATTTATTTCTTAAAGGGCCAAAGAACCAACTGCAGGTAGGGGCATGATTTTCTACATCAGTTAGAACCTTCTAGGAGGAATGTGGAATTCATATGAATTTTAAGTCTGTGTTGGTCTCATTATGGATATTTTGATAGACTGAGCACCCATTTGCCATGATTTACAAGGAACAAACCTGCAGCTCCAAAGCACAGTAGGTTTAACCTCTTAAGAGCCAATGTGAGATAAGTGGCCCCCCAAAACTACCCCAGGTCCTTCTAGGATCTGCTCAGCCACAACCAGATAGTCTCAGCCCCTGCATTAATCTAGGGATCTTGGTCCTGGGCACTTGCAGAAGACTACATGCGATCATATAGATATGAATGCAAGAAAAAAATATGGTAATATTATAAAGGATAGATGAGTTTGGTATAAACCAATATAGCAGAAGAAACAAAAAAGAAATCCCAGATAACATAATCAATCTTCTTCTGATGTGTAGGACATGTACCTGGCCAGATTTTGTAAGTAGTGCTGTAAAATAATGAATGTCATTAATAATTGGTGTGCACTAATTACCCCATACTTTTACACACCTGTAAAGACCTCAGTACTTAGTACCAGATATAGCACCTAATGACTTGAAAGCTGAAAACCCTGATTATCAATGTTCATAAGATTATTCCAACATAACAGACATCAGGGACATGAATGACAACATAGATAACTATTAATGGGGCTGGGGTTGTGGCTCAAGCCGTAGCGCGCTCGCCTGACATGCGTGCGGCCCGGGTTCGATCCTCAGCACCACATACAAAGATGTTGTGTCTGCCGATAACTAAAAAATAAATATTAAAGTTCTCTCTCTCTCTTTCTCTCTCTCTCTCTCTCTCTTTAAAAAAAAAAGATAACTATTAATCACTTTAAAACTTTAAAAAATATTAAAGTTAAGTTCAGCTTAACTAAGCTCTTTCGTCTTTTTTTAATAGAAATTTTAAAAAACAAAGTTTGATGATGACTATACTAAGTAGACAGGTTTCCAAAAGCGATTTGCCCTCCCAGACAACACAGGCAAAACACCAGCAGTGGCCAAGACACCTGAATGCCAAAGACAATGAAGGGTCTTGGGAAGTGCTTCTGTCCTCTGTTCTGGGGCCTCTAAGGGGGACCTTGTCTTTTCAGGCAGTCTCTCCAGATTTCACCACCTGGTTCTACAGGAGAGGGGAGAGATCATCCTCACTAAGGATCAGTGTCTATCAACGTCACTACAGAGCAAAGTCACCATCAAAACTCACCAGAGCAGGTCATTTTCGCCCCTCAGAAAGAACTTCTCCCGGAGAGAAGGGAGAACCGGATTTAATTTGCCCTTTAGTAGCTCAAATACAGGATTCTGTGCTATAAATGCATAATGAAAGACCAAATGTTTGCAGTCACCACCTTGGGCTAGGTCCGTGGGTATTAACCAGAAGCATGAAGGATCGATCCCTGCATAACCAGCCTTAAGCTTCTTTAGATTGTTATTGATATAATGTAAGAAAAATACATATATGTTTATATATATATATATATATATATATATAGTTGTGCATATATATAGTGTGTGTATGTATGTGTATATATACACACACATATATATGTGTGTATACACACACACACTCACACACATAATTTTAGCCAGAACCTTAGAAGATTACCAGATTAGCAAGGCCCCTAATTAAATTTCATTCTCAGATAAACAAGCAATTTTTTTACAGCTATGTCTCAGATATGGCATGAGACATACTTCTCCATATATTATATATAATATATATCCATATATCTTATTTTATTCATTATAGATATCTATATATTTTAAGTATAAATACTATATTTTATATATTATATATTTATATTTTATATATTTATATTATATATATGTGTGTGTGTATATATATATATATATGTATATATATATATATATATATATATATATATATATATATATATATATATATATGTTTTTCTGAAATTCAGTTAACTGAGCATTCTGTATTTTATCTGGCTACCTTATCCCTAATGATATCAATGAGGAATTTCTCTCATGGAGCTAAATATGAGACCAGAAGGAAGAGAACATGGGAATGCAGAAACTGAACTTTTTAATGTGGTTAGCACGGTGCTAAATTTGCACTGTGCTTACTTTGCAACTTCTCCATGAGTTAGGACCAAAGTCCTTAATCCCCACTTTACAAGTGTAGGCTCTGTGTTAAAGAGTTGCACAGGGTTACAGAGCAAAGAAAAAGAACTGGGATTCAAATCAAGATCCTCTGGCATTTTGTAGGGGGCTCTGTCAATCACTAAACTAAACAAATGTGAGCGAAGGAAGAATTTAAGAGATTGGCTAGAAAGCCTTGGTTTAGCAAGCAAAACACCTGGTGTGACCATGGGACACTCTTCTGTTTTCATGCCTAAATAAGCAATCATCTGTCTGTGTTCTTCACAGGCTGAGAGTGGCCATTAAGAAATGAAAACGAGTTTAGATTTCACTAGCATGTTTGGATTTGACATTTCACATTTCAAGAAACCAAGGTCAGCTCAAGCTTTTAGCCCTGGCACCCAGATACTGCCATGATTTAAGCAAACAACTCTGGTAAATTTAGGGGCAAGTGATAGAATAATTGTTCGCTGCCTCCCATAATTTAATTTGAGTTATCTTTATTTCTAAATCTATTAAGGAGAGTTCTGTTTCACTCTGAAAAACATTAGAAAATTCTGTAATGAGGTAGAATTTATCCTTGCAAGAATAAAACACTTTCCAAACATTAGCTGTCTCAAAGCATGTGGCTTATTTTCTAACTCAAAGCAAAGCTATAAACTGAAAAATTCTTATGTTAGACAATTATAGACAACTGAACCAAATACTTTTTGGTTCTTTTTAAAGACATATTTCGAGATTAACCTACCACTGCTAAGACATTCCAAATTCAAATCTTTGTCTGCTCTTTTACAAAATCAAATGTTCAGCTATACTTATCACATCAAAAGAAAATATTTGAGTTTCTAATATCACAGAAACAAACTAATAACTCTCGACTGCTTATTCATTTTTAGAAGCTGCACAAGGGGTAGCAATTGCCTGTAACAACTATCACTGAAGAACATTGTTGTCAGAAACTCGGAACCGCCCCAGAGCTGCACCAAGAGAGTCCAGAGATTATTATTGGGTAATGACATTGGAAATAAAAAAAAGTATACAGTATTACAGTATTGAGCTATTAGAGTAAGGAATCAATTCAAGGAGACAAGCAAAATTTATATACTTTATTGATTTTAAATTTTACATGCTCTGCTATATGAGTAAATCTTTTGTAGTAATTCTAATGCTTTGAAACATTGTAAATAACAAGGACTGTGGGGAGTTCAGAACAGACGTTTTTTCATAGGGAAAGTATATAGCCTTTAATGCATATTAGAAGAAATTGATGTAATAAAATACCTTAAAGCTAACTTAAGTCAGGGCTGGTGTTTTTGTTTTGTTTTGTTTTGTCTCCAAAAATCGAGCATGTATCAGGTAGTGAAGTAATTCCAGGTAGCATTGTACTTAAGGAAAAGCATAATTAAATTGATCCTATTGTATTACATAAATCCAACATATCCTGTGTAAACTCAGAAACAGGTGTCTCTTTGTAAAGAATAGCTGGCTGCTAACCAATAGCAGCACGGTTTTCTCACAGAAAAACAAATACACTAGAGGAAAACTCTAAAACAATGGTTCACTCAGGATTCCACACTCGAGAAGTAGATTGTATGTTCCATATACCTGGATCCAAAAACTTCCACCTTGGGCAGTGAATGAGACTATTTCTAGACAGGCATTTGAGTAAGCCAGTCAGGTTCCCAGAGCCTGCCATCTTATTAAAAATAATTGCAGGCTTGGTCATTTGTAATTTTCAATCATATCTGTAATATAAAAAATGACAGACATGAAGGGTTTGGGGGGAGTTTTGTATTTTTATTTCAGTAAACCCGACTGACACTTAAGAAAACGTTTTGACACATTCAAGTGTGAGTAACAAATCTGTCCACTGATTCATAAGCCACATGTTTACTTAAAGAGGCCTGGTCCAATAAATGAGGATCAAAATCCCAAGTGCTTAAGTCCATAAAATTCCCTAAAGTGAAATAGCACCAACAGAATACATTCTGACCTTCTTAAGATGAGTCAAGATTTTCAAATAAGTATATTACCTGCTTTTACCATTATTGTCATTTTTGTACAATCTATTCCACTATTTTGCATCTGAAAATTACTTATTTGAATTGTAAGAAGCCACAAACCTCCCTTTCCAATATTTAAACTTGCATAAGTATAAAACAAGCGGAGCACTCAGATAACTAAACCCTATTATTTACAATTTTTGTGCAAATATTTTTGTGCTATTTTTGCAATTTTGACACACGTTCATTTACCCAGCATGTATCTGTGAACTTGTAAGGAAGCATTGTTTGATTTTTTTTTCCTTTGTTGTACTACTTCTCACACGCATACAAAGTTATATAAAATCATGGTTCTACACATTCACAAAGACCTAAACAAAATGATAGTGAACCTAAAACACCACATTTGGATGAAAGAAAATAATTACCATATTTATTAAAAAGGGGCAAGAGCTCCATATTTTGGGGAGGGTTCTAATGTGAGCTATTGAGAATGGAAATCAAAATCACTGTAACCATTAACACTTAAAACTTAAGCAACGAATCAATCATTAGTGTCCTCAAACAAGAAATCTTCTCAAAACTGGAGGTTTCTAAGAACCTGCCAGTCTGGCTGCCTGGCCACCAGCATAGGCAACCTTTGTGTGTTGGAGAGAGGGAGGGAGCCGGGGAGAGAAGGAAAAGAAAGAAATCCAGCTAGAGGACCTCAAAAAGTTAATTTGGAAACTTGGTTAGTGACTTTGGACTTCATTAAATTCCATGCATCACTCTAGCAGCACGATCTCAGCAGTTTGAAAGGTATTTGTCATCAGCAAAAGAAAAACATTATTTTTAAAGGAGTAAAGAGATGGATGCATCACTGTGGACTACTTAAGCCGCACACAGCTTCAGCCTTTAGTATTAATCCCAACGTGATGGCTTTTGCATACGGTGCATAATTAAACATTTTCTTTTCAGGGCTTTATAGAATCCCCATATGTTTTTAATGGCATCATCTGAATGTTTTTCTTAATAATTCTGGCAGCCTGCTCCTGAATCTTCAAGTTTGTTTTTTGTTCCTAATATCTTTTCTACAGAGGCTGCATTGTGCCAGAGGTTGAATAAAGCTCTAAGAAGCCTGACAGAGAAAACGCGCACACAGAATCACACACGCTCGCTCACTTTGTGCTGTCTCCTCTCTCTTCATTTGCAATCTGTATTGCTGTTGGCACTGAGAAAAGACACATGAGAATGAAAAGACAACGAGCAGCCACAGGGCCTGGAGTCACAACTTTACCACTGCGGCAGGAGCCCCTCTCTTCTTTAGGACTGCTAATTCATGATACATGTCTGCCTGTCTGTCTGTCTGTGAGGGTTTGGGGCATGCTTAGGTGTGTGTGTACGTGGCGGTGACATGGGACAATTTTGCCATGACTGCAATAAATGGTGTGCCTGACGCTCTGGGGTTGGACACACCAGGATGTGCTGACTCCCACTGCCTAATGGAAGCAGACTTTGTTCTTTGGAGCAGTGATCTATTCCTGAACCAAACCCCTTCAGACACGACCCATAAAACGGAAATAATAAAATGTGCACCATTTGGCTTAGTCAGGCACATTTTGAGCTGTAAATCAAAATCGCTTCTACTTCAGGTGATATAAATGTAACCCAGTGATCAAACATCCATCCAAGAGAAGACATTGGATACAAGAACAACCTGAGTCTCTCACATGCAGGCCTACCCAGCACTAGCGACCAAAGTCACCAGCACACAGAACAACTAAGAGCCTCTTCTTGAAGAATCAGTAAATCAAAGAGAAGAATGTGCTCCATTGTTGTTCAAATGTAGCCTTGAATTTGCTTTATCCCAACATAAATTTCAATTCTGGAAATTGACAAAGACAATAAATAACTCACATTTGAATCATAAGTCTCCTTTAAATTGAGTGTTTGAACTCAGATCCAAGTTTCAAAATATAGCATTTAAAAAAAAAAAAAGAAAGAAAAAGTGTTCTCACACTCTTTCCATATTTGTCATCTTGAAATCTGATGATGTGAATGAACAAAATGGAAATAGTAACTGAAACAGCTTCCTTATGCTATTTTCCTCATTGAACTTCGTTTATTTACAGATGGCCAAGTGGCTACGAAGGCATTTGAAACTTTCCTATTATTAAGAAGTGAGCTTTATCAAAAATTTCAAAGAACCGGTTTGTATTTCAGAATTCCACAGATGATGTGCCTTAAATAGAAACAACCACCCTAGAAAGTCTTAAAACATATGCAGGCAAATAGGGGCAGAAACAAATCATCCAGGAACGGGAATGCTATGGTTTCCAATGGTACCACTAACAACATTTGTTGTTGAAATGTGATTGAAACAACAAATAATTTCAATAGCCTCTTTTGTAATGGTTCCCACTAAACAAAACTACATTTTTTAAAAAACCCCAAACCTTACTTTTTTTCCTTCCAAGTGAATTCCTGAAGGATAATTTATAATGTGACAAATATAATAGAGATAGAGAGAGAAAAGGTTCTGGAAATGAAGTGATTGAGTAAAAATTAAAAGTGGGGTTAAAAAAAATCAGTTGGGGCTGGGGGCTATAGTTCAGTGGTAGAGCACCTGCCTCGCACGTGTGAGGCACTGGGTTCAATCCTCAGCACCACATAAAAATAAATAAATAAAGATATTGTGTCCATCTACAACTAAAATATTAAAAAAAAAAATCAGTTGACATTTTACCCAATCCAGACTCAGACGTCATTTCAGTTGCTGAGTTTCTCAGCCCCCGTTAGAGGAGAACCAAAGCCGCAAGTTCTAATAAGTTCACAGTTCAGTAGGGACACTCACATAAGGACTCCTATAGGGCCCCACATGGCTGTGCAGCCTTGGCTAAAACTCAGAAAACCTTTCTTAAAAGGCTCTGAGGCATGAACACCAACAGGACAATACTTTCATCTTCTTTCTAAAAATTGGTTAAGGAAACTTCCCCTCTTCCAGAGAAAATTGCACTCATGAAAATAGATTGGTGGCATTTCCACCTTTGAAACAACCCTCTCCTCCAACTCACCGACAACTGACAAACCTTTGCACAGGCAGGTCTTAGGGCTTTTACCAACCACAAGCCCCATACAAGGAAGCTCAAGTAATGGCCAATATGACTCTTCCTCCAGAATTTGAAAATTGGTCGTAAAGGTGAGCCCCACCTGTAAACCTAAGAACAATTTCTAGATCCCAGTGATAAAGAATTTGAAAAGTCATAAGCCAGTTGTAAGCTAGCTGGGCCTAGTTTTCAGAACTTTCCTTTGGTTTCAGTAGGTAAGTGCTAGCCTTATCACTTAAAAGGGATCTCTCCACTGAAGCAAGAGGGTGGTAGATCCCTGCCTTCACACCTTCCCCTCACCCAAGATAAGCCTGGGCCTGTCTTATTTTCACCTTCCTACCTGCCACCAAGTGGTGGGTACCACTTAATGTCAAGCACTGTACTAGGCACTGAAGGAAGAATGAGTAGGGCACAGTCCTTGCTCTGAATGAACTCAAGGTAGAGAGGAGGGCAGATATATATATATTAATTGCCATACAAGGTGACAAGGGTTAAAACAGGCAGTAACAGATTGGTAGAGAAAACAAAAGTGAGTGTTGGGGTGGAGAAAATTTCACAGGAGAGGTGACATCTAAGATAGCACATAAAGGTGTTCATACAATAGAAAAGTCAGAAATTAAAGGAGGGCTTCCTAAGAAGGGAGCGAAGCACGTTCAAAGACAGGCCAGGGGCTCTCAAATTTTCACATTCATAGGAACCACCTGGTGAGGTATTTCTTGAAAGGCCAACTCCCAGGCCTCACTCTCAGGTTCTGGGATAAGGGATGCTCAACCTGTAGGGTCATTCTAAAGATTACACACAGCAATATTTTAATAGTAAAAATGTTATTAAGAATTTTGCTATGGTTTAAGTATGAGGTGTCATCCAAAAGCTCGTGTGTGAGACAATATGAGCAATTTCAGAGGTAAAATCATTAGATTATGAGGTATGACCTAATCAGTGGATTAATCCACTAATATGGATTAACTAGGTAGTAACCATAAGCAGGTAGGATATGGCTGGAGGAGGTAGGTTTAGTGGGCATGACTTTGGGGTATATATTTTTTCCCTGGTGAATGAAGGTCTCTCTAATTCCTTATTGCCTTGTATGGAACTGCTTTTCTTCTCTACCCCCTTCCCCCATGAAGTTCTGCCTCGTGTTCTCTAGGCCCAGAGAAATGGAGACTGAGACCTCTGAAACTATGACGCTCACTTACCCAAATAAACTTTTCCTCCTCTATGTTGTTCTTATCAGATCTTTGGGTCACAGGAGTGAAAAACCTGACTAAAACATATTCATTGAAATTTCTACTAAATAACAGCAACAACAAAAAGATTTCAAATGCAGAAAGTCATTGTTTACCTGCATGAAAAAGATGTTGTTTCCCCATGACAGCCTCCCCTGCAGACTGCCACATCTAAATGTCACCTGGCAGTAAGCACTTCAGATCCCCCAGCCTCCCATATTATACTGGGGGTCCCATTTCAGATCATCAGCCTCTTCCTGGAGTTGGATGCTCCCTGTCTGACAGGGTTTGCCTGCCCACCATCACCACCAGCAAACCTGACAGCTTTTCACATCCTCTGGCTCTCTTGTTCACACGTAATCTCAAATTTATCCCAGTGTCACCCTCATTGTTTATGAAGGTTGGCGCTGAGCCTGAATGCAATCTGCCAAAGATACACTTAACCGACTGTCCCACGAAGCCCCTGATCTTGGTGGCATAAACAAACTAGAGAAAAAGCACTTCTGATCCTGGGATTCAATCCTTGGCCCCCTCATTATATTAACAATAGTAAGGCTCTCGATTTAAAGGACATTCTGGAGGTCTAAGTCACATTGCTCTACTTTGTCTCAATGGCCCTCATGAGAAAGGCACGACGTTCCCTCATGTCACACACAGGATAGATTGAGATTCAGAGAAATCAGATGGCTTAGTAACATGACCACTTACCTACAGAAACTCGAACCTAGCCCTTTGAGTCTGATTTTTAATCTTAAAATGAGATGATTACCTCTAACCTCAAGTGTGACTGCCATACAAAAAAACATCACAGACCTAGCTTAAGAATCGCATAGAAGTCCTAAATAATTGCTACTCCACCACCTTTAGACCAGTGTTATCAAACTTTATTGTACCAGGGAGTTTTTTAAAATACAGCTTGTTGAGTTACCCAATCCTCAGAGTTTCTAATTCAGTAAGTCTGGGTGGAACCTGAGACTCTGCATTCCTAATAGGTTCCCGAGGCAAAGCTACTGCTGATGCTTCTGGTCCAGGGATCACACTTGGAGAACCACCACCCTTGAGCCAAAGGTGTGTTATGTAGAATTTGAGAGAGATGTCACTGGCTAAAACTCTCTATCCTAGAGTAGCTAGGATAGCTACCAAGTGTCAACTCAAACTCATAAGCAAAGCCAGCTCAGAAAATAGACAAAAAAAAAAAAAAAACCATAATCCTGACTGCATGTACTCCTTATCATGGACATCAGGGTCTGAAGACTCTGGGTAAGCAAGCACTTTGTCTAAAACACCTTGTAATCAAGACTTTCAGAAACTCCTATACAAAGATCTCCCTCTCTAGTCCTGGAAAACTGGCTGCCTTACACATATTCCCTGAAAGTCCCTGGGAGCTGCTAGACCATTGCTTCATTGAGATTCAGAATCAGATTGAGGCAGTTCAACCAAATGCCTGGTCACCCTCAGTCTGATTTCTGCATTGCTGATCCCTGAGTTCCCCTCTGTCTCCTTCTCCCCCACCTCTACCCTACAAGCACACACAGACTTACCAACTCTGAGAGTCTTTGGGGAGTGCAATTAGGGCAGTCATTTAAAAAATGCACAACAATTGCTCATTTTTATGCATGAACATTTTCTTAAAGGGAATGGTGGATTTTTGCTTCTTGAAGGGAACAACAACAAACCCCCAAAAAATACATTAACCCTATTTTATGAAGGTGGGAGAGACAGTATATTCTCTTTTGTTTCTAGATATGAAGAATACATAAAAATGTGATGAACAGACCCTGGCATGTATATTGTTCTGTTCTTGGGAAGAAATTCATAATATATCTCTATTCTGCTGCAGCCAGATTCCACTGAGTCATCAATTTCCACCGTATTATCCAATGTTCGGCTCGGTTGGCATATTAAACAGTCACCAGATTTTGAACTTTGCATTTCCTTGCATTTGGCCCTTCCCTGATCAGGCTCTGTTTCTCTGTGATTATAGGTATATATCAGACCCCAGAATCAACTTTCTTTGTTTTATCAAGACCTGGTGTGCAGTGATTCTGATCTATCATTTTTACAACAGTCTCTTCCCCGCGGGCTCCAGGTCGTGATGGTGGCATTGCTACGATTTATGGTGGGGATTGTTGACGGAAAATGTATGCTCTTTTTGATTTTCCTTCTTCCCAACACCTGGTTCTTATTTCCCCAACTCTAGCTTCTGCCATTTTAAGCATTATTTACCATTTGCTGAAATGCATGGGTCTATTTGGAGGGAGATGTGTAAGGTACAGGATGTATTTTTACAGTTGGCTGTGATTTTTCCTCTTATCAACCCAATACTGATTTTTTTTTTTTTACATTTTCTTTTGCTGTTAGGGGCCTGGAGTTCATATTCATTTCTCACTTGTTTTGCCTTATCTGCCACGACATATTAGTTCTCTCAGAAAGAAAAAGAAAATTCAGTCTGGGTTAAGTTCCTCGCAGAGGTCTGCGGATTCTGTCTGTGATTCACACTGTAGGTGGTCACCTCCCTTTCCAACCTCGATAGGTTATTTATTACTTAGTGAAGGCTCCTCTCCCTCAAAGTCCCAGAGCAAGGCTAATTTTTCTTTAGAGTCTAAGAGCATTTCAGAACAACTTGGCAAAAGATAGAGCTCATGGAGCCTGATAGGAATCCACTTGCCAACACCGAAGAAAACTTTGAGAGGTTGGGGATGAAACAAGCAAGATGCTCACACCTGAGAAACCTGCTTGGTTTTGAAGATCTCCCTGTAGATCTCTCTTCCAACATAAATCACAAACCAGTGGAAGCTATTTTTCCACCAGAAATACCCAGAGTGCTTTCTCCCTTTCATGCCTCCCCTATTGTCCCCAACAGAGGCTGGACATTATGCATGTCTTGTCAATATTGATTTGTATTTCCACTTTTAACCAAGATGATGCGGGGAGTGGGGGAGTTGTTATGGTTAATCTATACACTTTATCAAGATGTCAGATAATTTGGGGTATAATAAAAAGAGATAAATACCTAACATCCCTTCCACTTACCCCTCCACTCATTGCTGAAAACAGAAGTAACTTCTCTGATGGTAATTTTTAAAAGAAAAATTTGTGAAATAGGTTGATCACATATGCTGTGGTAAGAGATAGCAAATATCACCCCTGGATAAAGTGCCCAGACATACCAGTTTTTCAAGGAGACCCTTTTACTCTCAAATGTGTGTCATTTCCAATGAAAGTTATATAACCCTCTCATCCTATATCCATTCTCTCCTTCTTCCTTTAGTAACAAAAGAGCCGGCTGCTGCTCTCATCATCCCCATTTTGCAGATGAATAAACTGAGGATCAGCGTGAGTAGATACCCTGCACAACTGGCAGAGCTGGAATGTGAGCCTCAACAATCTGACTCCAGAATTTATGCTAGGTACCCACTCCCTCTAATTATGATCCATGACTGGCCAATCAGGTGTGACAGGAAGTGAAGGTCAGCAACCTCCCCATCAGGTCCTATAATGGAATCTCATTGTCCCTCTGTTCCTCACTATTTCTTTCCTCATTCCGTTGAGCAAGAATAAGAATTTAGTGCAGAACACACAGCCAGAGTCAACACTTTAGGTGTCGGAGAGGCCACAGGAAAAGAGATCTGGATCCCAGGCTAGCCTGCCTTTCCCTCCCCAGAATGGTGTGTATTAGCCACCATCAGCCTGTTTTGCTAAATAGGTCTGATTTTTTGTTTTTGGTATGCCTTTAATAAGTACATACCTTAATCTGTATGATACCTGTAGCACTTGGAGTGGTTCCCTAGCATAGATTCTAGAGTCAGACTGTTGAGGCTCACATCCTACCCTGTCAAGTCCTACTTCATGCAAAACTTTAGAAAGCCTTTGGAGCCAGACACATGGGAAGGTATATGTGAGTAATTTATCCAAGAATCAAATCAATCATCTTAGCAAGAAACAAACACTTCCTCCAACTGGGCCCCAAGATTCCTATCTATTCTGATAACTGCTTACCTGCTATTATCAGGGAGGTGTTGCCCTGATTCTATATTTAATTCTAGATACATAGATGATCTGCATGAGAGGGAGGCAGAGAAGAGAATGCAGCTACAGACACCCAGCCTCTGCTCTACTCTCAAGCATCTTTGTGTCATTGTGATCTCTACTCCATCCTAAGGTCATTCCAGAGCAAAGGATTCACAAAAAGGCCTTCCTCTACCTCTGGATGAAAGCATACCCTGCTCCCTGGCTGTGGTATCTCTTTCCCTCTTCCTATTTTATTTTCTTTAAAACCATTAATCACCATTGCACAAACAATAATCTCTATCTATCTCATCTGATATAATGTCATTGGCAGAGGAACTATGTCAGTTTTGGTCACTGCTTATTCCTAGCTCCCAACAGAGCCAACAGTTCTGTAGCTGCTCAATAAATCCTGATGGAATAAATGAATGGAGAATGAACAGACTTTGCACAGAATAGCTATGTGATTTTTGAGTTATTTAACCTTCCTGGGTCCCATGATGATGGTATCTAAAAGGATTTAGGTACTATCTAAATTCTACAATTTCATAAGAAAACCGAGACTGTGACTTCCTGAGGTAATAAAACCAGAACCTTTTCTAGTGAAACCCAGATCAGGAGCTACTAGAATTGGTCTTGCCTTTGATAAGGAAAGACAAAATAGTGTTTATTTTAGGATTAATACTATATCTGGCATAAGAGTTTCTGGTTTGGGAGTTGTTTTGCTAAATAGGTCTGATTGTTTTGTTTTTGGAATGCCTTTAATAAGTACATCAGTGGTTCACTCACTTTTAACCTAAGGAGGTAGCCAACTTATTTCCTTTTCTTTGACTTTACTTCATCAGACCCTGAAGAGTACAAGCAGACCTTGAAGCTGAATCTTACACTCTGGAACAAATCAAAATCTGACATTTAGTGAGGGAGAGAGACTTCTTTCCAAAAATATGAATGAATTCCTTGGATAGTGTCTCTCTCTCTCTCTCTCTCTCTCTCTCTCTCTTTCACTCTTTCACACACATACACACACACACACACCCCACACACACGAACAACTTTCTTTTTTTTAATATTTTTAGTTGTAGTTGGACACAATACCTTTATTTATTTATTTTTATAGGGTGCTGAGGATTGAACCCAGGGCCTCGCACATGCTAGGTGAACTCTCTACCGCTGAGCCACAACCCCAGCACCAAGGACAACTTTCAAAGGGAAAAATCCACACCCAAGTTCTGTGGTACTGAATTGACCACTTTCAACTTCTATTTCAGAGATGGTCACCTAGCCCATCCTCACATGTCATGGCCTCAACTCTTTCTAATTTTAACATTGACCTAACTAGAAATGACCTAGAGGATGGTGACTAAGCACCACAATATACAGAAACTACCAAATGTCTTATATTTAATTTCTAACATTATTTTTTTAATCTCACAATATGAAAATGAGTTAATATTGTTGTTCTTATCCCCATTTTATTGATGGGGAAACTGAGGCTTTGAGAAGTTCCTGCTAGCTCTCAAGGTCCCACAACTAATAAGGAGCAAAGTTAGGGCTCTAATCCAGATCTTTGTGACTCCAGTGCCTACACCTTTTCCACTGGATCTTCCAAACTTTGGCCACATATAATTCCTAATGAGAGGAGAGTTCCCACAAATATTTCTGAAGACCTGAATACTAATGATATAAACCAAATTTTCAAACTTTACCTAATAAGAATTATCTCTCCATGGGACATCCTCTGGGGTAACTGTGAGATTCCAGGATTCATCAGCAAATATCTGAAGTTAGCATTTTATTTTATTTTATTTTATTTTAAGAGAGAGTGAGAGAGGAGAGAGAGAGAGAGAGAGAGAATTCTTTCAATATTTATTTTTTTTTAGTTCTCGGCGGACACAACATCTTTGTTGGTATGTGGTGCTGAGGATCGAACCCGGGCCGCACGCATGCCAGGCGAGCGTGCTACCGCTGAGCCACATCTCCAGCCCTGAAGTTAGCATTTTAGACTGTGGCATGCTGAAGGACCCTGTCTCTCACACACATATTCGTGTTAGAAAAGTCTTACTAGTGAGTCCCTATTTCTATTGCAAAATCCATTGGGTGAATAATTTGCAATGGGTCAAAAGCAAACATTTTTACCTTATTTACACTGACTCTCTTTGTAGCCTCTGAACATGCAATAAAGCCTGAACTGAAGAAATCAAGGAGACAAGTAGATGCAACCTGAGGCTCCCTAATCTCCTAAGTAGTTTGTGTTGACCAAAGTGTTTGCTAAGAATCTATCAATACATTATTATTGACAGTCCAAAGTTTGTCTATTCCAAGTCTGGACAATTTTGACACTTAGCCATGTTTTAGTATAGATTGTTGGAAAAGCCAAAAAGGAGGTCTCTTAGCTATATTGATGTAGTAATTCAATGGAACATTGAAAAGAAATCTTACCCAAGGAATTAATAAATTTAAAGTTGATTGAAATTCATTCCATACCTGTAATCCCAGCAGCTCGGGAAGCTTAGGCAGAAGAATCACAAGTTCAAAGCCAGCCTCAGTGAAAGTAAGGCACTAAGCAACTCAGTGAGACCCTGTTTCTAAATAAAACACAAAATAGGGCTGGGGATATGGCTCAGTGGTTGAATGCCTCTGTGTTCAATCCCTGGTACCAAAAAATAAAATAAAATAAAAACATAAAAAAAGAAAGAAATTCATTCTAAACATTAAAAACAAAATAAAAAATAAATTGGGTACAGAGAGGTCTAAGCTTGATTGATGAACTAATAAGCCTGGGATTGAAAGACACAGTCATTCATAGACTTATTTCTACCAGTTTCATAATTCTAGAACTATTGTTTCAAATTCTGTATATGTACAATTACGTATAGACTACCAAAGGTTCTCAACTATGGCTGCCACTTTGCATTATCTAAGGACCATCTTAAGACTAATGGTAACTAGCACTCTGCCCTTAGAAATTCTGACTTAAATGGTCTGAGGTAGGGTCTAGGCATAAGCACAGTGTAAAACACCCCAGATGATTTGGTGGGCTGGGAACACCACTCTAAACAATTCTCTACTAGGATTCAGAAATTCTTCTGTCCCTGTCACATAGTTTCTCAAGTTGAATAAAACTTTGGATAAAAATCTTATGCCAGATTTGTTTCTGCCTTATTCTAACTGTGTATTCTATCTTTACCTAAATTATTCACTTACTCTTCCACTGAGGCTTTAAGTGTACTGTATGTATGACAACCCAAAATTCTCTCAACACTGTGATAACATTAGTTTATTGCTCATCACTTCAAACATCACACCAGCCTTTTTTGTTCATAAATATCAAGTTAGGAAGACAGAATCCACTTCTGTTTGGATAACTAGATTAAGGCAAATAAATAATATGTTTTCCATCCTAAATTTTCAAAACAGACAGGTTGTAATATTTAATATCTTTGAAATCCTAAAAAATAAACTATAATATAACACAAGCAGGATTAGAATGAATTTGTTATCACTGAATGCTCAGCCTTTAGCAAATCACAACCCCTCCCTTAATCTATAGTTACTCAGCTACACAGCAATGAATTTCTTCCAACCAGAATTGGAAGGATTCTCTCCCAATATTGAAAATTTCTACATCTAAATTCAGGGCTGAGGCTGTTATTTAAGGGTAAAGCATTTGCCTAGAATGTTTAAGACCTTGGATTCAATCCTCAGCATCACCGAAAAAAAAAAAAATTTCTTTCCATTCCACCAAAAGAGCATTGTTCTATTTTTGGCCAAAGCAAGAGAAAAAAAAGCTCCTACATTTCACAACCAAAAATTAGCTTTGGATACTTCTATGAAACAGGAAAATATGTTCTGTAAATGTACTTAGCAACAGAAGAAACTCAAACCTAGAGAATAGGACATTTATTTCAGAATTTGCATTTTCACTAAGGAAAATACAGTACAGATTTATAAACTGCATAAATGAAGTATGAATGAATCAGTTTATTTATTCCTCCTACATACATGTGAAGCTTGTTCAGAAAAATATATATATAGTATAGCTCTCTCTTCTTTAAGGATATTAACAGGTGAATTTTAACAATCTTGCTTGATCCAAGACCTCTGAGGTCCAGATCAATTGCCTCCCAGACATCTCCCCAAAAACAAATTCAGCATATCCCTACCATGCTGGCCATTCCCAACATTTATTGATGTTTACAAATGTTCCCACCATCTATTCATCTATGCTACCCAAGCACCAACTCTACACCCTCTTCTCCCTTACTCCACAATCAAATATTCACCAAGATTGTGTACATGGTATGTTGTGAATTCTTCCACATCTCTCAATTTCTATTATCCACAAGTCAAAGAGCCTGCATTCTCTAAGAGCCCACAACCTATCTGCCCAGATCCATTTTCTGCACAGCAGCCAAAGTGATCTTCCAAAAACATGTATCAGATCCTAGCACTTCCCTATACAAAACCCATCAACAACCCCTTATATTGGAGTCTCAAGTACTTAGTAGAACCTTCGAGATGCTGCATAACTGGACTCCTTACCCTGCTACAGTCAAACAAGCAATCACAAATATACAAGTCTAGTTATGTAAGTGCTATCAAGAAAAATTGGAGCCAGGAGCGTGTAATGAAGAGAATTCTGAAAATGCCTTGCTATTTTCCTCTGATGAGCATTTCTTGCTTCTGTGCCTGAACTCTTCTCTGCACCTCCCATCCTTTCTCTCAGATATATTTGCACTCCCTCCAAAGACCCAACACTTGAATTTAACTTCTGGGAAGTCTCAGGCAGAGTTCACTCCCTTCTCAAACGACTTCTCACTCCGTAGTCAAACGACTCTTAACACACCTTTTCCATGCATCCATCTTCTTGCATGTCTGTCTTCATCACTAAACTGGGAACCCTTCAAGGGCTGGTAACATCTTCCTCCAGGGCATATTCTCAATAAAGTTTTATTGATCAATATGAATTGAAAAACAAATGAACAAAGCCATTTTATGACATCTTTTAAAGAAGTGGTCCACAAACTGCCAGGCACATTAGAATGAGTTGGGAATCTTGTTGAGATGCTGGTTCTGATCTGTGGGCCTGTGACAGGGCCTGAAACCCTGCATTTCTAACAAGCTCCCAGGGGATATCAATGCAGCCAGTCCAAGGACCACCCTTTAGGGAGCAAGGCTTTAGAAGGTATGTAAGTTGAGAACTATTCTTGTAGAAATTAAGCAAACAAATCCAAAACAAAAAGTAGTCTGGTTCATAGTTCTATCAAATATGCATGACATCTTGACAGCAACCAGCTTCCTGAAGTGCTAGAGAGAAACAAGCATTGTTGTAACCTTTCCTCAGCTGGGCAGCCCAGCTGCGGGCTCCAGGTCCACTGGGAGGTCCCATCTGAAGCTGATTGCCAGGCTCCTGTGGGTTACAGAAGCCCAAGGCCTGCCTTCGTTTCCATTTGCAGATGGCCAAGTGTGCTCCTTCTCATCCCTAACACACACAAGCCTCCAAACCACCCGGCCAGGAGTTGGTGGCACAGGACAGTTGGGTTCCTTTTTTTTTTTCCATTCCCTGTTCTAGAGCAGTATCCTGGCCACCATTCAGGGCATTGCTCTTGGGGCCATCCTGCCCCACTGAGAGAGGCCTTGGCACTGGCTTGCCCACTTCAGCCTGGCCAGCACACCTCTATTGGCCCAGCGTCCTCTGAGCTCTGACAGTAACCTGCAAGAACTCAAGAGGCTGCCTGAAAAGCAATCCCAATTTTAGTTAAAAATTTTCTTACCCTCAGAATTCTGAGATGCTACTGGGGATTTACAAGTTGTTTTAAGGTTGTTTTAAAGACAAACCCATGGTATTTACATAGATATATGGGCCTGTGTAAAGTACTGTGTGGTTCTTTATAAAAGGTGCAGTATAAATGTTCTTGTATTACTAGAAGGATTATATAAAAGATGTTAAAACATATTTCGACCAAGCGGTGGTATAGATGGCCACAGAATATAATGTATCCATTGTAAAGAAATCCCCACAAGAGACCTCTGAAATCTTACATTGATTGAGTTGTGCTGGACCTGAAACACGTTGAAAATTTTCCAAATGGTAAAATATTAAATATACTCTTTTTTAAAATATTTACCAGTTAAACACTACAGTACTGTAACTGGCTGACCTTTCACAGAAGTTTTTGTTCTACTTTTCCAAAAGCAGCCAAAAAGGGATTGTTTTCTTTTTAATGCTTTGTTTTGTCTTTTAGGAAAAAAAAAAAAAAGAACAGACTTATTTTGAGCAGAGAACTCCCCCCTCCGCCTATGCAATAACATCATAATGGCAGAATAATCACTGTAAACAATGCCCTGGGGATTTAGTTGGCTACAGCAGGGGACTCTAGGAGCCAATTTCAGTGCTTTTCTTAACTACATCATTGCATTTTTGTCTGCAAGTGGATAAGAAGAGTCTCCTTTTAGAGCAGGTTGATGGAAAGTGCTAATTGTTGACACATTAGCTAATTGTTATGATTAGCCCCTGACTTTTTTTTTTATTCTAGAAGTCAAGATCTCAGCTGTGAAGTATGAAGATGCTTTATGACAACAATGCTATGAAAACATTCAAACAATAAGAGGCTAATCTCCAGAAGCATTCAATCCGGTGGCAACCAGACAGCCCTGCCTTTAAAGAACAGACAACCCTCAGGAAAAAAAAATATCCTAACTGCTGCGTCCGCCCAATATTTCTAGACATCAGTGTTCTGGGGTTATCATTAATGATCTGTTTGTACAAATCCACCATGTCTTTGGAAAACTGAAGCCACTCCAAACCAAATAAACCACGCGCATGCCATAAGGGCCCAGTGACAATGGAGGCCGCTTGGAATCTGTGATAATGTGAATCTGTGAAGAACCACACTTGCATTTGCCTCCATTTTCCAAAAGAAAACAGGGGGTTTTTGAAATTAGGGTCATTTTTAAGTGTAGCTCTTGAGGGGAAAAAATAACTAATTATGAATACGAAAATGTGCATGTTCTTTAATTTAGAGAAAAGGGAAAAAGAGAAAATCAAGTAGAGAAAGAAAATAGCAAGAAAACAAATTGCAGGGTTCAATTCTTGGCTCTGGCCATTAAATGAGTCATTATTCTGTGCCTTGTCCCACTGACTTACAAATAAATGCAAGCAAACCCTCACTATTTGCAGTAAGAATAATCTGGCTTTGTATTAAAAGAATATTATTTGACTAAATTTAAATTTTAAAATAATTTCAGACATGTATGAAAATTAAAGCATTCTGACTTTTTTCTATTCTTAAAATTTAACAGGAATATCACTGTAGAAAGAAAATGTAAAAATATTTATTGATGAATGGGTTAAAACAAAATAAAATGATCTTATGTTGGAAAATATTCTAAGAGCTGCGTCCATTCAATTTTTCACACATAAGTATTTTGAGGTTATCATTAATAGTTAGTAACCTTTTTTAAAACAAGGTTTCTATATCTTATATAGAGATTATAAACAAGAATTATTTTAAGAAGATATCTTGCTTGTATTTTATCCACCTGTTAAAATCAAAACAAATATTTTAGTACAATGGAATTATGCTTTAATTTTCATATCACAGCTTCTGCTTCTATCTTCTCTATCTTCTGTTTTCTCTTTTCAAAATTACTCTCAATTGCAATGATTTTATACACAGAGAGAGATTAAAATTCTCACCAAAGTGAAAGCTTTATTCAAAAGTAAAACTTCACATAAAGGAAGTTACAGGTTGAGCAGGAATTACTGTAGGTGAATTAAGCAATTATTTTCAAGGAAAAGGTAGTTATAAATTGAACCAACAATTGAATTTCTAGTTGAATTCAAGTTATTTTCCTACCAAAATATAGATTAATATTAATTTCTATATGTATCATTATAATGATACTTTTATTTTTAATTTTTTTTGAAATTTTATATCTAAGAACTTTGCTGTATTCCACTACATATATTCTTCTGTACTTTTGACATTCCCATTCATCTATCAATTTACCTTAAGCAAGAAAAATACAGGAATAAAATAGCTGAATATTTAACATATTCCCTAAAAATGTATTAATGAATTTACAACATGACAGTAAAATAGACATTTTTCTACAAGTGTTCAAGTAAATGCTGGATTGAAGGGGCTGTTTAAAAATACATATTGTCAGTGGAAAAAGAGCAATGTTAAAATCACCCATATCACACCTGAATAAGAGGAAAGTAGGATCTGAAGGAGTGAATGACGTGCCCAGTGCACACAGCAGACGATGGCAGGCCCACAGAGTTTCTTCACACTGTGCCTTCAATGTAAAGGTGGATGGCACATGGGACAGGCCACTTCAAGATGGGGCTGTCTGGCTGGTGTGCTGTACTATATCCAAACAACACAAAACTTAAGCAACTTCCGACTAGCTATTAGGTATTCTATTACCCATCTCTAAATTTAAAAGAAAAGGAAAAACATTATACAATCCAATCTAGGTTTGTTGTAATAAGTTTAGTTTGTTTTTAACTGAACTTTTCAAATTGGTGCATCCCTTCTCCAATTGGTGTATTCTATCCAAATCCTAAAAAAGTTCTTGGAGTTATCAGAGTTAGCAAAAGTTCAACTTACATTTAATATGAGATATAAATCACTGTTCAGCTTGTTCCACAACGGTGTAAATCTTTTATAAAGAGAGAAAAATAAAGACAGTAATCCTCCTGTTGAAGACTCTGTATTCTCAAAGATGCTCGTGCTGCACATACAGGCTGTGTGTGGACAGTGGACATGTTCTAATAAGAACCAGCATGGATCTGGAGGCAAACTAATCTAGGTTCAAATTTTACTGCTGGTACTCTCTAACCTTGGGAAGTTATTTAAAAACCTAAACCTATTTCCTCATTGCAGTGGTTAAAGAGTGCCCCCACAAAAAAAAAAAAAAAAGGAAATATATGTCCAATGTCCTAACCCCTATACCTGCAAATATGACCTTATTTGGAAACAAGATATTTGCTGATGTCATTAAATTAAGGGTCTCAAGATTAGATTTTCCTGAATTTATGGTGTATCAGTGCTGCTAAAAGAAAAGAGACAGAACTGAAACCTAGGGACACAAAGGAGACATTCTTAGTCTGTTTTCTGCTGCTATAACTGAATACCTGAAACTGGAAAATTTAAAAAGAACTGAAATGCATCAGCTCACAGTTCTGGAGGATGGGAAGTCCAAGCCCAGGAGGCAGCAGGTTTGGTATCTGCTGAGGATATTCTCTTCCTACAATATGGCATTTGGCATCCTATGTCCATGGGCGGGTGAGT
Source organism: Urocitellus parryii (assembly GCF_045843805.1). Taxonomy (NCBI): domain Eukaryota; kingdom Metazoa; phylum Chordata; class Mammalia; order Rodentia; family Sciuridae; genus Urocitellus; species Urocitellus parryii. The sequence continues at coordinate 130,105,642 of NC_135532.1, forward strand.
GCCCACCTGGCAGAAGGCAGACAGTCAGAGAGTATGCATGGTTCTAAAAGCCCTTTTATTAAGGCATTAATCACACTCAGGAGAGTGGAGCCCTCACCTCTAGTAGGCCTTCCCTCCTCATGCTGTCACATTGGCAATTAGATTTCAACATGAGTTCTGGAGAGAGAGGCATGGAACAGATTCTACCCTGGAACCTCCTTCGGTCAACAGATCCTACAAACACCCTCAATTTTTGGACTTCTCTCCTTCAGAACCGTGAAAGGATAAATTTCTGTTGTTTTAATCCATCAAGTTTGTGGTCTGTTGTGGCAGTCTGAGAAAACTAATACAAAATGGACCTCGCAGGTGGCTACAGAGATCAAATGAGATGACCAGAAGGCAGTTGGTCCAGTAGCTGCTTAATAAGAGTTAGCTCCCTTTTCCCATTCTCCTTCTGCCCACTGAGGACTTAGGCTTTCCCTTCACAAAGATTCAGGCTCACTATTAATACCCCTATTAGGTCTGGAGCCCCAGAACCATCTCTGATAACCCTCACCTCATTCCTCCTGCTAAAAAAATGCCCAAGGCCCCCCTCTGATAACAAGGCATGTGCCAGGGTGTTGGTACAGCCTCATCCCTCCTATCTGCCTCACTGTCTGGCTCTGCCACGTGGTGCTCTGGTTTCCTATGAGAGAGAAAGTGCTCTACAGGAAGGGTGGATCTGGGAGGGAATACTGGCTCTCCTTGTACTAGTGTCACTGTCTCTCTGGGTGACAGCCACAGCTCTGATACACAACCCAAAAGATCCCATGGATTCAGCACCCTTTTCCTTTGGGGCTTATCTATTCTTCATTCACTATTTTCTGTGACTGAGAGGTCAATATCAATGTATGAAAAGCCCCTCCAACCCAATTTCATCATCTCATTTTCTCCCTTTAGAAAAAAAGAAAATATATCATTTCTTTTTATTCCCTTTTTCCCCATTTTTATTTCCTCTGGAAGTTTCATAATCTAATGGAAAAAAATATATAAGGAACCAGACCTTATTCAAGTCCTAAATCAACTACTAACTAATGATGTCTACATACCAAAAAATAAAACCCTTTATAAAGGATTGTGAAATTGAAACCTAATCTGAAGTCGTTTCTTTTTAAGATTCCATTTTTTTCTTCATTCACCTAATTCAGGAAGAAGCTATGTACAAGTAGACACAGCCAGATTGTTTCACAGTGGTCTGTTTTCCTCTTGTTCCCCTCATCTCCTGTCTGCAAAGTAAAGAAAAGCAGCAGTCATACTTGCGTGGCCCTATATAATTCCTCGAGATGCAATTAATGGCTACAGCAAGGGCCAAGGATTTGGGCTTCCTTGGAATACAAGCTTTAGAAACTAAATGAGTCTTAAAAACTTAATTATCCCCTTTGCAGAAAAAAAGTCAACCCCCTGCATCATCTTCCTTATTTGTCTCTAGTTCAGGCAGGTTGTTTGATCATTTGAGCACCATACTGCAGTTATATGAAAAAGAACACTAGAGAAGTGTCCCCTTCTAGTGAATATATATGTGATGGGCAGGGAGATATGGTTCATGCTCTTACTTTCTGGAGGACCCTCCCTCACCTGAGTACTGACAATCTCCAACATTCAGACCAAAAGGAAAGGAGAAGAGAAAGGGGTATTATTAATTAGTTGCTGGTTTGTTTTTTGTTTTTTTTTTTGCATGCATGCATGCATATTATAGGTGCTTTTCATATGTCAAAGGCATCTGATCCTCCCACTGCTTGTAAGAGGAAGATATTATTATTTCCATTTCACAAAGGTAGTAACTGAGGCTTAAATAATGTAGGTCATCCATAATTGGGCCATAAATAAATAAACTTGATACCTGCCTGCTTATAACCTCCCCTTTCCACTTGTAAGGGTAATCTAGAATAAAAGATTGGAGAACAACCAAGAAAATTGGACAAGTTTGTTTATTTTTAGGTGACCAAACAGAATTGAAGAGAGATAGCTTCACTGTAAGCACAGCAAAAGAAAACTTCCTGGGCTTAAATCTGATTACAACACAATTTAAATCCACTGAAACCTATCCTGATATCAAAAGACACACTTTGCATACACCAGTTCTGAGAGCTTTGAAACCCTAGTCATGAAGCTGCAGGTGTGAACTCCATTCAATCACCTTAGAGGATGGCCACCCTCCCCCAGTGTCACAGCCTTCTAGGCGTCCCCTATTCTCCATTGGCTTGAGGCCCAACTCACTGGGGAAGGGAGAACACGGAAAAGATTAGATGTCATTTTTAAGGTCAAATAAAGCCTAAAAGTTCAGATAAAAATCAAAGGTTTCCAGCACCATTTTCCTGAAATTAGCGTTCCTGTGAGAATCAATAGCTTCTGCACAATTACCTTAACCCACATAGACTTATTCATGAGGAGGCCCTGTGGGTCGGGGGACTGTCCCAAAGCAGACTCAAAACTTGTGTAAGAAATAGCTTTTGCTTTTACAGAGCTTGCAATCTGGTAGGCAGGCACATCAATCTATTAAAAAGCAACTACAATTTAACCCTCAACATTCCAACCGAAAGTCTATCAGGAAAGAAGGGAAATCTGCACAAGTTGGAGAAATGGGGGGTAGGGGTAGGAAGGGAAGCTTGTTAAGATAGATATTGAAGGATGGGGAAAGAGGATTTGAGTAAGGTGGGAGAGGACAACTGGAATTGAAGAGAGAACCATAAAAACCTACCATCATTTGTCTGGTAGGCAGAGAAGGAAATATTAAACAAAACTAATAAATTCAGAGCTGTCATGACTGGGTCTCTTTTCAGGCCACGATGCCCATTCACATCCTGTATTTAATTCACTTCCACCTTGACAGGTTCCTAAGGGGGGAAAAAAAATCTCACATGGGACTGTTAAAGGCTTATTTTACTTTCCACAAACGTATTTGCCTACTTTCCACAGCTGTTTCACACAGGAGGTAAACAAACTTTTGCTCCAAGACGAAAACATAATTGTCACCTATTTCAATGAAGAAGTGAAAGGGTGATTGGGAGCTGTTGGTAGAGTGTGAATATGAGACCTCCTAGTGAAGGAGCAGAACCAGGCTATGTCAAGACAAGGTGCCAGAGGTGAGTCCTGGTAAATTTCCGCCATCTACCTAGGAAAGTGCCATCTGCTTGCACTCAAGAAATACACATTCCAGTAGGCAGGAGCAAAAGAACAAAATCCTTGGAAGCTTGCTTCTTCAACCAGAGATCTGCAGATACAATTATATACACAATGCATCACAGCTCACAAAATTTATGACTGCAGAGATTGGAATCAAAACAAGGAGGGGGCAATTCTGTGAAAATGAAAGTTTCCATCAGATTTCTGGCATGGAAAACAAATATATTCTTTATAAAGGAGAGATACTTTTCTTTTATAATTATGTCGACAATGGAGAGGAAGGCCAGCCACTGTCAGACTTTTAACTAGCTGACAAATGACTTCACCGAAATCACCTGCTGATTTAGGAGTTTCTTGATCCCGTACGTATGTCTTGGCTTCCTCTCCAATGTCTACCTCATCATGCTCTGTCCATTCTGCCTTCCTGGTCTTAGCACATCTAGTACCCCATTAAGAGTCCTCCCCCAACATTCAATAGTGGCAGCCAAAAGAGAAGACAAATAGTAGAAGAGGAAAATAAACACCCATACTTAAAAAAAAAAAAAGTCAACTCTGAAATACCAAAAATTCCCATCAACTCTTCAGGATCAGAAACTATGTCTCATGTGTCTTGGTTTATACAGTGTTCTGCACAGTGGCTGAGACAGAGAGCTCTCAAAATGTTTGTGGACACCTGCAAATCTTTACTGTGAATACTGAGTTCAAGTGACTCCTCTTTCCTTTTCAATTAAATCAGATCAAATTAATCATCAAATATTACACCTTAAATATTTAGGAATAGTGAAGCCACTTTGAAAAGTAGTTTGGAAGTTTTTCTAAAAGTTAAACAGAGAGTTACTGTATGACTCAACGGTTCCAATCCTAGGTACAGAGCCAAGAGAATTGAAAATATGCCCACACCAAACTTGCTCACAAATGTTCACAGCAGCATTATTTAAGATAGTGAAATAAATGGAAGCAATACCTCGATAGATGAATGGCTAAACAAAAATGTGGTACATCTATGTAATGGAAAATTCTTAAGTCATAAAATGGAATGAAGCTCTGTTAATGTCAGAGTATGGATGAACCTTGAAAGCATTTTGCTAAGTAAAAGAAGCCAGACCTAAAATACCAAATGATGTGTGATTCCATTTATTAAAATGTCTAGAATAGGCAAATCCATTGAGACAGTAAGTAGATTAGTGGTTTCCAGGATCTGGAGCTGGGGAGTCAGGGAACAGGAAAATGGGAAGTAGCTGCTGATGGACAGAAGGTTTCTTTTTGGAAGATGAAAATGTTTTGGAATTGGATAGTGGTGACAGTTGTATAACTCCGCAAATATACTAAAAACTGCTAAATTTTAGACTTAAGGGTGAACGGTGTATCAACTATATCTCAAGTAAAAATACTTGGAAAAATCTATAATTAGGACTAATGATTTGTTCTTTAATGATGAAAATTTTTAATAGCCTCACTTTTTTGTCAATAAATATTAGAAACCGTACCAGAATTCTTATACTTACAAAAGAAACCTAAAAATCCTTTAACAAGTTGTTTTAATATTGAAATAGCAATAATTTATAATAATGACTAAGATTTATTGAATAGTTACTAGGTACCAGTGAATGTTCAATGTTCTTTACATATGTTAATTCCTAAAAGCATTTTAAAAACAACTATATAGCGTGAATGTTTTCTTATCTCCCTATTATATAGGAGGAAACAGAGGCCCAGAGAGCTTACCAAGGTCACAGAGCTAGTTAAGGATTGAGCCAGGATCCAAGTGTAGGGAGTCTGGTTCAGTCTGGCACCCTAGATCACCCCTCAATTCCCCCTTTAATGCAAGGAGAAAATCGGTTAGTGTAATAGAAAGTGCTTGTTGAGTCACTGCAAGATCAAATGTAGAGATTTGGTCTGTCACATGCAAGTCTGTCACATGCAAGGGGGCTTTCTGTTGCCCCCTTGCTGCTTCTCCAGATATTTAAAACCAGAGTATGGTTTTAAATGTCTAAGTCCCCAACCACTCTCAACTTCCATGAGTATAACTAAGTCGATGGAAACCAAGAAATTTTCAGTTGCAGATCATTATCATTAGTGCATTGTGTGCAATAGGAACTTTAAACTTGTAATATTTTGTAGAAAACAATGAGGAGGTTTAAAATTAAATGACTGAAATGACCTCAGAGGGTAAAGGACAAGACCAGCTATCAAGCACTTTGTTTTAAATACAAAAAAAAAAAAAAAGAAAGAAATTCTGTTCACTCTCTCTCATAGTTAAGAAATCATTCCTTATATTTTTCCTAAAATTCAATTCCATGTTATTTCATTCAATCCTCCTCAAATAAATAGCAAAGGTCTCCATTATGCCAGGCATTTTTAAGTCATTAAGGATATAATAAAATACAAAAAAAAGGATTCTCTCATTTTAGAAGAGGAGGGAGGAGATGATGGTCAACAAATCAACAAACAAAATAGTAGCTGCTAAAACCTAAGCTATACCTATAGGGCAGAGATTTTTGTCTATTTTGTCACTATACCCCAAGTGCCTAGAAGAGCACTCAACAAATATTGAATGAATGAATGAATTGACCCTGAAGAGTAAATAGCACTTTTCCTACATTGTGGCAAGGATTGTTAGCTAATCAACAAGTCAGTTTTTACTTTTTCCTGGATTAACAGCTAGACTACATGTATTAGTTTGCTAGAGCTTCCATAACAAAACACCTCAGACTGGAGAGTTTCAACAACAGAAATTCTAGTCTCACAGTTATGGATTCTATAAGTCCACAACTAAGGCAGGTTTGGCTTCTTCTGAGGCTTCTCTCCTTGGTCTTCAGATGGCTACCTTCTCGCTGAGGCCTCACACATCCTTCCTCTGGACTCACTTGCTCCCAATATCTCCCTGCGTGTCTTAATCTCCTTTTCTTCTAAGGACATTAGTCAAATTGGAGTACAGCCCACCTTAATGGTCTCATTTTGATTTAATTGCCTTTTGGAAGGCTCTACCTCTGAATCTGATCACATTCTGAGGTAGTGAGGGTTAGGACTTCAACATATAATTTGGGGGGACATATTCAGTCTAAGATAATACATTACCCAGATGTCTTTGCATTTAGGTGGAAACCAGTCACATGGCTACATCCACTGTAATCTGAGTAGAAGTATGTGCTACTTTCTGGCCTGGTCCATAAAAATCTCTGACCTTCCACATCTGCTGGCAGGTTATGTATCCTCAAGATGATAGTAGAAACCACAGAGTAAAGAGGAAAAGCCACCAATAACCTGGGTCCCTGAAAATGGCAGAGGAAAACCTCACTACACACCAGTGACTGGGGTCTACAATGGCCTCTTACATGAAAGAAAAATAAACACATGCTTGAGATATGTTTATTGTAGTAATTAGTCTAACTTAACCAATATAACATCAATCACACCTTCCACTCTATTTAGTCTTCCCTAATAGCCTTCTGTTATTCCAGTTAAAAAGTTTTAACTGTATTTTTTAATATTTCTTCACAGGACAATGATATCAATCATTTTTAATGTTCCTCCCTTCCATATTTCTTTAGCTTCACAGTAAAATACAGGTAAAGGTGTCCAAAACCAGGCAAAGGTCTCCTGATGCAAGTTTCACTGTGAGGATTGGCACATCACAGATTAAGGTCCAAAAACATACAATGTCTTGTGAGATAATACAAAGACATAAAAACTAGAGACATCCACTACTCCTAAGCCTACTGTTTCAACTTCACTAAAACTTGCCCTGTGCAGGCCGCAGACTGCAGCTGTGGTTCACGTGCTAAAAATAACAGGGCACCAAGGAGTAGCTAGACAGGACGAATCTGGGCTGCAGGACTCCCTGGACCAGGAAAACATACAAGGTGAAGGAGGTAATAAAGGGGAGGTAACATTTTCCTCAGCAGTGATCCCAAGAGCAATGGGGAATCCAAAAATAAACATTGGTTGACTCCAGTGCCCTTGAACAAGTATGCAAAAGTCACTGAATACCAGAGCCAGCTAATCTAAATGCCAATCTAAACTTCTCTTCTGAGCTGCTAATGTAGGTGGCCAGACCTCTTACTTCTCAATAAGTTTACTAGAAGAAATATGATGATTTTTATATCACTTATATTAGTAACAGATGCATCTGACCAATTCCAAAGTGTCTAAATTTTCTGTTAGGGACCCAGAAGTATAACTCAGAGGTTGGGTGATGAAATACAAGCAACAGCCTACCTTCTCATTCCTCCTTTCTTCATTCCCTCCTTCATTCATTGAACATTATTACTCATGCCTAATGTATGCCAAGCGCTCTGCTAAGGACTAGGGAATACATGACTAGTAAAATTCAATTCTTCCCCTCAAAGATTTCACAGTCTTGGGATTGTGGGGAAACTGAGAAGGAAAGCACAAATAAAAATTTGATAATTGTTGTACTGGAATTTTGGCAAGATACTCTAGGAAGACGAGAAGGAAATGATCTTCTGCCCAACAATGGAAAATGGAGATGGACTAGCAAGACCCCCAAATAAGTGTCCATGACATAGACTTAAACTACTTCTGTAACAAAAGAATGAAGCTTTCATTCAAATAGAGATCTAACAATGTAAAATGACTTTGATGTAGTATAAAAGCACAAAGAGAAATCGAGTCTTAGAATCTTGGGCGAAGGGCCTGGACATCCTTAATGCCCCTCTTGACCTTGTATATGTCCTAAGAAAGTGTCTCCCAAGTTTCTGAGGTAGTTTTCCTCTGGTTATCTCTACCTTTCCCAAATTAAATTTGCTCACTAAGATTATTATTGAAGTACAAAAGCACAATCCCTTATATGGTCCCATTTCCAGGATATCTGATACCAGACTCTTGAAACATACCTCTATACCTGTTAGAACACAATGTATGAAAACGATTCACCACTTTTCTCTTCCAACTATACAGCCAGTATATTCACCCTAGCTGATTGGCATTTTAATTTCAGTGGTTCCTGAATGACCTCTGAAGACAGTAGAATTTTTAAAATAAAATAAAAGCGGGGATTGAGTCACGAACTTAAATAGCCTAAATCATACATACTCTTTCATTTTATATTTTGACTAAATTTACTTACATCAAGTATCGTTTGTATTGGGGAAAATGGGTATTAGAGGTATGATGGGTTTAGGTTAGTGAAATGACAAGTTCTTTAAGCTCCCCTCTCCCAGATTGAGAATGCCATGTAAAACAGCCGTTTCCCTGTGTCACCTTGCTCAGGTGGTCAATTAAAGCTACCAGCACTTACCCCTATGAAGAGGACATGTATCCAGTGGGAACTGGACCAAAGCCAACACATTAATTTCATGTAGTTCAGCTGAATGATTTTACTTCCTCCAAAGGCTGACTCGAGGCTCATAGCCAGTGGATGGTGGTGGTAGTAGTGAGGTTTTAAACAAGACCCTTCACATCCACTGGTTTGGGACTAGGAAAAAAATCCTCAAATGACTTTGTTGAAGGTGAACTAAAAGTGAACCAAAGTTCCTAAAATGAAATGGCTTAAGTAGATAGCCATAATCTTTTGAGTCAAAAAGTAACTGAACAAAACTAGAGAAAGGGGCTGTGGTAGCCAGACTCTAAGATGGCTCTAGGGAGCCCTACCCTCCAATAGTCACCCCCTGCATGATCCCCTCCCATTGAGTGTGGGCTGGACTCGGTGACTCAATTCTAAAAAGGAGAATAAAAAGAAGAGACAGTATGTGATTCAGAGACAAGGACATAAAAGGCCCACCTCCTTCATTTACAGAGATGCTCATGAGGCAAGGAACAGAAGACTCCTCTTCCTCACAGCCTCACATGAAGGACATTGGAAACAGATGCTCCCCAGGCTTCAGATGCCCACTGGCACAAACAATATCTGGGACTGCAACCTCACCAGAGACCCAAAGTCAAAACCACCCTATAACACTAACTCCCAGTTTCCTGACCCACAGAAACTAGAAGAGATAACAAATATTTGTTGTTTTAAGCTGCTAAATTTGGGGGAAAATTGTTACTCCAAGACAATTAATATAGAGGCTAAACATTGGACACAGCATAAGGGGTGCCAAGCATGTGCCATACCTATATAATTATCTCCCCCAATGACTCTCTCAGGCCTGAAATGCTGCAGGCCCTACCTTGAATAGTACCCTCTGTGTGCAGTCAGGATATCAAGTTTTAAGGATAGCAAAGGAATTTTCCTCTTCTGAATCTCCATCTTCTTTCCCCTTAAGAACCAACCAGTTTCACTGTCAAAAATAGTTTTGAAGGCCATTAAAAACTGAGGCCAACCACAGTGCCCCAATCATAGTTAGTTAGAAAAAAAAGGGGGGGCATTCTGTGGAATGTACACACCCCACCTCCACCTTCACAGTTCCTCCTAAGTTTAAACAGAAGCATTCCACTCCACCCTCTTAAAATGAAGTGTTCTCACAAAGCAGACACTGGAGTGCAGAATATCTTTTTACCTCAACAGTTTGAATACCAGAGATCTGCCTTAAAGAGCCAGGCAACCTGCAGTTCTTCAACCAAAACACTACACGGTTACTAAAAGCAAATAGTATTTCATCTCAAGCATCAAGTATATTGTCCATGCCATCATGGATTATAATGCCTTCTATTATATTAATGATAAAGTGTTTGCATATTATCAACAAGTTTCACCCAGGGAGAGCTAATCCCTCAGTTATGTTCTTTGTTGAATAGCCAACAGGTTCCTTATTCACCAAAGCAAGAGTCAAGAAATGCAGATATGCTCTTCAATCCAACCACCTGAACCAAAATTATCTCACCATTATAACATCATACAGCTTCTAGGACAATGATACTATTTCAACACAAAAATATTAACTAGGAAAGCTTTTAAGTAGCCAAATATAAAAACAAAGAGACATGTTCTTAAGGCTTGGCTATTGTGAAATAAAGTTATAAGCTGGTAAAATGAAGTCATAAGCTGGTCATATAAATACACATTTTCAATAACAGGATTTTTAAAAAGATTTTTTAAAATAATTCATACCTTTGTTGACTCCACTTGTGCCATTTGCAATTTAACATCAGAAAATAATCACTCCAAATGGTTCTCCCCGCTATGATTCACCACGGTGAATGATTCTGCCACTCACAGCAAATCAGAGAATGGTTCGGAATGGCTTATTTTCCTGCTCCAATAAACTATGACTAGGCATTCAGCAGATTTTTCTTTTGTTTCTTATTATTTTGCAGAGTCGAGAAAAAATATGAAAAATAAAAGAAATAACTGAATGGGCCACTGCTTTCAAAACTTATTTAGTCTTGCTCATTTATGTCAAACCTGTTATAATTCACCTCCATCCTGCTGTTTTTCTGCTGTTTTCCATATCATGGAACCCTCACGACTAGACGCCCATTCTCTTTTGGATCCCAAGGCACAGCTTACCTTTTCACATAAAATTCTGAAGTATCCACTGCCCAAATGGATGTGTCTGATAAAATTAAAGTATTTCATTGGTCTTTTGTTCTATAAATAATTGGCACAAATCTCCTTCATTGCATTAATTTTGTATCATTAAATCTATCCAGCAAGTATCTCAACACCCACTTAGCCATGCTGGGTCCCAGCCCAGAAAGTTGACTTACACGAAATAACAATGAGGCCCTTTGACAGTTTCCAACACACTGCTTTGATTAATAGTTTTTTTAATTGTATACTTTTCCTAATTCAGGAGTCTAAAGTCATTAGCTACTAAAAACAGCTGCTACAGTTCTCTTTATCCTCACAGTCTCATCCTTAGGAGTGTATCTCATCAGCAAGACACATTCAACCTGTCAATGCTTAAACTTCTGGGGGGAAAGCACCCGAGTCCCTAGCCAACCCTAAATTTCTAGGGGAAAAAAATAGTGGATGATGACAGATCCAGTGAAAGAGAATGATCTTCTCATTATTTTTCAAGCCAATGTAGAAAGTTTCACAATCCTATGTCTTCTCAAAATATCTACACACCACCCACACACACACACATACACACACACACACACACACACACACACACACACACACACCTCTCCAACACCCAAGCTAGGACTAATATCCCACCAACAGGGTCTGAGTTAGGATGCTAAAAGACACTGTGTTGTCAAAACTAGAGTTATATGAGGTACATTTTGAATAGAAATAATGTGATAAATAAAAAAATCATATAAACAGTTTACCTGTATAACACCTAGCACCTTTTATAGCCAGGCTCTTTGTGCTTTGCTGGGTGAAGATATCAGCAGACTTGTAAGTTTCAAACTCTTTTGATCAAACAAGCAGTTTTTAAAAATATCATCAGGTATCTATCATGTATCTGTGTTGTGTGTATGCATCTATGTTTCTCAAGTTACATAGATATTTCACTGTGATGTGAACTCATAAAAATTAAAATTAGAATAGGAAAGACACAGTAGACATAGGCAGTCTAAAATAGGCTTGCTCCCCCCCAACAGACCATGTCCTGGGCTGCACATTCTCCATTCTGAAATTCTATTGATAAACCATGTTCTGCTCACTCATACTTATTTGTTTTGTGGGCAAAAGCACTATATGTGCTTCTTGTATACGGCATTTTATAATTCATAAAGCATTTTTATAAACATTATCTCAGGTAATCCTCACAAAAATTCATTCTTCATCTTACAGACTAGGAATTTAAGTGATATAAGTGCCCAAGATCATCCAGATAGACTGTGGCCAAGCTAGACTTGAAACCAGGGCTATTTTTTGAGATATATGACAGATTAAATGGGCTTTTATGTGCCTGTCTGGAAACCACAGCACCATTTACAATATTACTTCTAAGGGAAAATGCTATCTGAGTTCTAATTAACTGACTTGTAAAGAAACTTTTGGAATACAACTAGATCGTAAATTCAGGACTGCATGTATTACATATTTCCAAATAAATGTTTTTTCATACAGGATAATCTGAACCTTTTATTCTACCCCAATGCCAAAAAGTAAATCATATAAACACTCTACCAAGGAGTGCTGATATGCTTATGTTCTCTAAGACTATCAACTAATATACAGGGAAGCATATTTCCCTGTACATACTCCCTCTATTTGTATGTCCAATTTCATGACCTGAAATTAACTGATCACTTTCCTTTATCAGTGTTTACAAATCAGTAAAAATTTATTTTTATATATAAATAAATTTTTTATGTATATTGATAAACCCTATTCTGCTCATTCATACTTATTTGTATTGTGGGCAAAAGCACTAGACACACACACACACACACACACACACACACACACATATTAACCTATAAGCATTATGCTATAGTGCTAAGAAATTCTCTGCCTTTCAAGGCCAAATTGTTGCAAAAGCAGGAAAGAAAGTGTCTATAGCGAATGTTGCTTTGGGTTAAAAAGTGATTGGAGATACCAAAGATTTTAGTTTTCTGTCTGCTCATTAAGGTGAACTGACACTCCACATTTCTGCTGGGCTCCCTTGAGTTTTTTGGAACCCTGTTTTCTTTAGATTGCCAGCACCGATTAACACTTTTTCTTATGCATTTTGCTTTTTTTAAAAAAAATGTATATTCCCACTGTCCCATAACCAAACTTCTGTGGCTCCCTTCTAAGAACATAATATAAAATATCAAATGTTTCAGACATTGTGTATTTCTTCATAATGGTATTCATAAAATGGAAAGTGACAGGTAAACTCAGTAATACATCATTCAGCTATTTTGAATGATAAGCTACAAATGCTGTATAGCAGCATCAAAAAAGTTCAAAATGACAGTTGAAAAAAATAGAACATAAGTTTTATTCACATTATAATTATAATTATGTAAAAATGTCATGAGGAAAAAAAAGACTAGCTATAAATGTTGACTCATTTTGGTTAGAAGAAGTGGGATTATACTTCTTAGAGGCGGCTTCTTTCTTTTCTATTTTTTCCAATTTTCCCTGGTGGGGGTATATTCTTTTTTATAGTAAAAAGGTGGGTATTCTAAAAATTAGCATCTAATAACTTATAAAGAATTCCCATCAATCAGTAAGAAAAATATAAGTAATTCTAATCAAGACAATAGGAAAATAATCATAACACTTCAGAAAAGAAAATCCAAGGGACAATAAAAGGAAAAGATATGCAGTCTTCTCTTATAATTAGAGAATTCTAAATTAAAATATCAAAATGTAATTTAATTCCTTAATATTAACAAAAATTTAAAAAGTTGTATAAAATTTAAAAGGGTCAGGTTGTGTGCCATATTAGAGCTTTTATACACAGCTGGTAGGAGTAAAACTAGAACAATTATTTTAGAGAGTAACAATAATATCTAATAAAGCTAAAAAATGTGAGATATATGCACTATAAAATTTATATACATGTACATACAGGTTACAAACAATGTTCATTGTGGTATCGTTCATAGTAATAAAAAATTTAAAATAACCTACATTTTAATCAATACAGAAATAGATAACTTAATTGTTCTATTTTCATATAATGGAGTATTATAAAGCAATAAAGATGAATGAATTTGACCTATATGTAATATCGCAAATAAATCACAAAAGCACAGTGTTCAGGTAAAAAGGACCTCCACATAACATAAACAGTTGGTTCCATTTAATTAAAGTTTTAAAACATGCAAAATAAAGTTATATTAAAGGAACATTATGGGGCTGGGGCTGTAGCTTAGTGGTAGAGCACCTGCCTCGCACGTGTGAGGCACTGGGTTCAATCCTCAGCACCACATAAAAAATAAATAAAGATTAAAAAAAAAAAGAACATGATGTTCATCATAGAAATAGTATAAAAACATTCATGGAATATCTAAACATCAAAGTCCAGGATAATGACAACCCTGGAGGGAAAGAAAAATGAATAGGCTTGAGGGGATAGGTATTCCAGAGGACCCAAGTTCTAATCTGTAAAGTAACACACACACACACACACACACACACACACACACACCACCTAAAGTAAGATTAACTAAGCCATATCAGAGACAACAGGATGTACATTTGAAGATATATAGATGGTCAATATTTTTGTGGTTTTTCTTAATATTCAATATAAAACCTTGCTTTTAAAAAAAATGGGCACCTAAAACTCACTCTTTTCAACAGAATGAAAATTGCTTTCAAGAGTCCAGAAGTTTATCTCTAAAATAAATTAACAGGGTACTCTAAATGAATTAATCAGGACCTGAAACTGATACAGATTCAGAGAAGATGACCCAGCTAAAAGAAGTCACTTGCAGTCTCCCAGGGATTTTGGTACTGACACAGCCCATATGCTTGCTGATCTACTAGTCCTTGGAAACATCTTTTAAGAACAAGAAGCCCACTCACTCTGGTGTGGCCAATCAGAACTGTGTATTTCTTTGTATTTGGCTGGGGAAGTGAGACAGGGAAACAAGCACCAGAAAAGACTGCAGTTTACTGTGGTGAGGAAGCTCATGGGTCAAAAACGCAAATGTCGTGGTTCAAAGTGCTCCAGCCGAATGCAATGCTGTTTAGCTATGTAGCAACAGGAATCCGGTACCTTAACTTCTCTGCCTCCTGGGAGGCACTGACTTGTCCAACCTACAAAAGCCTGGAGACTCTCAATTCTTCCAGAATGACCATAAAAGGAGCCATTCTTGGAAGGACCCAACACGGAGAGCCGTGCTTCTCCCACTGACTTGCTGTTAAGGAAGAAGAAATCACAGCCTTGAAAGAGGTCAGATTCTAAGTCCCTGCCTGATCTTGGAGGCAATGATTATTCTTTTGTTCCAGTAGAGGGTGCACCCTGGCAGACAAGCCAGAATGCAAAGGTAACCAGCACTCGGGGACATATCCTGGGCACACAGCCCTTCCCAGGAGACCCATCATAGAGGATAAGCAGGCTCACAAGGCCAACTTCACCTTCTCAGATCAACACTCCACCAACTATACCACCGTGCACAACTACAACTGGCCTGGTCCCTCTTCAGATTTAAAGCAGCAGATTTATCCATTCTAACTTAATAATCCAAATAACAGAAGACTTTGGTACCGATACAGCCTATATGCTTGCTGATCTACTAGTCCTTGGAAACATCTTTTAAGAACAAGAAGCCCCCAAATAGTCAAGGAAAATCAGCCCAAAATGTGTTCTTTCAACTTTTGGCCATCTAGTCTGCATTTACAGACAACTTCGAAATGTGGTACAAACTTTGATGTTTAGCTATTCCATGAAAGATTATTTGCCCTTCTTCCTTCGGGAACATTTCAGAATTCAGATTGCCAGTCACATTTCATTCAAGGCAGCAGATTTGTTCCAAGGTGAGGGGTAGTGGACAGGGCACTAAGTGGACAACAGACCCAGAGATTCATAGATTCCTTTGCACAGAGTTGCAGGTGTTTGGGGAACAGAATGAAAGAAAAGGAGGCTGATTCAAGTCTCAAGACTGTCCTCCTGTCATGAGATTACCCAGAAGTACTCACAATTATCATAGTTACTCTCAGAAATGTCAAAGGCAGGCACTCTCCTGGGCCTTTAAGTCTCCCTTCTCTCTTTGAAAGCGCCCAGAAAAACAACAGGCCAACTAAGAGCTTCATCAAAAACAATTGTTCACTTAAAAATGGTTACCACAATGCATTAGAGTATGTCTTATCAGGGATGAACTATTTAATTATTTCCATTTGTTTCCAGTCTGTTTCAATAAAAGGAAACCATTAGAAGCATTAGGGGAAAAAGTTGAAGAAAAACTGTGGAGTCGATTCCAATGATCATAGGGGACTTAATAATCTTAATTTAAAAAAGAGAGAGAGAAAAAAAAAGAAAAGGTTGATTTCAATTCTAAGGCAACTCAAATGTACAAGAAATCTACTTGTGTTCTAAAGAAAAATGTTACATATGTAAAACAGCCAAGACTCATCAATATTTGAGAGTTCAACATTAGGAAAAAGAAGTTTTGATCTTAGTTCTCCCAGAGTATGCTTGCTTAAAATTGACAAGAGTAAAGAATCAGAATACAGGTGGAAAGTGGAAAAACATGTGTTTCAAAAAACAAGTGCATATGTTTATTGTAATATAAAACACAAACAAGCTATATGTGTATATAGCTTATTTATTTCATATATATGTATATGAAATTGGGAATATATATGTATATAAATTTGGGAATTTATTTCATATATGTATATATATATATATGAAATAAATTCCCAAATTTTATCACATACTTACATCCCATAATCCAACTTTCTACAATAGGTCTTATGTTAGTCAAATGGAAATAACAATAATTCAGGTGCCCTTTTAAAAATACTTTAGTGAAACATTCATGGGGTTTAATTGGATTTTTGTGGTGGAAAAGTCTTTATTAATACAGTTTTATTTATTTTGCAATTAAAAATTTGGTAGAAAATTTAGCATTTTCATTACTATTAACCACATAGTTTCCTACTTTTATTCTATTTTTTGTTAGACATTGAGTCTCAGATTTAATAAACTTTCAGAAAAGGTGAAAAAAAATACTTCAGTGAGAATTGCATATCTTTTTTATGGTATGGTTCACTGAATTAAATGAAACAAGTGGGTTTTTTTTTTATTTGAATTATCACATTAACTATCAAGTTTTCCCTTTTCTTCCTCTGAACACTAAAAGGTTTGAAATAATAAGGCTTAATATAAGGAAATCTCCATGACATAGGAACTTCACCTCATTTAAAAATTTAGAACAGTTCAGGTATTCACCAACCCTGGAAATATATACACCTGGGTACACATGCAGAGCCCACCTACAATCCCAGGAGAAATTTACACATCAAGACCCCTCTGTTTAGGTGGGCAAAGTCTGCTAGGAATTCATGTTAATAAGAACTTTGGCTGGGCAAGGTGGTGCACTCCTGTAATCCCAATAGCTTAGGAGGCTGAGGCAGGAGGATGGAGAGTTCAAAGCCAGCCTCAGCAACTTAGCAAGGCCCTAAGCAACTCAGTGAGACCCTATCTCTGAATAAAATACAAAAAAGGGCTGGGAATGTGGCTTAGTGGTTGAGTACCCCTGGGTTCAATGTGGAGCAAAAGCAAGACATATTGAGCATGTTTTATATGCCTCTGTTTTAAGGGTTTTATCTCACAAAGCTTAGAGCCACCCCATGAGGCACACATAATCACTTCTATTTAACAAAGGAGAAAGGGAAAAAGAAGTTCATTGTGGCTAAGGGAGCTGCCCGAGTTTATGCAGGCTTTGAAATCTTTGAGAGTAGGACTATCCTTGGTTTCTGACCCCTGTGGCTAGCAAACAGGAGGACATCTGTAGGCATCTGATAAATGGTGAGTTGAATCTGACCATCAGGTATCCCCACTTCAGTCAATTCAATGCATTCTGGAGAATGGCATCAGAGAGCCGCCAACAGAATGAGACACAACAAGGAAGATCAGCCATCCTGGTCTGGGGTAAACCGAGTAATTTCATCACTCAGGTTCTCTACAGTTCTAACTGCCCCCTCCCTATATTACCATCTTCTTGCCATAACTCTACCCAGCCCTATCCACCTGGCAACCATGAGCTTACTCTCCCATTGTAGCTGCCAGCCTTGGCAGAGCCCAAAGCCACTCATTCCTCGCTCCACTTCCCAAAGGGAACCAAATGCCAGAAAAACCACTGGCCCAGTCATGGCTTCCATCCTTTAACTACTGGGATTATCCAGGCCCCAGGGCATTCTGGCTCTCCACTGACAACATTGTTCCAAAGTCCACCAACTTGCAAGTAAATATTGGGAGTGGAGCTCCAGATGGGCCCGATGAGTCAGGGACCCTGGCATGGCTTTGAGATGAATTTTAGGCAGAAGGTCTGCATCTGTCTAAAGTGTACACCTTAGGTAGTTATTAGAAATATCTATAGGAGTTTGTGGTCTTTAATATGGGGTGAGGAGGAAATAAGAGATGCTTGGCAGTCTCCAGTGTATACCCCACAGGTAGCTGAGGGAGGGTTTTAAGAGGCAAAGACACAAAGACTGTGAAAAGAGGTGTCTGGGGCTGGGGATGTCGCTCAGTGGTGGAGCACTTGCCTAGCATGTGTGAGGCACTAGGTTTGATTCTCAGCACCACGTACAAATTAATAAAATATAAAGGTCCATCAACAACTAAAAACAAATATATAAAAAATATTTTAAAAAGAGGTGCCTGGGCATGTGCCCATTGGAAGAGGCTGTGCTACCTCCAGCCTTCACCACAGGGTCCTGCATGGTGCCTCCTCCTCTGCAGGGAGTTTAAGGGAATACTTTCCAGTACCCTCTCTGCACTGTGGTTCAGCCCGTTTTAAAGCAATGGTAAATAGTAAAAGCTACAACTACCATTTGCTAATCACAGGTACCAGGAAGGCTTTTTACCAATTGTAACCCCCACTAAGGGACTTGTCATTTCCCCCATTTTGCAAATGACAGTCTGGGGTGGGTATTTAATGACCTCTCCAAGTCTCCTCCAGTGATCAGCTGCCAATCTGGATCCCACCCACCATTCAGCCATCCCTGGCTCTTAGGAAAGAGATCCCAAGCCCCCACTGCAGCCCATGTCTTTCCAGATTTTGTTCCCAATACAAAGCTACTTAGACTCCAAAGCCGCCTACTTCCTCTCCTCTTGCACAGCTAGGCAGGGATGAATACCTGAAAACCTCATCACTCCACTGTGGGAAAAATTTCTATACCCAGAGTTTCTTAAGTTTTCATCCAACATGGAGAGAAAGGACTTAAATCCTGAGTGACATTAGCAGCTGATCTCTTCTCCTGGCCTGGACCAAAATCAACTATAGTTCTCCAGTTTTTTTCCCTCATTTTTAGCACAGGTCAGGGGAAGCCTCTCATCTTGTAATATGCTGACCGAGTCTTGGGTCTTTGCCTAAGTTTTCCATCAATTTGGCCACCAGATGACTGTCGAGGTGTGAACTCAAAGAGATAATTAGGCGACTCAAAATCCCAACCAGGGTGGGGGGTGGGGAGGTAACCCAGGATTAAACTCAGGGGCACTCAACCACTGAACCACATCCCCAGCCTTATTTTGTATTTTATTTAGAGACAGGGCCTCAGTGAGTTGCTTAGCACCTCGTTTTTGCTGAGGCTGGCTTTGAACTTATGATCCTCCTACCTCAGCCTCCCAAGCCACTGGGATCACAGGCATGCACCACTGCTCCCAGCTAGGCTAGAGATGTAGACCACAATCACTGCCAAGAAGCGCCAGTAAGGCCCTACCGATGTTCAAACACTTCAAAAGTCCCAGAAGCATACCTCTGGAAAGAACCTTAGAAAAACTTCCACCCTGACCTCTCATTTTACAGTAAGTAAACGAAGGTTTAGAGAACAATCTGACCATTCTGTCCCCTTCCCTGCTCCCACATAGCATAGGGCAGAACTTGCATTCAAATCTAGGATGCTCTTAATCCAAAATTCATGTTTGTTGTGCTACACATGCAGCCTCCTCTAATTTTATTTATTTTTAGCCATTAATATAATTATATTTGGTAATACTGCCCTGAATAGCAGAAACGAAAGAGTGAAGCAACCCAAGCTTTTGTGGAATGTCAGATACAGAAAGGCCTTTGCAAATCAACATTAATGAGGAAACTGAGGCACAGGCATATAAAAATGCTTTCCCAGTAAAATCCAGCAAGCTGAAGACAGGACAGTGCTCAGACTCTAGTCTGTAACCCCCTTGTCCAGAGCTCTTTTGTGATATCCCAAGGAAAAACTGTGGAGATGTGGCATTTTTTTTTTGATGTTATTAATTGCCATAATACTTCCTCTTTCTTGCATGTTGAGACAGTTAAACTGCTCATAACTATGACATTTTCTGTATTCACAGGTGCTGCAATCATATGGAAAAATATAAGTACCACTAGCCCAAATAACAGGTTAAATTTAAAAAGAAATAAATTTGAAAAGCAACACATCTACGGTTATTTTCAGCTGAGCAATCCAACCCCAACAGTGTCCGTCAACGAGCTCAGATGAAGGCAAAAGAGCCTCCCCTGGCAGCAGTCCAGCAGGCCTGGACGCAGCCCCTGCCTCCTCCAGCCCTCTCCCCACCCCTCTGCTTTCACAGACCTCCTGCACATCAGAGGCCACAGGGCAGGAGAGGGGAGCCGGTTTTGTTTTCTGTATAATAAAGATTTCAAAAGGCTAAGGAAGGCAACTTCCATGCCTTGCTCTACTGAAGTTCATTTCTTAATATTTTTAAGAAATATGTAAACAAACAAAAAATATTGCAAATGTATACAAAGCCCCCTGGTGGAAGCATATTTAACAACCATTTTAAGGGCTTAAGTTTTGGAAAAGGAGAATTATGGCATTCGAGGTATTTCAGGCTGCCTGTGGGCTGGTCAGCCTGGGAAGAACACTCAGGTATCTGACTTTGGCAGCAGCAAGAGAGCATGAGCCAAATCGCCTGCCTCCTGGACCACCTTTGTCTAATGACAGAATCCTTTTCCTTTTCCTTGTAGCCTCCAAGCAGAAAAACCCAATATAAACCTCAGCAGATTTCTACCCATTTTTATTCTACGTTGCTTTTATCTTTTATTAGAGGCAGGAAATCAAGGGGCATAATTTCATTTACCTTTTCTTTTTTCTTTTTCTTTTTTATTTTTTTGTAACTTTCAGGAAGAAAATACCTCTTTATCTCCCAAGACAACAGATTGCTTTGAACAAATAAAAGACATGCAGGTTTCCAGCTACCAGTTTGTCCTATGGAGAGTTTTCATTTCCTTGTAGGAAAAAATGAACAATTAAAAAAAAATCCTCTGAAGATATGTTAAAGACCACATTTTGAGACGGAAATGAAATAAAATGCTGCCTGTTCTATATATTTTTTTAAACTCAAAGAAAAACTTTTTTGACTTTCATGATGTGCATATGGCCATTAATTTCAATGTCATATTATGGTTTTTGGCTGAACAGACAGTATGTATGTATGTGTGTAAGCAAACAAAACAAATGCATTTTGTATTCAAATTTATACAACTCCATACATTTTTATGCTGTTTATTTGAAAATTAATTTTGGCTTAGGCCTCAGAGACAGCAAATGTTGTCAAGATTTGAGGGCTACCTGAAAAGCCTTGGGGACAGCATTACCCTTATGCATAAGAAACAGCAAAATAAAATAAAAATAAATGAATTTCCAAATACGTCATGGCTAATCCCTTGAGCTGACCTACAAATGAATTATGGAGGTTTTGCTACAGGACTGAGTAGATCTGGTGATTTCACTGAGAGATTTATCTTATTTTCCAACTTATTTTCATATCTTATTTCCTTTTCTTTTAGAATTAGACTGTAAATAAAAGGGCTAAGACTGAATGAAGCTCCCTTTCACAGAACTCATATTGGATTGATAAATTAAAAGGGTGAGATGAGTTTTGTATGACCCATCCTCAAGGATTTGGGAAATTTAGCCGATGCAAAACAAGGCATTAATTTGGAGAGGCCTAGCTACTTACAATGCTTAGTATTCTGACAATGATGAATGGCATCATTCCAAGCAAATGGTAATTTCACTTTTTGTGACAGTACTTTAGAGCAAAACCGACTTTCTTCACACAAAGAATTTGCAATCCTATTGAACAGAGGCAGTACCTGAATATCAGAAATCCTTCATTGTTTAAGTATCATCTGATATTCTTGATTGGCTTCAAACTGAAGGTTGGAGTTGAATTAGGGAGAACGGAGGTTAAGTCCTAACCTTGAAAGACTTCGAAGCCATTGAAACGCTGCCTTTGGGCACTTATTGGCCTGTATTTATCAAAAAAAAAAAAAAAAAAAAAAAAAAAAACTTTTCAATTCAATGAGGGGAGGGAGAAAACACAAAACTTGTCACATTCATCAAGTGAAGCCACTGGAAAGACATCTACAGAACACCCAAAAAGCATAATCTTTCTGAAACGCTGATAGAAATGGTAATTGGATGGGTCAGGGAATAATACAGCCAAAGCAGAGGCAAGGCAGAATATCCCAGAAAAAAAAAAATCAAGGTCAAAAAGAAAAGAACAGACCCTTTTTAACTTGCGGAAAAACTTACACTTGGCCTTTGTACTCAGGGAAAAATATACCTGTTGCTACTGGAAATTTACGTCCTCACAAAAGCCTCTCAAAAAGAACTTTGGGGCATAAAAAGCATGAAAGACCCTCAGTCTCACAGCTTCACCTTCATAGTGGCTCCATCAAAGTAACTTTTTCAGAAAGCACAAAAAGATAAAACAAAGAAAGAAGAGATGTTCTTTAAAAAGAATAACTGCAGCCGGGACCCTCTCTCACTCTACCCAGACAGTCTTCGCCAGCAGGGAAGGTGGGGGGGGGCAGTAAAATGGACTTAAACTCTTCCCCCAGGGACAGGGTGGGGGGGTGGGGGGGAACAGCTCTCCTGGAAGACTGGCAGAGGCTGTGGGCACATCTCCCCAAAGAGGAACAGACCTGACGATTCACAAAATGTGGGTAGCAGATCTTCCTGCCTTCTTTGGCTAATGAGCTCATCGAGGCAGAGCCAAAGGACACATAGGAACAGATGAGTCGTCTGGGGATGCTGCATTGTCCCCGTCCCTTTTTTTTTTTTTATCTTACACAAACACCTCCTCCCTTGATGTGGGAGGCTTTGGGCACAATCAGAGAGCTGATGTTTTGGGCTGCATCCAGCTGGAAAAGGAAGGGAAGCCGTGAGTAGCTCAACTCGGGGAACTGTGCTGATGCAGGTGCGTGACAGGAATATCAGTGAAGGGGAAATGGTCCCTGAAAAGACAGTACCTGGAGCCCCTCCCCTTCATCCCCAGGAATGAAGAAGAGAACACCCACAACAGCTCCTTAGATAGATTCCCTTCAGAGTTAGAAAGAAACAAGCCAAAGCTCACCCTAACATTTCCCTCTCAACTGTACAAATTTACTGATATGCAACAAAAGACAGCATCATTTGTTAATTTGCAAAATTCTAAGGTGTCTATATATACCCATTTCTATTATTCCGGGATTTCAACTTTGCACATCAGAGTTTCACAGTGATGTAAGGGAGAAGACGGAGTTCGTGATTTGTGGCTGACAGAGCCACATCATATTTTAGGGAGATGACATTGCTATTGATGGCTTCTTCTAATCTATTCCCAGTAATATGCTCATCTGTATGTTTTCCCCGGGCACCAGAAGAACAATCTCAGCACCTAAAACACTATGTCATTTCTTTCCACAAATCTCATATGCACATATATTATTATTATTTAACGTTTATTAAGTACCAACAGTATGCTAGGCACAATAGACATAGGGGGTCATAAAAACATATTTAACGCATCAAAAACCACAATAAAAGGATGCTGTGTTTGTGACAGAAAACAATAAAAATCTTTACAATTCATAGTTCAAGATGAAATGCACCCCAAGTCTCAGAAAAGCCTTGGTATAGCTGGCATATCAAAAAAAGGAATTATAATTTTTGCCCAGTCAGAGTAAGGGATGTTATGCATACCTTCCATTAAACATGATCTTCCTCAACCTCCTCAACATTCTGCAATAAACAATGAATTCTCTGATGCAAGGTATTAATCACTTATCTGATTGAACCTCAGCACTCTGCATCATCTCCAATCATAGATATGTTATCTGAAGCCCTGGGTAGTCTTTCAAGTGAACTTTTTTGCGTAACAGTATAATTTCACTGAAACTTTGAAACGTTAAGTGACTCATCCAAGATCAATGCATGGGATTCCTTTGACTATTTTCCTAAAGCTGCAGTTCACACACACACACACAACACCACACAACCCACAGCTGAAGAGTGATGTATTTCAATCACAAGTTTGGAGATATAGAGATAATACTAAATAGCCAATTTGGGCATTGTGTAGACACACCATTATTCTGGCCATGATAGAATGTATACGATAAGGGTCTCAACTTCCTCACTTGGTAAAGCTTCTTCTGTCATGGTTTATTGTGGGGTTAAGAGCATAAACTCTCTGGGGTTGTTGTTGTAGCTCAGTGGTAGAGTGCTTGCCTAGCATGTGTAAGGCACTGGGTTTGATTCTCAGCATCACATAAATAAATAAAAAAAAAGTTTCACCAAAAACTAATAAAAATATTTTTTAAAAAAACGGCATGAACTCTGGAGCCAGACTCCTTGGGCCTGAATTCTGATTCTGCCACTTTAAAGCTGTGTGACTCTAAGCAAGTTAAGTAACATTTCTGTGTCTTGCTTCTCTTTTCTCATCTGTTAAAAAGATATAAGGAAAGTAACAGTAACTTATTTTAGAGTTATCAGGAGAAAGAAATAAGCTAATTAATGCATAGAACATGCTTAATACAGGGCCTGGCACATGGTGAGCACTGAAAAGCTTATTATTTCATCAGAGTCCTAGCACTGAGCAGCACACAGTATATAAGACAATGCTACTGAGACTCCATCAATAAATCATGTGCTACAAGTTGCTTTTCAATTAGTAAAAATAGGTTTACACTAGCCATCCAACTCTCTTCCCTTCAACCCCTCATGAACTGAAGTGAATCTAAAAGACAGCCAGCTAAAACCCCCTAAGTTGGCTTCCCTGTGGGTCACCGTCATTCAACACCAGACTGATGGGTAGAGGGTTAAGGAAAGACCAGACCACAGTGCTAGACACTTGGGAGGTAGAAGAAGTGAGTGAATGAGTGAGTGAATTAATGAATGATCAGACAGCGGTTAGAAGCTCAAAGAATCCAGTGAAGGGTTCAATTATGGATTCTGGATCTTCTTGAAAATGTGAAACTCTCAACAATGTGTGGTAGAATTTGCATATTTTCCACGTGCTTTCCACTCTCTAATGGAACCATCGTACATCCTCTAGATATACCAGGTGTTACCATCTCTACAGAGGACCTAGAGGAGACTGGGGAAGTACACTGCAGATAGGCTAATGAGGCTCCTTGTCCACTGACTAAATGATTTAGTTTTAGTTGTAGAAAAAGTCAAAGCTGATGACTAAATTAAGACTTTTTGGATTATTAGTCAACATCACCTGGCTGTGCATTCCTTAGCCAAATTAGGATGAACCATCAAAGGTGCCATATATAGGAAAACAATCAGAACTGATGCTTGGTTCAAGGGAAAGAAGATGCTGTCTTCTAACGTATTGTTTATTGTGATAAATATCAAGGGATTAAATAATCAACTGCTATGAATTAATGGCAGCCTAAGACACAGTCTTATCCATTGACAAATTTAAAATAATGGCTTTAGACAGCTTAAAAGTATGTGATACAGACTTGATATCACAAAATACAAGCTTTCAAAATCATTTTACTGTCCCTATTTCCTTCAAGCTCAGTTATTCAAAGGGAATTAAAACCCCATCAGGACTCCCTCGGTGATACAAAATTCGTGATACTTTTCTTAAGGAAATTACTATGGAGCAAAGAATTCTTGGTAGATTTTAACACCTTTCTAAACCACCTTTTTTTCCTGAGGGATATGGCCCACTTTCCGCAGCTCTAAGCTTAAATGTGGTGCCATTTAATTACACACAGACTAATAAAGCAAGACGTATTTAAAAGTAATTTTGTAACCTGTACATACAAACTCAAGCCTGTGGATGATGAAATGTTGCTAAAATTATCCTTATCCAGTAAAATTTATTGCAGTGATGAAAATCTTGACATCTATTCCAAAGTTCAAATTAAACTCCAGCGTAATACAGTAGCCTGAGTTAGACCAAAGTAAATAAGCAATTATTTATAGTAATTCTGTGTGTATGTGTTGCACGTATTTAACTTCTCAGAAGAAGTCAGTGAGCCCACATTGTGGGGAGCACTGAATTAATTACAAGCACAACAAAAGGGTGTACTCTACAATGATCTCAGCATGTCACTTTGAATTTATCCATCTGCCTAATACCCACCTGTCTACTTGCTCTTTCATTTAACCACATATTATGGCATCAATATTAACTTTCGGATTTGGGTAAAACCATGGCCATTTCCCAAGCTCTTTGCCTCCTAATAAACACAGACTGGAGGGGAAGTGCTGAAAGCTGCAGCAATATTTTTCCCGTGATGTTTGATACGAATCCCAGCTGCATAACATTGTATGTTAATAACCATTATTTAATTAACAGATGAAGAAGCCCTTTTGAGCTGCTCTGGCAGATTTTGAACTTGATCTTCTATCATTTGATGTCATGCAAGACCAGATAAATGACAAGTCTTTCGAGAGTCTGCAGAGCCCCTTCAGAACAGCTGCACGGTCTTCCCCCCTTCTATGCAGCAGGTTTCTCACTTAAGAAAAAAACACGCTTCATTACATCGCCTCTTACTTGAGCTGCAAGGGTCTATTCAAGGAAGATAAGCCTCTTAGAAATGAAGTAGCGTTGAATTTAGGTTTTGAGTGACAGCAGGAAGATTTATCCATTCAACAGACAATACCGCTTTCTCTGCATTAATCTAGGAGGCGGACAATGATCTGTTTTTGAGGCCTCATCTCATCTCTTTCCCACAGCAGAAGGTGATTAGAGTTAGGAAACAGGGACTGTGAAAGAAAACTTGAGCGCTATCTCTCCAGCCCTCCTGTTTCCTGAAGGGGTAAGAGGGAGCCTCTAGGCCAAGGGCGTCAATCACAGATTCACAACAAGGATAGGATGCTTCACCACTGGGAAACAACGGAGAGGCCACAGGTAAAGAAAGGGGTGAGTCCCGGAGCCCAAAGAGTAAACCATTATTGTTAACTGTCCAAAGAGAGAAGAAAGTACAAAGAAGTCCTTCGTGAGTGAAAGCCCTTGAATTCCTCCTGGCCCAGCCCAGATAAAACTCTGACATCTCTCTGGACTCAAGACCATAATAATATCACCTATCCACAGGTTAAGGTTCAGTGAAGTCACAGATTAGCTGGTCTGCAGACAGCAGCCTAGAGAGAAGACGAGACAAAGATTCTGCTTAACCTTCAAAACAGTGCCCTGCCATACATGAACACATATTTGCATAACGATAATCTCACTTCTTACATCATCTTCTACAACTCAAGAGAGGACTTTTTTTTAAAGTTATAAAGTTTTAAAGTTGTAAACTTTTGTTTTATTTATTTATTTACTTACTTACTTACTTTTAATAGGGTGCTGAGGATCAAACCCAGGGCCTCACACATGGTGGGCAAGTGCTCTACCACCAAGCTGCAGCTCCAGCCCAAGACAAGCTTTTTATAGAAGCCTAATTATTAATTCGTAGCATCTCTGTCAGGCAAGCACTGAGCACAGAGTACAGGGTGAATAACTCATGGAATGCTAGTAACCCACAAGGATATTAAGCTGGCATCCGGCATCAGATTCTCATTTTATAGGCAATATATGGTACTTTCCTTAGCACAGAAGGCTTGCCATTTTATTAGTAGAATATTTGCTCATACTTTGTAGTGCATAGTTTGATTAATGAGCCTTGGAGTGAATGCAGAAGCTTAAAACAATGTGTCTGCTTTGGGACATGTATATTTTTATTTGAAATGCAAACACAAGACTGTTGTTGTCACATCACAATAGTCAGGGATGTCTTTTGGAGGCCACTCACAATCTTGCTACTTTTTCCCTTACCACAACACGAAAGCAATATCAAATATCTAAAAATAAACATAAAAAATAAAATCTTCATCTCCAGTTACTCTCAAAGAACCCCTGCATAAAAAAATAATTGAAAGTGGGCCCAAGAAGATATAGAACAAAGATTTTTGAAAAATAAGTATGAGGCAAAATGCTTTTGCATGGGACCTATTTTCCTGAAAAGGCAGTTCACTGGAGGCCAGAAGAAACTCTCTTTCAAGTATGAGTAATTAATTTAGTGAGTAAGTAAGCAGAGAAAAAGTCACAGACATTACCACAGAATTAAATCAAGTAGCCCCAAATGCCTCCTACAGAGGAGTAGATTGTATGTTCTCCAGAAATCAATACAGAGTCATCCCATTTTGGCCTTTCCTATTGCTAAATTATGTTTTGTTTTGTTTTTGCAAAATGTCAGATCGACAACAAGAGACTTCCTTGACATTCATCTCACACAGTGCTGGAAATATCTATTCGTCCATCTTAATACTACTGTCGTGGTGACAGGATGTAATCCATGTTCCAAGTCCCCTAAGAACCCAGACCCAACACCGACATGACTAAAGAAGATTCTGGAAGGAAAAGTCCACCACCCAACTCCTTTGACAGAGCATAGAGGCTGTGCTCACTGAGTGGACTGTCCTTCAGGAGAGTACTAACAGCTCCAAACAAGAGGAAGAGGGGCACCCAGTGCCTCAGGGAAGTTGGCTTCATTCCTTTTTTTAATATTTTTTTGTTGATGGACCTTTATTTTTTTAATTTGTTTATTTCATTTAATTTTTTTATATGCGGTGCTGAGAATCAAACCCAGTGCTTCACACATGCCAGGCAAGCGCTCTACCACTAAGCCACAACCCAGCCCCCAGCTTCATTCTTATTAACTCTGGGCCTCAGACTCCTTCAAACCCATCATTACAGCACCGTTATAGACACCGTCTTCACCTACTGTCTCCACAATCAAAAGTTGACCTTTCGAGGGGCAAAAAAAAAAAAAAAAAAAAGGCAGAGAGACTCTACCATCAAACCCTGCATGACAGGCCTAGTCAGCACCTACCATGATAGTTTTTATTTTCTTTTCTCTCTCTCTTTCTTTCTTTCTGCCTTTTTTTGTTTCATTTTAATTACTGAAGACTCCTGTTTTAGAGAAACCCCTAATTGCTTCATTTTGAGATGTTATGTTTAACCTCAGGAAATGGTGTTATAAGACCTGGCAAACAGCTTTCTGGTTGTTTCAATCAGTACCAGATTATGAGGTCCAGCCGGGTAAGAAACCTATTCATTTTCTTGCCCTGTCATCTTGATCTTATTTGAATGTCTGGGGAGCTGGAGGTGCTTAGCGGGCCCTGGGTTTCAGGAGTGGGGGTGGGAGGGCCAGGGAGAGCTGTGCGATGTGTTAGAGACACTGAAAGTTTTCATTTTGACCCCTTAATGAGAGCGACCTTTGACACAGGCTGATGAGTTCCATGCCTGTCCTGGTGTGCTTTTTGAAAACATTTGACACTGGTCACAGGTCTGACAGGGATATGACTAATGAAGTCGTGGTATAAAAATAATGGGCTGCAATTGCAAGTCATTTGCATGAAACCAAACTCCTTAAAAACTTGTCTCTGTTCACTTTCTGTTTTCTAAATGAGTCAATAATATGAATCAGATGGCTTGAAGGGAATAGACTCCCAAATATTCCTTCTATAAGTTTGGTAAATTAGTTGGCATTTGGTGCAATTTTTGTTGCCTTGAGGCCTGGTTTAAATTGGACCATAGTTACTAAATTGCTAGGGCGATTGCAGAATGTGTAGGATAATACATAATACCTTGTTTTTCTTAAGCGTTTCGTCAGAGAGCTTCTTGTGAGGTCAAGGGACCCAGACAGCTCTTTGCAAAGAATATCAATTGAGAGTAAACCAAGAAGAAATGAGAGGAAGAGCTTGAGGGGGAAAGGAACAGAGTTGCAGGATAAAAGAAGGAATAAGAGAGTAAAAGTAGAAACAAGAAACAAAACACATCAAAAAAAAAAAAAGAAGAAGGTAACATGAGTTGGGGACCAAGAACAAAAAAGGAGGGGATGAGTAGGAAAAAAGAAGGAAAGGGGGGGAATAGAAAAATAAATGTAGAGGAGGTGAAAAAAAAAGGAAAATATTTAAAGAGAAAACCCAAAAGAAAAAAAACTACCATTTCTCTATCAGTTTACCTTACAAAGTTGTCTACGACTTAGCCTCACACAGTAGCAAGCATGCACAAAACCAACCCCTGGGCTCACAGGCACCCACTTGCTCAGGATCCAGTCTTCCTTTCCTTTGACTCTGCACAAACCAGCCAAGTGCCTGATGTTTCAGCCTTTTTCCTCAAAACATCTCCATCATGGAAAAGTGTTCGTCCAAACCCTTCTCCTTTGTATCATCTGCATCAGGAAGCAGCAGCCAGGAGGAGACTGACTACACAGGACCCTTTCTAGAACTTTCCTCCTGTGTGGCTCATCACTGATGGCTTCAACACATGGGACTTCCCTTATGATTTGTCCATATCACCACACTATTTGGGATTTCATTTTGCTCACCTGGTGCATATGACAAAATTAAATATCTTTTAATTGTCCCTTAATTCAAATAAAGAGAAATATAAATGACTGACAGATATACACAAATGCAATGAGCAAATGAATAAAAACACAGGTTGCTAGGCACCAAGGGAAGTGCACACCCAAGTTTGAAAATGAAGGGGCTCTGGCTGCTCTGTGACCTTGGGAAATTTTCCTAATCTCACTTTGTCTCAGTTTCTTCCATCCTAAAGTGAACAATTAAAAAATTGTTTATAAAAGTCCTAGCAAAGTAGTACATGGCTCATCATGAGTAACCACAATAAAGAAGGAAGGGGATATTGCTTTTAAGAAAGAATTTTTCACTTTCCATTTCTACATAAACAAATCAACAACTCTACTAATATCCTTCAATGACACAGAAGATGTGGGATAGAACATACACATATTCCAAAAACTAACCACAGTACACCTGATAGGACTGTACATTCTACTCCCACAACCCTGAAATACCAACAAGTGTCTCCCCTCTCTCCCCACCCCCGTTTTCTCCTCCTCTCCCCATCATCTTTCAAATTCCCACTCACATCCTTGAATCAGTGCACACTAGCTCTACCTCCCATATTTACTCCTAAGGATGCACAAACTGAGGGTTAACTAAGGGTAGTTATGATTTGATCATAGTTCAAGATTAGTAAATACTTTAAAGTCAATTTTTGACAAATATTCTATTGTGGCCTAATTCTTATAAACTATGATCAGTCATAGTTATTTTCAGCTCCTACAATCGGCCACAGTCTGACCACCCCAACCCCAATGACTCTAGACACACATTCATTTACTCTGTGAGTTCCTGCTTACAAAATATAATTTATTTATATCAGAAAGGCTTCTGAGTCCAGAAGCAGGTTTTGTTACTGGTTTCTGAAATAAAGACATAGAAGACAATCTCGTTCTAGAAGACAAGGTAAATATTAAAGGACAATAATAAATTTTAGGATAAATCTCAAAATAGCAAAGAGTTGTTTTTTAAGAGACAAAATTAAGCTTAATGAAGGCAGAAGAAAAGGTTAGGGAAAGCCTGAGAAAGCTCAAGAGGAAGAGAATTGCAGTATATTTCAGACTGAATTTGAGCCTACCACTATTTAACTACTGGTCGTCTCTAAGAAAGATTTAACAACTGTGTACCGCATTCAGCAGCTGATAGAGCCAGTAATGCTCAGTCAGGACCATATACAGTAGTTCTCTCAGCCCAGCATGACATTCACATCTTAAAGAATAAAAACACTACAAATGAACAGCACCCCAAAAACACCCAGAGAATGAAAAACAGATCCTAAGAGAAGACCAAAGAAATTCTAGTTGTTTCACCCCCAAAAAAGTAATACTCAAGTATGAAAGGTTCCATGAGAGTGATGCTGCCTGGTTATTCTCTGTTTCCAAAGATTAGCAAATAAGATGAAAACGGACAGAACATAAAGAACAGCATCTTGACAGTAATAAATACAAGAATGTTATTGAATTTTGGAAGAGATGACCAATAGAGGTTATAGATTAGAGGTCTTAGAAATCTTTTAAAAATAGGAGCAATGACCATCTGTCTTAGATGGTTTGTGTCTTTACCTGCCTGGAGGCCAAACACTGAATCATTACCAAATGTATGGTTCTATTATCCCAGAGATTGATGTCATTACCCCTGACGTTTAATGCATGGGAATGGGGCAGGTGATTGAATTGTGCTGAATTGAAGATTTAAGGATTGAAGGGGATGATGATTGAATATAAGTCTAGCATCTAATTTCTTGAATACGCCACAGAAATTAATTTCCTAAAAATAAAAGTTTGTCAAAGGGCTATTTTGTATTTTACCTATGTGTCTATTTGGCTTATTTCCTTTATTAAACCATAAGCTTCTTGAGGGCAAGAAACATACAGACTCATCTTGGTTTCTTCCCTACCTCTCCAAGGGTGCTCACACCAGGATGACTAGATATTATTGTCAGGCCTGTAGGCACCTGTGAAGTCAGACTGTAGTGCCATGTCAGACAGACTTGGTTAACTATTTTGAATATCATTCATCCCCAACCCTAGAGGCCATTCACTAACCTGATAGTAGTTTCTGGTGCATGGTCAGCCCTTCATAAGTACTGATTGATTAAATGAATAAATTATTGATTTATATACATAACATTAATCAAGTGCTATTTAAGAACATTTTTTAAATCTCCCAAGCAGAAAAAAAAAATGTTCAGAATATTCTTGGGTGGCTCTGTATACCTGGATTCAAATTCCTATTTGTTCTAAATTTTTGTCCTCCTTCTCCCTATCATGTTCCTGTACAACACATGTCATTACACAACAACCAGGAAGTTACACCATCACCATCGTGTTCCATGCAGAATAATTAATTCAATTCCTAGTTTTTAATATCTTCATTTTAAAAAACTTCTAAACACCTAGTCAGTAAGTAGTCTTATATCTACATTGTTCCATCCATTTCTCTGCAAGCAAAAAGATTGGCGAATACTTTGTACCCAAGGGGAAGGCATCATAAAAACCATAGAATTTTATGTATATACTATTTAATTTAAAACTTTTTGACATTCTAACTACCCTCTGCATTTGAATTTCCCCTTTTGTTTTTCCCATACCTTTATATTTTAGCATCTACCTAAAGCCAAAAACTAGTTTTCCATCTACTTAGCATAATTTATTTATTGCCCTGGGCAACAGATTTGCAATGTAATGTAAATAACAATACTATTTTGCATGGCTATTGTACCACTGGAAACTCCTTACTGACATTAATTTTCACCGTTCTCCTTAAGGAATAGGTGAACACTAATATTATTAAGGATCAGGCTCATGAAATCCAGCTTGAAGAAGAACATATTTGCAAGAAAGTTTTAATTTACCATTTGTCAGTTCGGTGTTATATCAGGTCTGTTTGTACTTCATGAGATCCCCCCCTACAAAAAAAGCATTTACCTTTGTAATATTCCCTAGGATCATAAATTTCAATTTAGATTCTTCTCTTACCCAGAAAGGAGACTGAATTGTTTGTTTGTTTGCAAATTTATTCATTTGTTTTAATGGATCTCTATGTCTATATGACACCAAAGCTCAGTCTAATTAGATACTCGAATGAAATTCCTCCATCTGGTCAACTCTTATAGCAGGGCTATCTGGAAATGCTCTCTGTGCACTGACTTTTAGAAACAACTTCCCACTGACTAGGTACCAGCAGCAGGTAGTGGCATTGCTGTAGTATCAGCAGAAGACGTGGTCAAAGTCATTGTAGTAACAAATAACATTTATTCAGGATTATGTGCCCATCCCTGTTCTAAGGACCTTTCATGTGTTATTAACCTCCCTTTCTTTCACAATAACCTTTTAAGTGCAATTATTACCCCCTTACTTTACAGATACAGGAACACTCACAAAAAGAGGTAAAATAATTGCCCAGACTCATCATCAATAAAAGGTGAGGCTGACATTCCAACCCAAATAGTCTGGTTCCAAAGCCTGAGACAATTATTTATTTAGCATGAGCTTTTTTTTGTATTTTATTTTTGCAGGCATTTCACAATGCTTTGCCCAATATTCCCTACATAAAGTATAGAATTGATCATCCTGCATTTTGATTCAGCAATGGTTATCCCAAAACATGGAATTGCCCAGATCTTTCTGATAATCCCTTCTCTTTCTTAAAATAGTACTGGGTGGGGGTTGTGGCTCAGTGGTAGAACGCTTGCTTAGCACATGTAAGACAATGGGTTCCATCCTTAGCATCACATATAAATAAAATAAAGGTATGGTGTCCATCTACAATTAGAGATATTTTTTTAAAAAAATAGTAAATACTGAGAAAACAGACATACAGATGTGTTGCCATTGTTCCATACATGGTTTCTATCACAGGGATTGTGATGCTTCAACACATGTAAACACACACACTCAAATTAGCTGTTGAGCAGGTAATTAAACAGTGATCAATGAGGTTGGGGAATCAGTCCAACCAGTTATTTGACACTTTGTTGAATAAAAGGAAGAGAGGATACAAATTTTGTTGTCACTAATTTTTTACTTCTTATTATCTTTTATCAGAATCATGAAAATTAACTCCGGAACCTACAAATTCTTTAGGGAGAGGAGGTGAGGCTCGCAGACACAGCTTCAAATGTCCCTCTAAGACAGTAGTGATCATTGCAGAGTTTCATACTGCCCACTGCCATAGCCTAATGCTTTATGGAACAAAGGATTTCCGGTTTCATCTCTATATCCTTCACATTTAAAAACTGACATTTCCCACTTGTTTAAAAAGTCCTACAATTCATTTGACAGGGGAAAAAAAGGCATTTAAATTAATTCCTTTATCCAAAATTAAATACTGTCATTACACTTCAGAACCAGAAGTAGCCAGGGATAAACATAAAACTTCATGTGGTTCCAAATTAATTGATTGAGATAATTATCATAAAAATCCAAATTTGTGCTCTTTTGACCACATTGCCATTGCAGAAACCAGGGGGAATATATATAATCATTATTAATTTAATTAAGCAAAACAAAGTTTCACAAAGAGTCGTCTGGACGTTTAGCATATCTTCCACCTTTGAAGTGTTGCTGTATCTTCTAATATTGCAATTTTCAATCCAAGCACTTGTTTTATCAAACAGCAGAGTAAATAACAACATAAAAACAACATGGAGTGACTTGCTGGCTCATAGATGATGACTTCCCCAAGGCTGAAGTGAATTATATACCTTCCTTTAGCAACTCCTTTTGGAATTTTTTTTTCATTTTCCCATAGAGATTTTGTGGGTGATTTTTATTTTGTTTTGTTTTGTTTGAATTCTTTCATGAGCTACAAAATTATGTGGCTTTCCCCCTTCCACAATTCCTCCTATTAAAAGTTCTGCCATCCTGTTAGGCACATAAGTGACATGTTCACCAGGGTTCAGGGGTGAAGAGAACTGAATTTCGAAACCACACAATTTATGTGGAAATGAAGTACATTCCTCGCCTGTTTCCGTGTCAGGAATATGGCAAGACTGTGTGTATAATAGGCTGTTTGATTTGTGTGATGGAGAGATTTTTTTTTTTAAGCCCTCTGAAGAAAAAAAAAAAAGTCATACTGATTTCTAGGCTCATCTATACTTCTTTTCCTGTGTTTTATGTGGAAACATTTCAGAACTCACAGTTTCCATCCAAGGTACGTTTTCCACAGTTAATTAATCCTGCTTTCCCACATGACAAATAGCCCTATCTCATAAAAGGGCACATTGGCAAGTAGGGATGGAGTCAAAGAAGGTATTCTTTGATATTTATATATAAATTGCTTGTTTTTTAATTTAAAAATATTGAACTCTCTGAGTATGAAAATGTAGAACATCTACAGGACGGTAAATGTGGGGATCTTTTTGGTGAATTAAAAATGTGGGTTGTTTTCTTTTTTCCTTGTCTTCATGACCCACAATGCCCAATTAGAAAGAAAAAAAAATTTTAAAGAAAAGGATTTTAGGTTTACTATATTTTGTGATCTCAACGAAGAAAATTCAGAAAAATAAACTACTCAGCTACGAAAACTGCCAATGCAAATGACTCTTCCCCGTCCCCCCACCAAATCTCCAAGTTCTGGAAAACAAATTCCAAAATATGAACTTGCTTCTTCTCCCTTTTATTCAGTATTATATCAACATGGAGAAGAGAGGGCAGGATATTAGCCTGGTCTCTCAGCTTCCCACAGAAGCATAGGACCTTGCTGCTCAAGAGCAAGAAGGATGAACCACACAACTCTTCCCACCTAGACAGGACTGAAAACCTCATAGATGGACAACAGTGCAGACTCGTCCCCTCCACATCCCTACAGGTATCTAGGACAAGGGTGACAAGCCTGACTGGATTCCACTCTCAGCTTATCAATTACTGCTGGTCCTAGGGCCCCTGTTTCCTCATTCGTAAAATGATGTGGATATAGAAAAAAAACATTCTCTAACAGCCCCTCATCTCTGGCATTTTATGATTTTACCTTATGCCATGTAATATGGCATTATTCCCACTCCCCAACCCCCACTGATTTGTTGCTGAATAGCCAGTCTTTATAGGAAGTCTGGACTTGACCTGGCCTCTCTTGTATTAGTCAAACTAAGTTATTTCTCAACTTCATCACCACACCACAATTCAGATAAAAAAAAAATTCAAAATCTCTCTGCCCACAAGTCTATCCATCTGTCTACCTGTGTTCAAATAACATATAATTCTTTCAGAAAAAAATGAGCGTTTCTAAGGCTGCTTGCTATGACTGCCCTTGGAATCATTGCAAATGTTTTGTCACCAAAGTCAGCAATGTAGTCAGTTTGCAAGCTGGTTTAAAATTGGGCATACCTCTTGGCCTTGTCTTTTATTCCCCCACACTTTCTTCTTAGAATCTCATCTGGACTCAGTGTTAATCCCCACGTGCCTACCATTTTGTTCAACACCTGGACCAGAGTCAGATAAATGACAGATGAGCAACAAACTCAGGTAGAGTTTGTTTGGGTTTGGATTTCAATAAACCAGGGACAGAAAACAAACTCTAAGTAAGTAATGGTTTTCACTGATTTACTTTTCAAATGCACTACATTTCTGAGAGAAAATCTACTAGTTCGATGAATTAGTAGGAAATTTGGGAAACCTGTTGTGGTAGGCAGAGAAGTAAACACCAAGATGAATAAGGAAACTAAAATAGGCTTAATATCAGAAATAGACACTTTGGGTTATTTGCTCCCCTTTGGAGTGAGTTGCCCGGTACCCATAATGGTGAATGAGTGTACCTGGAAAACTCACTCTCATAGAGCAGTCTTCCCTGCATGCTGTTCAGAGGCAAATTTGTTTAAAAAAAAAAAAACTAGAAATAGAGAATCAGAATAAGTAAGAGTAACATCCTTTTCTTTAAGATTCAAACCCATGGAGTAGGTAAGAGGAAAGGTCACTTTATTAAATCTCTACAGTGCAAGGTGCTTCAACAGGCATATTTCTCTTCATCTCTTTTCAACAAATCAACATTGTGGCTCTTGGTATTCCCCAATACAAAAGGTAAAAACTGATGTTTTGAAAAGTCACACAGCCACTTGGTGGCAAATAAAAATAATTGTACATTAAAATTATTAAGCTCATGCAGCTAGAAAGGATATTCAACACTGGGAGTCACAAGATTCTTCTGTGTCTGCCAAACATGGAATCAGTTTATAGCTAAGATACCAATCTAGAAGTCAATATTTCTATTAAAGATAAAAAAAAAAAAAAAACAGAAAGCATCCCTGCTGCCTCTGCAGGACAGGCAAGGACAATAGTGATTAGGAGCAAGTCTTTTTGCAGACCCTGTTAGAGAAAACCGTCTGCTCTAGAGTTAATAAAGATTCCCCAATCAAAGTGAAATTGAGGAAATATCAAGCCCAGCAGGGGACTTTTCAGCTAACAAGTGATCTGATACAAGGATGCCAACCTCCTCATAGGAAACAACATAAGGCAAGACTGACTTGGAATATACTTCCTTAAGAATCAGGAAACTCCAGACCCCACCAGGACTGTGACAGTCTCTCAGCTTCTCACTTTTTAGTGGAGAAGAGCTGGAAAACAACAAGAGAATCACTTTGTACGTCATTTAATACTTTGTATGTGTAATTATACTTCAATTAGGTGGGAAACTTTGTATTGCTCTCCAATGATAATGTGGATTTACTCATTTCTTTGACTTGGATAAGTGTTGATTGGGGAAAGCCAAAAGTCACCTCTTGCCGGTATTCTGTAGACCCTAGACTGAGAAATCCCCAGAATAACTGCAGTCAAGAGTCTGAAGAACCAAGTGGCATAGAAAGTCCAGAGCACTGCCCAGCAAAGGCCCCTTATGGTTTATTTGTCCTTGGGGGTTTTTTGCTGCATGTTACACACCCATATCTGTAAGAAGGAGTCGCCAATGTCTATGTTTGGCTGAGTCCAAAGCCCACACACTTTCTGTCTCGTCATACTATTATGGCACATAGTCATTAACCCGTGCTAATCACCTATTTCACTTGAATGAACAGTATTATGTGTGGACTTGAGAAGATGATCTTGTACTAAAAACAAACAAATTTTTAAAAGAACCTGTTATAGGGCTGGGGGTATAGGTCAGTGGTAGAGCACTTGCCTAGCATGCATGAGGCACTGGGTTCAATCCACAGTACCACGTAAGAACAAATAAATAAAATAAAGATATTGTGTCCATCTACAATTAAAAATAACTGTTATAATATGCAAGGCTTCTTATTACCAAGATTCATAACCATGGGTTAAATAGCATGCACTCCAGTAACAATATGATAAAATTCTTTCCTAAAAGGAAAATCCCATTGAAAACAGGCACTTTCTAAGTCCTAAGAGCTAACTCATTACAACTGTATAAAGAATAATTTTCCGTAACAAATACTCTTGAAAAACCAGTGCTGTTATTTCCTGGTCCCTGCACCATTTCATCTAAATTTTCTAGAAACTAAGCAGCTGAAGCCACTTCCAGAAGGAGAACAGAAAGCTGAGCAGCGGGTACCGGGCCTTTTGTCCTGCCATCCCCTGGCATCACCCCTCAGCCATTCTCACTCCATCCTCGACATGCACACTGCAGTCACCCTACCAGAAACAAACCCAAATAATTCCCAATGCACCACTAGAAATCCAAACAAAGCACTAGATACAAAAAATCCCAGGATGTCTGCTGTTCACAGAACTTGCAGGCTCATCAGCACCTCTGGGCAGGAGCCCAGTGCTATCCACCACTCAATGTGGATGATTCAAGTCGAGATGGCCTCTTCCTTACTGGCTTTCATGTTACCCAGAGGCCAGCTGCAGCCAACATTATCTTCTTTACACTTCTACATAAAGCCTCTGACTTCCTCCCACAAGTCCTCTTACTAACCCCCAGTCCTCCTGCTGGACTCTATTGTCTTCATTCTCCCTCCCCACTCTCTCCTCTCCCTTCCCATGGCCCCTCTCTTCTAGTTCTCTTAAAACCTTCCCCAGCGCCCAGTTTAGAGACAGTCTTTACCAGGTAATTTTATCCAAGTGCACCAGCTTCTCTCTGCCCTGAAATTCTACAATTCTTGCCACTTAGTCCATAGAATTACAAAGTTCAAATTCTGCACTTGCTTCATGCATGATAGTCTTTTCACCTGGTTTAAAAGTTCATGTCCTAGAATTTCTCAGCCTGCCCTCCACCTCCAATTAAAACCAAACAGCTAGTAGGGCGCACACCTGTAATCCCAGCAGCTCAGGAGGCCAAGGCAGGAGGATCACGAGTTCAAAGCCAGCCTCAGCAAAAAGAAGGCCCTAAGCAACTCAGTGAGGCCCTGTCTCTAAATAATATAAAATAGGGCTGGGGATTTGACTCAGTGGTCGAGTGCCCTGAGTTCAATTCCAGGTACCCAAAAAAGAAAAAGAAAAAAGACATTCTCCTCAAGTATGTATTAAATAATTCTAGAAATCTACTGTTTGGAAATTCCACTATAATTTTAAAATGCAAATATCCCACAATGTTCCTAAACATGGAATCTGTTGAGTCTATTGATGAATGCTACTCTGTAGGCCTTTTTCCTGCACCTCCATATTACCTCCTCCACTTAATGCCTTCCCTCTTTGCCCCGATAGTTTTCTGTGCTAACTCTACAAAAGCACCTACCATACTTCCTTATGCCAGAAAAAGAATAACATGGGTGAAAATTCAGGCTCATGTATGGAGGGCAGGAATGAAATAGTACTCATCTCTGTACCTGGTCTCTCATTCTCTCTGTATGTTTACATGTGTATTTATAAACATATATACCCATGCAAACACATGCATGTATGTACATACACACATATGCATGGCTCCTTATACATAGGATACATAAGCATGATACATATTTACATGCACATCATGGGTTATATCCATATATGGAAAGCATGGTGTAATGCATAAAACATGGGATATATTTGTATTCACTCCTTTATTGTTTATTGCTAAATGTTTGTCCAATGTCTAGCACAGAGGGAAAAAAACTGAAGAGTATCCTAGCTTCACCCTGCATTCTATAGATGGGGAAAATCAGACTTAGAGAAATTAATTTTTTCAAGACTATACTTGGTAGAAATAGGATATATGGTTTGGGAAGCAGCTATCAAATTTTATCATAAATTCCACAGGAAAACAGCATAAAGATTTCCACTGGGACAGAAAGAGATTGCAGCTGGACAAGAAGGCTGAAGGAGAAATTTCCCCATAGAGCCACCTCACGGGGTTCCTGAGGCAAATATAACCTGCACAATGTGGGTTGTCTACAGGTCAATATAGCTCCATGGCCCAGGGACTGTCAGCAGGCAAATCTCCTTAGTGCTAATGCTACAAATTCAGATTCCTCAGTGCCATCTCAGAGCTACCTGATTTGAATCCCTGAGCTGGGCCCACAGAACTGCATCTCCCCAGGATCCCAAAAATGATTCTCTGCACACCACTGTTTGAAAACCACTGACCATATCCTAGACCCAGCTGTCAGTGGAACAGATACAACAGACCAGAACAGTGCTTCTGGACTTAAAAATCTTCATCCTCAGGGGGACAATAAGAGAGGAAAACCAAAAATGGTCATTAAATCTGGTCAGCAGATTTAACCAGACAATCCAATTTTATTTGTTCTGTTTCTTTATTTGTTCTGGTTTTGTTTTTTCCCCCAGTACTGGCAATCAAACCTTGGGGCCTTGCACATGCTAGGCAAGCCCTCCACCCTTATTTCTATTCTGTATTTAATTTTATTTATTTATTTATTTATTTGGTTCCATGGATGGACCCCAGAGGTGCTTAACACTGAGCCACATCCTCAGCACTTTGTTGTTGTTGTTGTTGTTGTTTTTGAGGCAGGATCTCAAAAAAGTTGCTAAGGTTGGCTTTGAACTTCGGATCCTCCTGCCTCAGTCTCCTGAGCTGCAGGGATTACGGGCATTCACCACCAAGCCAGGCCCTATTATGTATTTTAAAAAGCACTTTTCACCTGAGTGTCTCAAGATCTTCCACCAAATAAAGATTGCTGTCTGCAAAATGGCTGACCTTCTGCTCAAAGTGTAAAGGGAAAAAAAAGCAGCACTTATGAATTTCTGGAAATGGCCTATTCCTAGTTTCCTATGTCTACCTAGAGCTGTGGCCTCCTCCACCTCCACTGTCTCCTCTTCTTCCTCCTCTTCCTCTTCTTCCTCCTCATCCTTCTCTTCCTTCTTTACCTGCCCTCCTCTCTTTCTCATTTTAACTTCCATTTCTCTCCCCCAAAGCAGCAGCCCTCAAAATAAAGTCCCTGAATCAGCATCACTTACTGGGAACTCAGATCCTTAGGCCCCACCTGAGACCTGCAGAATTACAAACTCCAGGGGTGGACCCAGCACTCTGTGACCTATGATGCTCTTCAGGTGATTCTGATGCAGACAAAAATTTGACAACCACTGCCCTAAAGGATACTGGCAGGAAAGGAACTTCCATCAGCCCATCTCAAGCCTGACCTGCCTCTGCATGGGGAAATAGGTCGGGGTAAGTGGTACAGCTCCCACCGGTCCATCTGCAAGCACTTCCCACAGTCAACGTTCATAACAAAGCTTATCCTGGAAATCAAAGTTGAT
This sequence comes from Urocitellus parryii, assembly GCF_045843805.1. Lineage (NCBI taxonomy): Eukaryota > Metazoa > Chordata > Mammalia > Rodentia > Sciuridae > Urocitellus > Urocitellus parryii. The sequence continues at coordinate 130,147,495 of NC_135532.1, forward strand.
ACTCTCATAATCTCACTACCATATTGAAGAACCAGGCAGCACAGCAGGCCTGGTGTGCACACAAATAAACCTAACACAGCCTGGCCTTAAAAGCTGGATCTAACTTTTACCAAAAAGAAGAAGAAGAAAATCTAGATTTATATTCCAAAGTTAATGGGGAAGAGGATGTCTGGGGAGGTCAGAATAGTTTGATTTAGCCGAAACTGTTTATTTTAAATGAATCAATTGATTTAAGAACAACCAACAGTTTCCAAGCACTTGCTTTCAAATTATCCAGTTATTTGGATGAAATGGTGGATTTCCATTCTTTCACACAATACAGACTCACATGACTACCACCTGAAATCAATGGTTAAAGAAATGTTTAGTAGTATGTGCCCCTCGTTAAATTACTGCTATTAATTCAAAGTTTAAAAAAGAAAATGATGCTTAGTTTTGTCTACTAATGGATATAGGGATTTCGGCATTACAAATTACAATTCTAAACCAAAACTGCTCGAGGAAGGGAAGTATATGTAGAAAATTCATCTCTAACTGCATACTACCCACCAACGGCTACCTAATTTAGCAGAATATATTACCTCTATGCTTCATAAATCTTAATTAAAGCCGTTAGTTTTCCTATTATGTGATCGAGAAATGCCCCATTAAAGTTAAACAGTTTCTACAAGTAATTATACACATATACACTTTAAAATTGCCTCACATATACTGAAAATGTTGTCTACTAAATCAAAAACTTGCAGAATTTCATTAATGCAAGATTTTTTTTATCTCCCAAAAGTCAAATGTTTCCCAGAGGAACGTGTATACTCAATGTTGGCTTCTTATAATACAATTTAATGCTCACAAACACAACTAAAGTATTTAAACATTTACAGGGGTTGTCATAAATGCTTTTCTTATTTTTGATCAAATTCAACCTTACATTTAATATGGTTAACTGTAGTTATTTAATTTAAAAACTTGAGATTCCAACCTCAAAAATTTATAACAATATAAATGCAGTTACTTGGCTATAGGATACGTATACTATGGGGACACTATTCTTCAATCTGAAACACAAATGCCAAAACCAGAGAGGGGATATTTTTAAAAGTAGACATTATTTTAAATAACTTTTGGCACATTGAAGAGAAAATACTACAAATCAAAATACAAAAATAGAACTCTTTTATTCACATAGTCATTTTGATCAGACAAGAGCACACTAATAATAATAGTAATGTTTTCTTTCTATATTGTTTGTTTTGCAAAGTAATGCATGATAAATAGTTCGTTGAAAATATAGTATAATTTGGGGTATTGTGAATATGCTGACTTAATAATTGGAAGGAAAACATTGTTGATAATTTTTCCATTTTCTTGAAAGGCCTAGAAATTTAATTTAATTCATTGAAATGTTACAGGTCACTCTGTGATATTGTGCTTCTGAAACATGAGCAAATCTGGCCTTCAGAAACAGTGCCACTGGCCTTAGAAGAAAACACCACAATGCAAACCATTAAGCCAGGCACTTCCCCTCCTAGGGCACACTGATGAGCACATTCACAAAACACGACATGAGGACGGGGAGACAGCTGCAGCCTGCAGTGATGGATAACCCGTGATCCAGACACATGTAATCTCTCTCAGGGCTGAGAGTGCATTATTAATTGAAATCCTTGTTTAGTTCTTCCATGTAGGCCTCTATATAATTGCATCTCTACCTGGAAAACTATTTTCAGCAAAATTCATAATGGGTGAGGTGTCCTCAAAATGTGTAGGAAGGAAATCTGTTCCACTTACAAGTGATTATATCAGAATGTACACTTACAGAGACACTAAATCCTTATTCCCAGGACTATGCATAGACCACAAAACAGATGCAGGTAGCCTACCATTCACTATATAGCACATAGACAATTAAAAGGCAATCTGACAAAAAAAAAAATTAGACCAAAAAAATCAAAACAAAAAAAATGTTAAATAGAATTAATGTTTCCACTTAGCAACAAATGTAAATGACCACTGTGCATTCTGATATTAAATATAAAGCTTTGCAATATAAATTTCTTACAGTTACAAATACCTTAGTGAAATGCCTCCTGCTTTGTTACTCTATTTTATGAATATAAATTGGACTAGTCAAACACATTTGCATTTTTTCTTATTAATTAGCCCATATCAAATCACACTAGTTTAAAAAGCAAAACTTTCATAGGAAAGCGAAAGTTTTGTGGAGGATTAGTTGTGGGGGGCAGGTAGAAGAAGAAATATTATATATCTCATCACACTTTAGCCTAACCTAGAAAAGTAAAATCTCAATCTCATCAAAATATAAGATTAATAGAAGACAGGGACACTTAGGAGATGTTCAATATAGGTTTAAAGATGGGCACAGAAATAATGTAGTCCACTAATAAACTGGATAAGGAGTAGGGCAGGGAACTTAAGCCACCATTCACACTAAATGACAGCCCAGAGGGCAAAGAGGTGAGGAAATTAAGAAGCTAGACTCCACGTCTTTTCCTGACAGTGCTTATATTCTGAGGAGAGTCCAGTGTTGTCTGACAAAAGGGTCTTTGTGCAACAACACCAGGGATGTAAAGGAGAGCTGCTCAGGAAAACCAATGAAGCCTGGCCAGTCTTGGACCCAGAACTTAGACTATGGTGGTCTGCAGGAAGGAATGCCTGTACCACTAAGTATAAAACCACCACATTCAACCACCATCACAGTGGCTGCAGACTGACGTCTTTAAAGAATCATGTTGGGCTTCTCTTTCAAAAAAAAAAAATAACATACAGAAATACATACTATGATTTCAAATTGCAAAGATAGTCTTAATGGGGTTCTCTGACATTGGGCCATCCTGAATGACTTCACTTGCCCCCAGAATCTCAATCCCTCTGGTTGGCAGCTGCTCTGAGTTCCTGGTGAAACTGGCAAAATATCCAGGAGGCTGTGTCCTCACATGTAGCCTAACCTCCTGCAGTTCCAATTCCAGGATGATGAAACTGCAGTTTCGTCACCATTAGAGGAAGCCGGGAGTCATAAGGAGAAAAGCTGGCAATTTAAAGTAGAGAAATGCACACTAGACATGGATAGGGGTCCATTACTTATCCAAATCCAGAATAGCTACAACAACTTATGCTGAAAATCAACAAAGTTAGCAGATAATTGGCATTTCCAGCCTTAGGGAGAATTGCCCAAGCTTTTACCTCTACTGGAAACCAAAATTAAGAGGAAAACATCCAATATGAACCTTTCTGTATCTTCAAAATACAGTTGCTCTCATCAGTTTCACATTCATAAAAACATTCAAACGGTTCCTAATAAAGAAACAATTTATTTTTCTCCTTTACCAGTTGCAATTGCCTTGCTGCCCATCTGAAAAGAATTTAAGTGATTTAAAAGTATCTCCTAAACTGGGAGCAGTGGCAAATGCCTGTAATCCTAGCAGCTCAGAAGGCTGAGACAGGAGGATCGCAAGTTCAAAGCCAGCCTCTACAATACTGAGGTACTAAGCAACTCAGTGAGACTCTGTCTCTAAATAAAATACAAAACAGGGCTGGGATGTAGCTCAGTGGCCGAGTGCGCCTGAGTTTAATCCCTAGTACCCCAGCCCCAAAAGAAGTATCTCCTAAATAAATTTTAAAATTAGGTGCTAATTTTTAATTAGCATTACATGTAACTTTATGTAAAATGACATCTTTTCAGCTATCACTTGTCATATAAAATAAATGGCAAGTGACAAAATTGAATAAAGTTTCTCAGAAATATGTATCTGCTAATAAAATATATGAAAAAGATTCAATCTCATACAAGAACCAAAAGAAAGCTGGGAAGAGGGGAAAGATGGGACAGGAAAATACCAAAGAGTAGCCCTTCCAGAACCATTTTTTTGTAATGTTAAATTCTGTGGTATAATGGAAAGAGCATGATGTTAGAGACAGAAGCCCATTTCTCTATTCCATTTTCACCATGCCATGGGACTGTGAGTTGTAGATTCTTCATCCACAAAAAAAGGGGGTAATGATACTCTGCATCACAGTATAGAAAGCAATCTGCACAGTGGCTCCTGAGAGACAAAAATGGATCCAAAGGGGCCCAGAGTGGTGCAGGAAGTATAGAAGTAGGAATTAAAATCACAAAGGCAAAAGGAAAGAGGGGTGAGGAACATTGGAAAGATGGCGCTCCAGCCTATGACCCTGTGAATACTCTGACTGCCTAGCATATGTAGCTTTAGAAACAAGCTAAGTCAAATTCTTGCACTTGGCCTGTCCCTGCTGGACACAGACATGCTCCTTCGTACTCTATTATTCGGGATATTGATAAAACTGTTAAATCAGGTCCCCACACCATAAATGTAATTTTACTAAACTAAAACACAATGGAGAGTAGAGAACTCTGTACACACCCAGGGCAGCCGCAACTAAATGTTTCCCCTTTAACCCAGAGTTAAAGTGTAAACCTACTTATGAAAAAATACATGATGAAAGCCTGATGTTATACGCTGAACTTTTTTAAACAAGAATAGGCAAGCTCACAATGCAAGCTTCATGAAGACCTCCATTATGAAAACAATCCATTTTCTTTGGGGGAATAGTTGAGAAATGGACTTAGTTGAGCAGATGCTGTATTACACATAGATTAATAATTTACAAAAAGAAAAGAAAGAACGCATCAGATACCCTCAACATCACAACATGATAAATATGTTGATTAATGCCTTGATCACTCAGATAGAAATTCAAGAGTTTCCAAGCTTCCATATCGTTTATGATTTTCTTTGTCTTTTAGGTATAGGAACTTGCCAGTTAAAAGGAAGTCATTTTTAATACATGTCAGTTGAGGGGCTGGGGTTGTGGCTCAGTGGTAGAGTGCTTGCCTGGCATGCACAAAGGTAGTGGGTTTGATCCTCAGCACCACATAAATGTAAAATAAAGATATTGTGTTCACCTAAAACTAAAAAAATAAATATTAAAAAGATACAAGTCAGTTGAGACATATGTTTTATGGGTACATAACATAACTGCCTTTCGACTTAAAAAATTTTGTTGAAGTTTAACATAAAATCATAGTAAGTTATAAGTGCTACTCAAAGGATTAAACACTAAGAAAAATAGCAAAGAAAGTCAATTAGTCAAGTATAATTTTCTAATGAAAAAAAAGATTTAAATACATAACAGAAAAGCTGACACATAAGCATAATATCCACAAATAATTCATGTGTGGACACATATCCCTAAAATGTACTACATATCATTTAGATGTACAAAAACAAGAAACACCAGTTACCCCAGAGGCCATGATTAATTTTCTCCCTTCAAGAGAAACCAGGTCTGCAAAAGGCTTAGAAGTTGGTAGACGCAGACCCACTCCAGGAAACTCTGCTGGTGTTTCCATTATAAACCGCATTTCAGGAGTTTACAAGTTGAATGTTTTTAAAATATATTGGGTTCATAATGAGCTCACACATTCTTAAAATGTTCCTTTTTGCTCTCCTTTAAAAAGTATGGCTACTTTTGTGAACAAATCATAAACAAAATTTCAGGTGATTATTTTTGGCTGAGCTCCAAGACACAATGGCTAAGTGTTTAAATAGGGCAAAAGGACTAATTATTTTCTTCATTTGGAAGGTAGAGTACAAAGCCAGCCTGAGAAATGCTCCACAGTGCTTCCGTTTTAAAGCATTCTTCTGCAATATTTTCATTCAGTGGTTCAGGGTCCTAGGGCTGCAGCTAGGAATATGCAATCAGCCTTCAAAAACTCCATTTCTACGTCTGGAGATTTATGCAATAATCGCTCCGGCATTAGACTTCCCTAAAGTTATTAGTGGTCAAAATTACATGTACCATGAAAGCCAGGAAGACTCTCAGAATGGCGCTAAAAGCCAGGTGGCAGGACACCTACACTTAGGTGCCGCCACAAACCCCAAATTCAAACCAACCTCTGAGTTTTACAAGCCCTTTCTCTGTGCCAACCCCCAGCTTTAAATAGTGCAGGGCTAAGCTCTGCAGGGAACTGTGTTGATGAGTAGGTTAGGGCTGAAAACCATTTCTTTCAAAGCCTAAAAAAAAAAAGAATCTGGTGGTTCTGCCAAATATAAAAACTACTCTCCACAGCAGTCCCTAACACCTTTTAAGGTTTATAAAAGAGGAAGGCAGTGGAGATGCCAAAGGCTGGGATACCTCATTCCCACAAGGAATGGATTGTTGGGTGTGATTCACCAAGCCTCTTACATGGTCATGTTGGATGGTAAGGCGCCATGGAGCTCCAGGAAGATGGGGCTGCCCCAGACTAGGAAAAACACCTTGATACTAGGCAACTTTGCTGCTAAACCCTCTTACCACATCTGGCCAGTGTCCAGCATATGAGGAAAAGGTGTTCTCACTGAGCCTGTGAATTGACAAAATTTCCACTATTGACAGAATAACCTTTCATCTGCAGCCCCCATCGTAACCAGCAGACTTGAGAGGGAATGGCTATCCAGAAGGAAGAGACAGGACCTGCTTGTATGTTTGGCCACATGAACTTTTGCAAATATGAAAAAGACACAAGGAATGACCATTAAAACCACACAAATTCCAAAATCTCACTGATAATATTCCACATGTAGGTAGCAGGTCAAAAAAAACCCTGCAAGGCCATTATGTTTATTGACAAGAGCAAACTTTTCCACTTGTTTCTGATTTTATCCACAATTGATCATCAGCCTCAAAAAAAATCAGCTGCTGGTAACAAACAAAATATGTAATATTCACTTTCCTAAAAATATAATTGGAAGAAGTAGAACTTATTCATTATTACTAGTTAGTTATCAAGGAAAAATAATTGGTATGTTAATACATACTAATGTCCTAAATATTGATCTGGATCAATAAACACACAGCTTCAAACTCCGAAAATTACAAATAGAAATTTAATCTGATTTGAATGGTAGTTTGAGCAAAACTTGATGTATCTGATATTTGGTAGATAGAAACGATACCTTTAAGCAAAGAGTGGTCACCAGCCAACTTTCCAAAGATTAAGAATTTTAAGAGATAACTTTACCCATTGGCTAGCAAATGACTAAGACTTCTAGATGGCCTTAACTACCTAGATCCAAATTTGGGGGACTGATAGAAGAAGGGAGGCTAGAATAAGGTAAAGAAGAGCTTTTTTGCTAAAAAGAGTATTTTTAGATCCCTTCTCACTAGCTACACAGTGATCTAATTCTTCCACCTATACCAGATTTCTCAACCTCAGCACTAGTGACATTTTGGCCCAGATGACTCTGTTATAGAATTCCTAACAGTACCCCTGGCTTTACCCTCTGGATGCAAGTAGTACCCTCTCCCTCACAACCACTCAAATGTCTTCAAACATTGCCAAATACATCCTGGGGAACAAAATTCCCGGGTTGAGGTCTTCCAACCCATAGCAAAAGAGGAAGGGATATCTAGTAATAAATAAATAAATAAGCAAACAGATACATTAAATCTAAAGACATGGGGTTTTCAGAACCTTCAGTGTCTTCCCTTCCCTGAACACCCATGAGTTTTAGAGCAATCAACATAATCCATGGAACTCCCTCTTACTAACAAGCTGGGTTCTACACATTTTGAAACTCATCAATTTTCCCACAGAAATGTTTATTATGTTTGATGGGTGGGTTTACAGTCTAGTCCACCAAAACACATATATAAACACAGACACATACCACAAACACCCATATTTAATTTATGATGTAACTCAAAGTGCAAGGGCATATATGGTTGTCATATCAAGAATTAAATACCAGGAAAAATAAAATTTGAATAACAAATTACATATTTGCTTAACTCAATACTTCAGGAAATGTCATTTTTTGTTGTTGTTGTTGTTGTTAGATATGTCAGAGACTCTGTAGATTCTAAAGAAGGGTTTAGACACTTTAAGATCTTTGACATTTAGGAGTCCTGGATTCCTTAGGGACAATTTTTACAGTTTATAGGGAAGTTTGAATAGTTTCCTCCTTCTCCAGGCAAGTTTCCTTTAGAGAAATGAGAAGGGGGGTGAAGGGCAACCAGAAGGAGGAGAACAGTATTAATGAGGATTCAAGTGTAGGCATGAGAAGTTTTGCCTGTCACTCACTTGAAATTAACTCAGCTTTGAGTAATTAAAATATAGAGAATCTAATTTTCTCTCTGTCTATCTATCTATCTATCTATCTATCTATCTATCTATCTATCTTTCTCTCTCTCTCTCCACTCCTCTAAGGGGATGCTAAGGAATACAGTCTGAAAACCACCAGTTTAATTCCTGCCTTTCATTTCCCAGGTGAAAAACCTAAGGTGTGTGTAAAGGTTAAGTGACTGGCCCGATATCATACCTTGTGAATGTTGGGCTGGAAGAACAACTCTGCCTGGGACTTGACATCTGCACCCCTGGGCCCCGTGGAGGCAGCCAGGCAGAATGCAGGAATAGACTTCTGCAGGGCAGAGCAGTGAGGCTGTATGTGGGGGCAGACCACTGAAGACTCAGGGAGCCAAGGAGACATCAGAACCTGGGCTGGCCTCTCCAACCCCAGGGAGGGGCTAAGGATTTGCTTCCTGCGTGCTAACAGAGGCAAGCTCTTGGACAGAGCTGCCCCCTGGAAAGGACCATTTCAGGAGATTCAGAAGGAACTCAGGAGAAGATGCTTCCATGAGCTGCCCTCTAGAGGAAGTTGAAATAGTAACAGAGAAACCTCTCAGCCCCTAGAAATGGGCACAAGATGACAGAAATGAAGCTGCTGGTCACTGAGACTGGAGACACAGAACTTTTCAAGGGCTCTCCTTTCTCCCTTTTCCTTATACATACCCATATCCATTCCAACACAAGTCATCTTTAAAACAGAATGAGGTTAATCTCTCTTCCTGCTTGATATTATCTTGAAAGGCAAGAGTAGTGATGTTGGTCTTCGGGTGTAGATACCATAAAGAAGCACATATAAATTCCCAGAGGCAATATTATAAAGATGAAAAGTCAGAAAACTCTGATGGGAGCTTCAGCCAATTGCAGAAATGCCTAGAAGATAACATGGATCTCGGATTCCCAGACACAAAGGAACCATTCAAGGAAAGAGGATGACATAGAATGCCTCCCACGTAACTTCCAGTAAGTCTAGTCCCACCTCTAAAAACCAAACCCTTTCAGCTCTGTTATGCAGCTATCATGTCGCTTATGCTGTATGTGAATTAAAAGTAAAGCACACAAAGGGAAAAAAAGGCAGCATTAAGTATTTAACTTAGACACATGTCAGCTTAAAAGCTGGCCTTTCTTCTGTACACATAGGGGTCCTAGACAGCAATGATAGGAAAAGAGAGATGCAATAACAAAATTTTCTCTGTACCACAGAAACGGCAAGCAGTAAACTTGTTATCCCTGAGTACTACAATTAAAACTCAGCCATGCTGGAGGGTGCCAGTTGGTGCTAGATAATAAGAGTAAGCAGAGAGAAAGCATCCCAGTGGAAGGAGGAGGTGACAAGGGAAGAAGAGCACTTGAAAAGGGACAAGAGTACTGCTTGATCAAGGGAGGATACAGCACCATTAAAAATTGATCCAGGTTGCCCTGAGTCACCTATAGACTATAAGTCACCCATGTATTGATTAGTGTTCTGAAACTCCATGTCTCTTTTCATACAAATTATTATTTATCCTAAAGTTTGCCCCATTTTTTAAAGCAGAAGTTGTGTATCTCATTTGGTAAGTAAATATGGTAAATCAGTTTTTATAGATGGCATATTGCATTTGATACTGCAGGGGAGAGTGGAGTTCACTTACTCTTCGGAATCCTGAGAGAAATATCATAGAGAGAGAAAGATGATTTTCCAAACCAGAACAACCTGAAAATGTGAACATTGTCTAAGCAGGTGACAGTTGACTGGTAGGACCAGTTTGGGAGGGGGGGAGAATGATTATTTAACCTAGCCACTAAGCAGATACTTCTTGGTTAATATTTAACATATTCCAAGGGATATTCACTACCTTGATTAGAAATTAAACAATACACATTGTTTTAAACAATAAGCACATTGATATTCTGCTACAAGCCAGCCTATGTTTGGTGCTCTCTATATATTAAATGTATAAGTTAGTATATGGGCTAAGGTGCTGTAACAAAGGAACCCAAAATTTCTTGTGTAGCAGTCTAAAATTAGGCAGAAGATCCCAGGCAGGTAGATAGCTCCGTTTGGCCAGGTCATCCAGGGTTCTGGAGTCCTTCAAACTTATTGCTCTGCCATTTCCTTGGGTATTGCGTATGGTCACAGATTACTCTCTACCACCAATTTTTCACAATCATATGAGAGGGAAAAGAGGAAAAGGTGAACAAGTAGATTTCTGCTATGAACTGCAGATAGTTTAAACATAATTCTGTTTGTGTTCCATTGGAGAGAATTCTAATGACATGGTCATATCTAACTCCCAGGGAGACTGGAAATGTACCCTATAACTGAATGGTCATATGCTTAGCCAAAGCTCAAGTTGTAGTATTATAAAAAGAGAGAAAAGGGAAACAATTTGAAATATCTTCCATTTTATCTCATTAAACCCTTTCAATGATCCTGTATCATAATACTCTTTTTTATGAACAATGCATTTGAAGTTGTCAATAATTCCATCTCGGCCAGCAGGAAGTGGACGAGATGGAATTCAACCCGAGGTCCTTCTGCCTTGAAACCCATCTTCATTCTGCTATACTAAGTAGTGTGCCTAATAAATCCTAACTCCAGTAGATGATGCATGTAATAAGAAATCAAACTTATGCCACATGGATGTTTCCTTAAGGCCAACGTCTTTTAAGAAATTAACAAGATGAACAGAAAGATTTTTATAAGGCAAACTTATAAAACTTCTTTTTAAAAAAATTTTTGAGGAGAGAAGGAAATTGCAAGGAATTTATAAAAATAACTCTATAAAAGAAGAAATTTTGATTTTTTGATCACTACTATAATATATTGGGTGGTGTTGACCACAAATTGCATTGATAAAAATAAAGGAACTTGGGCTGGGGTTGTGGCTCAGAGGTAGAGCACTCACCTAGCATGCATGAGGCACTGGGTTCGATCCTCAGCACCTCATAAAAATAAAAATTAAAGGTATTGTGTTCATCTACAACTAAAAAAAATGTTTAAAAAGTAATAATAATAAATAAAGGGACTTGCCAGGCATGATGGCTTATGCCTGAAATCCCAGCTACTCAGGTGGCTGAGTCAGTAGGATCCCAAGTTCGAGGCCAGCCTGGGCAACTTAGGGAAACCCTGTCTCAAAATTAAAAAAAAAAAAAAAAGTAAAGAAGAGCTAGGGATGTAGCTCAGTGCTCATATAGCATGCATGAGGCCCTCAGTTTAATCCCCAATGCCACACACAAAAAAAATAGAAATAGAAGAAGAAAGGGACTTATATGGACTGACTTTCTTATTGAATATCCACAATAACTTGTCATGGAACAATCTAAAAGAGCCACGGGTCTGGTTTGGTGGAGTTGGTTCGATATATGAGTGTGCGCACACATACACACACATACCTTTATAAAATAGCATCAGTGCATCCTGCTAATCTTAAATCCCTACACACCTGAATGCATGTACACCATGAGATAAATGCTGGTAGAATAAAAATTTACAGCCCCACACATTCATTAGATTTGCGTAAGCACTTTCAAGAATGGAAGCCTCCACTTGGGGCAGGGTATTTTTCCCCTTCCCTTCCCTCAAATCAAGAGATATATTTTATAATCTACAGCTAGCTCACTGGCAAATCTCCATTCTTTTCAACCTGACAGACTGTTTGTCAGTTAAACTCCCCTTGTCATGTATCCCTACCACTGCCAACTCATGCACGGAGACCTTCACTTTTACTGCTACCACTTGCACCCTATGCAACCTTTGTCATTGATCACTGATCCGATCCAGTGCCCACATGTTCTTCAAGTGCCTACACAAGTAATGAGGTACTTGTGGTGTAAAATTAAACTGTCAACTGTCAGCGATTGATAACCACAGTGAGAGCTGACCTAGAACACCTGCACCAGTGGCCAAGACAGGTGTGACATGTTTGATCGCTGAGGCCTGCTAGTCAGTGTGACCCAGTGCTGTCCCTCCATGGACTTTACTTGCATTTCAGCCTCCCAGCTTTCCTGCATCCCTCAATGAGCATCCCCAGGTCACAGAAACCACTCTCACAGCCAATTTGGGCAGCTGGTTCGAGTGGCTGTGAAAGCAGATCCCGAGTCAGCAGGTTGGTTTGAAAGTAATACGGCCTTGAGATTTTCAAAGGTGGCATCTGGCGTCAGCCTGGTGGTTTTTCTCCCACATTCCCCCAGGTGGCCTCTTAAAGCAGATCCTGGTCCAGGCTTCACATGCACCAACCTCTCTCCATTGGTGCTTGCAGGCATGTGCCAGTGTGCCTGGCAGACGGGCCTTCCCTTCAGGGCAGGCACACGGCAGTCATAGAGTCTGGTGGAAGAATGAAGCGGTCCTAATGGAACTGCCTTATGGCTCTGAACATTTGCTTGAAGGCATTTAAGTTGAACTGGCTTACATTCTGTTAAAGTGCCATAAATGCAAGCTTTTCCTACTCAGATGTAATTGAATAACCAGCACAAAGGAAAAAACATGTTCTGCCCTGACTACAACAGTTTTTAGCCAGCATTGTTGCACAGCATTTAAAGTTTTTATTCAAAGAGTTTTATTATTTAAACGAATGATGGACTTTTCTTTTAACCTTAAGCAAAAATGCACTTAAAGACCTAAAACCTCCTTTGTGAAAAATCTGAGAAGCATGATGGGATTCTCATCCCATTTCACCATCCCACCCCCACCAAACAGTTGCACTATATTAAGTTCATGTGATGAGAAGATAAAAATCTATTAACTTTCTGCTGACCTTATCGACACAGGAATCTCAGCAGACATTACAAAAGCCATATCTCTTCTGACTTTTACATCCAGAACCTCATGCTCCAAGGTCCCAAACCAAATGTAAAATCTTCATGATGAGTGAGACCCTGACACCAATTCAGATTCCAGGCTTGCTGGCTTGCAGTCGATGGAGGCTCCTCTGGGGCACAGAGGCTGGCCTTTACTTTGCATTTGACTTGAGGGGCTTTTTTTTTTCCTTCCTTTTTTTTTTCTTTTTTTCTTTTTTTTTTTTTTTTTTTTTTTTTTTTGCCATATGCTACTGGGGACTCTGAATCAAAACTATTTCACGAGGACCATATGTTATGAGAAACGCATGATGGAAAGTGAACGGCAAGAAGTTGCCCCATATCACTGGGTGATGTATTACAAACATAATTAAATCTGAGTAATGTGCAGTGTTATTTCAGTTAATCATTTCTTTTTTCAATTTAAGCAAGGAAAACATAGCCCAATTTCCAAATTACATACCAAAGTCCAGATAAGCTAAAAGCAAATTAGTTGGAGAGGAATAAAACAAGAACTGTACAACATTGTTTAAGCTTCCGTAAAAGGTTTTGGTATATTTGAAATATGTTGGCAAGGAGGTGACAAATGATAGTCTTTGTAAACAAGAGGTTTAAAACACTACTCATTTCCTTTTGAACTAACAATGAATTCAACTAGCCCAACTTATAAACAAGATGCAAGTAAAAAAATTACTTGTGTATTGATCGTTTGAGACTCAGAATGTATTGCCATAGAGATTTCATTATCAATAGCTGTTAGGTTTCCAGGCTAGTCCACAAAGACCAGTTGTTCCTACAATTTGGTATTTCTAACTGTGCCTTTACAGAACTAGTTGTGGGGAGAAAAGACAATATATTACAAATTCAACTCAATTCAATAATCAGTTCAAATCAATTCAATTTATTTAGTCTCTGCTGTTTTCCCAGGAGGTACAGATTACTATACTTTCCCAGAGGAGGCAACTTCCTCTCATCCCAAATGCCCTCCAGCTAGAGGAAATCAGTCTCTGTTCTGAGCCCTCAGAACATTTTGTCTACACTTTCTCATCACTTTCTACCTAAACCACAGCTCTCTGTGAACTGAGCTACTCCACTAGTAACTTATTGCCCATATCCTGGTTCCAAGGCTTATATTTGGCAGATTCTAAGTTTATGTGAATCAATGCTTGAGTAAATGAAAAAATACAGTCTACTAAGATGGACAAACATTTTTTTCCCTCAGAGGCACTGGGAATCATGGAATTTGGCTGAGGTGGGGAAGGGGAAGACTCTGATGATGATGATTCTTTTACATTATGACATACATTAATCTTAGCACTTTACAAGTATTGACCAATTTAATCTTATGACAACTCTGTGTGGTAGACTATATTAGACATATATTACATATTATCTAATTTATATACTACATATTATATGTTATATATGTGTGTATTATATATATACAAATATATATTACATAAAATAATATATATTATGGGTGTGTGTGTATATATATTTTTTTTCACTACTTCTCCTTTCCCTTCCCTTTTCATATATATAATTTATTCATTCACCAGATATTTATACACCCACAGGCCCACAGAAAGGGCCAAAGTGGGGTAAGAAATGTGTGAATGGAAGTATACACACACGTATGTATACATGTAGATAGATAGATAGATAGATAGATAGATAGATAGATAGATAGATAGATAGAATCTCCCTTTAAAGATGGAAATACTGAGCATCTTTTAAGATATTAAGCAATATTCCCAAGCTCATAAAAAGAATAATATATATTTGCTATATTTAGAAATATATATTATTATTAGAAACACTTGCTAAATATATGTGGGGATATACTCTTTCATACAAACCTTCTTTTATTTATTAGTTCCTTTTAGTTATACACAATATTAGGGTTCATTTTCACATAACTATACAAGCATGGAATATGCTTTGCTCTCATTCAATCCCCACTACTTCCCTTTCCCTTCCCTTCTCCCTCCCCTTGTTCTATTCTCTCTACTCTACTGAGCTTTCTTACAAAGCTTCTTTTTGCCTCTCTGATCTGCAAAAGAGAAGGACCTTCTCAGGCAAAAAGTTCTCCTGTTATTTCAGTTGAACCTGAATACCAGCTGTGAGGGCAGAGACCTTACCAGTCTTATTCACAATCTCCTGGGTCTCTGGAGCAGTGCTGGTGCATAGCAGGCATATAATAGAGTTTGGCTTAAACCACTAATCTAGAGAGGGTTTGTTTGCTGAATAAAGGGGTGACAGTCTATTTGGGATAATGGTAGGGCTAAGGATAGGACCCTGGACTCAGGTTTCCTCTATGTGTTTTGAAGTTTGCTGGGAAACCCTGCCCAAAGGGTGCTATTCTGCCTCTTCTGACACCACCTCTTGGCAGTTTCAGATATGTGCAAATTCCCCAAGACATGGACAGTCTCTGGCCACAGCCACCATCTCTTCCAAAAAACCTGTGCACTGTGCTGAATTGCAACACAGAAGAGACTTTGCACTTCAGAATCCTGCAGATCTCAACCAGGGTGAGGAAAGCTTCCATGCACACATTTCTAACCCTTCTCCTATTCTTTCTATGGGTGTATCAATGTCTTCTGAATGAGTCAATGCTAGAATGTGAGCAAAACAAGCAAGCCAGGCGGTTGTGAAGAGCGGAAGTGTTTCATGAGTCTCAGCTTGGTGTTGCACATAGTAGCACACAATGACAAACACAACTGATTAATATATCCTGTCCATTGCTTTCCTTCTGACTTGAAGAGTACTCTTACAATGGCTAATAATCTCTGGGCCCTGAAACCATTATTTGTCTTTTTTAAAGTACTTTATTTCTTTAGTTATATAATAAGACAGATAATGGTGACCTAGGGATCTATGGGATCATATTAGCCCTGCAAATATCTCTCCCTTTCTTTTTCTCAGTCATTTCTTTTTCTCCTCTCTTCCGTCAGTGTGATTTTTTTTCCTTGATACTAGGAATTAAATCCAGGAGCATGTTACCACCAAGCCATATCCCCAGTCCTTTTTATTTTTCTAGTTTGAGGCAGGGTCTTTCTAAATTGCTCAAGGTGGTCTTGAATCAGCAATATCTCTGCTTTAGCCTCCCAAATTACTGGGATTATAGGTCTGTGTGTCACCACCCAGCCCAATCTGATAATTTATAACCAGACATCAGAAAATAACATCAATCTTGGTTGGGATAAAGGTAATAGCTAGAAATAATAAGGTCTATGATTATCCTGAAGTCTAAAACAGGGTTTCTAAACATTTTGAGCCAGATAATTCTTTGTTGGGGGCGGGGTGGGGGGGCAGTGTCCTGGGTATTATCAAACATTAAGCAGCATCCCTGGCCTCTATCCACTAGAGGCAGTAGCAAACCTCCCCCACAGCCTGCTATGAGTTATGACAACCAAAAATGTCTCCAGATATTGTCAAATGTCCCCCTGAGCATCAAAACCTGCTTTGGTTGAGAATCACTAATCTGGAATAATTATTTTTAACAATAGATTATTTAACAGTTAAGTTGATCAATACTTGGTATTGTGCAAGGATATATTAATCATGTGCAAGGATATATTAATCCATAAAGTTTTCTGGATATTAAATAAAATTATAAATATAAGTTTCAAAGAGACTATTGATTTAAAAGGATCCTGACTACCCTTTCAGGTGTGGAGACTGGTGGACACCAGGCCGATGCTGGAATGGAACTAGACAGAGCAGAGATCTTTACCAAAAAAAAAAAAAAAAAAAAAAAATCAGGGGGAATACAAAAACTCATTAAATATCTTAACTTTGGGCAAAAACAACATTCAAAGGTAGTACACTTTGCCAACATCTTTGCCCTTGGTTGTTTTGTTGTCTTCTTCTTCTTTTTTTTTTTTTTTAACTTAAGGGTAGTTCTAATCTGTATGTTCCTGGTTCCCATAATCTACAAATCATCAAAATGCTGTTTATAAGGGTATCTCATAAGCTTTGATGTCCAAGAAGCCTGGGGCCCCTTTTTTATGTGCTTATTTTCTTTTGAACCAGGAAATCATGTTTTGCCAAAAGTAAATGGAACTTGAGCCTCAAAAGATTTGAGTTCCGTTTGAAACACAGAACCCACAAATTCTCCAAGTTCTCAATTTGACAAAATACATGCTCTCGCCTATCCCCCAGACCAAATCCCTCTCTGTTCTATTCTGAATCACAGTTAGTGAAGTCCTACAGGCCTCAGGATTACCCAGGAGAAAAAGAGGTGGCCCACAGGCTGAAATTCTGGTACAACCCTGTTTTGAGCTGGACATCGAAATGCTATACAAGGTAAGAGAAGTTAAATGGAAGAGCAGAAAAAAATCAACTAAGCAACGTGTTCTTTGACTTTCTCCAGGTCCAAATCCAGCAAACAAGATATCACATCAAAGTTAAATTGTTTACATATTAGAAGACCTGTCCATTTTTTTCCTTACCATTGATTTCCACAGTACAAAAATATTATTCCAGTGGCAAGGATGTAAACCTTATTCATAACAGGATTTCAACCACATCCTGAGAACGAAGCATCTCCTTAGATAGTGTGCCCTCATTTATATCGAAGGCATGCTGGTTTTATTTGTCAGTGTTTGTCGAGGGGTCACAATATCAGGAAGCAGGAGATGGCTCATCAAAGCGTCTCTGCAAGTCCCCACTACTCATCAGTTAGACAGTACCTTGTTTTTAACATCAGGGCGGAAATGCATCTCCCCTGACCCATTGTTAGAAGCTTCCTTCTGTCTTTAAGTTTTTTGGAAAGAGCACTCAGGACTCAACTTCTTTTTTCCAATAGGTAATTGTCACTAATTAATGCTCCTGCTGCATACAAGAATGTGGACCTGTGACCCCGAGTAATCTGGGCCTGTATCTCTGGCCTTGGAGCAAGGACACTCTAATCTCCTGAGGCTACCCGTGGGGGCCCAGGTCACAGCCGCAAGGCTTCCCGCTGGGTTCCTGAGCAGGCCTCTCTCTGCTTCAAAGCCAGGGAGTTCAGTGGGGCAGGCTGACTGCAAGAAGAAGATGGCATCTGGCCAGTGAATGCCTTCGGAGGCCAGGAGGCCCTTTCTCTGAAGACCTGGAGATCTTTCTGCAGAGGCCAGGGCCCCCAGATCTATTCATTCTACCTCCATTTACAGGGTACCTACCTGTTTTGTGCCAGGCTGTCTTCCAGGCATGGAGAATAAAATAAATAAAGCAGAGTCCTAGCTGGCAAGAAACCAGAACCAGGCTACAGCCCAGTCCCTTGATAAAATATCCTTTTACATATAACTAGACAGGGTGGTCTTATTTTCCTTTTTTTTTTTAAGATGGACAAAAACAATGTCCAAAAATGTTTGTTATTTTCTCATTAATTAAAAAATGAGAAATATCCATTAATATCCATTAGTCTCATTCCTCTATAAGGTTCTTGAGATGCAAATACTTTGTTATTTGTTTTGTTGTTGTTGTTGTTGTTGTTGTTGTTGTGATGGTGGTGGGGTTTTTTTGTTTTGTTTTGTTTTTGTTTTCAGTACTGTAGACCAAACCCAAACCCAAGGATTCTACTGGGCAAGAAAGGACTCTACAATTAAGCTACAAACCCAGTCCCAACTCCATGAGATTCTTCACTCACTCACGTTCCCTCTCAGCTTCCTTCCTCCCTCCAACCCTCTCCTTCTCTCCCTCTCTCTCTCTCTCTCTCTCTCTCTCTCTCTCTCCTTTATACATAGACAAACTAAAATATGGGATTTCTATGAGAATGACTACAGGATAAAAATATCCTCTCCCATACCTTTAGCAAAACACTAGATTATTAAGAATGCCTATCCAAATTCCCTCACTTACATGGAGCTTTATTTTCTGCTTTTCTTCTAATAGTAGATCTTTCTCCAAAATCAAGGCTAAGGATTACCTTGTACATAAACACCACTGGATTAATCTCAACTCAATAAAAATGACATAAGCAAATGACCAACTTTAAATAAGGAAATTCTTCTAAACTTTAAAATAGATAAAACAAAAGGCTTGGTGCTCATTTGTAAAGTAGTCTTCACATTAACAAAAGGTTTCTTTGAATAACTCTCACCTGTGTGCTTCTCAAATGTCCACTGCAGTTTGCTTTTCACCATCTAAGAAGATATCCTGCTTGATAAACATGCTACCAGCGTGCATTCTGTAATCAAGCAGGCTGCCTGATGGACACAAATCTGCCAGATAATAAGCAATGAGCTTTGCACATTTCTTTTTGGCTCCTACTGCGGCATACACCCACTTTGGGGAGAGAGCATAGCACAATGCATAGGAAAGCTGAAATCAGGTTTCTAAGTTCAAGTCCTTCTCCTCCAAGCTGGGCAAGTCATTCACCCCCTCTGTGCCTCACCTTTGTCTTATCTATAAAAAGGGGATTAATAACCATTGATTAGATGAGCTTACATCTCTAAAGCTATTCAAAAGTTTCTGGCCCATAGTAAGGATGACATAAACATAATGCATTATTTACATATTTATAAAACAAATAGATGATCCTATACTTAAAAGCAGACTTGAGATACATTAGGCATGGTTGAAAATCAGCTCACTTTTTCTCAATACAACTTGTACCCAGCACATTCATGTCTCTCCCAGCTGACTATAAGGTGTTAACTCAAGAATCCTGTCTTATCCATCCCAATATCTCCCACAGGGCCCAACACAGTGCCCTATGGAGAGAGGGCCCTTGATGAATATAAGCTATAGGAATGAACACACTAGTGGATTCTTTAGAGAACTGAATTGAAAGTTACTTCTGTTGGCATCTTTACCACTATTGGGGTTAACTGTGTATCAGTGCTAAAATGGTTTAAATAATGCTAAATTAGTTGCTTTAGTAATATGGGAAATTTATAATAAACTTGGTCAGCCTTGCCCAGTTCTTTCTAAATGTTAAAAATCAGAAAACGTCCATTAAATCAACCACACACATACCTGCCAAATATCCGGAGGAATGGACTACTCATACCATTATATTCATAATCCTATTGTTTCTGGAAATCCCGCTGATTCCAGGGAACTTAATTTGGTAGCCAGGAGGCATTCCACTGGCATCTTAAAGGGTGTTGCTGGTTTTTTGTTTTGTTTTGTTGTTTTCCAATTGCAACTCAAAACAATCTTCAGTAGTTGGTTTCATTCACTCTACAAAAGTGGCTGTGTTAATATTTGCTCTTCAAAGTAAATACCAGTTATTTCTTGGACTAGATACCATCAACCTTAATTTTATTTTTCTCACATAACTGTTAATCAAGAACTAAACAGATAATTTCCTTCTGTCACACAGCAATTTCACTGTGGTGGAACAAAGTGTTATCTTAAGTTTCACAGAGCAATTGTTCAATAATTCCTGTTAGTGGCTCCTTTCCAAATCTTTGAGAATGGAGCGGTCTGCCAGCCCTTGAAGCAGGGAAGGAGAAGCCAAGGGGAGGGTCTCTCTGTCAGTCAAGAGCTCAGCACCATAGCACATAGGCCATCCTCCCCAAAACCAGCGCCTGATCATGAGGCCAATATCCAAGGCAAGCTGTCTGTTTGAGGAGGATAGGTAGGAAACCTCTAAAAGTTAGGGGGACTAAAGCAAAGGGGACTTGAAGGCATCAAAAGTTTCATGTAATCCTAGCTAAGTGAACTGAATGTATTAGAAAGTTTGGAGAAGAAGAGATAGGGACTTAGAGAAAATCAATTTCCTATAATTGAAAAGCAACACTAAAGATTTATGGTTCAACAAAAAAAAATAAAAATATCTACAGAGAGGTGCATATGTTTGTGTGTGTGTGTGTGTGTGTGTGTGTGTAATATATTTCCACCTACACTACTACTTCCTGCTAGAAAACTATCTACAAAGCCATTCTTTTTAGAGTTGAACCAACTAATCTTTTCAGATAGACTGCCCAAGGAAACTCTGATATGTGTTTGATACCAACTTCCTCAAACAAATGAAATAGGCTTTCTGAACTTCAAACACACTGAGCCCTGTGCCCATTTAGGATATCAAAATTGACTGTGACACAAATTAGACAAATTTAATAGTTTAAATTAGTGTATAAGAGCTCAAAGTTAATGATCAATTATACTCTCCAATTTCTCATAAAGTTTGGAGGCCTATGACACAACAGAAAATAAGGTTATGCCTCTATTTTCATTGAATTTTCTTTCCCGTCCCTCAACACTACCAACAATTAGGCAAACTCAATATATTTTTTGAAGATGTGGAAGAGGCTTAGTAGAGGAATAAGTCTCCACCTCTCACAAGAAAAAAAAAAAGGCTAGACTTTTTAAATTATAAGATAAAAGGTAGGGGCTGGGGTATAGCTCAGTGATGGAGTATCTGCTTAGCCTGCACAAGACCCTAGGTTCAATCCCTAGCACTGCCCTCAACCCAAAATACAAGTAGGAAAAATATTAATAGTGGTAGGACCATGGGCAATTTTTATTTTTTATGTAGTTTGATATTTTTAAAATCTTATGATAAACACAAATCATCAGTAAATGTGTGTTTGTGTCTATGTGCATGTTCATGTGCCCACACAGGGTGAGGTTTGTCTTCTTGACTTGACTTTGGTGCTTACACAAACCACCTGAGAATCATGTTGGAAATGCAGATGCTGGTTCTGCAAGTCTGAGATGGGCCTGAGAAGCTGCATTCTAACAGGCTCCCAGGTGATGCCTACATTGCTGGTCAATGGACAATACTCTGAGCAGGAAAGTATATCGCATAGTGCTCACTGGATTAAGGGCCAATCCGGGTGTTTTACTCTCCTGCCATGCCAACACGAACCCAACACTATAGAGACAGGAACAAAAGACAGAGTTAGAGGGAATCTAAAATAGTTTGTAAAACCTGGTCTGTGGTCACATTGGTTTTTCTCTTCGGGATCACTTTGTTCTGTTAAGATAGATTTGTTCTCCACTTCCTGTTGGCCAGAATCTAGAGGATCATGGGGAAGGCCAGATAATAAAGGAAGAAAATTTTATACTTATAATGGTTCTAGCCTAAGAATGGATGGCTCATCTGATACCAGTCTATGCTGACCATGAGAAGCTTTCAGACCATGTACTGGGAGCCTTGACTGGCCCTGCTACTTTTGGAACAACCAACACAAATAGATTTTTATTCTTCATAGACTTCTTCCTTGACCCTCAGCTCCACTGCACTGAGCCCTTTCCAACCTCTGATCTCATGTGGCTCCCAGGCAGACCCTGGGCTTTTCTTCCTCACTTCCTAAAGCTCCCTTTATCTTCCTGTTTAGTGCTATCAAAACAAAAACATAACTTCCTATCATCTCATTTAATCCTATCACTTAGACCTGTGGCATGTTATTAATCCCATTTTGGAAATGAAGAAATGACAACATAAAAACAAGTGACTTGCCTAAAAAAGTCCAACAAATAGATGACAAGGTTCATGGGAACCACACAACACATAAAATTCCTTTTGTTTACTGCCACTGGTCCTTCAGATCTTGGCCAACATATCCATTCTTAGGTATAACACTATGGACAATGTTAGTGAATACATAGGACCTTAACAGAGACCTCGAGGAAGAAAGAGACAAGAAAGAGACCGAAGCAGAAAAGGGGAGATGTCCTCAGTGTGGTCTTAAACACCATTCTGCCATAGATGTTCACCATCCTCTCACTGGAAAAGGGAATCACTGAAGACCTTGAGGCATCAGCCTGGGACAAAGACAATGGTAGAGCTGGTGCAGGAATAAGGGGTGTAGATCCCAAGAGGGCAAGAAGACTAGATCCTATTTCATGACCACCCATTAGCTTTCTATATAATCTATCAACCTTCACCAGTCAACTACTTTAGTTCACTTTATCAAAAATAAGATAAAATACAGCCAATAGCACTGAACTGTTAAACAACAACTAATAAATAAACTTCAACATTGCTTATTCTCACTGAAATATCATTGACCTAAAAACACCAGGATAATTCTGGTTTAGTCTTAGTAATTGGTATTTTGCTTCCCCGTTGCACGTGAGGCATCTAGCAGAAATCAATTAAATGTTCATTCAATGGATATTAGTCATGAAAAATAAATGAGCATTTCTCAAAGAAGACAACAAGCCTAACAGAAACCACAGAATGGGCTCAAGTATCACATCCAAAAGCCCCTCTCCTCTCAGACCCAAGAGGGCTGTGTCTTCCACTTAGCAGCAGGGAATGCTGTTCAAGCTGGTAAAAACCTCACCTCAACCTTACAAACTGGCAAGAAAAGACGGAGGTCCCCTCTTGCTCTGCTTGAGAGAGTCAGGTATCAAAGCTAAATCAGATCCAAGCCAACGGAGAGCCACTCGCCTGCAAATGATGGTGGCATTCTCACAGTTAATTTTTGCTGCCATTTGGGCCTGGATTTATCGTGGTTTGGAAAAAGTAAATTGAGAGGCTAACACGGCCCTCAGACTGAAGTCCACGGGCGGCAGCGCATCCCCAGCCGGGCTGGATATTTAGTGCCAGCTGCACCGAGCAGGCCGACCGGGAGCCAGGGGAGGGATTACTGCTGGATGCTGCCCATAAATCACGGCAGCGCTCCACACAGCTCCACATCTCACAAATAAGGCTGGGCTTCTGCGGGGTGTCACCCGCACAAAAGGAAGGAGCTCCCTGGGTGCCTGTGGTCCAGCCAGCAGGTCCTTCCCAGCCTGGTCCTCATAAAGCATGGAAGGGCCTCAAGGTTTGCACTCACCCTTTTCTCTCAGTCTCTTCCCTCAGGTCACCTGAGAGATGACTGGGCCTCAGGTCCCTGGTGATTTTAGCAAAAGCCTCATTCCAAACTCACTTCTCACTTGTTAATTACCCAGCGCAGCCCTGACCCTTGCTGATCGGCCTTTCCCTGAACCAAAGACAGTAAATCAAGGATGTCCTGCAAACAAATATCTGGACAGCCCTACTCCCTGCTTCTGCCAAAGAATGTTCTTCCAAACATGAAAACCAGGGTTTTTAAAAATTAAAAAAAAAAAAAAGCTCACGGGAACCTGTAGGGGGCGCTAGTCGGAAAGGCTCAGAGGACCCAAAGGCAGAAGTGAAAAACAGGGCCCCGGTGTCCCACTGCCCAACCCGCCAGCCCTTCATGTTCTAAGACACTCATCACCATGATTCCTGAAAACAATAGCGGCTTCTTGTTTAAAATGGAACTGCACCTGCTCGAATACGTGTCAACAAACAATTGCTTTGTTTTTCATATTAGCCCTCCAAGCTGAAGCAATGGGACTTCCTGGAGCGAATACTGGAAGGCTTATTCTTAGAAGGGGACAGAATTCTCATTTTAACACAAGGCTCAGAGGGCCCCAGTGATGGTCATCTTCCTTCCTGCTTTTGTACTCCCTGGTGTTCATCTTATTTGGTTTTCATCAGGTTTATTTCCATTGCAACCCTCGGGCCTCCAACGCCCATAGCACCATATTAGGCAGCTACCCTCATTTCTGCTTCCTATCCCTGAATGACGAAGGGCTTTTAATTGCTGTTCCACCATTTCAAACAGTTCTCAGAAGGTTCTTTTCCTCCTCTGTTGAAAGAGTTGGGAGAAAGCCTGATGACAAATTTCTTTGCCAAATGTTCACTCATTGCTAAATCATTCTGTTCCTTGATTTTAGTCATCGGATGATGATGCCTGCTTCCAGCTTCTCGGTCACTGTTTGATGCTTGTCTGTTGAACAAATTGGGACACTTATAAAAGGAGTTATTTTGGTAGAATAAGGTGCTTGGTTGTGATTAAAAAGTGTTTTAAGTGATTCAGCCAAGGTCGTCTCCACAGACTCCGGAAGAAACCACAGCCAAAATACCCTAGTGAAGGGCAGGATAGGAGAGGCAGATAACACCTATTATTACCTTTATCAAGGTGCAGCCAGGCACCAGGCTCAGGGGAGCAAGCAAAGGTCCAGGCCTCAGACACCACAGATTCTAATGCAGCCCAGTGCTGGCGATAAGCACTCAAAGAACTGAGATCTAATTATTTTTTTCAAAGTGTCTTTGTTTTCTCTTCTGTAAAACAGAAGGGTCGATTGAAGGCTAAACACTCTGATTTCATGCCATTTTAAAAATGAAAAAGTCACGTGAAAAATGCACACATAGGAGAGAGGGTACAAGGCTTGAAGTCTGCATTCAAAGAGCTGTGTGATCTTAGGAAAGTCACTTCACCTCTCTGAGCCTCAAATTCCTAATCGGTAAACTCATGTTTCGAGCCAGGTGCTCTCTAAACTCCTTTTCAACTTTGAAAGCCTAGGATAACTATCCTAGCTAAAGATTCAACTTCATAAAGGAATTAAAAGAGATGAATTAGTCTAGTATGTCAGATAGTATTGAGGAATTTTCCATTTATTTGAAACTTTGGGCCATTTGACACTTCTTCATCTCTTTTTTTTTTTTATTGGTTGTTCACAACATTACAAAGCTCTTGACATATCATATTTCATACATTAGATTCAAGTGGGTTATGAACTCCCATTTTTACCCCAAACACAGATTGCAGAATCACATCGGTTACACATCCACATTTTTACATAATGCCATATTAGTAACTGTTGTATCTCTGGGTGTTGCTTCACTTCTTCATCTCTTATTGAGAATTTACTTAACTTCTCAGTACTTCAGTATCCTAATCTGTAGAATGGCTATATTAGTAGCACTTGCTTTGTTGAGTTGTTGAAAGGATTAAATGCATTCCTATATGCAAGTCTTTAGAACAATGTTTGCCATGGAGAAAGTACTTGATAGATTTAAGCAACCAGTGGTTATAGTAGTATTACTTGAAGAATATCTATTTGGTCTGTTTGATGGTTTATAAATGTTTCTGCAATACTATAGTGATGTGGCCCCACCGATCTTTATAACAGCTCAATTCACAATAACTAAGCTATGGAACCAATCTAGGTGCCCTTCAATAGATGAATAGATAAAGAAAATGCGGTACAAATACACAATGGAATATTACTCAGCCATAAAAAATAATAAAATTATGGCATTTGCCAGTAAGTGGATGGCAACTGGAAGCTATCATGCTAAATGAAATAAGCCAATCCTTAAAAAACCAAAGCTGAATGTTCACTCTGATATACAGATACTGACTCACAATAGGCTATGGGGAGGGAGGAATAGAGGTTCACTGGATTGGGACAGAGGGGAGTGGAGGGAAGGAAGGGGGGATGGTAATGGGAAAGACAGTAGAATGAATTGGACGCAACTTTCCTCTGTTCATATATGAATATATGACCAGTGTAACTCTAATAATGTTCAACCACAAGAATGGGAAGTTATACTACACATATGTATGATATGTTCAAATACATTCTATGGTCATGTATGACTAAAAAGAACAAACGAAATTTTTTTGAATAAATAAATGTTTCTGCAAATAAACAGGCTTATGTAGGGAGTGTCAATTGTGACTTCTTCAAATTGCTCATCAGTAGGTGTCAAGAACACCTGCAGGGCTAGCTCCAGGCTGCCACTGTCAGCTTTTGCCATCATTTGCTGTCACCGACATAAAGAGGTAAGGCAAACCCAACAACAAAGGATGAGGCCCCTTACAACTGCCAAGAGATGGAACCCTGGCCATTGGGTTTAAAAAATGATAATATTTGTGTTTCAAGCCCTCCAAACTCTTTCTCCATGCTGAATATTTTGAGCTGTCACACAGATGCTAAGAGAAGTCAGTTCAGTCTTAAAAGGGGTTGAACTAACATCACTTCCAGCCATAGGACTCCGTGTCTCTATTATGCCACTTACTCAGGGTCACATGCTGTATGGAGGCTGTTTTCACACTGGGCAAGGATACGTGGCCCTGTGCCTAGTACTATTTGTGGTGGGCTCTACAAGACATCTCATGGAACATATCGACTTCTACCTATCTGCGGAGATTATATCATTTATTGTTGAGACATTTTTGTCAGAATAAAAATGTTAGCTGATATCAGTGGGAATTAATTGGTTCGTCTGATCCAGTGACTATCGGCTCTCTTTTATGGAGCTCCTATTGTGTTCCTGGCACTGCACTGGCACCAGAGTCTCAAAGATAAGATCAAACGCTCAGAAAAACAAACCATATTCTCCAGGACTCTCAGACAGTACTGCACAGTGCTTAAGGGCATAAGCTCAGACTGCCCTGGAAGACCAGGTCACTAGAAGGAAGAACACCAGGTTATTCATTAAAAAAAAAGAAAAAAAAAAAACTTTTTCCACTTCACAATCTTTCCCAATTCTGCTCTGTTTCAAGATAGAGAATATTTACGGAGTCAAAGATGACATAAAAAGAATATGTGAGGGGCCAGGGATGTGGCTCAGCGATAGAGCCCTTGCCTAGCATAGGTGAGGCTCTGGGTGGCATCCCCAGCACTGAGAAAGAAAGAGACAGAGAAGGAGGGAAGGGGAGTTGGGAAGGGAAGGGAAACTCCCGCAGGTCAGAACACGTCTTCCACATGTATTTGTGGCATAGAATTAGGAAGCATGGAACACTGAGACTTGTCAAGTCACAATGTAGACAGCGGTGAAGCCCCTTACCTGGACTTTTCCTTCCTAAGTGGTGAAGTAACAGTCCTCCTGATTAACTCTTTGCTTGCTCAACACCTGCTCATTCTAGACTGAACCTAGACAATCCACATGTAAATCCCAACAATGGTTTGTGCAAAATGACAAAAATAATATCAAAAATGTGTGATAGAGCAACACTCAAAATTGCCCTTTTTCGTATATCTTACTTCACTGTGCTCTCTTACTAAGTGACAATAATAATACTATCAAGTAGTGTTGAAGAACAACTTTCTAAACTGCAAATTTTTCATTGAACAAGCAATTAATTCTATGAGTTTGATGATTTGCATAAAAATCATATGCCAATAACAACCGAGATTCTCATCCTATAGAAAATAGAGATTAGTGTTGGAAATATTTGTTGAAATGGGTTTTGTTTGGTTTGGTTTTGGAGAATTTATGGTTCACATTTTCTAAATGTAAACATGCTAAGTTAGGATAATAGGGGGTCATTAATTATCCTCTACCTACCCTCTTGTCCTGTTTTAAAAAACTGTCTAGAAATAACAACAACAACAAAAAATTTTTAAATGGAGCTAGGTTTCCTAAAACTCAAGTGTGCAATCAAGCAAGCGCGCGCGCACACACACACACACACACACACACTTCCTCTGGTCTCTCCTCTAGTGTAATTAAAAAAATGATTCCCTAAGATGTTTCCCACCTCCTTTCTTCCTGCTTTCCCATTCCTTTCCCAAGCTGCTCATTCCAAGAGTGCCTTTAACTCTGATGACTCTTATTAAACACGACTACTTAATTACCATCAATCTATTATGCTGTGTACTTCACCCTCCACTGACACATCTGATCCCATTATGTGCCTGACCTTTAACGGTCATCAAATCAAAGTCATTCTGGTCAGTTCAGCTTGGGCCTGACACAGGCCCAGGTCACCGAGATGAAGGCCTCGCATACCACGTTACCCTGCCCTTCGTTTAACACCTTTGTCAATAGAATTTCACAACTGGGAAAAGGCCAGATTTCTGCCTGGCTTGAATAAAATGCCCCTCCTATTACAGAAAGCTGAGATAAATAATTACCCACATGCTGACCAGCACTGGTTTTTTTCTGTAATTGGTACTTCTCCGCCAGCAGGCGACACTTCCCTCTTGGATGTTTCTGTCAAAAAAAGTCTTCAATTGGAAAAGTGAGAACACATCGGGCAGCCCACTGGAATGTGCTAAGCAACCCCCCACAAGTGGCAGAAGGCCCCCTAAAGACACCCCAAGGAAGGAAACGGAAGGACACTCTTGACAATGGCCACGGCACCACCAAAGTGGGTGGCCGCCTTCCTTCCACTGAGTGGCAAATCCACAGAGGGACTCTGGGTTCACAGACTTATGTGCCACCCTCTGACAGGAACAGCTGTTGGGGCTGCTCTATCTCAGGGTCACAGGGTGAAAAAAAAACGCTCCCATTCAACCTAATGAGACAGTCATTTAGAAAGGAGGCTCTTCCTGGCAGTTGGGGCCTGGTCATTGTTACTCACCCATGGGCCTTCCCTGGTGGTAAACATGGAACTGTTTTCCCAGACCAAACAGGGACCCTCCCTCGAGGTAGCCAGACACGGTGTCTGGCATGCACAAACATTTCGACTGGACTGGACGGCCCGACCTGGCAGTGTCTTCCCCTGGCTTTACTTTACTAATGTGTGTGTATTTTTACCGGCCCCTCTGGGAAAACGGCCCTGCTTTATGGCAAGTTGTCGCTGACAAGGAATTTCTCATCAAGATTGAGATCTCTGACCATCCCCGAAGCTCCCAGCCCTTCGGAGTTTCAGAGCTCAGGGACAAGGAGGCTTGTCCTCCTCGAAGAGAATGGCGACTTTAGGAGGCAGTATAGGGGTTCCTTCATGGCTGACATGAATGAAAAGCCACCTAGAGTCACCAAAAGGCGGTTACGAACATTGGACAGGTGACAAATTAATAAGTGAGAATTATTTCTTAGAAAAACTGGTTTTTTTGCTTAGATTTTGTTGTTGTTGTTGTTGTTGTTTTTAATTTCTGGATTCTCTACTGTCAGCTGAGTGCTCAGTATCTTATTCTTTTTCTCGCACTTCCTCCAAAATATACCAATCTGGGATGAAGAAATCAATCTCCTTCCTATGTAGTAAAAGGAGACTTTTACTCACTCTTAGCAGGTTCTAGCTATTTTCACAATATCTTTTTTCTTTTTTTTTTTTTTAACCAGGCTCTTAAGCTTTGCCTGCTCTATATTAAATGTACTTAACAGTCTAAACCCAATCTTCTCACAACTGGATCAGCTATTGGTTGAAAGAAGCTCCGTTGTGTGAAAAATACGAAGTTTCACTGCACAAGAAACAGGAACACCAATAATAAATCAGAAAGAAAGACTTCAATCCCATTATCATCTTTCATCTGAGAGACTGAAATTCACAGTCTTTCCACAAATCACTCCCCTTGCTACTAAATGTCTTCCAAAAGACTCGAAATGTCTTCTAAATTGAAGTTAATTGTTAAGGAAGGATACGCTCAGGTGATCTGTCACTAGGCCCAGTAAAAATATTTGGCAATGTGAGCTTCGTTTTCATCTGAGAATCTAAAGCAATTGACCAGCAACCAGACGTTCTTCCCATGTTGGGAGAGGTAATCTGAAGCACAGATCCTATGATAACCACAAACCTCCCAAGTCGGATACGTCATACCCACCAGCAAAGAGGTCACCCATCCACAAAACAGCATAGGGGAAAAAAAATCACATAAAATATTATTTAGTAGGCAATTTTTCTACAACAACTATTTATCAATTATCTTTCAAAACATTCATTTTATTCATGTTTGCCTAGGAAAAATAATGATTGTGAAGGGACAAAAATAGCTCCCAATATTTCCCTGAGATTTTTTTTTTCCCTGGGTTTAAAAATGGAATACAGTACCAGAAAGAACTTCAGATGAACATGATATAGGACCAACCGTCAATGTGTTTATAACATGAGCTGCATCATCTAGTATTTGTAGTTTACTGTCACCCTCTTAAACCTGAAAACCCAGATTTATTTTCATTGATGATCATACATTAGAAAAATTTCCACCGTACTATGTAAATTGCTCTATGGCCCAATTAGAAAGTTAGTAATAACTGGAGGGGGTGGGGAGTACCCCTCATTTTAACATACTTTTTAACATACTTTTGCCCTCCAAGTAGTTAATGGCGAGAAACAAAATGTTAAAAAATGTCTCATCTATAACTATTCCTCTCCTTCTCCCTCAACAACGGGGCCTCCACTGATCTCATTAGATCACGGAGGAACGGCTCTGCAGACAGCAGCTCTGAGGTTTGCTCCATGCCTGCCCCCACAGCAGCCTTCCTCTCCCTCTTAATAACCCATCTCAAGTTCTCCAGTGTTAAGCAATCTTCCTTTTCTTCTTACACCTAAAACACACCCAGTTTCTGGTAACAGGCTTCAGGGTTTCATCTTTTACATGATTATCTCAGAAATGTTGAGTCTCGGAAGATTCTGTTTGTCTGCTCCTTGATAATGCCATGTGAATTGAAGGTTTCTTTTCTCTCTCTTTTTTTTTTTTCTCTTCCAACTTATCCCTGCTTCTCTTCTCTCCATTCTCTCCCATAAGTTGAGTTTTCCCCTTTCTCTGTTCTTAATGTCTCCATAGATATTTGACTCTTGTGAGCACATACGCACGCTCATCAAGAAGAGGATTATGCACATGTTCAATGTGTCACTAAAATTGCTGATGTCAATCTGTATTAGTATTCCCTTAAAGGAGGGCCAATCAATTAACCCTTTTAAGTTCTGCTTAAAACGACTTACAGCAGTCAAAAAAGTGATGCACAACCCTCTAAGCAATGCTAATGTATTCTGGTGAAAGGGTTCCATTGACAGTTTTATGAGACCCGAGCCCTAGTGAAAGCAGGTGTACAAGGTCCAACAAAAATGGCACTACGTCGGGAGGTTTGAATGGAGATGCAGAAGTCATTTTATGTGGTTGGCCTTTGCAGAGCCTCAGAGAAATGAGGCAGGAGTGAAAAGCCATCTGCTGCCAAGATATAAGCACAGCTATTATACTTCTCACTATTCACATGATCATACCTGAAACTGATACGGAGCGACATTACCTAACGGCTTAATACTGCTTTTCCATGCTGCCTTAAATACACACTGACATGAGCCAATCACCGGAAAAGTACCTAGTGAATTCTTAGGTTGAACTACAAATAAGCTAGTTTAATAAAAAATGCACATATAAAATTTTTCCTCTTAATACACACACACACACACACACACACACACACACACAAAAGCATTGCAATGAAATTTAAGTTGGAATGTAACGCTGAAACCCAACAGTAATTGATTCTAATGGCAGCATTTGACGCTAAACTCTCAGAAGCAAATGAAATAATTACTATTTCTTTTTTGGTCCATAATCCATCTTTATTTTTTTTTATTTCTTTTTTGTTTGTTTGTTTGTTTCCTGCTGTATTTGAGACCAGCCTTTTTTCCTTCTTCACATTGACTTGTGAGATAGACTAGACCATCTCAAATACACTTTACCATAAAGCACTTATAAACAAGGGCCATTGGAAAATCAGAATCCAGAGGTTCTGGGAGGGAGTAGAGAAGATGTGATTTACCTGCAGACTTGAGCAGTGCTATGGTCAGGATACAGGTAAAGCAGAGGCCTTAAAGGCACCTGCTCAGACATAAAGTCAAGTCTGGGGAGACCTGGAGATACACCAATTATTCTGTAAGAGCTCAGGAAGCAGCACCCCCAGAGAGAACTTCAACCCTTTACCCTGGGTCTCCACCAAGAACTGTGTCACCTGCTACCTGTGGAACTTCCATACAGGTACCTCTCCATCTCTGGGCCAGGAATTCCCAGCTTCCTGGTGTTTTGCTCCAACTGCTGGTTTTACACCTGCTGTGGGGAAAGCCTCAAACATCTTAGCCACATTTGGAAGTAGTTCATTAAAAAGGTTCTAAATGCCTATTTTTTTAAAATATTTTTAGAACACTCAAAAGAGTTTTATAGCACAGGAGAGGGCAATAAAAGTAAAGTACTTTGCTAACAGTACATGGAAGGAAATTTTTCAAATTAATTTTTAGTGCACATTGTTGCTTCTGAGGGTTTTTGTTTGATTTTTATAGTGTTAGAGGTTACACTCATCATTTTATTAAAAGATTCAGTTAGGTTTAATATTTTTGGAGCACCTTTCCTTTGCAAGCTACTTGGCTAAGGATCCAGAGATGAATAAGACATGGCCCCATATAGGAAGTTCATCGTGTGGTGAGACCAAAAACAGACACATACAAAGCACCAAGGCACCTCAGGGGAGGGGACAACTCATTCCATGGGGCAGAAGAGTGCAGGAGTTTGCTGAAAAGGTGGGCCAGCACGGTTTCCAAGAAGAGGCAGTAAATACTCTGAACCTTAAAGGGCCATTCAGAGTTCTCCACAAGAGGTTCAGGGGGAGGAGCGTTCCTGGTTCACTGCTCAAAGGCCTGGAGAGCAGGAAGCACAGGTGCTCTTGCAAACCAGGAAGTCCTACCCGAGGAGCAGAATGCACAGTAGGGAAGTGTGTGGCATTTTTTGTTGGCCATTATGCTTTGACAAACATCCTACATTGGGCAAAGTTTGGCTTACCAGCACATCCAGCAAAATGCAGAAGCCGAGTGGGTTTCCATGGTGCTTCACCTCACAAAGAACTCAAAGCACTGAAAGAACATACCACCCCTTCTTGTCTCTATTATCTTGCCCCTTCTTGGAACTTACCTTTTTGTTGTTGTTGTTGTTTGAAAGCTCTTAAGATGGTCATTGGAGTAGGAAGGAAGTGACATAAAAATCGTGTTATGTTTGCAATATTTACAAATAATAAAAAGTAGATGCTTTTTGCATTTCAAAAATGTCTATGAATACAACATTTATGTGTTTGCTAAAATCATACTGCCATGCAGACAGTATGGTTTTGTAATAGAACACGAGTTTAAAGTTTTATGATGGGCTTTGTTCAAGCCTCCGTGTAAGCTCTGTTACAGTGTATGTACCCTTGTCTGGAGAAAATCTCATGAGCTTAAATTTGAGGCCCTTCATGAAGGGAAAACCAGAGCAAATGGACCCCAGCCCATGTGACCATCCCCCACACAATGCTTTCTAAATGTTTACTGGATTAATAAATACTAAATAGTGAACTATCAAATAACAGCATCACTCTCCCACTGAGAACTTCTGCTGTTCAAACAGGCATATTTTAGTTAATACACATTTCTTTTTAATCTGGACTCCCATGTTTATTTTTAATGTGTTTTGGGGTGCATATTCATTATACAGAATAGTGGGTTTTGTTGTGACATATTCATGTACGCATATAACATAATTTGACCAGTTTCACTCCCCAATAGTGTTCTTACGGATGCAATTGGAAAGCTATCTGTGTATGAGAACATGTACACAGATAACACCTTTGTGGAAACCCATCGTCCTCCCGGGCCTCTCTCTTGCTAATATTGCAAGTACATTGCCTCTGGAACCACTGAATGGTTGAAGACAAGCAGTGAGCTTTGCTGCCAATCACTTCACCTCCACCACTGCCCCCAAAGGTCCATTTCCTGGGCTTTGCTCTTTCTTCAGTTCACTGCCCAGAGTGGAGTTAACAGGGACACACTTCACCAGCTCCAGCCACCACTGGTGGGCTGGGCAGCACAGGCTGCCCGGCCATCCATCAAAACAGGGCCTCCTGAGAGGAACAGAATGCTGGCTCCCACCACCAACCACCTCTACTGGCCCTTCCTTGGAGCCCTGCTAAGGGAGAGGTCCCTGCCCACTCCTCCATTGGCCACCTAAACAAGTCCCAGCAGGACTGGTAGATGGAAGAAGAATGGCTTATGACACCCTCCACACAACTGAAGAAAGAAACCAGCCTTCCTCCGTGGGAGGGAAAACACACAGCAGCTTTTGTCATGACCCCTGTGCCATCTCAATGTCACCAACATCTACTGTGACCCTGGGGGTGAGGGAAGGCCAAACCCTGGAACAACATGATCTCCCCCCAAAAAACACAAAACTCTTCACGTATGCGCAGGTGCAGAAGATTCTGAATAAATAAGCTTGGGGTTTTTCTGAGACTCAGTGTGTAGTTATATCAGAGAGCTGGGTTCATCAGGTGCCCAATAGAAGAGATGCTGTTTGGGACATTTTCTTCTTATTGTCATGAGCTATGGGAAGAGAAATCTACTATGCTAGAAATCCTGCCTCAAAATTAATCCTCATGAAACTTTGCTCAGCGGTAGAAAGGAATTCTTTAACTCAGTGTGGAGACAGATCCCAATATCCACACCCTGGGAAGCATACTGATGTCCTCCATCTGCAACCAAGATCCTGCTGTGCATAGCTCTGCAGTGGTGGAGCACAGGGACCCCACAGAAAGGCCCTCCAGGCTTCAATCAGTGCCCTAGCTTCAAATCTCAGCCTTGCCTCTTAAATACTTGGAAGTTTTTCACATATGCAGCCAGTGTTTTCCAAACTTCACTCATCCTTGCACCTCCTTCACACACACCTGAAGCCACTTAGCGACCTTCTTCACACTCATTTGTGTCCCTCAAATCTACTTTAAAAAAAAAAAACAATTTTAAATGGAAAACCAGTATCATTTGCCATACTACAAGGAATAGCAAAAAGAGTGAAAATAAAAACAACGTTGTTTAATTCTAACTAAATTCCCTTACTCAACCATGCTTCCCTCTTTTTATTGAATGGAGAAATTAGCACATATTAAAAATGCATTTATTTTTTCAGTTATTGGAAAGACTAGAAGAGAGCTTAAAAGAAAATAATTCTCACTTCTTGGTTCAAGGCCCATGAACCACTAAAATCACTCAGTTCTCCATTCCAGTCTACACCCTATACTTTAGGAAGCCCCCTGCTAATTACATCGAAAGAGGAGGCTAATTTTGTCTTGTCACTGTTGTTTGGCTTTCATTTTTCCTATCTCAGGAAAAACAATAGCATTTTGACTCTTTCTCTGTGACATTCTTAGCAACACATTGTCACTGAGTTTACAGGCCTTTTCTTCACCAGCACTTGGCTTACGTGAAGGGGATTACACAGACCGGAGAGCAAGTAAATGCCACTGGCGGGCATCTTTCCTCACTTCTTTCTTCCCTTTCATTTCCCTAGAAGCAGTCTAGAGAGATTTTTCATATGTTTATGTAAATTCAAATATATTCAAAATAAAGCAACATAAAAGCCTTTTAGCAATCCATCCCATGAGACTCATTCAAATATGGGCTACGAAATTCAAGGACACTCTTCCATGCAAAAGATTCCATTCTCTCCTCACCAGCCATCCAGCATCCACCAATCAGATGATCCTTCTGAGAACAAATTATATTTATAGCTCCATTTTACAGATGGAATGACTCAATCCAAAGAGGCAAAGGTCATCTCCCCATCACAGAGCACCATCTTGAGATTAAAAAGAAAAATAAAAATATAAACTTACCACCCCATTTTTAAAGATGAGCTAACTCAAAGTCCAAAGAAGTAAAGACAATTGCCCAAGACTACATACAAGAAAAGATGACAAAATTTCAGACGCTCAAAGCTTATGCTTTTGAGTCAAACAGTAAGTTTGGCTGGAGTCATAGCTCTCAGGAAAACAACAGAAATGCTGTTCTCTCTGCCAATATCACCATTAAGTATTATGTCCTTCAAATTCTAAATGAAATTCACAGCAATCCATCTCAGGTAGCTCATCCCAAAGCCTTTTACTTCCGTTTGGTTTGATTTCCTGACGTCCTATCTGAACAGAGATTGTAAATCAAAAGAAAAATGCTTGGACAGACTTTCTGAACATTTAGTAGGACACTTGTTCTGTATTTCTTGGCCCAAGAGTTTTCAACACTAGGTTCATTGTGTTACATAAGAGTGTCAACAAACGCTATATGCTGACGGAGAAAAGCAATGGACCTATCGTCTGCTCTCTGTCCCATGCAGCTTCCTAATCTATCTTTTGCTGGAGTAACCTAGGGACTGAGAATACATTTAAAGCAACACAAAATTCTGTGAACATTTGCCCATTCTCCAAAGGCATTTAAAAAAAAATCACAAAACAGGAAGTTCCAAGCCATTGAAACTCACCAGTATATTTGCTTGAAAATCTTCTGGAACAACAAAACGGTACATGCCTATCCAGGCAAGCAGACTATTATAAAAGCAGATGTTTTGCTCACTTCCACCTCAGAGAAACACATTGTCAATTTAGTTAACATCCTCTGGTCGTTTGAACAGGCTTCTCAGGAAGTCAGCAATGATATAACTCAAGTACAATATGATCCTTATGTTCCCATTTATCTCATCCTTGTATATCTTAGCAGAAGATAGATGGGTGTGTGTTAAATGAATTAGAAGAAGAAACATGCTGTGGTAGTTGAGCTACTCACTCCTCACACTGTAATGTCAACCCACAAAGTGGGATTTGAGGAACAAAAGGTGCTTAGAGGGTGGAGGCTTCATCAGGCACGGATTATATTCCTGCTGAGAGTCTGGCCCTGCCTGTTCCCCACAGCAAGCGCATAATTCACCCACACACTCAACCAGGGCGGATCAACCAGTGGGAAGGCAGTCCCCAAAGCATCCCAACATCCGACGTTGGGACCCTGACTCTGCCCTTTCCAGTGACGTGGCCTCAGTGGGTGCGTCCTGGGTAAAGTGATTGTTGCGTGCCAGCCAACTGAGGGAGGGAGGCTGATGGTGGGGTCTAGAGGAAGAGGACCAAAGGATAATAAAGAATCAGACTGAGACTAGGGAAAGGGGGACAGTCAGAGAGGAAAGACAGAAAAGTGAAAAGGAAAAATGGAGGTAAACCAATGTGACCCTGAGTAAAAAGGGGTGGCTGGTTGATGTCCACCACTCAGGCCTGCTATTAAAGAATCCATTTCACAGAACAGGGCCGTTCAACATGCCTGAACAGGACCCTCAGTTACAGGTACAGGATTGACAGGTAGAGGATTGATAGGAGCAAGAACACCAAGATGCTTGGTAAGCATTACTGTAGAAGGAGAGGAAAATGGCATTACTGACCTGACTAACCTTAGGTCCTCCCAAAATAGTCATTAAGCTAAATATTCTCAAGTCTCCAGAATACACAAATGTGTGTGTGCATGTACACACACACACACACACACACACACAATGTTTTTGCTGGCAATAAGATAATCAAGTTTATTAGCCAGCATTAATAGAACAGGATAGGATTGGCTTTATCCTTTATTTACAGTTTTTGAGGTCATGCTCAGTAGGATTTTTAAAAATTTTTTTTAGTTGCTCAAAACATTACAATGATCTTGACATATCATATATCATATATTTGATTCAAATGGGGTATGAATTCTTATTTTTCCCACGTGTACAGATTGCAGGATCACATCGGTTATACAGCCACATTTATACATACTGCCATACTAGTGTCTGTTGTATTCTGCTGCCCTTCCTATCCCCCTCCCCTCCCATCACCTCTTTTTTAAACTAAGGTGGTCATATAGGGGCATCACAAGTAAGTTTATCAAAGTCACTATTAGCCCACACCCATGACCTGCTAATTCAGGCCTTTCATTTAAGTAGCGAATCCCTCTCTCTTGCTGGCAAGAATAATGGGGGCACAAAAGTGGAGGACAGAAGAGCCCCAGCTCGGGTCAACATTTTTCTCTCTTTCAGACATCAGTGCCACCCAAGTAGAATCAGAACTGCAGGCAGCCAGACATCAGTGAGATTTGAACAAAGGGCCAAAGGGTCTCTTTTTTAAATGTCTGCTTGGGGCCTTGCAAACCCAGAATTTAACCTTATGCTACTGGGGTAATGTTCATTTGGGAGTACTTAAACTTAAATTACTCTTAAATCACTCCTCTGTGCTGGACACACCCAACTCTTGGCAGTGACCCAAACAGTCGGGATACACCGCCCAAGACCCACTGTTCAAACCTGAAACTTGAAAGGCTTCAAAATCCAAAAAGTAAACACAGCTTCTTAATCACTTTTTTTTTCAATCATCTGCTTCCTCTATCTCCAGTACCTTGTTTTTCTATCGGGTAGTTCCAAGGAAGAGTGAGGAGTGAAATGCTGGTCCAAGAAGGGGGTGGGGGGTGCACAGTGCTCTCAGTGCTGCCACAGGTGCTAAGTAGGGCACAGACAAGCTAGAGCAGGCAGCACCCCCCAAGTCAATCCCAGGGCATTGGCCAGCACAGCATAAGGGACAGGTTGCTGCTCTAAGTTTACAAATGGTGTAACTTTGGGGAAGTTCCTGGACTTCTATGCTACTGCTTTCTCATCTGTAAAATGAGGACAATGGCAATATTCAATTCATAGGGATCTTGTGGAAATAAATGAGCATATATGTATATATGTTTAGAATAGTGCCTATTAACTTTATTATTATCATCATTAGTATTCCTTAGTTTATATACTATGGAGGACTTCCCATTGTCTACTAAGATAAAGTTGTATACCCTATTATAGCATTCAAGGTTGGAACCATCTGCCCAACCTACTTTTTCAGGATCATCTCCCACTACTACCTGCCATGCACCATTTGCTTAAAACAAAGGAGAGGATGCATCATTCCTCCTAATTCTCCAATTCAGTTTTCTCTTCGTTCTCTCCACCCTCCACATTTCATCAAAATTAGAGCTATCTATCAACAACATACCCAAATGCTGCACATTCTATTAGCTTGAATTTCCAAATATTCATTAAATATGTAAAATTCAATATCCCCAGTTTATACACAATGAAACAATGTCTCTAGTTTCTCATATGACACAACTTCAGACACTTTACAGTCTACTTTAACCTCTTCTTCACATGCTCTGGTTATCAGTGTCCTTCTTCAAAAGTAACAACTAGTTGGGCATAGTAGTGCACACCTGTAACCCCAGATACTAGAGAGGCTGAAGCAGGAGGATCACAAGTTGGAGGCCAGCCTGAGAAATTTAGAGAGATCTGTTTAAAAAAAAGGGGGGGGGGCTGCACCAGTGTTCCTTGGTTCAATCCCCAGTACCAGGAAAAAAAAAAAAGTTGTTTTAGATACTCTTAATTATGCTCTGACTAATCAAGAGTATAAAAGGGTGGATTATTTTCACAATTTATATCTTTATTGCACCTTAATATAATGCCAGTTTTTCAGCAGCAGTGTGATATCCCTTATTCATACATAGCTTCTGTTCAACTAATTACTCTTCACTTGAATATGCTGTCAAGCCATCCCATAATGATGCAATTAATTCTTTAAACCTAAAGGAACAGTTTTACATTTGTGTCTACTGAGTGGCGACTTGCAGGTCACAGGGCAGAGTTCCAACTTGATAAAATAAGTTGTAACATACTTTGTTATCTCCTATACTGTCTATATCTCCCAGTGAAGTCATCAGAAAAAACTGAAAAGCATTCTATCTGCGTCATGGATACCAATGCGAAATAATATAGGGCAAGGGCAGATGAATGCAGCCATCTACCCAGGAGTCTCCTCAGCTTGACAGATCCACAGACCTTTAGATATGGTTATTTCATCAGCTGTCTAAGTCACTCAGCCCACTTTGATGACCTTATCCACAAAGACAGAATGCAACTTCATAAAATGCTTCTTGAAACTGAGGTTTTCAATATCCATGCCATTCTCCTAGTAAAGAATCTTTCTTTTTAAGATTAAGGGCTTATTTTTTTTCATGACAAACATGTTTGTTTCCTAACAATTAACACTCTTTTCTAATGTTCCAAAACAATGCCTGGATATTTTTTTCATGAAATAGAAGACTGAGAGAGAAGTTATAGGAAGAAGACCAGAGATCCCAACCAGTGCCGTGTTTGTTCTACTAAAATTTAGATGAACTTCTGAATATAATTCTGCCATTCCTTAGAAGTTTCTAATAACTGACAAAGAAGGTACACCTCCTAGAACCTTTAGACTTTTGAAGGTCCTTAATTCTATCCCCAATTGGCCTTCTAGATTTTATCTGTCGAGCCATACCACAGACTAGCAAGAGCCAAGATCTTCTGGGCTCAATTTCCTGAAATTTTTTAAAATTTCAGTCATACTAATTCTACATTCTTTCCTTGAAACTTCCATCTGTTGAGAAACATTTTTCATTTTCCTATTTCCACCATGATCCAGAGACAAATAGGCTCTGAA
This sequence comes from Urocitellus parryii, assembly GCF_045843805.1. Lineage (NCBI taxonomy): Eukaryota > Metazoa > Chordata > Mammalia > Rodentia > Sciuridae > Urocitellus > Urocitellus parryii. The sequence goes on from NC_135532.1 coordinate 130,188,129, forward strand.
TAGAGAAAATGATCTTGTGTGTCAGACCTGGCTTAAGATTCTACACTGCATTGTTTCTTAATAGGCTGCAGTAAGACAATATTACCCTAGGTAAATGTATGATGACCCAAATGTGTGACTCTACTTCTTGTACAACCAGAGAAATGAAAAATTGTGCTCCATTTGTGTACTATGAATTGAAATGCATTCTGCTGTCATGTATAACTAATTAGAACAAATTAATTAACTAAAAAAAAATAGGCTGTAGTAACTTATCTCCATGAATACCCCACCATGCCCATGAACCCCAAGTCCCAGTATTCATGTCCCTGTGTAGTCCCCTTTCCTTGAATCTGGGTTGGCCCTGTTATGTGCGATTAACCAATAGGATACAGTGGAAGTGACACAGCACAACTTCAGTGCTAGTGACATGGCTCCCCTGTTGCCAAGCCCAGCAGCCAGCCTACTGGTCCCTGCTGAGAAGTGGCAGAGCTGCAGCCAGAGTGTATTGGAGCCCCTGGCTGCATGGAGCCTTTACAGGCATGGTAGACCTGAGGTATGGCAAATCAGCACCAGGCGAGCCAAAGTGCACTGATCCAACACCCTGCTGCAGAGGGCGCTCCACACAGCACGACAGCCCCATCCAGCAACCTCAACTTCCCAATTCCAACCTGCCATGAAGAAATGGAAGTGGGGCAGACTTGAAAGTTGGGACTCAAGAATTGGCCAATAATGTCAGTATGTTTCAAGCCCTAATTAGCATAAATGTGGACCAGTAGCAGTGAACCATGTGCTATATAAACCACTAGATTAGCACACTGCCAGGAGAAAACCTGCTATGGGTCCCCTTTTTCAGTGTAAGGGTTCTGTTCCTGTTCTTCAACAAAGACTTCCATTGCACTCACTCATCCTGGTCTGAATTTCATTCTTCTAATTCATGATACAGGAACACAGAAAGAAGAAGAAACTTAAGGTGAGCTGCTGGGTTCTGCTGCAACACTGGAGGACATGGCCTACCATAGAGAGCTGCAACACTTCTGAGCTGCAGAGGCCTGCAGCTTGTGCCGACCCCACCTGCCACCAGAAATAGTGACTCAAGTAAAAAAACCTCCAGTTTCATTAGGCCGTAAAAATCATTGTAGCTTGGGATGCTCCCACGAGCAACCCTACCAGCATCCTACAAGAAGCACAAACCATATAGGAGAAGCCATATGCAAACACATTAGTCATGGAGAGCTGTGGCTGAGCTCTAATAGCCAGTAGCAGCAGCCATAGCATCTTGAATGTCCAGCTCAGTAGTTTTCTAATGACTGCAGCCCCAGCCAAAACCTGACTATATTTACATGAAATGCCAAGTGATAACCATAACCACCCCGTTTAATTCAATCAACACCCATAACTGTAAGAAATAATAATGAATTATTAAATCACTAAGTTTCAGGTACATTTTTACCCAGAAATAAAGAACTGGAATTAGACCCAAGTAGGAGACTATGAATATAAGAATCTATTTTATTCCAGGTCTGAATATGCTAAAGATGACTTTGGAGTGCCAATGACATACAGCCAAGTTGTCCTGGGCATCAGATATTGGAGACCTATATATGGCCCTGAACTCTGAAGTAAATATCAACCAGAAGACTTGAATTCTCTGGCAATACTTCCTAGCTCAGACTGTTGGAGAATATCACACAATAGTAAAATCCTACTTAACTTCAAAACCACTCAACCAAACTTTTCAATAAATTACAAATGCATTATTTGTGATCTTTCAGTTTTAAAAGTTTGAAATAATTTCTTGAACTTTTTTATTTTTTGTGATTGTAGATGAACACAATACCTTTATTTTATATTTTTTTATATGTGGCGCTCGGGATCAAACCCAGTGCCTCATATGTATGAAGCAAGCACTCTACTGCTGAGCCACAACCCCAACCCCAATCTCTTGAACTTTTAAAGTCTTTAATTTGATTGGAGGAGCTACTCTTCAAATATTTTTTTTAAATCCATACATGTTTACAACCATGAGCTCATAAAATATTATTCCATGCACATTGCAAGGTAATGGGTATGCAATTGGGGTCAAAGTAGATATGGCCTCTGCTCCCGTTTAAAACGCAATCCAGAATGAGAGATAGACTCTACCAATTAAACAAACAAATGATTACAACTTTGACATGAAGTACAGTAATAAAGAAATAATAGAGGGTAGAAGAAATTCTGATCAAAGTATCTCTGGAGAAGAAATATTTAATATTTGAAGGATAAGAAGAGTTCATACAAAACCTGGCATGGTGGCACATGCCTGTAATCCCAGCAGATCAAGAGGCAAATCAGGAGGCTAAATCAAGAGCAAAGTCAGCCTTAGCAATTTAGCAAGGCTCTAAGCAACTTAACAAGATCCTGTCTCAAAATAAAAAATAAAAAGGGCTGGGAATGTGGCTCATGGTTAAGCTCCTCTGGGTTCAATTCCCAGTACAAAAAGAAAAAAAGAAACAAAAATTCACACAAATTTCATACACACTCAAGAACTTGATAATAAAAACTTTGACATCATAGATAATTGCATTGAATTGTATTTTTCTTTCATTGGTCTGCCCATGCACTCTGAGCATTTACAAGTGTTTTACTGGCATTTTTACATTATTTCTGAAATGTCTTAAAGCTTCCTCCCTCCTACTTATTCACCACCTTCTTACTCTTCTGTCTTATTCCTCAAGACTCCCTCAACATGAATTTCGTAGTTTAGTTATACTTCTACACAGCCCCTTTGTGTGAGCCTCCTGAACATGATCTGCTGGCTTCATTCCCGGCAGTCCTCCTACACATAACTGATGTGTCTGCCCCCTGCTACCATGCACAGCACCCTAAGAAAGAGCACCCCACACATACCACACCTGAGCCTTGGCTCTCAATTGCTTCTCCAGATAGAGGACCTTGACATCCTTCAAGTGATTGTCTACTTACTAGTTTGGAGTTTTCTGAAATGATTTTCAAAGTAACACATGGACTTTTGATCACATAGGTCAGTGTACTAGGCAATGCAGAGTCTGCACATCTGCTTCTGCACAAATCAATGCCTGTCTGACATCAAGACCAGGTTTCCTGGTGTGGATGACATGGTTAGTTGCCTTCCCAATATTCACTCCATTCCTCACCCTTTGTCCTATGGGGGTGGAATTAACATCTGTGGCAGAGTGGACTGGCTGACCCCAAAGATCCATGCCCCCTTCCAGGGTGTGGAGTGCACACTGGGAAGGAGATGCCCAGCCAAGGGATCACCTCACACTTCACACTTCTCTTGACGTAAAGGAGTCACATGACTAGTTCCTACCAATGATGTGAGCAAAAATGTTGTGTGTCATTTCTGAGCTAAAGTAGTTAAGAAGTGGATGGTCTTCCCCAAGATCTTTCCCATTTTGCAACAGTTTTGGAACCCTGTGTTGAAGACAAAGGAACTCTAAGATATAGAAATTCAAGATCTCTAAAAATCCTCCTGGAAGTTAGCCAATCATTTAGATTAATGACACTAATATTAGTCTCTGACATGACTAAGAAATAAATGTTTATTAGGTAAAGCCAGAGAGAATGTTGGATTTATCTGTTATAGAATGATTTGGACCAAAAGCTCCTGCATTAATACAGAAATGTTTGAAGGTGAAGCGATTGGATTATGACAGCTGTGACCAATCAGTCCATCCTACTTTGAATGGACTGAGTGGTGACTATAGGCAGCTGGGGCATGGCTAGAGGGTCACAGTGAAGATGTGCCCTGGAAGGGTTCATCTTCCCTGTTATCTCTTTCTCCATTCCCCTCTCTCTGCTTCCTGACCCACCACTAGATGAGAAGCTTTCCTCTGCTGGGCCCTTCTGCCATGATATGCTGTCTCACCTCGGGCCCAAAGCAATGGAGTCAGCCATCCATGAACTGAGATCTCTGAAACCATGAGCTCCATAAACTTTTCCTCCTCTATGTTGTTCTTGTAGGATATTTTGGTTACAGCCACACAAAAGCTGACTAAAACAATCATCTCGATGTCTCATAGTAATATAACATCCTTCCAAGTTCCAGGGATGGGCTCTGGTTTGGTTTCAGGGACGGGCACATTTCCCAGGTCAGAGCTAATCAGTTCATTCTTCTAGCCACAAGAGTATCTTCAGAGCTGACATATTGATTAAGTCAGTCCAATTAAAGAAAAGATCATTATTTTTTCAAAGTTTTAAGAGAAAAGAAGCCTTCTCTCTCCAACTGAATATGAGTAAGACCACATATAGTAAAACATTTTGCAACAGTCTGAAAGGGAAGCCAAAACACAGAGCTAAGAAGTGCCAAGAGCAACAATGAAGAACTGGAACCAGACTGCTGATCAAACTATGCCTGAAGCATGATCTACATTTAAATTTTCAGTTTCACAGCTAATAAATTCCCTTTACTTTTACACCAAGTTAAATTCATTTTTCTCTATTAACAACTATTATCTTCTAGGTATACTTGATTGTACATGAAACTCTTATAGTCCATATAGGGAAAGTGAATAAATTAAAATAATTACCATAGTACAGAGTTTATTAAAACCCACATATTGAGGTAGAAAAGGTAACTGGCAAATCAATAAAACATCAGTAAACATTTGCAAATACGTATACCCATACCAGTCATAGTAGACTAGGTTATGCTACAGTAACAGCTAAGTCCCCAAATTTCCGTGCTTGTAACAGAAGTTTATTTCTTGCCAATGCTCTGCTATGTGTCCATTCTAGGTCAATGACGTCTCATTTTCATCTTCCCTCAGCTTTAAGCTCCTTATCCCCTATCCGGAACACTTTTGCTGTTGTGACAACAGGGAAAAGATAAGACATGATGAAACACATGAATATTTTTTTAAATATTCTGAATATTTTTTAAATATTTTTTTAGTTGTAGATGGACACAATATCTTTATTTTATTTTATTTTTTTATGTGGTGCTGAGGATCAAACCCAGTGCCTCATGCATGCCAGGCAAGCGCTCAACCACTGAGCTACAACCCCAGCCCCCACAGCTGAATCTTAAAAACTTCTTTCACATGTATTTGTCAGAGCAAACCTGGAGAAACAGAGCTGGGAATTATAACTCTCTCCTAGGAAAGGCAGTGAATATTTAGCAAAAACAATAGTCAAATATTTTATTCAAATTTTTAATTTAAAAAAGTATGCAAATGTTTTACTTGAACAATAAAAGTCTGCCACTATATCTAAAATTAAAACTCTAAATTATCTATTAAAAGAACAATTGAGTCCCTAAAGAATAATCAGACTCAACTTTTTACGGGTACACAGAGCAGAATCTGAAAGTAAGTTCATCCAAGATTGAAAGAAATCAGGCTGTCGATAAAAAATTATGGAAAAGCCTTCTCCAAAACATGTGTTTTACCATTTCAAAATTTTGAAAATTACTTCTAAGGGGCTGACAGAGCAAAAATGGGGGGAAATATTGACGTTTTAATGGAATTTAAAGCAAAAACTGCTACAGGACTATGTCAATCTGTCTGCATTATTCTAATATTTGACTGGGGCCTCTAATCCCTAAGGGGTGGTGGTCATGTTAGCAGCTTTACAGAGGGCACAGGACTGAAGAGGAAAATCATACTGACTATTTCAGAGTGCTAAGTACAGATAGTACAAATATGGATACATGCATCATGGCACCACTATGAAGTAAATAGTCTCATCTCTATCTTACAGAAGCAAAGTTGAAGTCCAAGGTCACATAGCTACTAAGTAGCAGACACAGTTTAAACATGTGTTCTGTTCCCCAGAGTTATACTTTCCATAAGTCCAAAAGTTATACTTCCCATAACTCAAGATCTGAGCTCTCCAAAATTGGGAGGTGGATCCCAATCTTATACCACTCTCCCTTTCCCTAATCAATGCATGCCACTCTGGGGGATAACAGAGGCCTTAAAGACTTGATTAACAATTATCTGAAGCTATAGCAGTGACATCCTAGGCCTTCCTGGGCAGGAAGAGGCAGCACTGAAAGAGTTCAAGTCTTTTTACCCTAAGATTGAAATTAAGGAAAACAGGATGGTGGCAGAAAATGGAAAGAAGTCTGTACAGTGATCAAGAAAGCCTCGTTTGGTGGACAATCTGGACAAGAGCATGATTAAGGTGTCAGAAGACCAGGTTCTAAGGTCTAGAGAAATAAGTTGAAGTCATAGCAGTGAACAGAAGTAGGACTGGGCCAACTGAAAGAAAATTAATCCACATACCTATTGCTCTCTATTTGCACAGGACACATGTCTGGGTGAATCAGCACTTTTGTGTGACTTTAACCCCACCAAGCCAACTCCTTACTGATAAGGCAGCACATTCCCATGGCTCTGGCTCCTGTGCAGAGGACAGACTTGGCACTGTTTGCCAAAGTTGTCCTCACATGCCTTTACCAAGTTTGCATTTTCCCTGCAAGTTATTCCTGCAAGTATGGGGCCTCATCATAAGCATTTTATTCAAAGGAGCTAGAGGACCATGTTGGCTAATTCAACATCAATGTAGATTCCATTTTTCAGCCAACAAAGCCTTTTCCAATGCACTATGTCATTTGAATTTCATGCCAACTCTGCAAAATAAATACTCTCACTGCCATTTTACAGATGAGAAAACCGAAGTCGGGGGCTATTAACTATTTGTGCAAGATTTCATAGCCCACGACAAAGGCAGAATTTGAATGTGGGTTCTTCTCACAAGATGACACTGCCATAATTCATAAATAAAAGAACAATTGCGGGCATTGGCAAAGAGGAACACATTGGAATGAAGAAGGTCCATCTGACAGCTATAAAATTATTTCAAGGAGAAATGAAGACAAATTGGAATTAAGCTCTCTTTTAATTATACATTTACCAGTGATCTGTCATTGAGAAAGAACTAATACATTAGAGTATCAATTTTCAGTAAATATAAATGGCAAATAAGGCATTTAATGAATTGCAAATGACAGTATTTCTAAGAGTAGTTATCAATCACCAGTAAGGGCCTTCCCATTTATTAATCATATATTTCATTTCAGCAAAGATTCTAATGGAATGGCTTACAGAGAATACAGGGATGCTACAGACGGTGACTGGGGAAAAGTAAAGATGAAAACTAAAACTAAAACTTTATCCATTTCAAACATGAAGGGAGGGATGGGGGTTGTGGCTCAGGGGTATAGCGCTCGCCTAGCACATGCAAGGCACTGGGTTGGATCCTTAGCACCACATAAAAATAAATAAATAAAATAAAGATATTGTGTCCAGCTACAACTTAATATGTGTGTGTGTGTGTGTGTGTGTGTGTGTGTGTGTGTGTGTGTGTAAACGTGAAGAGAAGACACTATGGCCATAGGGAGGGCTCCAATATGCTGCATGAGGCCAAATCATCTTTGAAGGCAGCCTGTCCATTCACATAGTTTCCAGTATTTTCCCTGGCCTGAGGTTAATAACAGGTTTAAAAAAAGAAAGAAAAAAAAAGGTACTCTCATCCTCTCTTCCCCTACCCCACCAAGCCAACTTATCAAAAAAAAAAGTAAGTCTCTTTAGTCAACTATAATGTTAATATCCTTATAAAGTCTTAATAGTTTGCTCTGGGTGAGCAAGTCAAGCCACGGTGCACTATGCAAAGGATTCAGGGCAGTGTGAAATTATTGGGGTGGGAGGGAGGTGTTGAACATCCAACAGCAACTCTCAAAGCCATGACAAAAAGCATGATTCAATGAAGAAATACCTGCCATTGCAAAACTAGAAAAGAGAGAGTTGCAAAGGAGGGCAAGAAACATCTACAAATGGTTTCTATAACTGGTCGATCAAATTTAGCCTTTCTTCTACTTCTTAAATTACTGAATTATTTTACCCACCTATACCACGGTAGAAATGTCTGCCACCAACTCTGAAGCAAACCAAATTGCTATTTTTCTCAGGGAGCCTAATGATTCAACTTCTCATTCAAATAACATTGCATATTTATGAAGCTGGAGTCTAATTAAATTATATCAGTCATCAATCTGACTTTGCTAAACTTCCTTTCCTCAGAACTACTAATGGAAATATGTGAATCCCTAAATATGAAATGTTGAAATATTGATTGTTAGCGCTCTGCTGTCTACACAAACCCTCTCATGAGACACCCCTTTGCCCTACTTTGCACATGCACTCTCTGCTACACACCTATGTTCTTCTTCCAGACCTTGCATCACCATGGCCTCCCACCTCACTCCCATAATCCAAAGAGCAGAAAAGTGTGAATTAGCAAAAACCAATTTTGTTAGTACTACCATTTCCTTCTGCTTACTCTCAAAACAGAGGTTCCATAAGGGAGAAATAGGTCACTTATAAAATTATTAAAAGAATCCTTCATCCAAAATCATTCACCAAGTGGATGCTTTGAAAACATTAACTGAGGTGCCATGACAACTCTGGCCTTGGGCCTTCATCTCTAGTAGAATCATAATATGTAGACCACCTTTTAAAACACAGCTCCCTATTTCATCTTAATGGTATTTAAAGAGCTCTATAACAGACACCATACTCAGTGAAAATGAAACGAATAGTTTCACTGTGGTGAATAAGATGGCCCTCAACTAGACATAGTCAACTTCCATAAAATAAATCACAAAACTTTCTCTGGGGCTGGGGATATAACTCAGTTGGTAGAGTGCTTGCCTTGCAAGCACAAGGCCCTGGGTTCAATCCCTAGTATCAAAAAAAAAAAAAAAAAATTTACTCTGACCACAGTGGATATATGCAGTCCAGCAACTAAAACATAAGTAAGCCAGGGAGCTCTCTTCCCAGTTCCACCCCTCTAATATAGGTGGCCAGGAAAAAGTTATCCTCAACGTTCTTATTTCAAGTCCCAACTACAGAATAAAATCATTCTATTTTTTTCTAGCTCACCGTATAGCATACTATAAAACTCCTTTTGCACTGTACCTTGTAATACTCTTAAAATACACAGCTTTTACAAATAACTATGATTCTGAAGCCCTGCTCCTGAAATGAGAAAATTATACTCTTGATTCCTTTATTTTTAGACTTTTTATTCATTTTATACTGGCATTATAATATAAAATAATCATTCAGAACTCTTATAAAGACATGGCTTTAATCTCTCTTTAAGAAAATTGAACCACCTTATCCCTTTACATCTGGTTCAAAGAATATTCTAAAAATTATAAAGTGCAAGTGATCAATCTGGGGGGGGGGGATCACAAAGGGGTGATTAGATTAAACATCTCTGAACTAAGCTGTAGAATTCAAATGAAATTCCTCAGAGGATTTGTGCAATAGAGTTAATAATTTTGAAACATACAGCTAAAATTAAAACTGAAGGAGAGGCCCTCAAGTATCCAAAGATACACACTAGCACACATTCTATAAACACACATGGGCACCTTTTTCCTGACTTAGTGCTCTCTTTCAGCAAAATCATTCTCCTTCACATACGTGCGAACAAATGTCGGGGTTCCTTAACAAACACAGGCTGTTTCAGTGTCCAACCCACTGAGGTTAAAACAAACCTCCAGAAGCAGTGGGCACACTGACCAAATGTACACCCAGGTGCAACTGAACACACGTGGACTGTCCAACAACAACGAAAGAGTTTATTTAATAATTTTCAGGTATATGGAAGTGAGTGACTGATAGCATTTATTAAAACCAATCAGGCATACGGGCCACTGGCACTCCGTGTCCAAACTTCCTAATATATAGCACAATCCCAGCCCCAAAGCCTACTCTTCTGTTTTATATATTCTAGGTAGACACCTCTCCTTGTTGTTTGTTTACTTATTTATTTATTTCTTTATTACATTTCATTTTCTGGTTTCCTATATACCTTCTTAAGAATTCCCAGCACCACATTTGTATGGGAAAATTGGCAGAAACCTTCATGTCTGGGACTCTAGAAAACCAAAAGACAAAAGCAGCTGACAATATTAAAGTGCTGGCTCACAAAGCAGCTGTGGATACTGTTGTCATTGGGATCATGTTGTCGTTGTTGATATTTAACCTAAAAACATTGTCATTTCATTAGATACAGCCACCATATCAAAATGGTCAAAAGTATGTCGGACTCCTGGATTCTCCAATGATCATCAAACCTCGGGGATGAAGTCTCCCCACCAATGGCCTGGAACTTTCTTCCCTATTGCGGCTATGAAGGTAGAAAATCACAGGCAGAAAACAAGTTCATGGAGCTAGATGTGACATCATTCCCACAGCTACAAAAACTAAAAGGAAGCCATGCTTTAAAACATATATAACCATCAAAGACTTCCCCCAAAGGTGGCATTTGGAGGCACTCCTCCATCTCACTGTTCTTTATTTGAAATGACCTCCTTCTCTCCTGGAGCAGTTGGGCAGCCTGTAATCCCAGCAACCACGGAGGCTGAGGCAATAGAATCACAAGTTCAAGGCCAACCTCAGAAACTCAGTGAGAGCCCATCTCAAAACAAAAAAAAATTAAAAGAGCTGGGGATGCAGCTCAATGGTAAACCACCCCTAGGTTCCATCCCCAGTACTAAAAGAAAGAGAAGAAAAATGACCTCTTTCCAGTTTTTCATGTCCAGCACTTCATTGCTTCCCACTGCCTGAGCTCCAACCCCACAGATTCTGTTGTATTGATTTGGGGGTGGATAATGTTTTTAAGCTCTTCAAGTGATTTTGTGCAGCCACATTCGAAAGTGATCATTATCTTCTAACTTGCCCACTGTTATCTCCCCAAAAATAATTTTAAAAGGGGGGTAAAAAAGACCAGTTCTGAGAGCTAGTTGGTGGTCTCATTATTGAAATCCCACAGGTTATTCAATTATGCAACCAAACAAACAATTTGTTGCAAGGCCCAAGTGATTTGGATATTAAAACAAAGTCGAGGATGAGTGAACAGGACTTGGTTTCAGATATATAAAAAGGAAAGACTCAGAAATCTGTGGCTTACTTTCCTTGCTTTAAAAATATGCTAGTAAACTTGGGCAAGTTTATAGTCCCAATACCTTGTTTAGAGAAGAGAAATCCAAATCCAGCACCATCCACGGGTGAGTTGTAAGGTATAATTAGTTGGTGGTTTCAGGTAATGAAGCAATGAAGTCATTCATTCAACAAAGATTTGGAGAGTTCCCTGAATAAAACTAAAATCATAATGTGATGGAAAACCACAATGCAGATAACTCTAGGAAGAAAATGAAAGACAAAGAGATGGCTAGTCCCTATTATAAAAAAAAGAAGATTACTCATATAAATTGCAGCAAAATTCCTCTTTACTAAGGGTGGCATAAAATCATTTCTTTAAGGTATCTTCAATCCAAAATCTAATTACCTTTTATGAGTTCTAGAATGCTCAGGATGTTCCACTTTTATTTCTGGTTAGAAAAAAAAACAAGTTCAGATTGAATCTGAGGCTCTCGTTGAAGCAGATCAAAACTTGGATCCTGGTTCAGCACTTAAAAGTTGAGAGATCATAGGTAAATAACTAACATGTCTTCAGAGCCTTCATCTTTATGCCAAGACAATAATATTCCTACCTCAGGAGGGTGTGAGGATTAACTGCAATAACACATGAAAACTGAATGACCTTGACTGATAGCATTATTTATTGTTGCTGCTATAAATGATCTCCATTGTACAGATTAAGAAACTAAGACACAGAGAGGTTAAATGACTTGTCCACAGCCACAGAGCTAGGTAGGGGTAAAGCCAAGACTTCAGCCTAAATAATGTGGCTTCAGAATCTATACTCTTACCCTTAGCATTTTCAATACTCTATAATTTCCAGAATTTATATGACATCAAATTTGCATAGCTCTTTGCAACTTATAAAAGCTTACACATATGCCATCTTAGTTTAACATTACTAGCCTGAAGGAAGCCAAAGCAGAAGTTATTATCCCTATCTTATATTTGAAGACACTGAGGTTTCAGAGGGTTAGTACCACATCGATGGTTAGCAAAGTTAGGATTCAGACCACTATGTCCTGACTCCCCAGACATTCATACACCAGAAATCATTCCCATGGCACCGAATATACTTTTGGGATGATCACACCTATCTTCAAGGTGGATGGGGCTTAAGCCACCATAGATGACATTTTCCTCATAGGAAAGTCAGTAGTAATGGTCCAATCTGCATAATGAGGTACTGTGGTGCGGTCAGGTGAACTCTAAAAGTGGTAGAAGAAAATAAATGGTTGCATTCCACACAGCCCAGAAATGGTCTACAAGTCCTGGCCAACACCAGGGATTCACCTGGAAGGTTGACTAAGATGCAGCTTGTTGTATTCGATATCAGAGTATTTTCTTTTCTTGAAGGTAAAACCTTGGTGACTGAGTTTACCATCACTCAAGGGCAGGAAGAGAGATCTGATACAGATTGTGAGGCCCTTTGAAACCTCTAGACACATAATACTTTTTACCTTGACATTTCCCATCCTCTTTAGATCCATCTCCACATTATTTTTAAGTCAAAGAAACAAAGATGTAATGCTGCTTCCTAAGACAAACATCTACGCTCATGTTTTAATATTGCAACACTGAAAACAGGATGCTTAAATCACTAGCATCTTATGCATTTAGGCAAACAGGGAGTTTTGCTCAGGATTTCAAACTGTGCCCAGTGGTAAAGATGTTGGATGCACTAATTTCTGTGCCAAGGCTAGTGGCTGGAACATTGGCTTGGACACATACACCCAGCTCAGCAAGATGGTTGGCAAAGAGAAGGCAGTGAGTTTTATTCTTATTTGTGTATTTTATAAACAAGAAAATCACATGCCAGCCTGAGAGACAAGACACTTCTCTGAGATCATATCAGCCTTTATGTCACACTACCTTTCACTGGATAAAAATTGAATCTGGAAGCAGCACATACCTTTTGAAACCATGGAAACTTCAGTTTGGGCATTTTAGTGGGATCTTTTGCTCTCAGAGCTACAAGTGGCAAGGAGGTAGGGAAAAACTTGTTATTGAATAGTGATAGGGAAAGTTTACAAAAAAAAAAAACCTCCATAAAAAATACACCGATACTGGTAAGCCTAGGAAGAGAAATTTGTCCATCCACAGACCCAAGGCTCTGGGGCATATATATACCTGAAGTACATCCTGCACCTTACTCATTAAGATCAGCATGTCCACAACAGGCATGATGGGTGGACCATATAGTAAACACTTAATTGAAACCAGGCATGGTGGTGCACATCTGTAATCCCAGCAGCTTGGGAGGCTGGGGCAGGAGGATCGCAGGTTTGAAGCCAGCCTCAGCAACTTAGCAAGGCTGTAAGCAACCTAGTGAGACCCTGTCTCAAAATAAACAATAGGGAAGGGCTAGTGATGTGGTTCAGTAGTTGAGTGCTCTTAGGTCCAATCCCTGGTACCAAAAAAAAAAAAAAGGAAACACTTGTCCATCTAAAATTGGACATTTGAAGGCTCAGAAGATAGATTCAGAAATTTGTCTTAAAATATTGGACATTTGAAGGCTCAGAAGATAGATTCAGAAATTTGTCTTAAAATATTGGACATTTGAAGGCTCAGAAGATAGATTCAGAAATTTTTCTTAAAACACACTAAAATTTTAATCCTTAAGTTTGAAAATATACATTCTTTTCTGACTATGTGGGATATGGGTTAAAATTTTTTTGGCAAGAATAGATGTAAAGGGCTGGAGATATAGATCAGAGGTGAACACTTTCTGATCTCCAATACTGCAACAACAAAAAGAAGAAGAAGAAGAAGAATAGAAGAGCTTATGCCATTTGTAACATACAACTCTTCAGAGCATTATAATTCAGTAGGAATTGATCTATTACCCCTGTTCTTGCACTTACCCCACTGTATTAAAATTGTCTGTTTATATGTCTGCCTCTCCCAACAGAATCCAGTTCCTCAAGGGCAGGAAATATATTTTATTTTATTTTATTTTATTTCTCTTTGACTACTCAGTACCAAACATAGTGCTTGCCCTGAGCTTCTTAATGTATGTTCAATAAATATTTGTTTAACTGTACAGAATTATGGGTCCAAAAATATAATATGTTTTTCTGATGCTGCCTCTTGCCCAATGTTTGCAGATCAAACACCAAAGTCCCATTCCTTCCATTTATAAAGGAAGGTAAACAAACATCTTTGTCCTGGCTCCTAGGCTGTGAAGTCAACTAAATGTATACATGGTGTCTATAAATGCACTTGACAAAACTGAAATAAATCTTATTTATGGCCTTTACCCATTGTCTGCTTCTGCACTAGGATAGAGAATGAGACAGAACGATATTGCTTGCCCTTCTCCAAATGTCAATAAGCCAAACGCTTAATAAACATCCTCCTTATTTAGCTCTGCTCAAGTGTCACCTCCTAAGAGAGGTCTTTGTAATCATCTTTCTGAAATAAGGTCCCTGGTTACTCTCTAGCTAGTTATCCTGATTTATTTTCTTCATAATATGAGTCCATGTCTGGAACTCTATGACTCTCCACGTTTCTCTCCTCCAGAATGTGAGCTACATGTGGGCAGGAGGCTTGTCTGGGTGCTTAACTGCTGCCCTCCCTTCACCACAAATAGCTGTTGAATGAATGAGTGATTGTCACCAGCAGCAAGTATTTATAAAGTGCCCAGGTGTGGTTTTTTTCCTTTTTTCAGGTATCTTGAATGAAAATCTTATCCATATTTACCATACAAGTAATTTAGCAAGGCAGAGAGAAAAAAAAAAACCACACCTGACAGGTATTAAGAGAAATGAAGTGTGGTAGTATTCTCAGATGGAAGACCCCAAACATGTGAAATGACACTGGAGCTTGTCAGGCAGGTGGCTTTACAATATTAACAAAGATATTTGCAGAATAAAATGTTTGGAGGAAAGATAGGCATAGGACCCAATTCTCCAAGCTCATGAAACCACTTTGTAGTCACTGATAACCAGCAACAGGTACATAGGTCACCTTTATGTCTATTAATAAACCTTTGACAGGGGCATATATATGTCTGTCAAATGTTGATTTTTCAACATTTTCAGAAAACTGAGAGTTTCTAGAATTTTGTTCATCATGGTTTATATATACCAGATGCTCAATAACTATTTATCAACTTAATTTGATTGATCTAATTTAAAATATTTTTTGAAACTGTTAACTAGAGTAATTTCCCCATGGAATAACCTTTATATATCCACAAAAATATATGTATGTATTTGAATTTGGAACAAATACTGAACTCTAAGGAATCAAATTTGCTAAGTAAATTAATTCCTAAAAAAGATTCATATCACTAAATTGTAATTCTTTGGTACCCTTTCAAGTCCAATCTAATATTTTTAATCTAATATAATCCAATAAGCTTTAATAAGCAAAATAGTTCCCAGTAGAACCAAAACCCAGCTATTCCTTTTTGTAATCTTCTGTGTAAAGGCATGGGCTGAACTAATTTTTCTGAATTTTTTATATTTAATCAACAACATCATTGCCAAAGAAAACCACTTTTCAGAAGTCTCTCTATCCTGGTTTATAACTTATAATCAAAAACTGGAATTTTACATCTGATGGGCTTTAGTGTGTAACATTATCCTGTCATATTTCTTATGCTATAGTTAAAAGCAAGAGATAGTTTCCATTATGAAAATTTTCCCATAGTCTGGTTACCCAGGGAAAAACATTTTTCTATAAAAATGGTCTTTCCAATTCATAGGCTAGACATTACTGCGGGTAATTTTTTAAAAGAATATCAAAAAGGGTTTTGATTGACTTCAGATAGCCTTCTGCGTTCATTTAGTTGCATTATTTGGCTTAAGGTATATACACGGGATAAGGCATTATGATCATAATGTACCACACAAACAAGGAAATCACAAAAAAAAAGCATTAAAACTTTGAAGCCTCAACAATTTGCTTATCCAGTTGGGGCTATATGTGTTTATTTCAGCTACAGCAGCAGGAGAAAATGAAAATGGGGCACAACTATGAGGTCCAGAACAATTCAGTGAGCAGCCTGAAATATCACAGATATAGATAGATAGAGATAGATAGATAGATAGATAGATAGATAGATAGATAGATACATAGATAGATAGATAATAGATAGAAATAAAAGATAGATAGATAGATAGATAGATAGATAGATAGATAGATAGATAGATAGATAGACAGATAGATGGAGATAGATATATATCAGGGGATCTTACAAAGATGTACCTTAGCTCTGGACTTAGACCCTTGATCCTTGATCCTCCAGCCTCCAGCCGGTGAAGATGCTTGGAAATCTGATCTGTCCTGACAGGGTGAAGCAACCCTCAGTGACCTCCCAAACCCCCACTGTGCCCCTGTGGCAGAGGCCAGCACACTTCACCCTGAACTGTAAGCTTCCTTTAATTGTAGTCTTCACTTTCATTTTCCCTAGAGTCCTGGTTTGGGAGACTTCTCTATCTGTTCTGTTCTGAAAACTGGAAAACTACACATATGTCATCATAGAGGTCTAGTTCAATAAAGGAAACTACATTCCAAACAATGAAAGATCTGCTGCCTTTAAAAAGAATGGGTTAGACTGACACATATCTGAGTTCTATAGTAAATTTTAAAATGAAAAAACAAGTTGCTGGAAAGAGCTGTAAATCTATATCTAAGTATGTGCCCATATTTGCATAAGGAAAAAAATGTGCAATATTTTACATTAAAAGATGTACAGTGGTCATCTCAGGCACTATATGACAAAAGAAAACATGAAAAAAACTTTAGTTTTCTATATTTTTAAACAGTTTTTAAATTATGTAATGTGTATAAATTTTGTAATCAGAAAAAAAACATTCCTAAGATAATGGGAAAAGACTGATAAGGGCTTTAAGATGTTACATAATAAACATAGTAGACTGAAGTTCTATAGTAAGTTTTAAAACTTCACCCTGAACTGAATCAAATCTGAACACAGAGGTTAAACTCTCATCTTACCTATGACTAGAATTTACAAATCCATGGACTGCTAAATTGTATGGAAAATCTCTAGGTATACAGGAACTTTCTGGAAAGAGCCTCCATGACTTTCATTAGATTCTTACAGGAAGGGGTCTAGGACCCCAAAAAAAGGATCAAAAATCGTGACCCAGCAAAAAACAAAGTAGCCCTTATATCCCTCCTTTCATTTCAGTTACAATTTTATACTGAAACCTATTATTACTACTTAATTTCATAGCTCTCACCAAAGCTGAAGTCCATAGTCAGCACCAAGTATAAAACCTGTGACTTTCAGTCTCTACCCCATTTAAAGGAGCTCCCTTGACTAAAGAGTAATCTTAATAACAAAACAAGAAATCACATCTGGCTGGTGTTGGTAAAAAAAAAAAAAAAAATACTCAGAACAGGCACTAAAACCTTGTAACCGTTCAGGGCTTGAGGACAGTTTTCCAGGTACAAACAGTCCTCTTTTTGCCAGGGAAATGAGAGATTTATGAAAACAAGGCATGGAGGTGAAAGAATGGGGAGAGGGAGAGCAGTCATGTTTGCACCTTCATTAAGAGGACATAGTTGGGCGAGTGGAGTTAAATAAGAGTCAACACAATGTCATCTCTCAGCCTTCAATTGTCTAAAAGAATCTTTAATCATAAATGTTCATTAAAATATGCCATTAAAGGACCAAGAAAAATTCTTGGTCCTATGTTCTATATTAAAACTGCCCAAACTGGGCTAAGGATTTAGGGGAAAAAATTAGCTACTGATGACTTTAGTAAAATGAATAGCCCCAAATCCCTAGGAATTACGTGAGTCCACAAACTGTTTCACCATCTCCACCTTGACTCCATTGACATTCTCCAGAATCAGGTCCAGTGAAGAGTCTAAGATCAAATGTAGATCAATAACAATTTGTGATTTAAGTGTGGAGCCATGGGTTATACCTGCCCTGGCAAAATGAGAAACATTATTGGTGAAAATTAGGAATAATACTCTACTTTCCAAATGTGCTTTCCAGGTGGTTTATCACTGTCAAAACTGGCCAATTGTGGATTTAGTATGCAATTAAAGTGTCAGATATCCCAGAGTTCTCGTGCTGACATTACCTAACTGTGCAGGTTTTGCAGGCAAAGAAGTTGAAGGGGTTCACATAATCCACCAAAGCCTATCGCTAACCACTGTCACCTAATTGTATTGCTAACTGCCATATGCAAAGCATTGTACTAGGCCCAAAACAGAAATAGGCTCTGCAAGGTTTCTCCATAAAAATAAGATGGATACCACGAAGACAAGCAATATATAGTAAAATGCCAAAATGATGGTAGGTAAAGATAATTCCATACTATTGGAATGAAATAACATAAATTATGACTGGGCATGGTGATGCACACCTGCAATCCCAGCAGCTCAGGAGGCTGAGGCAGGAGGACCATGAGTTCAAAGCCAGCAACTTAGAAAGGCCTTAAAAAACTTAGCAAGACCTTGCCTCAAAATAAAAAACTATATTAAAAGGGCTGGGGATGTGGCTCAGTGGTTAAATGCCTCTGGGTTCAATTCCAGGTACCAAAAAAAAGAAAGAAAAGAAAAAGAAAAGAAATGTAGTTGCAGGGGGTAGGGGGAGAGGATCTATGAAAATCAAAGGGAGATCAGTTAGAGGGAAAGAGCCAGAAAGTGGGAGGGAGGGAGGGAGGAAGTGCTGGGGAGTGATATTGGCAGAATTCTACTGTTATATTATGTGTATGTACAAATATGTAACAACAAATCCCATCATTATGTTAAAACTATAATGCACAAATTAAAAATGTGGAAAAAAATTTTTAAAAACAAGGGTTTAAATGAAATTTTAAAGAAGACATTAGATTTTGATGATCAATATATAATATGGATAGATTTACAGAGTATAACATCACAGGCAAAATTTGGGAACACAGAAACAGAGAGAGAGACTCAAATGGGAACTTTAAGCTGAATAGACCTGTATTGGGTGGGGAGTCAAAGAAGCCTAAAAAGTTAATAAAACAATAATAAACATACATTGAGGCCTTCCATCTATTCTAAATGCATTGGTTGGTCAAATCCTCGAATGAGGTAAGTATCCCCAGTCCATAAGAAAAGAACTGAGGCACAGGAAGTTTAAGTGGAGCCAGGATTCAAATATTGGCAAATCTAACTCAGAACCTGGGCTCAGAGTCCTCACACTCTTCTGATTCAAGAGTAAGAAACCCTCAACAGGTAAGCTAAAGTATTTAGGCCTCAGTATCAGATTAAAAATTGGGAGCTAGGTATCTGATAACCATCAATAATGACTGTGACCATGGTTTCTCACTACCCCAAATCCTCCCCTCCACCACTGCATTATCTTACAATTTTCCCAACAATGCTAGTTGATGGTGACAAGTGTTCATTAACTCCCTTGACAACAGCACTGGTTCAGATAAGTTGCTTAGTCCAACGTTTATTGAGAGACTCCTTTATATTGGTATTCCATCACCATAGTTTACCCTTTTAATCCTCAGGACTTAATTTCACCTGTATTTACCTACTACCTCTACTAGAAATACAGCTCATAATAATAAACAGAGTGCAATGTATTTATTTTCAAATATTCCCTGAACATATACGGCCTTTCTATAAGGAGAGCCACTCTTGTCAAATAACACATTCATTCCTTAAAAGCTCAGTTCTCCATCTTAGGTTTCGGTCTTTCAAAATCAGTGGGGCTCTTTGGTTAGAGATGTTCAGGACATGACATCTGGACCCTCCTAGGAGGTCTGGGGCACAGTCTTCCTTTGAATACCCACAGTAGCCAACAGACTTCTTCTCCCACTGTGGAAAACTGCAGACAACTGTCTCTTAATGATTTACTACTGCTCATTCCCCAGCCCACAAATCAAAGAATTGGGTTGAGTGAGAAATAAGAAAGAACAGTGGCCAGTGGCTACGAGAGGAGGAGGGAGTGCTTAAGTTTATTTTTTTAAGTCAATTAATGATGAGCGGCATGGAAGGAAAGAAAGACACAACATGGCTGTGGACGACTATTTTTCCAGATAAATGGCCAGATATCAGATTCTGTAATAAGTACTTCCACCTATCAAAACACACACACACACACACACACACACACACACACACACACACACTGAGTTTGAGATAGAGAGGAAGATACAGATCTTAAAAACACAAGGTAGTATTCAGTAACCCTTATGGATATTATAAAATGCTGGAATTTTGAAGGACCCTTAGAAAACAACAAATCCAGATATTGCAAGCCCAGGGTCCATGAACTATATATTGCAATCAGAGGTGTTTTGTTGAGCTTTTTTTTTTTTTTTTTTTTTTTTTAGACTGAATCAGCATTTTAAAGTAGGGAAGATCCACATAAAAATACAGACTGAAGTCTCTTAGAAACTGGAAGACTCAGCAGCAAGGAGGTCCCTTTTCCAGATGGCAGCAGTGAATTAGCACTCAGTAGTAGATGCTCCTTTAGAAAAGGCTCAACCTGCCAGCTTGCCACAGCCTCCTCCACTCCCTTTTGTACCAGAATACAAAGACTGGCCATCAAAAATTAAAAACAGTGGAGAAGATGGCCTTATACCCACCTTGCTTCACTTATCATAGCTGCAAACGCATCCCTTTGACTTTATAAGCTCTGCTCTAGACCAACCCCATCATTTAGGGAGAAGCAACTCAGCCAGGAGAGTAAAGTGACTTATAAACTTCTTCCATTAAAAGTTAAATTTGGGGCTGGGGTTGTAGTTCAGTGACACAGCACGTGCCTAGCGTGTGTGAGGCACTGGGTTCGATCCTCAGCACCACATAAAAATAAATAAATTAAAAACTAATGGTCCATCAGCAATTAAAAGAAATTTTTATTAAAGTTAAATTTTCATACAGGAGGGATTCTAGCCTAACGACAACTGAAGAATATGCACAACTAAATTTAGGCCGTGTGGCTATGCAATGCCAAAATCTGTGGCGAAAAATTAAAATCTCATTCACTTTTTATTGTTTCCCACCAAAAACATAAATAAATAAGAAAAGAACAAGCAAAATTATTCTCAAGTTTTCAAAATAAATTTACCACCAAGTTTGGCATTGAATAGGCAGTTTAATGTATCCAAATTCTAGATATGACTTACATTTATATGAAGGGCATAATTTATTGAGAAGTCATATAAAATGTTTATCATAGATGTACAAATACTTTCTAAAAATAAGACTGGATAAAAACATAGAACAAGAGGGGGGCCAAAGGTATTTCTCTTCAGAAAATTTAACTGATAAATCAGAAGGGAAGTGATTAAGATTTAATGTGTGATCGCATGTGACTTAGGTACACAATGGAAAACATTATCCTTATTAACTCTCACAGCAGCCCAAGAAGGGTGGTATTATTACCCCCATGTCACAAGTAAAGATACCAAGGAGGGCAGCAGTATTATTATTATTATTATTATTATTATTATTATTCTCACTTCACAAGAAGTATTCAATAACTTAAGATGACCTAAACTATTTAGTTAGGGATCACATCAGATCCAAATACTGATGTGCACATTTGAAATGTCCATGAGAGCTGGAAACACAGCTTGCCATGCTCAGAGCCTAGCACACAGGAAGAACTTCATTGTTATTTATTGTGTAAAACTGCCCATCACCAAAGCCCTCCAACTGCTACCTGCAAGAACTTTCATAAATGTCATCAATCTTAACATGTAAACAACCCTAACATGCAAAATTAATTACTCCTTAGGCAGGTTCTTAAACATGGTTAAAGAAGTTTTAGTCCTTCCTGTTATATAGTTATTGACTCCCAGGCAGGTGTTGACTAAGAGAATAAAATCTATTTTCTAAACAAATTTCTCCTTGAAAATTAGTATTCAAGAATTTGGCTAAATATACAAGCCAAAAGCATGTTTGCTATTGAATAAGAATAATAACTAAAATCAAAATAAAAAGTAATTCAAGAATGAGTACTTTTGAAGAGTCAGGAATTTGATTAAAAATTCACTTGCTTTCTTTTTCTGTAATGAAACAGTTCTTTAACCACAAAACAGCTTTTATAATAATGCAGAAGAACATGGTTCCAAGTAAAACACTCCCTGTTTTAATCATGGCTATTATTTTTGAAAATGAAAATGGCTGAGGTCATTGTAATCTATTTCAGGGTTTGCATGGGTTGGTGGTATTTTTTTTTTCTTGGCTTTGAGCTCTCCACGTTACCAGCTAAATGTTATGGGTTTTACTATGTGCCCTTTCAAATCCCATTCTTTTTAATAATGTACTTTACACACATAAATTAGAGTAAATTCCACTTTCTTTCCTAACAACTCCAGATGGAGTCCACACTTGCAAGAGGACTGGAACTTGCCTTTTTAAAAAATTAAGTTTGTACTTAGAACAACTATGTTCCCATCTGCATAAAAACACTTATGGATGTTCAATGCTGAAAAATTAGTAAAATGGGAGAATGCATGTGGTTCTTTTGACCAAATTGAAATATGAGAAAAAGTATCTGTGTATCTACTCCTTCCAACTTACAGAGACAGGAAAAAAAAAGTCCAGAAACAAAATCTCATATGAGAAGAGCTCTAGACTTGCCTTCAGAACCTACAAAGAATGAGGTTCCATATACACATACCCATTTAAGATACATCAACAAAGTCTCCTGAAGACAAATTACTAAATATTTAAAGGCACTAAAGTTACATAGTCAAAACCCCTTTTGATGAGATTAATATTTCACTGACTTTCTGAACTTAGCTTTTTTTTTTTTTTTTAATTCACCATCAAGTCACACGGAATAGCTTAAGATCCCTCTAAATAGCTCCTACACACCTCCAAGTGAGACAATGGCGTCCCAATAAATATATATTGCGGAGATCTGGCTATTAAAATGCCTTAAGCTTTGTTTGTTTGTTTGTTTATTTTTTTAAAAAATCAACTTGCAGGACCAATGTAATAAGCTTTTATGAAAGAGGTAAAATAATTTTAAACACAGACACACAATGAGTTTATTTATTTAGAAACTTGTTAAATAGAGTCTGGGAATTCAAATATTCAATGTTGACATTGTACAGAACTGGCCAGAAGCCAGAACCTAGTCTCCAGAGGGACCCACTGGACAAGGAATTCAGGCCTTTCTCTCCTCCCACTTGAGCTAAATAGGTAGAAGCCATTAGTTATACCCACAGCAATATCTGAACTGCACTCAAATAAGCTGCCCCAGCCCCGGCACTTCAAAGGAGGGTAAGTGTGTTTAGCTTTTTAGTGCTGAACTAGAGCAATATGTCACACTTTTGAAAGCATTTTGTAAACAGTTTCTTCCCTGTGTAGAAACATCTCTGAAGTTTCTTGTATAGCACATAGAAAAGGTAATTAACAAGATTTTTTTTTTTCATTTACTGGAGGGAGAGAGGAAAATACCAGTCTTGTGCAAAATAGAGATCTGGAAGGAAAAGGGCTCTGCTTCTCTCTTCTAGGCCACTTTCTTGTCTTCTGTTAGATGTGTTTGTATCCTTTTTATCCTCTTCCTCACACTTGTTCTCAATACACAGCCAATTTCCTTGAGAATTCCCTAGTAAACTCAGAAGGCCAGAAGAGTGGAAAGGGGGAAATCTAATTTTAGAAGGAGGATCGTGGCTAATGGAGTGGGGAAGTAGGGAGGGAACTAATGATTCATACTAGGCCGCCCAGGAGAAAAGGAAAGCAGACCCCACAGACTATTTTAGAAAATGCCTAGCCAGCAGCTTCCAGCGGAGGAAGGGTTAACCACACCACTCCAGAAAAATGTGCCTGGCATCCTTAGAGTATGGCTATCCCCTCCTGCCCCATCTCCTCCCCCGAAGTCCCTGTCTCCCCTACCCTGTGAGGCTGGAAAGAGGCCAGCTCTGCCAGAGGTGGTGAATGCCTACCCTCTACACAAGAGTCTTCTTGAACCCAGGAAGTGTGAGTGTGTGCTTGTGATGGTGTGCCTGTTTTATACTGTCAATGCACACTGGACTCTGAGAAAGCAGTTGTCCCAAGCACACAGCACCCATGAGGTTGGATTGGGAAGAAGAGTGCTAGCCAAAGCTTGAAGCCAAAACTAAGAAGCCTGAGAAGCCGGGGGCGGGGGCAGGTATGACCTGAGTGCATCACTGGAACCACCCCAGCCCCATCCCTTGCCCCACTGAGGGCCACTTTCTCAGCACCAGGAGGGTGTGAGATAAGGTGGGGAATGGTAGATAGTTCTAGGGAATTGAGCTTTGCCAAGCACTTGGTATCTTTGGAAGAGGGTAGTCAGGAACACAACACAAGTCTGTCCACCTCCTGGCCGTCCTGTAGTGGAGGCAAAGTGGAAGGAGATGCCAGAAGAGAAGGGCTGAGGTAGGTAACCAGTCTGCCCTCTGGCCCTCCTTGCCTGCCCCCAGGAAGGACAGAGTTAGGCATCCCCAACTGTGGCCTTCCTACTCCAGGTCACAAATGCAGGCTCTGACAACC
This sequence comes from Urocitellus parryii, assembly GCF_045843805.1. NCBI lineage: Eukaryota > Metazoa > Chordata > Mammalia > Rodentia > Sciuridae > Urocitellus > Urocitellus parryii. The sequence continues at coordinate 130,212,512 of NC_135532.1, forward strand.
TGGACCCATCTTCCAAATATAAAATACGCTCCCTAACACTCTGATGATTAAAGAGAAACTGCTTACAGTTTCTCTTTAATGAGAAACTCATTACCTTCAACTAGAATGAAAGAAAGACAAAGAGAGAAAGACCAAAATTTTCAAGGAATGATGTGATAATTTCTATTTGGTAATCTTCTATAAGTCGAATGTCTATCCACAGAGGAGACCAGGCCCTGGGGTGCAGGGAGAGAGGCTTCAGAGAAGAAAACCTGAGAACTGAGAATGAGGCTACAAGGCAAAAAAAAAAAAAAAAAAAAAAACTCACAAGCACAGCATCGCAGCCAAGACCTGAAACTCCTCAGCTCCTACGAATGAAAACCTGGGGAAAGACGCCTGCTTCCCAGTCTTCCTGGCTCTGCAACTAATGAACGGTCCCCTCCCACAGTGTTGGGACTGAGGGGAGAATGAAAAGCGTAATTAACCTTCCCCTAAACACAGATTTGGGGGTAAGGGAGTAGGGGTGCGAAACCCGTCTAAAAGCTCTAGGAAGACGGTGCTCAGAGTGCCAAATGTAGTAAAGAAGCCCTAAGCCCGGGTAATGGTCAAGTAATGGCAAATAAACTGCTTTCCTAGAAGGGGCCTCAGCCTCCATCCAGAGAACACTTCTCCTCAAAAGCAGTCTGAAACAAACAAATAAACGTGCATTTTATAATAAAGCTTTGTTTTGATCTGGGTTTCTTAAGGATGAAGGAAAGCCCAAGTAAGGTGCACACACACAGACTGAATACCTCAATGTGGGCTCCTGTTTCCTTTTTATCTTAGGTCCTGGGCTGCTACGGTGAGGAGTTTAAGGACAGGAGGGAAAGTCGGCATGTACCTTTCCTACTTCGGAATCTGTTTTTAAACAGAGATTCAAGTGTAGAAGTAACAAATGCCCTCCTAAACACCGTCTTGCTAATCGCATCGCTGCCTTCTGCATCTTTACGAGACTTCTGGGGGGCTGGTAGCTAAGGGGGTTACTGTATGCAACTCATTGCTGTGATTGAAATCCTGCCCGCTGTCACTTCGGGGAAGTGGGGTGGGGGTTCCTTCGTGTTTCAGACTGTAGATATGCTGGGCAGACCCAAATTCACTTCCTTCCCATTCATCAGGAGAGTTGCAACTGGCGTTTCTGGCATGGCCCAGGTGCTATTCTAGCTGCCCATGAAAACGGCTGGGAAGTCTCCCAGGACTGCCAGGCTTGACTTGGCTTTTAATTTTCTTTTCTTAAAGATGGAAATAAAAGTCAGGCGCTTTAGACAATACAGGCGGCAATCTTCTTGCTTTTCCATTCTTTATTTTTTAATTGAAATTTAAATTCTCTCACGATTTTTAACGAATTTATCAACTTCAACTATTGTGCACAAAATAAGACACAGGAATTGCAAACTGGGTTATGTATTCAATCTTGGTGTAGCTTCAGGGGCTATTTTCAGGGTATGTGGTCTCTGGTCCACCTCCATGGGCTCCTCCTGTACCACGGCCAAGATCAAGCAAGAACTTATGACCACCAAAGAAATTTACAAAAGACAAAAAGAATAACAAGCAATCAATCGAGAGAACAAGTATTTCTACTCGACCTGTTTTCACTGAAATGTTTACTTTTGCCACGGTAAAGGTAGTTTTGTTTTTTGGGTTTTTTTAAAATATGCTGGTCACACTGCCTTTTCCTAACCCAAAAAGAGAAAGAAACCAGTACAGACAGAGAAGCTAAATTTTCGTTGGATGATTGCACTGCAGAGGTCACCAACTATCTCTGCCACACGCTACTCGTCAAAAGGAAATAGTGCTTTAAAATACAAAAATCCGTAGTTTAAATATGATTTCCTTTATTACTCAGATTGTAAATGAAAATTTGCACAAAGCAGGGCTTCTAAAGAAAGCATCTGTAGCAACAACAGCTGGATCTCTGCAAGTGGGAACCTGAGGCTCAGCAGGAAAAGTTTGTAAGAGTTCGGTTCTAGCTATCTGAAAGCTGCAACGGCATCATTACCGATACTGGAGACAAAATGAATGTGTCTCCCACAGGTTGAATGACAAGTATCCGATCAAAAACGAAGCTCAGATTCGGGGTGTTGAGTGGACTGTGCATGCGGGAATATTTTAAAACAGCAGTGTACAGCTTTCTTGAACAATTAAAACAGTTGAAAAGGTTGTATAAGAAAATCCAAAGTGTTTTGTGTTCTGCTTTCACTTCGGCGGATGCCTGGCAATGAGGCGCGGCGCAAAGCCTTAGGCTTTCATTTCACAACTTAGGCATGGTTGAAGCAGGCTCCCCGCCCCCTCCCAACAACAACAACCACACGCGTGCGCGCGCGCGAACACACACACACACACACACACACACACACACACACACACTCCTTCCTAACCTTTAGTCAGAATTGAAGCCTTCGAGCCTCCAAGCATATGTACATTTATTCCCCCTCAGATGAGAATAAAGACATCAGACTCGGTTAAAAGCAAACAGGAAAAACAATTCCATTGGCACGCCTTGACACTACCGAAGCTAAGTGAAATGAACAATATTTAAAGAACACAGATGAACTGGTGACACAATGAGCTCTACATTTAGGTTGATCCCTGAGACCAAAGCGGGGTAGGGGGAAGAAATGTATTAGGGAGTGTCAGAGTGCTTGGGTGAGGACTGGACGAAGCACTGGAAAAGCGCCTGGGATGGATGACAGCATCTCGCCCACCGAACTCCCACCGCCGGCAAAACTGAGCGCCTATGTGTCACTGCCTTCCGCGCAGTGCTGCAGGGACGCGGCAGGCTGAAAGGCATGGAATACCTACCGTACTTGGTTCTAATGTGAATGGACGGGAGCGGGAGACTGGGGACTTCACTGAAGAAAAACATTCCACCCACCCCCATCTCTCATTTCTCTGGCCTACAAGCAAAATAATTAGAGTTCTGTTTCAGCAAGTGCCAAATGCGAGTGAACCGAGGGCGGCCTGTCCTCTCCCGAGGCAGCTCGAGCCCCGCGTGCCTACACTGCGGAGAAACGCTCGAAGCTGCTCCGCGGCTCGGTGCTGCCGAGTCCCCTTAGACTCGGGGTAGAAGTCTTTGAACAACACAGCCCAGTCGCATACAGTCCCGGCTGAGATTCGGGTCGTGTCCGACAGTGTCCGTTCGGCGGGCAATGCCGGGCGAGTCACCCAACAGCTTTGCAGAATGAGTGGGGGATGCGGATCTCGCCGCCCCCGCCCCAAACCCAATCGCCCTGGTCCCGCGTGACCAGGTTGCTCCACACCGGGCAGGCAGGGGGCGCCGGGGAGGATTACTGACCCGGGACCCGGGCTGCTCCCAGAAAGAGAGCAGGAGGCTCAGCCGCGCCCTCTCCGCGGCCCAACGTTCAGGCAGCCCGCCCCCTGGGGGTCACTCGGCGCCCCGCCAGCCCTGGGTTGGCGGGTCGGAGCGCGCCCTCTCGGCCTCCTTATCCTCCGCGGCTCTTGCCGCTGGCTGCTCGCCCTCCATTCACCGCTCTGCACGCGCTCGCGGAGATTTTTCTCTCCCCACCTGCCTGTGGTTCTCAGGAGCCGATAGCTCCGCTTTGCCACTGCCCCCCACTCAGAGACTGCAGCACCCCCCTTTGTCTCCCCCACTCCCCTCCCCAGTCCTCCCGCCGCGCCGCACACGCCGGAGAGCAAGACCAAGCGCACAGCGCCCACTACCGCAGCCGCGGCTCGGCGCAGCCCGCCCGCCCGCGCAACTTCAGCGGCCGTCTCGCAACTTTTCCCAACTCCACCACTGCCGCCCGCCGCTGCCGCCACTGTGGTTCCCTCCGAGCCTGCCACCCATTCCAAGCCCCTGAAACAAACCGAGGCTCGAAATGCTCCCTTCCCATGCCCGCCTCCCCCATCCCCCGCTCCCCCCTCCTCCCACACCCGGGACTAGCTGGTTGGCCAGAGGCGACTCTCCCCCGCCTGGGGGGAAGGGGAGGGGAGGGGGAGACTCTCTTCTCTCCGTTCCTCCCCCCCCCTCGCGCTGGCTCTCGCGCTCTCTCCTCCCTCCTACCCCCGTTTTTGCTGCCCCCACCCCACCCCCACCACGGGGTTGCCACAGCTAGTCGGTGTGCGGGGCTGAGGGCTGCCCGGGCTTCTCTGGCGCCCAAACCGGGAGCGAGAGCGGGCTACTGGGCGCGGAGACTGGAACCGGCAGGTTGCTGGGGCTGCATTACGCCTGCCCTCCACCCGGGGCCCGGGCGCAAGAGGCAGCTCGCGCTCCCTCCCGGAGTGCTGGAGACAGATATGCAAGATGGCAGAGGAGGGGGGGAAAGCCAATAGAAAAGGGATATTGCACCTACTTGTGGCCAGTTTCCTTGCCCTGCCTTTGGATCTCATGCTGTGCCCAGTCCTGCAGCCGCTGGTGTGTGGTTGGGTTTTTTTTTTTCTTGGATCTTTTCCTTCTTTTGCTCTCCCTCTCGCTCCCTCCCTCTCTCCTCTCTTCTCTCTCTCTCTCTCTCTCTCTCTCTCTCTCTCTCTCTCTCTCTCACACACACACACACACACACACACACACACACACTTCCACACACTCACTCTGTCTTTCCCTCTTTCACTCTCTCTCCCTCCCTCTCTCCCTTTCTCTCAATCCACACTCGCTATCTCTCTAGCATTGTCAGTTTGGGCACCTTCGCACATGCGCGCTAGACGCCCCTCCAACATCTCAGCGCCGCCAAAAAAAGTTTGGAGCGATTTATCACTTTGATTTGGAGATCTTGTCAGATGGCAATCGCTGAGGAGGCGGAGAAAGGAGCCACGGGGAGGGCGGCTGGGGGCGGGGAGCGAGCGCAGGGAGCTAGAGGGGAGCAGACACCTCGCCCAAAAAAAAAAAAAAAAAAAAAAAGGAATGAAAAGGCTTGAAAGGCTTGGACCGAGGATTGATTCCGTGGGGGCAGGAGATTGATTCTGTGTTGGAATCACCAAAAAGCCTATGTTAACTATTAGTACTGTTTTTCCCATAATAAGTTGCAGAAAATTTTATATACTGTCCATGGAAAAAGTAAGCAGTAGAGGGGGAAAAAACTTCTAAATAAATCTTTACTAAAGAACTATAAGAAGGACTGGACCATCGGCGAACGATCCAAGAGGAAGTAAGAATCATCCTGAACTTGAGAAATCTGCTGCGGCTGCTACTGCTACCGAAGCTATTGCGGCTTCCGCTTTCAGAGTTGGAAGCAGAATAAATAACTGTTTCTTTTTCAATTTTAGGTGTAATTCTAATGCTTGCTGCTATCCTACGAAGATTTCAGTAGTCTATTGCCATCAAGTAATAACGATCATCCTCGATTCCCAGGTCCAGGCTGGCGCGGGCATTTGACATCCAAGACCTCCTGCCTTCCCTAAGGTCGGCCATCACCTTCGGGCCTCCCCTCGCTGCCCCCGTCGCCTCCCGCTGCAGCTCAGCCTGCCTACCATTTTCACTCACTCAAACCCACAACCTCTGGGGTCACAAGAAGGAGGAAGAGAGGGGAAATTCCATACACTCCTTAAAAAATACATTGTTGAAATTCGCATTAATTATAGGATTTACCATTGAAGTGGGCATGCAAAAATGGGGAACTCCTAAAGGGGCTAGGTATGTTGAAGGTATGAATCAATCCTAACTCCATAGATTTTCTCTTGGACAACCTCCTTGCATTAAACAGTTTTGTTCAATACCTTCCATGTGCTATTTATGTCCCCATTAATATCTGTTGCAAATCCTGCCAGACACAATAAAAGAAAATTACAATCTTTTCAGTCTCTGTGCTGCGACAATACATCCTTGATGCTCAACTTAAAGGAGAGGGAAAAGAAAAGCAGGTCCTAAGGCATGGGTCTGGAAAGACAGAGGAAGAAAAGTGGGATTGTTGAGAATGCTCAGTTGCACCTGTTGGTATTTATTGTCAAAACTAGGACTGAGGGTGTGAGAGACAAATAGCAATGTTCAACTCCAAGGGGATTCAATGTCCAAGAGAATCAAAGTTGAAAGGATTCTCCCTGACTAAAAGATGCCCACCATTTTTCTTTCTCCAGAGCTGTGTAATTCCAGAAGCATTTGGCAATAAGATACAAGTCCCTGTAGAAACAAGCTACAGGTCCCAAGAGAGACACAGATGTGTAACCTTGAAATGTGAGGAAGGGAAGGGGTTTACAGTAAAAGAGGGAATTTTCACAGAGCATGAGTGGAACAACTTCCAAAAGAGAAGGCTCTGGTGCCCACACACATTCGTACCAGGAAACACTGTCATCTCCATCAAAGAGACACCAGTGTGGGTTCTTTGGTTTGCTTGCTTGTTTATTTTTGTTTTTCCATATCTACAGTTTCATTGCCTTTTACATAAGGTGAGTGTGCTTACCTATTTGGCGTGTGCAAAAGCACCAGGCAACTCCAATATTCTCTGAGTATGGGTGCCACCATCCCCAGGTCTACAGTTCTAACTATCACCACCCCAGATGTGAATCTGCCAGTCCCTCCCAGTTTCCATGGAAAAGTCTTTCTTCTGACAAGTACATGTCCTCAAAAGAAAAAGAGAAATGAAGCTTGAAAGTCTGAAAAGGAGAAAAATCTCTAGAGTAACACACTAGGCTAGCGAATGACGACTTCTGACAGTTGCTTCTAGTCCGTTGTGAGAGGGTCTAGGGAGCATTGCCTAGGCCAGAGCACAAGAGCAACTATCAAGATCTTCTAGAACCTAGAGGATCTTGGCCTCACCAGGAAAGAGGCCAAAGATGGCCTTGGCACCCAGGAAGTGCAGAGTGCTCTGGATCGGAGAAAGTTCTGCCTGGGACATTTCATCTCACCTTCTCACCCTACAAAGTTTTTTAAAAAGGAGTTGACCTCTTCCCTCCACATCTCCCGTTAATTCCATCCACCTCATCCCCAGGGATCTGTCTATATCTGGGTTCTCTTAGGAGGCAAAGAGGAGAACCCGGTAAATTTTCTAGGAAAGGAAAGGACCATTGTTACCAAACCCTGCGATTAGATACAAGACCCACACGTGAAGCTGGACTTGTTTCTGCTGAGAAATTAGAAACCACGTGGCGGGCTAGGGGGTGGGGTGGTTTATGTGAAGGGAACTGGTTGGGAGGTGGAAAACAAGAAAAGCAAATCAGTCTCTGAACCCCCAAATGCAAGGGTCCCAATCTTTTAAAACTTTTCTAGAATAGCGTGGGGGCGGGGCAGTAAGAGGCAGTTTGAGCACCCTCCCTTCTGGTTTTAAAGTCACTGGGATAGCAATCGATTCAGTGCAGGGGCCTTTCTCCCTAATCTTTCCAAGAGTTTCGGGACACTAGCGTTTCCGACCTCATTTAACTGAAATAATAAACACAAAGTCTTGTGCGTCCCCAGGCCAAGGCGTTGTGAAAAGACATTATTCTTTTAAAAAAATAATAATAATAAAAATATTCACAATGCCATCGCTTCTTTTTATTTTCGAACCTGAAAGCTGGATTTCTTGTCCTTCTCCTATCCCCTTTCTTTCTTTCTCTTTCTCCGACACTTGTTTTGTATCCTAAATGTGCGTTAATAAAAGAGCTAAGTTGCTAGTTCAAGTGTGTTTAACCTGGTGAAGCAAACGCTCAGCAGCAACCGGTAGCGCACACCGCCTGCTGCGCCGCAGCCCAGGCGCGCCTGTCCCAACGGGTTCCCATTCCCAAGAGCCTGGACCCCGTCAGTTCCACCTGTCCCAAATCCCATCCGTGAGACCAGAGCAGGTGACTCTCTGTTTTGGCCCCTGGAATTCCGGACAACCTGTGACCGGGACGTCTAAGCTGTCCCTGGCCCAGCAGGAAAAAAAAAAAAAAGGCCTCCAACAAGTTGGCCAAGCTACCTTCGCTGCCCACTCCCCACCTGCCAATCTTTCCTTCTCCTTCTGGAATTCGTTTCATTGGGAGACAGTGGCGTGGGTCCTAAGGTTTTCTCCCACGGAAGCGGGCATCCTGGAAGCAGTGCCTCCTTGGAAAGTTGATGAGTTTATGTCTGTTTGGGTTTGCTTTTTTTGTTTCAGTTTTTGGGATTTTTTTTTTTTTAACAAATGCAGGAAAAGCGAGAGAGGAGTTGGGATTGAGGATGGGTCATCGAAGAGGAAGACACAGCCGAGTATACCCCCCTTACCTACTGCTTAATTAATGCTAGAAATGGCAAAGAACGAATTTTTCAATACATTACACGCAATAGAAAAATTTTCTTTCCTCGCTTCATAATTGAGCCAGCCTCATAGTATCTTTGGAAGAAAGTTTAAATTCTTTATGGAGGTATTTCTTGGCCTATTGTCTTTGTGCAGTGAACTTTACATTGTGCTATTGAATCGCAACCTATATTCTTCTAGCTACCAGCAAGATTAATTTAATCATTGTAATGCAATTATTAATACTGTTTACCCAACGCTGGGTTTCAGGTTGGCTGTTAAGAAATTAAACTCTCGCTGGGTGACCAGAGCTAGGCAGGGGTTTCTTCATGTTGAAATGAAACAGTCCTCTTTATTTAGTCTCAGAGCTCCAGCTTTCGGCCACGGGCTCAATTAGCCAAAATGGAAACAATTTTCATTCATTGCAATAACTCACTGTTCTGGAGATCGCTTTCAAAATATACACTTTATTATTATACGCTGACCTTGGTGGCGTGGAGTGGCAATAAAAGAAAGAGGCAGGGAGATCTATCTAGCCCCCTTGGGCTATAATTATTAGAAATTAATTGGGTTCAGGACCCTGGGTACCCTAGCTAAATTAATAGCTTGTCTAGTGGTTTAAATCCGAATTTTCAGTCCACAGGAGAGAAAGGGAGAGAGTCACAGACATGAAATGCAGACCCAAGGGACGCCTGAGTTTACTTGCAAGACACTCATCTATTAAATAGTGTCCAGAATACATTTGAATTGAGGAGAGGGGGCCAGAGTGGGAGGGAGCGGGGGTGACAAGAAAGAAAGAAGCAAGATGGGGAGGGAAGCTGCGAGTGAGCAAAAAGGTCTCGAGTTGATTTTATTCGATTTTTCTTGTCTGCATTGTTTTCGGGAGGGGTTGCATTTAGGGGTTAAAATAAAAAATAAAGATCCCGTGTACTCGGAGCTGTCGTGCTGGAGTAAAAGTGAAAAGGGAGCCTTAGGCAAAAGGAAATTACTGCGAGCCCGCGTGACCTTTCAGGGAGGTAATCAATCAAGTGATCAACAGGGATATTTATCATCGCTATATAGGACTACTTCGCCCCGCACGAGCAGGGTGGGGGTGGGGGTGAGGTTGGGGGGAGCAAAAGGAGGGTGGAGACACGCGCACACTCACTCATACACTCACAAAAGTTTGAACAAACCCGATGAACCTCGAGACAGAGCACGTAAGGCTTTAACAAATGTTATGATTATCGGTTTTGTTCGACATCCTACCGAGAAATGCACACACCCAGACACGTACGAGGGGGCAAAAGCGCACATCCCGGCTTTAGAGGCTGAATGAGGGTGTTAACTTTAAATTGTCCGCCGCTCTGCTTCGAAAGGGAAGCTAGCGGCGAAATAACGCGCTTCAAATGCCTGCGGGGCCAGAGCGCCGGGCTAGCTCGGCTTCCGCGCGCAGCTGGGGAAGGGGCGCAGCGGGCACTGGCAGTGGGAGGCGCTCCTCTCTGCTGCGCGCGCGGACCCCTGGGCTCTCCGGTCTCCTCTTCCAGCGAAATCCGCGTGCTGCCCTAGCTGCGCGGCCCGAGCGCGCCTCGCTCCGGGCCAGCCAGTTCCCGGGAGCACACGAGGCGGCGGTTCAGCGGCCGCGCGTTTTCTGCCCAGTTACCTTCTCTACCTTGTAAAACTCTCCGTTTTGTAAATTGCGTTTTCGGTCCCAGGTTTCTCAGCAAATCATTCGGTTTAACAATCCTGTTCCCTCCCCCTAGTCCTCCAACACACACACACACATCTTCAGAAGTGTATATAAGGAATGGGGGTGGTAGGTCGGGGTTGCTGGGTTTTAACGACGACAATGATGATGATGATATTAAATAGTCGATTTATAATCTAAATCCCCGAGGCCCTCGCCCAACTCAGGGATTATAATCAGCAGTTCTTTCGAGAGAAGGTCGGCTGATTACTGGCCCACGAGGCTGGAGAACTATTTCCCGACGGGTTTATGAAACGTAGGTTGGGGTGATGCGAGCCGCCTCCCAGGTAGCGAGTCTCGGCTCCCGGGGTGTGGGAATGTGGGGCCGCGCCAGAGCTGCGCCAAGGCCGCGCCGGTTGGCACCAGATGAGGCGCTCGCTTTCCCCCGCCCGCCGCCCTCTCCCGGCTCCACGCAGCCTCCTCCCGCACAGCCTAGTCTGCGGCGCCCCCGCCTGGCTTCCCTGGTTGCCGCAACTCTGGTGCTCCTGCAGCGTAGGGCTCCAGCTGTGCACAGTAGCTGCCTGGACGTGGGGGTGGGAAACAGCTGGAGCGCCCCGGGGAAGCGCGGGTTGGGGTGGAAAGAAACCCAGCAAGGAGGATTATGAGCAACTCCCGGAACTGCTACCGGTTTAGGATCAGGAGGAGCAACTTCACAGGGTACAAATCTCTGCCCTCTGGGAACTAGAGCTCCACGAAGAAACCAGACTGCTTGTATGTGCGATGCCTGGAGGTCCTCTTTGGATCCCCTCACAGAACAAAGAATCGCCTAGAAAAAAATGTTTCTAAAGTTTAAGGTACACATGAGTCACCTGGGGAGCTTGTTTAAATGCTGATTCTGATTCCCTAAGTCTTCGGCGAGGCCCAAGCCCTCTCCGCATTTTTTAACACTCTCCCAGGTTATGCGGAAGCACCTTGAAGTGTGGTCCGCACACCAAGCGACATCAAGCATCACCTGGACTTTATTAGAAACTCGAAATCTCAGGCCTCAACCAGATCTACTAAATCAAAATCCGCATTTTTAGCAGGTGATTTGCTTAACAGTAAAGTTGGAGAAGAACTGCGCTAGAAGGTGCCTGGCCGGGTTTTCTATCCTCCTCATAGATCAGGAAAACTCCTTTGAAATGAAATCTCATTTTAAATTCTACTTTCTGTCTTTCTCAAGGAGAGGGTGGAGTCAATGAATCTACCCATTTGAAAGCTACATCTCCTCTGGCCCATGGAAGAATGTCCCGCCCCATCGCCCCCCGCCCCCGCCGCCCCCCCCCCCCCCCCGACACACACACACCTTTTCCCTCCTCGCACCACATCCATTGCCAGAAGCCAGAAGCCACTGGAGAGGCTTCTTGGATCCTTGTGTGATGACACCCTTCCTCTATTTTCCTTTCATCCTCCTGTATTTTGCTGCCAAGTTTATGGAATTTATTTGTCCCTCCTTACAATAGGGTTTTTATTTACACATCTTCGTTCCAAGATGCCCTCTCAGATGTGGGCATCTTGAAGGAAAACGTACCTTAAATTCTCCATACTGGGTTTTTCACCTGCAGCCGGGAAATAGGCATTCGTTTCTGTGTAGGATTCATATATTAAAATGCATTGGAAGCCGTTGTTGCTGTCCTTAGGAAAAGATGGTAGTATTCAGATATCAGGAACATTCTACATTAGATAAACCCTGGGTGAATAGAATTGTAAGATAAGAATTTTAAAATAGAACTGCAAGACCTTAAGAGTCAAACTATTTAGCCCCACACCTGACAACTTAGGGAGGCTAAGGCAGAAGGATTGCAAGTTTGAGGCCAATCTGGTCAATTTAGCAAATACTCTTTCTCACAATAACAATGGGCTTGGGATGTAGCTCAGTGGTAGAACACTGCGGGGGAGGGCAGTGGGGGGAGTAAACCATTGAAGGTTCAAATTCCAATACTTCCAGGCAAATTAGTGAGTCTTTCTCCCCATATTTCTCCTCTATATGATAGGAATCATTATGTCTATCTTACAGGATGTACACAAAATGCCTGCTATACAGTAGAAATTTAATAAATGGAACTATTTAGAGCTCCAGACACTAATATTCTGTAATTTGTTATAATGTAAGTGAGGTGGGGGCCTTGGATACTGTCTTTTTCTTTTCCATCTGCAATGATTGTTTTTTAGTCAGCAAGCTGTCTCCTCAAATAACTGAAGCCTGAGGACTTTGATGTATATGAAACTGTCTATTGCAACTTGATATTTTTAATCTTTTTATCTTTTTTACCCACTGCTGGGGATGGAATCAGAGCCTCACACATGTTAGGCAAGGACTATACCACTGAGCCACATACCTAGCCTCTAGACCTTCATCTTAGCATTGCTTTGAATGGGCACCTGTGTGTGTTTGAGTTTTAGCTACACATTTTTAAGGGACTCTTGTACATGTGTCTTGACAATCAGTTCCCCAATACCTGGCAACTCTCAATATGAATCAACACTACACTCATCTCAGGGTTCTGGCCAGATAGCCTGAAGCAACAACAGAACCTGGGTCACTGATGAGGGCCACTGAGACCTGCTGACAGGTCTCTCCTTACTTTACAATTGCAAGTTCTTCTTCACAATACACACAAAGTCAGCATTTGAAAGATATCTAATGTTTCCAGGTTACCATGTTTTCTCCCTGTGAAATGAAAGCTACAAAGACAACTCAAAGAGAAATTTATTTTTGCAAGGCACAGTGGTATACACCTGTAATTCCAGCAGCATGGGAGCTGAGGCAGGAGGATCACAAGTTTGAAACCAGCCTCTGCAATTTAGCCAGGCCCTAAGCAACTTTGTGAGAACCTGTCTCAAAATAAAAAATAAAAGGGCTGGGGATGTAGCTCAGTGGCTAAGCGCCCCTGGGTTCAATCCCTGGTACAAAAAAAAAAAGAGAGAGAGAGAGAGAGAGAAGAGAAAGTTATTTTTCAGGAAGGAAGTATTCTTCATTCCTTTGTTCTTCCTTTTTTAAAATGCTTTTACATGCTTTTTTGTTTCTTTGGTGAGTTTTCTAAATTTTCATTTTTCATGAATCTGCTTGTTGGTCTCACTTTCTTTCAATACATGAAACTATTGATTAAGTCTAGATTCCTGCTTGTAAATAAAGATCTATGGAATTTAAGCTTAGGACTCTAAAATTCTGTATTCAAACAAGTAAATGATTCTGGTTGCCAATTTGCTTAATATGCTTTGAAACTCATAAGTGTAGTAGCTTTTCTACATCTTTTTAAAGCACATACTATAGAATCCAATGCTGAGATGGCTTATATATGAGACTGCCTTGTAACAAGATCCTCAGTACTCAATAACTTAATTCCCTTGACTTGAGTCCAAGGCAGACCTGGCAACCTTCAAACTCTTCTGTGGAGTGAAGTCCTATAGCCATGACAGAGTGTGACACAGGTGTGCCCCGGTTTTATGAAAAGCACGTCACAATGTGATTATTCGCTCCATGCTATTTTATTAAATAATGAGTTCCCTTGGGGCATTTAAAATATGATTGGACTTACAAAAATTTGATTTATACTCACTTTTTCCCAGAAACAACTATTGAGGTAACACTCTATTTTTTTAAATGATGATGCATGTCCCATAGCAAATGTTTCATAATCTTTTCAAAGATTAAAACAAGGAAGCACATCACAGTTCTGGGATTGGGAACAAAACAATTTCTGTAGAGAAAATCAATTGTGCACAGAAGAAACTGTAGGAACTGATCTATTGAATTATCTACTTTGAGGGTTCTTGTAGATGTACTAAGTCTGACATCTAATAGGATTTGGCCTTCAGATGTTAGAAAATACAATGCTCCTGTACTGGGTTTACATAGTAACTTTCCAAATCAACTCTATAAACACTCTTGAAAAAAATACTTTTCAACATTGAGGAAAATTTTTTTATTTCATAGAGAGACTGAAGGATAATTCTAAAATTTACCTAGACTCATACCGATATAGAAATAATAGTCAGCCAGGCACGGTAGGAGGCTGAGGCAGAAGGATTGCAAGTTCAAAGACAGCCTCAGCAATTTAGCAAGGTCCTAAGCAACTTTGTGAGAGCCTATCTCAAAATAAAATATAAAAAGGACTGGGAGTGTGTCTCAGTGGTTAAGCGCTCCTGGGTTGAATCCCTGGTACCAAAAACAGAAGTAATAGTCAATGATCAAAAATATCACCATCCAGTTTGTTTCTAGCTTTTCATTTAGCTGGTTAGCATTGAACTGGAGCTCCTGATAGTGGATGGGTGGCATTCTTGGGGGTTTAAGAGATTGTTCACCTCAGCTGCAATTGAAGCACCAATACAGAGAAGCCAAGATAATAAACAGTGTCTTGATGGATCTATTTTTGTTGTAATAATGTTTGATATTTGGACACCAGATTTTTGTCCATACTCTTCATTGACTCAATAACCAGCAAGCTTCTTCATCAAACTAAATGGGCAGTTGAGTACCTTTTGTACCACCCAGAGGGGCAACGTGCATGCAGGGAGCATAGGCTAATTAGCCTCAGGAACCTCCTTTTCTAATTCACCTACACACCTCTGCCTATTCAATTTTCCTAAGGAACAGTTCTGATAGTGTTTGCTCTCCTACTCAGAATACTCAAGATTCCTCAGTTATTTTTCAAGAAAAAGCCCTCAATTTTTGCCTTTCACGCAAAGGTATCTTTCATAGGAGAAACAGCAAGAGAGGTGGGAAAACATGAAGTGTGCACAAAAATTATCAAGAATCTTAGTTGGCCTAGTTGTGGGATTCAAGAAGGGACTTTATAGAAAGTAGGTTTAGAAAGATGCGTTGGACACACACCATGGGAGGCTTTGAATGAAAGGCAAAAGTCTAGGGCTTTTTCTTGAAGATAACAAAGGGATCTTGAAGGTTCTGAATGGGAAAATTACATTATCAGAACTTTTACTCTAGGAATATTAAGCAGGCAGTAGTATATAGAGTAAATTATATTTCCTCTTCACATGTTCAGTTAAATCAAAATAAGCATCATTTACTCCAATAAATTGTTGATGTGGTTCTTTCAGCTGGAAGCATCTCTCTCCATCACTAATTTCTGCAGCATTTTTGCCTTTTATTTTGGTTGTATCTGCACCTCTATTATCTCTCTTCATAGACTATAAATTCCTTGATTTGACATCCAACTCTTCTTGTCCCCCAGTGCTCGGAACCTGTTGTACTTTCTAAATGTAGGGCTTTCTGTTTTTAAACTATTTTTTAAAAGTCTCAGCCATTACATTTTTTTAAATACTGCCTTTCTTTTAGTCTCTCAAATCTTTCTTATTCTCCGATTATATATACATTTGATCTTCTTGCTCTATCTTCCATATTTCTTAACCTCTCTGTCGTATTCTCTTTATTGTCTCCTCAAGTTTCATTTTGAATAAGTTCCTCAGATCTATATACAGATTTTCTAATTCTCCCTTTAGCTATGTCTAATAAGCTGGTTAAACTGTCAATTAGATTTTCTAATTTCAATTTGTTTTTAATTCTACAACTTATATTTGGTTCTTTTGAAAAATATATGTTATTTTTTTCATTTGTCTTCTTATTTTGGGTTTTAAGAGTAAGCTTTTCAATGCTTTGAAGATATTTTTTTAATCTGACACATCTATTATTTGAAGTTTCTAAGCATCTCTTCCTTCTATTATTGTATCTACTGACCATTGCTCAAATTATTTCCCCGTATTTTAGCATTTTAAAGTTGGATTCACCTTCGGCAAGTGTTTTTCGGTGGAAATCACGTTTAAAAGTATTTGAAACCATATCTTTCTAGGGTGGTTTTTATTTCCTTTTGTCAGATGTTCCAATGTTACCATCAGTTTTCTTTCATTAATATATCAACCTGAGGCTTCCCAAAGCATGAAGGAAGTATAATTAGAACCACAGACCTAGGTAGTAGCAGTCTGTTTGGAAGAATTGTCAGGGGACACTTTTCTTTTTGACCCAGATTCTAGATGAGACAGAAGCTTCCTTATTATCTCTTTTTCTTTCTGATGAGCTGATGATTTCCTAAACCAGTCTTTTATTCATGGGGTAGCTCTTTCAGATCCAGCTTTATGTGAGTAGTATCAATTCATGTTGAGCCCTTTGTCCTAATGTTATGATGATTTTGAAACCTAAGCCCTGAGTTCTCAAGGATCTTGTAGTCTCTTCTCATAACCACAAGCTGCCAGGATTTTGATACCTTCTTATGTTTGACCCTAGGGACTTTCCTTACCTTTATTCAAGAATGTTTATTAGTTATCATGCAGGATGCTTCAGTGATTTATAAAGGGAGGATCTACAGATTACTTAGTCTATAAAAATATTGAGAAGTCTAGACTTGAAAATACCTGTGGTGTTTGCTATTAGTAAATTTCAGCTTCAATTTTTTTCTTGAATCCTTTTATTTAAAATAAATCTCTAGGTCCCAAAACAAAGGCAGAAACAAATGTCATTTATAAGTAGGATCACAAAAATAGCCTTTTCACATGTTTTTGATCAGCCAAAAATCCCTCTCCCTACCTCCTTTCTCTGGCCATCAAAATCATATTCAGCCTTCAAATGTCTTCTCAGATTTGGCCTTCTCCCTAATGTTTTCCATGATGATAATAATAACTACAAAACAGCAATGACGATTTCTTAAGTGATTGCATATATTACCTTATTTTTCTAAATAACTATGATAATTTTTAAGAAATGTGAAGAAACTTCATTTTTAAGGTGAAGAAACTGATGTTCATAAAAGTTAAGTGACTTTTTAAGATGACCTAGCTAATAGTAGGTTGATGCACATGAAATTGCTGGTACTCAACTATTTTGTTTTGTTTTGTTTTGTGTTGTTTTACTTTACAACAAAGCAATACTGCATGGTTACATCTTACAAATGGTGAAGGTAACATTCAAATTCAAGTCCAACAAATTCCTGTCTCATAAGCTTCCTCTTAAACATATGCTCCATGGGTTAAACATTCCTTCCCTTCTTCTGGGCTCTTACAGCACTTTTCTCCATCTTCCATTCACTTTCCTCAATTGACCTTGAATTACAATAATGTGTCTGTATCTTTCAGCTTTGATGGACTGTCAGCTTCTTGAGGGCTACACCTTCACTCTGCATTCCCAGCACTTAGCTCAGTACTCGGTACATGACATGATTTTTTTTTTCTTTAAATAAACTAAACTGGTTATTCAAGTCTTGGTCAATATGTATGTGCATTTGATAGGATTCTGAGCTTTTCTTTTTCTCTTAGTTTCTCTTAAGGCTGGTTTTAAAACATGACTCTCAATTTTTTTATATTCTTCCCATCAAGAGGTGGAGTCTAACTTTCCATGATGCTAGGTGGACGGACTTGTGACTGCTTCAACCAAAAGAGTGGATCAGGGTGATGTTATGTGACTTCTAAGGCTGACCCATAAAAACTCATACAGCTTCCACCATGCGTTCTTGGAACATTTGCCCTTTGACTAGAACTTTGCTGCTCTATCTCAGAACCCAGCATCCATTTGTGAGAGACGCAAGAAGTCTTCCATTGGTTCTCTGACAGTTCCAGCTGAACCCAGCCTTTGATCTATCCCAGCACAGGATCCAGGCAGGTGAGTGAAGAAATCCCCACAGAGTCTATCCCCCAGCTGTTGGAGTCATCTTCAGGCATTTGAGCTTTCCTGGCTGAGGGCCCAGACATTATGGAACAGAGACAAGCAACTTAATAAAGCATAATAAAAATAATATTGCTCCATACCACTATGTTGGGGTGGTTTGTTACACAGCAGAAAAAAGAAACTGGAGCGTTACTTTCATCTGTCCTGTCTGGTAGGGTTAGACTGGTAGCGTAAGGGAGCTCCTCTCCCCTAATGATAAGGGTCCAGCGGGAGGTGGCTGCTCCCATACTCAGAATCAAAAGTGTGCAAGTAGATTTCAGTTTCTGCACAGGTTTTCAGCCTTTGACTCACGCCTGTGTTTGACTCTGTCTTACTGACCTCTGTCCTGACCCAAGCCTGAACCCAACCTGGTTGGGAGAATAGTAGCTTCCTAACTCATTATTGCCACTCCCCTTTCTTGGAGCTGGACCTTGCCTCTTCCATCCCTCATGTTGCCTCTGACATGCTGACCTAACCCACAGCAGCCAAGCTGCTCTCTTGCTATGCTCTGCTATTACCCAGAGCCCCCTGTGACCACTGTAGCCTCTTGGTCAGGACGACTCACAGACTGTATCCAGTCCTCGATGCCAGCCAAGCTTTGACTTCTTGGGCTTGGTGACAGATTCTGGCCTGTTCTTGGATAGGGACAGCTCCCAGTTATTCTGCATAATATGACCCTTCTCCTTATCAAAAGCTGTTAGCAAACAGCATGATTAGATCCACCCTCTTCATTGCCATTAATCTTGCCAAACTGTCTAACATCAGACACACCTTCAGACATATGGAGGCACAATGAGGAATGTGAGGCAGTGGTCACTAGGGTACCAATGGATTTGCCTGAAGCCCAAAAGCCAAGACCTTAGGAGCTCCTGAGGCTGCTGTGCCGAAAAGTTTCTGGTATTTAGTCCCAAGCATCATTCATCTTACTTAAGAAGTAAGTAGGGAGAAGCTGGATATGATGACGCACACCTGAAATCCCAGGTATTTGGGAGGCTGAGGCAGGAGGATTGCATGTTTGAGGTCAGCCTCTGCAACTTAGTGAGACCCTGACTCAAAATAAAAATAAAAAGATAAATTAAAAGGGCTGGAGATATGGTTTGGTGGTAGAACTCCCCTGGGTCCAATTCTCATTACCCCAGTCCCACCAACAAAACTACCTGAGGGTATTCTTCTAGTTGCTATAAAAAGCATTCAAGCCCCATCTGGTCTTCCCAGAGACCTGCAAACTGACAAATAGCTTTTAACAAAACATTTCTGCTGAAAACAGCCAGAGCAGATTATTTTGTCTGAAATCAAGATTACTGAATTAGGCTGGGGAAGTCGCTCAGAGTAGAGCACTTGCCTAGTATGTATGAGGCCCTGGGTTCAATCCCCAACACTGGAAAAAACAAATTTTAAAACTCCTTATTTAGGGAATAAAAAAGAACATTGAATTACCATCTTCCAATATGTTGTGATTCTAAGAATCACTCAGAAATCCTAGAACTTTAGACTATTTATTTAATTTTTATTTGCAGATATTGAAGGAAAGTACTATTATTATTATTATTGAAAATTTATATGAGCCCTACTATAATAGTAAAAAAAATATCAATTACTATATGGTAATGTTCAAAACAACAGATATGATATATTCAAATAGCATTCCATCACTAGAAGAAGTTTTAATGTTAATAATGTTAATAAGTACATCATACAGATAATGAAAAGTTTTAACTATTAAAAATAAATTTATAATTTACCTTAAAAGTTTTGTATTTCTGTCCCTTTTGAAAATTTCTATATGGGGGGGAAATGTTTTAAAGGGGATATAGTGTGTGTGTGTGTGTGTCTGTGTGTGTGAGAGAGAGAGAGAGAGAGAGAGATATTTATGAATATCTACTTTGGAAATGCATGGAAAAAATATTTTTACTGATTAGGATGCATAATCAGAAAGTTCAGAATTCAAATCCTTCATTCTTAATTTCAGAACAAAAGAACATTTCTAATGAAAGAGTTTGTGAATATTTTGGATGGCAAAAATCTTTCCTCAAAGAAAGTTCACCATCTAAAGCAAATACTGTGCTCAGTAGGGTCTCTCATGTGCTCCCCTCCTGAAGAGACCTGAAGAGCACTGTTTGCAAACCACTGAGACTAGCCCTCTCTCATTTTACTGATTAGGAGGCCAAGGAAATAATTTGGCCAAGGGTTTATAGGAACTGGGGCTCAGCCCACATTTCCTGAATCTCTTCTTGACTAAAAGTTTTTTCGTTATTGGACATTATTTCATTTAATGCTGGAGTGGATGATCTCTAATTTGTGCTTCCTTTTTGGTTCTGAATTGCTGAGATCTGTTTGTTAATCTGAGACTGGACAGTATTTGAAAAGTTAGAGGGAAAGGTCAGAGAACCACCACCCACTGACCCTACTCAACACTTCCAAGCAAAGCTGCCTCTATAAAAACTTTTATAGGTCACTGTGCGTTTTGTTTCTGCTCTCTTGCCTGTTGGCTGGAGTCGAAAGAATCGCGACTGGAAGCTCAGCCAGACTCTTTGACTGGATCCAATCACAGTCATCTGATGGAAGTACCGCATTGCCCCAACCTCTGGTCTCTTGTTCACACATGTGGACTCTAACCAGCAAAGGAATAAACTGTAGTGACTACAAGCAAATATCTCTGAACTTCCCTGAGATTGATGACAGTGGTAATCAAAATAGTCCTTTCCATGACGAACACTACCAGTAAATCAACAGTTAAAAAGGGGTAGTTTTAAGAGTAACCAATGCATTAACTCTTGTCAATGAGATTCTTTTTGGCAGTAATATATTCTGGGAATTAAGTTAAACCAAATGTTTGTAACAATGGAAATACACTCATGTTAACAGATAGGATTATTGTCCCAGTGAATATTTACTGTAGCTACGTTCAAATTTATCCTTTTGGACATTGTTTGATCATTTTCACCTCTTTTTGATAAATTCCATTTTAGATTAAAACCAAGAGAAAACAATCTTTAGCGTTTTTAAAATCTTGCATCACACCACACACCACGCACCACACCACACAGTGGCCACAAAAAGTCAAAGCCCTGCTTCTGTAAGTTCTTTGGCCACATTTAATCTCCTTTGGTGCCCATGAGTTTTAGACCCAGCCATGACTGGACACTATGTAACAGATTTCCTTGTTTACTCTTTGATTTCACACCTGTTTTCTGTCATGTGGTCATGAAGGTAAGAGGCCCAATATTGACTTTATAACCTGAGATCTTATCTCTCTGGGCCCTATACCTAGAGGAAGCCAGTGTAGAAAGACCTACCCGTACATGACCTCCATGAGGTGAGCCTTCTGCTAGTTCCTGGGGTAACCCTGACTGGGGCTGGAATGTAGTTCAGTGGTAGGACACTTGCCTAGCATGTTCAAGGTCCTAAGTTCCACCCCCCGGCACTACCCCCCACCCCAAAAAATCAACAAGACCAGAAACTAGTGTTATGTATCATGAATATGCTTTATTATTTAAAGGACATTGTTCTGATACAATATTTTTGTTGATTGGTATGAAGAAAATTATCTTTTAATCTCACTTAGGCCATAAAAAAAACATGATCATGTTTTTAATCTGTAAAACAAGTAAAAGTGAGTAATAAGGAATTTGCACTTTGGGTTGCTTGCCTCTTGTTTCCTTTTATCACTTTTGGCTCTATACACAAAAGGGTGACCTTTATTTCTCCACAGTGAAGAGCGGGGGCTCACCAATGGCTTCAGAGCACCTCTGACCCAGATTTCTCGAGAGCACTTTCACAGAGCCTGGAAATGCTGGTGAGATTGTCCTTCATTCTCCCAGACCACTACACCACTGCCAGCTCAGAGAGCCCCGGGAGAAAATTTTATAACAATGGAAATGTGTTCATGTTAACAATGGGGATTTTCATCCCAGCTGATATTTTTTTGGAGTTACATTCAAACTTGCCCTGGGAACACAGTTTGTTTAGGAAAGGAGGAAACTTTTATTCATTCCCAGATCACTCCCAGGCTCCATACCAGCAGCAGGAGAGGTGCTGCCCAGTAACCAGCCCCACACACCTTCCAGCAAGCCACAGGTCCCAGGTGTGAACTGATTGCACATCTTCCTATTATACAGTGGCTCTTAACCAAAAGTGCACCTATAATTACCTATAAAGCTCTTTAAAACTACAAGGTTGAAATTCCAATCCAAACCAACCAAATCAGAGTCTTTGAGGGTGAATCCTAAACATCCTTGTGTTTTAATAGTCCCTACTCCTACCCCAAGATGATTTCTGTTCACTTAGTCAAGCACCCTCTCTGCAATAAATCTTTGAACTCATAGACATCTTTGATCCATTGATCCTATTGCTTTTTCAATATTTACCACTCCTTCATGTCCTGGTATCCAGACTCCCATGGTCCCTAATGATAATTGGGTACAAAAGGTCAATCACTCCCCACTGTTATACTCCCCTGTTAAAGTCCCCTAACACTGTTAAACTCACTGTCACAACTATTCCATGGGAAGATCAGATCTCCTGAACATTCCTAGGGAACAATACATGACCAACCATATTGATTTTAATTTTAAATGTATGGCCACAAATCACAGCTTCAGAGTTTTGGTCTCCCACATTACACCTTCCACTGTCTCCCCCCAAATCCTATTCCCCTGCCCTCCTCACCAGGTCATCTTGGCTGATGATCTGGTCTCACCACTCACTGGGAACATATGAGCCTCAGAGAGGATTCCTCACTTCTTACCTCCAAATCTACAAAACCACCCAAATCTGCTTCTATACTTTTTGCCTTCCTTCCACTTGTTCTGGACAAAGAGTCCCTGCTCCTATCAAAGGCCAACCTTCCACTTTGCTCTGGACCTCTCCTCCTTTTTTTTTTTTTTTTTTTTTTGGTACTGGAGATTGAACCCAGGGGCCCTTTACCACTGAGCCACATCCTCAGCCTTTTTAATTTATTTTGAGATTAGGGTCTTGCTAAATTGCTTAGGGCTTTGCTAAATTGCTGAGGCTGGCCTCAAACTTGCAATCCTCCTGCTTTAGCCTCCCAAACCACTGGGATTACAGGCATGCACCACCATGCCCAGTTCCTCCTATCTTTTGAAGGACTTCAACCCTCCTTTCATAGGAATGTTTTGCAAATTTCTTCCCAACAATTTTCAAATTCACTTCAGTATCTTCCATCTTAAAATGAAACAAATCTTCCTTCACCCCACATTCATCTTATCCATCACTCGCTTCTCTCTTTTTATTTTTTTCTAACATTTTTTTTAATTGTCAATGGGCTTTTATTTTATTTATTTATATGCAGTGCTGAGAATAAAATCCAGGGCCTCACACATGCTAAGCAAGCTCTCTACCACTGAGCTATAACCCCAGCCTCGAGTGTGCTTCTCTTTACCTTAAACTTCTTCTTTTTTAAATTTGTAATGCTTTATTGTGTTTTACAACATATCAGACTTTCACTGATAGAAATGAAAGAACTAAACAGGGTCCTAACAAGTAATTTGCAAAGTACTAAAGTTGACAATGAAAAAACCAGTACTACTAATGAATAAATGCAAATAAGGAAAAAACAGAGGCATTTTATTTTCCAGAAGTATAGGATAAACAGAAATGAGTGAAGAAAATTGATAAGAGAACACACAAGGCCACTCCTCTAATCCCAGCAGCTCAGGAGGCTGAGGCAGGAGGATCCCAAGTTCCAGGCCAGCCTCACAACTTAGTCCTGGTCTCTAAATAAAAAATAGAGTACTGGGGATGTAACTCAGTGGTAAAGTGGCCCTGGGTTAAATCTCCAGTATCCCCCACATCCCTCCACCCACACCCCCACCCACACCCCCACCCCGCACAAAAAGAAATCAATTAACATGCAACAATGTTTTAACACTCACCAGGGAAATTTTTTAAAACCACACAGAGAATGTAAAGTTGCAGCCTCCCAATACTGAGTGTCCTGCGGGGCACAGCCCCTTAGAGAGCTCCGTGGGCACCATCAAAGGAAGGAAATGCACCCATTTTGTTCCTAGACTGGAAACCCAAACATGCTCCCATTTGACTCAAATGACAAGTGAGGACAAAAATTGACTGCGAGAGTAGCCAGAGGACCTGCAGGACCTGAGAATGTGGCAGGCGCAGAACTCACATACATTCAGTAATCTCCTCCTCGACCCGATGTGTCCGTATTCTCAAAGTCACCTTCCTCCTGGTCGGCAGAGACCGAGAGCCTCTCAAAGGCATCTAGGGCCTTGCATCTGGGGTCCGAGGCACTGGGGCCCTGAGGCCGGGTTCCAGCTGCTGGAGGCCTTCCTGGGAGCTGCACCGGGGGTACCCACAGACCTGGACTGGACTGGAGAAGCAGGGTTCTCAAGAAATCCCAAGTTGCACTTAAGTCGCCCATTGCCTTGGGGTCTGCGCCTTTCGAAGCCAGCTGGCACTGGTGCAGGCGCTCCTCACTTGTGAGCCGTCAGGGTGGACTTCACTTGGCCAGTACGGGGCAGGCTCAAACGCTGCTTCCGGTGAGAGTACAGTGCCCAGGGAGGGTATAAGGCCTGGTGTTTCATAAACCACATCTGCACATGTTGCTTCTTTAGGTTGAGCCTGGTGACCAGGGCCACCCGGACACCGTGGGATGGATAGACATTCCTCAGGAAATGTTTCTGCAGCTCCTGCTCTTGTTCCTTGCTGTAGATCTTTGCAGGGCAACTCAGAGCCCTTGAGCCCAGTAAACCATGAAGTTCTTCCATCGCAACTCCTGCGCTGTTCAGGTGAATCACACTGAAACTTCTTTAGAAGAGTTGTTCTTCATCACTCTCTGTACTTCCTCAATGCACCAATGAAAACACTATTACAGAGGTCTGCCTCATCTTCCAGAAATCTTTTCTTTGATATCTAAAAGGAATCCCATGCTTAATGTGTCCACGGTCTCTTTTTTTCTAGCCCCACAAAATAATCTGATCCTTCTCTAGTCTTCCTGTTTCACTCAACAGCAAAGTATCCACTGAGTTCAAGCTCTGGTTCTTCTTTTCCTCTAACACCCTATGCATAATACACAGTATGATTTGCAGAATATTCTTGCAAACTATATCCTGAATCCACTTCTTTCTCTGTTTCCTGTCACTTCAATCTCATCACCATCATTAATTATTTTGAGGGTCTCCTCTCTTCCACTCTTGCCTCATGCATCCAGCTTCTGTACAGCAATCTGGGTGATCTTTTTAAAAACATGGATGAGATCAGGTCATGTCTGACAGCCTCCCATTATACTCAGAATAAACTCAAACTCTTTTCAGGGCCTCTGTAAACTGTGTAACCTGGCCCTGGTCTCTACCTCAAACACTGTCTCAGATAACTCCTCCCATCTACTCCATCCATTGCTCCAGACAGAGGGCATCTGTGTATTCTGAAAACACTCTGTGCTCCAGAAAAATCCCAGAGCCTTTACTTCTGTATGGTTTTCCTAGCCTTCTTTTGGTCAGTTCCTTCTTACCTCAGCTCTAAAGTCACTTCCTCTCCCTGACCATTCATCCTAAAGTAGCCACCATACGACCCATCTCTTTTTATTACATTATTCCATTTCACTTGTTCAACAAATGAAGTAATTTTTGTTGGCATTCCAAGAGCAGGTAAAACTATTTGTAAAGATAACCTCTTGGGAGTGTGTAATAAGGAGCAGCCTTTGGGTGAGATGATCTCTGAGAAAGTCCAAACACATTATCTCATCTTTCAGGTCAGTACCTAGGTTGCACAGGTAGGTACAATTGGCTTTCTTAAAAGTCCTTTGGACAGGTTTGAAATTTGATGAGTATGATCACAATTTCAGCACGAGCTCTAATATCCAGGTTCTTTGACTAAGTGTCAAGGACCCAAGAATTTTGGATTATATATTCTATGTTCCCCTGTCTCAATAAGAAACATCAGCTTGAGGGTCTTCTTTTTGTGACAGTGTTCAACCTATCACTATTTAGACCTTGTGAAGTCTTTAATGATGATCTATGGAATGATCCGACCCTTCTCAGAGTATAAAAACTCTCCCTAGTAAATTTAAGAAATGACTGGGGGGGGGGGTTTCCACTAATTTCCAATAAAAATGTGTATTCAGATGAAGTAGTGCAGGCCTGTAATCCCAGGGGCTTGGGAGGCTGAGACAAGAGGATCATTGAGTTCAAAGCCAGCCTCAGCAAAAGTGAGGCAATTTCTCTAAATAAAATACAAAATAGGGCTGGGGATTTGGCTCAGTGGTAGAGTGCCCCAAAGTTCAATCCCCGATACCAAAAACAAACAAACAAACAAACAAACATGTAACTAACTTTGTTTCCTTCTGACAAAATGGTGGATAATACCACTTACATTTTCAAAAGCTAACTTTTCAAAAGACCTTTGAGTTTTATAATAACACTGAAGGATGAGAAATGTACACGGGTAATCTTCCTTTACTGCTAATGGGAGTTAAACCCACGTCCTATGGAATGAAGTTCTCTTCCCTACTATAATAATAGCTGTTTTGTTTTGACTTCAGAAATCCTGGAATCAGTGTTCAGCCAACAGTAATTACTGCTCATTACAATAATCATCACCATCAGCCTGATCAGTCCCCCGAGGCACAAGTCAGGGTCTAAGGAAATGCATTTTTATCTAGTATGTTGAAGAATTTTACCTGAGGCCCAGGGAAGCCTCTCTGGGAGCCAGATTTGATGACTGACACTGGCAGCTGTTAATATATTGAATTCCTAAGTCACAATTTTTGTTTTAAGTGTTTTCTGAGTGAAACCACATTCAAAGAAACCTGAAATTTCAATCCCCTATTGAACAATCTTTACAAGTCCTATGTAGAAGATAGAAACAATAGTAATTGTGGCTAAATGGTTAGAATTTTATCAAGCAAGGAAGGTAACATCAGCAGCAAACCATACTACAGATTCATGGAGACCCATTATTGATGCTTTCTGGCTAAAAGTTCCATTGACAACTAAACAAATATTAAACAAAAATAAATAGATAAGACATCAGAAGGAGAGGCTAAGTTAACTAGAGAGGAACAGTGATTGAAACCTGCAGCCATAATGAAGACTAGCAAGTAAATTTTTGAACCTACATGAAGCCAATAAGCTGTCCCTAAGTCCATTTTAATTCATGTGCAGCATTTGTCTACTCCAAAGCGTATGAATAAATCTGCAAAGGAAATTCATATTCTAAAACATGAGTTGGCCAATACACAAACAGGTTAAGATGGTGTTTCCAAATGGATATAGCTGAAGATTTACAAACCTTAAACAAGATTTCTCTTACACAATTCTTTCCCTTTATTTTAACTGTGACTATTAATACAGAGATTTAGTGAGCTGGTTTCAAGATAAAAAAAAAAAGGATAATTTTAAAAGTCCCTTAAATCTTTGAATTGGAGAGTGACTAAATTATTTACAGTAAAACTACTTTCACTACCCCTTTCCTGGCCCCAACCTCTGGAGCAAGGATTGCTCTTTAGGCAGTAGCCTTCACAAAAGCCACCATCCAGAGCCAACTTCCACAGATCACCAGGAGAGCCCCCTCTTCCAAGCTCATTCACACCTGAGAGCAGTGCAAACCATGAAGGCAAGATGGGTGAAGCGTCGTAAGATTTATTATCTCCACTCACTTAAGTCTGCTGTGAAATGAACTCTCAGCACTCCTAAGGAAATCTCAAAGACACAGGCTCAGATTAGCCCTTTACACAAGACTTCAACTTCTTTCCTGTTTTACCTCATCTTCTGTACCAATCTTCCCAGACCCCACCCTACACTTCTAATGTCTGTTTACTTCATTTTTATGTGATTTTCTCATTATAAAAATATGAGATAGGGCGTCAGTTACCATCATAATCAGGAATGATGCACATACAGTTTGGATTTACTAAAACTTTAACTCATTTTGGTCAATTTCTCACTAAAAAATTCTGAAGTTCTCCTCTCCTTGTTTTTCTGTTTTGTCACAGGGTCCTGGTGACTAAACATGTCTTCCTGATTTCACTAACTCCACACATTATATTTCTTCTAATATGTCAGTGAGGATAGACTTATTGACATGATAAATAGAACAAACTGGCTCCAACAGTAGAATGTTCACTTCGGCTTTTGAAATAGTCCTGGTAGGAAACTTTGGCCAGTGTATTGGCTTTCCTCCACATGGTAATTCAGGGACCCAAGCTCCTCCATATTGAGACTCTGTCATCATTGTGCAGGATATTTTCTTTATCTCCATTTTGCCTGAGAAAAAGAAAAGAGAGGGGCTGGGATTGTGGCTCAGCGGTAGAGCACTCGCCTCACACAGATGGGACCCGGGTTTGATCCTCAGCACCACATAAAAATAAAGGCATTGTGTTGTGTCCATCTACACCTAAAAAATAAATATTAAAAAGAAAGAAAGAAAAGAGAAAGGAGGGTAAGTGTGTGAGACAATGCAAGAATTTTCAGAGTTAAATGATTATATTATTAAATGTAAGCTAATCACTGGATTAATCCACTGAAGTGAATTAATTGGGTGGTAACTATAAGCAGATAAGGTAGGATTGGAGGCAGCGGTTCAGTGAGGTGTGCCTTTGGGGAAGCAGACCTTTCTCTGCTTCCTTTTGCCATGATCTGAACTGCTTCCCTCTCCATGCCCTTCCTGCTATGGTATTCTGCCTCACTAGGGCCCAAAGATATGGAGTCAGCTGACCATGGATTGAACCTCTCAAACTATGAACCCCCAGATAAACTTTTTCTCCTCTAAACTGTTCCTGTCAGGTCATCTATTCACAGCAACAAAAAGCTGACATATGCTTAATGTTATCTCTTCTAAAATGTGGCTACATTCCATAAATCAAATTGTAGATCAACTTCTTGTTTGGTAAACCAAAATACAGACTATGTAATTGGTTGTTGTAAATCAAATGTCCTCATCCATGTGTTTTCTGTCCCCCATCTCATTTGGAGGGGTGTTGATCTGTCTGCAATAATTTCCTACATTGTGTTTAGTTGTAGACTTCTTTAATATGTTTAAGAGCACAAAAATTCTCAAGGTTATAAATATATAGAACTAATAACTGAGAACTAAAATTAAACTACTAATGGGTGACATTTTATTTACACATTCCTCAGCCTACACAAATGAGTGAGCAGAACTACATATTCTAATTCTCTAGCTAATCTTTTTTTAATTAAAAAGAATTTAATTTTTGATATTTATTAGTTAAATATCTCTATGGAACCATTGAAGCATAGGAGGCTAATCTTCCCAACAACGTTCTCTCTTACATGAGTTTTTCCTGGAAAACAAATTAGAATCCTTCTATTCTTGAATCCTTGACCCTAATTTGTTTTCCAGGAGAATCCAGCTGACTTGCTGGATAAGCCCACGGAGTCAGTCTGTATGAGTCACCAAGTTTTCATGTTACTCAAAGATGAATTATTTTCAACAGTACTGGCTGTCTAGTCAGCAGTCCTGAAAAATCCAAAAAATATGTAGGTCAAAGGAGGAACTAAATGAGAGAATGTCCATGACTTAGTTCCTCATGTATCCACTCAAAGGAAACTGAGTCACATAATTTAAAAAAAATGTGCTCTGACAGTTGTTGGTATCATCTTTAGATAGAGAAGGTTATATAAGTTTAGACATGACTTCAGAAATTAATAAATCAAGAGTAGTTGGACCTGGATTAACATAACTTAAAATGAAAGACAACAGGGAAGTACTCTGACAGGCAGGCATCTCCTAATGGACATCACAAAAGTCAAAGTTATGGTTCGTGACTTTACAGGTTCAAAAAGTTTCCCTCTACAGTAGACAAGAATTACCAGACTCAAGGAAACTACTTCATGATAACCAAACACACAGGGGAGTGGTAGGAATCAAAATGCCATCTACTCATTTCAGTAGAAATATGACTTTGTCACTCAAAAGAATGGTCATTTTGGCATGACCTGTAGTCTTATTCCATACCTACTGCTAGAACAAACACCTGAGATGGAGTAATTTGTAAACAACAAAAATGTATTGCTCACAGCTCAGGAAGCTGGGAAGTCCTAGATCAAGGCCCAGAAGATTTGGTGTCTGGCCAGAGCTGCTCTCTGCTTCCTAGATGGATCCTTCTTGCTACACACACCCTCCCATGCAGAAGGAGGCAAACAGACTCCTTCACACCTTTTTAATTAAGGCACTAATCCCATTCATAATCACCTCCCAAACACCCCACCTCTTATTACCATCACCTTGGGATTTAAGTTTCAACATATGAATTTGCAAGTTGAACATGCAAAGCACAGCACCTGTACTTTTTCTGTAAGTAGTTAATATTTAAATCATTATAACCAGGAAGCGCCTGGTAAGCAGTGAGGAATTTGAACTAAGGGAGTTATTTGTAAGACTCAAATATTTGATGGCTCTGGATTGATCATTTCATTTTGTCATTTTCAAAGTCTGCAGGACAACTGGAGCTTATTTCTGATAGAGGCATAGCAGATGCTCCAGGGATGAAGGATGAAGTGTCACAAGGAACACACACAGAGATAGATATACATATGGATATGGATTCATATTGCCTCTTCTCCCCTCTCCCTCTGCTCTGATTGAACTATAAAAGCCCACCCACAGTTCTACATGCTTCAGCAACCCCCTAACCTGGAGGGACCCAGAGGACAACCAGGGAGAGGGATGCCAGGGATGAGCTAGCCTATGCAGAGAGCATGAAGGATTGTGACACCTTCTCAGAACTGCAAGTGGATTGGTAAGAGTGGAATACAGTATCTGTGAGGAGATAAAGAGAAGAGGTAGTAAGAAAACAAACTTAAGATGTAAGCAAGAGGGGCTGGGGATGTGGCTCAAGCGGTAGCACCCTCGCCTGGCATGCGTGCGGCCCAGGTTCGATCCTCAGCACCACATACAAACAAAGATGTTGTGTCCGCCGAAAACTAAAAAATAAATATTAAAAAAAAGATGTAAGCAAGAAATAAATGATGTAAGCATTGCTAAGTTATTTGGATATTATACAGAAAGCTAAAGAAATTTCAGTGTACCCGTGACATGGTCAGATTTCAGTTTCAGAAATATCATTTTTGCTGAAAAATAGAAAGTGGAGTTATCAAGGGCGGTTCAATTTATGCAAGAAAGGCTGTGTTCCATGCACAGCACCCCCACCCTGATACCCCACCCTGAAACCTCACTCTGGGACTTTCCTGCTATGCCACCAGTCCCAGCTGCCAGCTCCTGCATTTCACCATCCGGGAGCTCTCTCTTGCTGCTGGAGCTCACTTAGTTGCCTGTGGCAAGCTTGAAGTGTTGGAGAATTAATATCCCAGCAACATTAAAAGGGAGGAGGCTGGGGTATAACCCTGGAGCATCTGCTATGCCTCTGTCAGAAGTAAGCTCCAGTTGCCCAGCAAAGGCTAGTTAGATAACGGACCTTTTGGGCACTTTTCATCTCTTTGTTTCACTTCTTGTGTTCATCAACGAAAAACACTATCCTTGTGGTTTTTTGCCTCCCCAATAAATTACTCGCACTCAGATCTTGTTCTCACAATCTACTTTCGGGGAATTCAAAGTAAGAAAAGGGCACCATAGGTGAGGGATGATAAGAACCTGAATTAAACCAAGAAGTGAGACCTGGAGACAAAGGGAAGTAGCCTGGAATATACACACAAAAAGTATTAAGACTAAATATGAAAGATACTGGAGAATTCCAGGATGGCGGGAATGCCAATCTGGATGACAGGCATGGATAGAAGTGCTATTTGCCTAGTAAAACAAAGGAGGGGAAGTAGGATGTCGGGGAAAATCATAGATGCAGAGTTGAACACGCTGAGTCTGAGACAAGTATGTGGAGTTTAGAAGTAGGACATTAAACATACCAGCTGGAGCTCAGATATTTATAAATTTTGTGCTCTGCACCTAGACAGACTTCATATTTGGAAAAATAAAAGATGAACATAGGCAGGGCCCCCTTCTCACTTGAGATAAATCAACACCTGAACAGATAACATTTCCCAGTTGCCTTATGGGCTTGGGCATGGTCATGTGACCTAGGCTTGGCCAATCAGAGCACCCCACCAGGATTTTTACCTACTGTG
This sequence comes from Urocitellus parryii, assembly GCF_045843805.1. Taxonomy (NCBI): domain Eukaryota; kingdom Metazoa; phylum Chordata; class Mammalia; order Rodentia; family Sciuridae; genus Urocitellus; species Urocitellus parryii. Next base: position 130,244,081 of record NC_135532.1, read on the forward strand.
GGGTGATGCACAGAAGGGAGGGCAATCTAATTTTCCAGAGTGCTTGTGTAGAACTGAGAGTCCAGTATTTCTGGGGTGATGACGGTAGCAATTATGTCCTCACTCCTGTAGTTTCCCACATAGATTTTTGAAGGAGGAAACCAAGAATTCCTGCTAGATTACCAGTATCGTAGGAACTGCAAGCCCAACTTGACTTTGGCTTTTGAAAAAAGGATCAGTGTTCTATTTCTTAACCTGTTAGGTATGCTCAGGAGTGTTTGTTTCATATTTTGTTTGTTTTGTATAAGCATACCTATGTATTTTGAGCATTCTTTTGTATGCGTATTTCACAATCAAAGTTTAACATCAAACAGAGAAACATGGTTTTTGGAAGAAGGTAACAACATAGAAATTATGTTCAAGGGTGAAAATTATATTGTGCTTGGTGTTGGGAAAAGTGTAAACAGCAGCCATACCCCAGAGAGAAACCCCAACATGGCGTCTAAGGACTTCTTCTTCCTACCTTCTTCTTCTCTGCAGTGGCGCGAAAAGTTCCCGCCCTTGTGAAATTCTCCCGCCGGCGCTAAATTTAAACCCCGCTAGCGGGAACCTTAGCCCCAATGAGAACTAATTCCTGGGCACGGGAACTGATATCTGGAAGAACTTGCCAATAAACGGGTATCCTGCCATTTATCTAAGCCCTACCATCTCCCCTTTAGTTCTATATAAGCACACAGCTTTTGCAATAAAATTGGAATTCTCCCGGCGAAGTGTCTTTGCGTGGGGATTCCTTTCACTTGGAACCTGCTTTGAAATAAGGGATAAAAATGAAAAAGGCTTGAAAAATGTTGAGAATTGTTAAAACTGAGAAACAGATAATGGTGCCCTTTGGGGATATTCTTTCTTTATTATTGCGTATGTGTTGTCTGAAATTTCCCCTAATTATATAAGTATTTGGGTTAGAACAATGTGATGGGGTGCAAAGGACAAATTAGTAGAGTTCTTTGTGTATGTGCGTGTCTTGGAACTCAGGATGGAATCCAGGGCTTTGAGAATGAGAGTCAAATGCTTCACTGCTGAGCTACATCCCAGCCCACATAGGACAAATAGGGAGACAGAAAATACTAGAGACAGAAAGGGCATCCAGGGCTGCTGGAAGAGGGTCAGTTTTAGGAATAGTTCAAAAGAAACCCAATGCCTCACACCTTAAATATGACCAATATTTGTAGATTGATCTTAATCTAGAAACCTGGCGACTAGAAATGGACTAAATATTTTTTTATCAGAAAATGAGCACTTTGGGAATAATCTGAAGATTTGAATCACCAACAGCCCCAGATGGTTGCACTCTGGTATTTCAGATTCCTCAGGACTCAGACCTTCCATTCACCTGTGTGCCTGGCTCACATTTTTTGTCTGGTAAACTACGGACATTTTCCTCTCCTTGGTAGTTACTGTCACTCTTGAGATTATTAATTCTACTTTCCTGCTCCAAAAGCTGAGAAAAAATTTTCCCCCAAAGGGATTCACAGTCTTGTCACCAATTTTGGATAATCAGGGTTTGAAGGTGCTACTCCATTGCCTTGTTCTTAAAGCTTTCCAGAACCATCTCCAACCCCGTGATGACCATCATCACTAAGAAGAGAAACTTGGAATCATTTTCCAAGGGCTGTCTGGAGGGTATTTAAGTGACACCAGCCTGGGCCACTAACAGAAACCAGTTCCCACGGGTGGAATAAAATCTTCCTTTCTAGGGCTCCCTCCCCTTCTATCCAGTCTGAAACACCCAGGACATCCTGCATTGTCTAGCTTTATCCACCATTTTATCCAGCATGCTGTAGGGAATGTGATCAAAAGAGAATCCCAGAATATAAACCCGTCACATCTGCAAATTTTATTACAAGTGTGTTGTTTGTTTGTTTGATTCAGATGGGGGAAGAATAGCGGAAAATGAGGAGCTACAGGAAGATTGTCCTCACAGCCCAGCTCCTCTGCTGCTGTGGGCTTCTTTCCAGTTGGTGCAACAGGAGATCTGGGGCCTGTGTTTGCTTTTCTTGGCATTCTCAGAGGTGGTGTCTGTAGCTGAAGACACTGGGGTTCTTGCCAGAGGCCCTGCTGGAGCTGAGACTGTGTGATTCCAGGTTCCAAGATCTCATCTGCTCGCGGCAATGGGGAACATTTTGGTCTTGGCAAACGCTCTCCTGCCGGCACTCCTGTCCACCCTGTTCTTCTCCCTACTTCTCTGACCCCAAGCAGAGCAGTGGAGTGACCTCTGGACACACACAGCTGGGCAGCACGGCTGTCTCCGGAATTCCCCATGTTTCCCTGGGGAACTCGCCACATTGGACACAAACATGATTACAAACTGCTAGCGACAAGCACATTCACAACAGGCCCCATGAGGGGAAAAGGAGAGCCAGTCTTCCTTCCCTGGTAGTTGGTCCCACTGTCCTGCCCCCTTCAGACTCCAGTATACCAGTAAGTGTTTCCACCACACAAACGAGCACTGGCTAAGCACAGAAAAAACAAAATATATTTTCTGTAAGTGGGAGATGTGGTCCTCTTTAGGTTGTTGTGGGTCTCTGACATCGGGGTATGTGTTTTCTCACAGTGACTGAGCCACATCCCTGGGTCATTTTCACCTCTTTGGAAATCGGGATGTGGTCAATCTAAGTCTTCCAAACTATTGCCCCCCATTTATCCCCCAACCCTTCACCTCTCACTTGCATGACCCTCCAGCACTCTTCCTATCGCTGTGGCCTTTCCTCCCCCACATTCCAGTAGCCCTTCATATGTCTTCACTCCCAGGCACCTCAGTTCTACCCTCCCCTTTATACAAAGGAAGAGCTCAGCTCCTCCTCCACCCCTCCATCCTCCAGGTCTGAGCTGGTGTTTTTCAACTTCCAGTCTACAGAGTGGAGAGACAAAGATCAGAGCACCATCATACATCCATCCTCTTCCCCAGTTACCTCCTCTATAAGAACCTTTCTGGCTCTTCCTTCTAAAATCCTTTCAATTTTTTCCTGTATAAAATAGAGTTTTGGTTAACAGTATGATTCTAGTTGAGAAAGTCTACGTTTATCTAATATGTGTGTGTATATTTATTTTATTTTATTTTACTTATTTAGATGCTGGTGGATTAAACGTGGGGCCTTGAATATTCTGAAGCATGGGCTCTACCACTGAGCCATGGGCCATATCCCAACCTGATATAATCATTTACCTTATTGATTATTAAGCTTTAATGTATACTAGGTCCCTGATAAAGTATTAGCCAACTTGATTATTATAACAACCCTTTTGCAGATGAAGACATTGTTATCCAGAGAGATTAAGTTGCCAGAGATAATACAATTATTAAATGGTAGGATTTGAACTTAAGACATCTGGAGATGAGTGCCACAGCGGACACCTTAATCCCAGCCACTGGGGAAGCTGAGGCAGGAGGATCACAAGTTCAAGGCCAGACTCAGCAATCTAGAGAGGCCTTAAGCAACTTAGGGAAAGCCTACCTAAAAATAAAAGATTAAAAGGGTTAGGGACATGGCTCAGTGGTAAAGTACCTTCAATCCCAGTACCAAAAACAAACAAAAAACAACCAATATTACCCATGTTTTCAATCACACTGACATTGTTACACAACCCATAACAAACAAAACGCCCTCCTTTAAAACTTCTTCCTCTCCTCCAATCAAACCTGGAGCCTTGCACATGCTAGGCAATTCTCCTCTCTGAGCCACATTCCCAGTGCTCTTGCCCTCTCTTTACAATAACCCTTGCCCAGATTGCTATTATGTACCAAATTCAAGAAAAGTTGGCCACCTTGCTCCAGAAGGCTAACCAACATCTTCCTTCCACTTTTCCTTTGCCATCACCCTAGGGATCTTCCCAGGTAGTCAGATATTAGAACCCTTCTAATATCCTTGCATCCATTAGGATGCTTGTAGCTACAAGAATCCAACCTCCTAATGCCAGCTAACGTAACTGATTTAAAAAAATATATATTTCACATAGCAGGAATTGTTAAGGAATGATCAGAATGGAGGCTACATGATGGAGCAGTTTCAAAACACCACCATGGCTTCAAGGGTCAAGGTTCTTTCTACAACTCCAATCTGTAAATTTAATCCGAAAGCTGGTTCTCCTCAAGAGTTTAGAGTGACTCTCAGGAGCAATTTACGGGACCATTCTCTTTTGCTGTTGTCCCAGTGTGTGGGCACTGGGGGGGGGGGGGAGGGATGAGGGATTCTTCTCCAATCAAGTCTGATTGGCATAATATAAGTCACATGTTCAACCCTACCAGTAACAGGGGACTCTGTAGACACCCGCTGCATTGATGCCAATTTTTTTCTCTTTTTATTTCCTAAAATGATAGATTTAAACTCAATTCCTGAGCAATTATCTGATAGTCTCTTGATCTTACCTCCTTCAAAGTCTGGCTCAGCTTTCAAGGGGAGTTCATGCTCCCAAGCCAATGGCTAAGCAAGATGGTGGTTCACTGGCACTAGCCATTTTCACCCAATGCAGGACACCACTAATGGGCATTCATTGTCCTGAAGCTCCTGGCAAAGAGTTTGTCAGGTCTACATTGTGGTCTGTTGGCTCCCCCTGCCCAGTCCTACCTCCTTTCCTTTTCCTTTCACTGATGTTACTTCTCATAAGCTTTTTGAGCTTATAACTCCATCTCAGCACCTGCTTCCTACAAAACCCATTCTGCAGCAGTACCCTAGCAAGCTGCCACTTCTGTGTCTGGTCCATCCAGATATCTCACACCTTCGCAAAGAAGATTGTCCTTCACCATCCACTCATCCTGCTAAAAATACTTATTTATTTATCTGCTTGTGGTCAGTCCTTCGACTTGTCACATTCTTACTCCATCAGCCACCATCTACTTTCCCTTGCTTCATGCCTTAGCCTGGACCAAATCTTTGCCACAACTTTGGTATCACCTGATTTTTTTCCTCATCTTGAAGCCAATCCCCAGGCCTGGGATAGCTGCAGCAAAATTTCCTTTCTTCTCTTCTGCTGAGTCTACAAAAAAAAACCTGAAAACTGGCTTTAATGGCATAATGACAAATCCATGCTTTCTAACTTTAATTGGACCCTTGGGGCTGCCCAGGGCTACTCATGCCAAATGTTTTTTTTTTTTTTTTCTAATTTTGCTAATCGCTGTAGACACCCACTTCACTGATGCCAAATGTTTTCCTCTCTTTTTACTTCCTAATGTCCCCTCCTTCTAGTTTCTCCTCAACCTCTGAAGAATTGTTAACATCCTTCTTTTTCTATCCATCAAGTATGCAATCCTTTTTTTAAAATATTTTTTTAGTTGTTGATGGACTTTATTGTCTTTATGTGGTACTGAGGATTGAACTCAGTGCCTCATGCATGCTAGGTGAGCACGCTACCACTGAGCCACAAGCCCAGCCCCAAGTTTAACTTCCCCCTAGAGTGGGGGTCCTTTGTTCCTTTTACATTACCTACTCAGATCTATTACATCCTAATTTTCCTTGGAGAAATTGCTCCTCTCTCTTCCCCAGTCCACGAAACTCCAGTGGGCTGGCTCCAATTTCCCAAAGCTGGGTGATTCAGGCCTAGTCCCATATTACTCAATAAATGGATCAGAAGTGGGCATGTGGAAGAAACCAGACCAACAAAAGCATTTTAAGAGCTACTGGGAGGAAATTAACCTTTGGATAAAGGTTCCTTATCTATAAATTCTGAACCTCCTGTATCTTTCCCTATTCTGATTTGTTCCTACCTGTCTCTGTTAGAGGTACTATTCTATGGTTTTTATAATTGTCCTGATATACATTCATTTTCTTTGGCAACTTATTTTAGCAATCACCCTTTTTCCATTGACTTCTTCCTCCTTGCCCATATTCACAAAGGGTTTGGGCTGAATAAATGTTACCAAACTATTTTGAAAGTGTGTTATTTGATGAGAACAGACAGTAGACATTTCTGAAAGTATAAGAGCATGGCTCTTTGAAAGTAACCTTTTTCTGGGTGAAAGAGGGTCGTTCTGGAGGGTGGAGGGAGAAGTTTGACACAATTTCTATTCTTCCATGTTTTCTGCATGTTCCTCAAAAGAACAGTAGATCCTACCTCCACATTCACACACTCACTCTTGCTCCACTTGGCAGTCAATGTATCTTGTTGTTCTTGAGAAAGTTTTGTGGATTTTGGGGGGGGGACGGGGGAGAACACAGGATGAGCAGCATATAACAGATTCTGCAAAATTCAGAGGACTCAGGAGAGAGCAGACCTGTGCATACCAATGACCCTTAACTGTGCTCAGAAACTTTTCAAAGCTCAGTTGAGAGTTTTGGTTTTTGTGGTCATTTTCTTTTTTGTTTAAATTTATCTTAGATAACATATTTGCATGATAATAATCCAAAACTATAGTCAGTTGCAGTGGCACATACCTATAATCTCAATAACTCAGGAGGCTGAGGCAGGAGGATTGCAAGTTCAAAGACAGCCTCAGCAACAGCAAAGCACTAAACAACTCAGTGAATCGCTGTCTCTAAATAAAATACAAAATAGGGCTGGGGATGCAGGCTCAGTGGTTGAGTGGCCCTGAATTTGATCCCTGGAACCCCCACCCCTAAAATTCAAAACTGTACAAAACAATAAAAGAAGAGGAGTTTCATTCCATTGCCTATCTACCTAGTTTTCTGAAATTTTTTATTTATGCCTCTGTATTACTTTCTAAGGCTGAATGAAAAATTAGAAGTAATGTAGTGGCTTAAAACCAAGCATATTTATTACCTCACAGTTGCTATAGGCAAGTAGTCTAAGAAGGGTACACTAGGGTTTTCTGGTCAAGGCCACACAAAACTAAAACCAAGGATGTCAGCCAGGACAACAGCCTCCCTAGAGCTCAGGAACCTCTTCCTAGCTCATTCAGTTCCCAGTGGTTTGTAGGATTGAGGTTTCTGGGTTTTTTTTTTTTTTTTTTTTTTTTTTTGTTTTTTTGCTGGCTATTGGCTTAAGGTCTCTCCTAATAACTTGAGGCCACTCTCAGGTCCTAGCCACATGGCCCCCTCCAAATGCAGTTTGGAGAAAGATGGCTGCTCTCTTTTTTCCAGGCTAGCAGGAAAGCATCACATTGATTGATCCCACCCACGCTCAAGGAGAGGAAGTTATGCAAGGCATATACCTAGGAGGATGGAATATTGGAAGTCACCCTAGAATCTGCCTACGAAGCTTCCATTGTTGTTGGGCTCTTTAAAAATATAAGCAAAGCAAGGGCTGGAGATATAGCTCAGTTGGTAGAGTGCTTGCCTTGCATGCACAAGGCCCTGTGTTTAAAATAAATAAATAAATAAATAAATAAATAAATAAATAAATAAATAAATATACAAAGCAAGAACATACACACACAACTCTCCTTAACAGAGCAGAGACATACAATATATACTTAATTCCATCTTATTTTCTGCATTTAGTATATCTGGAGTCCATTTCATAGCAGTATATATAGTCTTCATTTCTTTTAAAGAAGCTTAGTACTTTATTAAGTGGGATATGCTATATTTTATTCAACCATTCTCCAACTGATGGCCATTTGGACTGTTTTCAATATTCCCTTTGCTATTACAAATAGTTCTGCAATGAATAACTTTGCATGTCTTTTTTTTCCCCCTCTGAGTCAAAGAAATTTGCTACATATTGCCAAATTCCCCTTTATAGAGATGATACCACTTCTCCCTTTTCTTGGCTTTCTCTCAATTTATAGAAACTCTTGGGGAGTCTAGACTTTTTTGTGTGATGTAAGTGACAAATATTTTTCCCAGTTTGTCGCTTTCTTTTGACTCTTTCTCCTTCTCCTACTCCTTTTCTAGTACTGGGATCAAACTCAGACCCTCAAACATGCTGGGCAAACACTCTGCCACATTCCACACTCCATCCCCCACCCCCCTTTTAAAATATTTTACTTTTTAGTTGTAGTTGGACGCAATACCTTTATTTTATTTATTTATTTTTATGTGGTGCTGAGGATCGAACCCAGATCCTCGAAAATGCTAGGCCAGTGCTCCACTGCTAAGCCACAACCTCAATCCCTCCATCCCCTTATTAAAACAATGTTCTCTGAGATAGAGTCTTGCTAAATTGCCCAGGATGTCCTCAAACTTGGGATGGTCCTGCCTCATACTACCAAGTAGCTGGGATTACAGGTATGTACCACCATCCACAGGTTCTTTTGATTTATTTTTTTTTAATAACCTTATTTTATTTATTTATTTATTTTTATGTGGTGCTGAGGATCGAACCCAGGGCCTTGCACGTGTGAGGCGGGCACTCTACCACTGAGCCATAACCCTAGCCCCTGGTTCTTTTGATTTATGATGACACTTTTTTAAGGAAATTTCTTAAATATGTAATATTTGTCAATACATTTTCTCTTATGACTTTTGGATTTTGCATCAGAGATAGAAAGGCTTTCCCTACTGGCTGTTTATAAAATAATAACTTTTTTATCATACTAGCATAGTTTCATTTTTCACATTTAAACTTTTGATACTCTTGCAGTTTATTCAATTATCTGGTTTAAGGTTTTTCTCAAACATCATCTTTTTCAAGTGCCTTCCCAATCTTCCATTTTTCAGTTCTTAGGAAAATTGAGGAATAAAAGTCCTAGAGAAAAATGTCAAAAAAAAAATAACTATTCTCAAATGATTATTTACAGATTTTCTCAAAGCTGTGATAAAGTAACTGCTTAATTATCTGAGCAGGTATGCAGTGCCAACTGTCAGACACATTTATTGAGCTGAACTTGAAGAACACTGAAAACAAGTTAAGTGTATTAAGAATATGAGGGTAAATCATTGATTTCAGAGTAAGAACTGTGTACTTCTTATGCTTGATTAGATGATGTTTCCTCCGGTCAACAAATGTTTCAAAACTTCAAAATCTTAATCTTCTCTTATTTTTTTCAAGTCTGGTTCTTCATTAATGTTTTTACAGAACTTTGGTTTTTAAAAATTTACATACAGTAAAATGCACTCTTTGGTATGCAGTCTATAAGGTTTTTGTTTGCTTATTTGTTCAACTTGTGGTAGTACAGATTGAACCCAGTGGTGCTCTACCATTAAGCTGCAACCCCACCCCTTTCTATTTTGAGACAGGGTCTCCATAGGTTGCCAAGGTGGCCTCAAACTTGTGATCCTCCTGCCTCAGCCTTCCAAGTACTGGGATTCCAGGCATGCACGTTCATACCTGGTTTACAGTCAATTATTTTTTTAAAATGCATAGAATTGGGCTAGGGATGTGGCTCAAGCGGTAGCGCGCTCGCCTTGCATGCGTGCGGCCCTGGTCAGATCCTCAGCACTACATAAAAACAAAGATGTTGTGTCCGCCGAAAACTAAAAAATAAATATTAAAAAATTCTCTCTCTCTCTCTCTCTCTCTCTCTCTCTCTCTCTCACACACACACACACACACACACACACACACACACATTCTCTCTCTCTCTCTCTCTCTCTCTCTCTCTCTCTCTCTCTCTTTAAAAAAATAAAATAAATTTAAAAAAATAAAATGCATAGAATTGTGTAACCAAGATTGCAATTGAGAAGATTGCAATCAAGATACAGAACAGTCTCACAAACAACTCTTTCTGGCTACCTCTCCCCATACCACCTTGGCAACCACTGTTCTGCTCTTTTCTCCTAAATTTTGCCTTTCCAGATTTCATGTCATGTAAATGGAATCCTGCTGCTATGGTCTGGAGGTTTGTGTCCTCCCCGTCCTGCCCACTTTCCAATGTTGAAACCCAATTCTCTATGTGACCATATTCATGGGTGAGGCCTTTAAGAGGTGATTCAGGCACAGGTAGAGCCTTTGTGAATGGGATTATGGCCCTCATAAAGAGGCTTGAGAGAGGTTTGCTCCTTCAACCATGTGAAGACACACACTGGGCACTATCTATGAGAAACCAGCCTAGGTAATCTGTTGTTTATAATTACCCAATGTATTGCATCACAGCAGCCTGAACTTCCTAAGATTCCTACTTATGGAGCCTTTGAATTTGGCATCTTTGACTCAATATAAATCACTTGAGATTTATTCATGTTATTATGTGTAAAATATTTTTCTTTTTAAACTCTGTAGTGTTCCATTAGACAGGTACCAGCCAGGTGCAGTGGCACATACCTAAACTCCCAGCTACTCGGGAGGCTGAGACAGAAGAATCACAAGTTTAAACCAACCTGGGCTACTTAGCGAGACCCTGTCTCAAAATAAAATTTTAAAAAGTGTTGAGGATTAGCTCAGTAGTAGACCACTTGCCTAGCATGCTCAAGGCCCTAGGTTCTGTCCTCAGTGCAAAAATGAAAACAACAAACAAATAAACAAAGGATGTATCACAATTTGCACCAGTGAAGATTATTTAGGATATTTCCAGCTTTTAGTGATCCAGATTTCCAATATATAGATCCTGCACATATTTTGTTAGATATATACCAATACAAAATTCATCTTTTTCTTTTCTTTATTTTGTGCTGTAGTTAATGATTCTTTCTCTCCTCTCCCCACCATTGCTAGTACAGTAGATACAGTTGATTTTTAAAATGTGTTTTAGTGACAGGCATGGTGGCACAAACCAGTAATCCCAGCAACTCAGAAGTTAGAAAGGCTGGGGCAGGAGGAACTCAAGTTTGAGGCCAGCTTCAACACCTTAGTGAGATCCTATCTCAAAAAATAAAAAAGGTTGGGGATGTAACCCAGTGGTAAAGTGCCCCAGGGTTCAATCCCCAGTTCAGTAATAATAAGTGTTTTTATATGCTGTGAACTTGCTAAACTTACTTATTAGTTCTAGGAACTTTTGCAGATGCCTTCAAATCTTCTATGTATGTAGACAATCATTTCTTAGCCTGCTTGCGTATCTATATGCCTTTTATATCTTTTTCTTGCCTCATTGCATTAACTAAGACTTCCAGTATGATGTTGAATAGGACTGATAACAGTGAATGCCCTTGTCATCATCGTAGTCTCAGGAAAATAGTCACCAGAAAGTAGGATATTAACACCAGTTCTTTGAAGTTTTCTTCTATTCCTCGACTGCTGGAATTTTTATCATGAATGGATGTTCAATTATGTCAAATTATTATTCTTCATGTACTAATTTGATCAAAGTATTTTTTATTCTTTAACCTGTTTATTTTTTTTTCTAAATATTTATTTTGTAGTTATAGTTGGACACAATTCCTTTATTTCACTTATTTATTTTTATGTGGTGCTGAGGATCGAACCCAGAACCTCATGTGTGTGAGGTGAGCACTCTACCACTGAGCCACAACCCCAGCCCCTCTTTAACCTGTTTATAATGATGAATTCCATTGATTGATCTTCGGATACTGAATTCACCTTGCATCTGTGGGACAAACACCCACTGGGTCATGATATGCTATCCTTTTTAGATATTGCTGGATTAGATAATGCTTATGTTTTATTGAGGATTTTGCATGTGTATTCATGAGGAATGTTGGTCTGTAGATTTCTTGTAGTGTCTTTTGCCAGTTTTGGGATCAGGATAATGTTGGTCTTTTAAAACACATTGGGAAGAATGTTATGCTCTTTTTTTTCCATAAGAGATTTTATAAAAATTGGTACAATTTTCTTCTGCAAATGTTTGGTGAAATTCACCAGTGAAATAATCTGGGCATGGAGTTTTTTCGATTAAAATGTTTTAAAAATACAAATGCACTTTCTTTAAAAGACATAGGACTCTACTTGTTATCCATTTCTTCTTGGGGGAGTTTTGGTCATTTGTTTCTTTCAGTTATGTCCACTGACATATGTGGTTCAAATTTGTAGACTTGGAATAGCTACTGCTACTAATATTTTTATCTTCTTTTTCTCCTCCTTTTCCTTTTTTTTTTTTTTTTTTTTTTTTTTTTGTCAAAGCTGTGGATCATATCCAACATGTGCATGCTAAGCACGAACTCTCTACTACTGAGCTATATTCCCAGCACCCTTAACATTTTGTTTGTTTTTTGTGGTTTTTGTTTGTTTGATTTGGTAACTAGGATTGAACCTAGGGCTGCTCAACTGTTGAACTACATCCTTAGTCCTTTTTATTTTTTATTCTGAGACATTCTGATACAGGATCTCACAAAATTGCCAAGCCTGGCCTCTAACTTGCAATCTTCCAGCTCAGCGTCCTACATTGCTGGTATTACAGATATGTGCCAATGCAACCTGCCCCCTTAATATTCTTTTAATGTCAGTAGGGTCTGCAGGTGCTATTTTCTCTTTAGTTTCTGATATTGATAATTTGTGTCTTTTCTCTTGTTTTTCTTGGTCTGAATCAAAAGCTGTGCAGGGTTGGAGATTTTACCCTACTTGCAACTTGGTAAATTAGACTGCCACAGTTTATGGATCCTGGTAGAAGACACATGACTCCTAAATTAGAAACAAAGTTCAGCTTATTACAGCAACAGCAGCAGCCAAAGTATCAGCACTTTTGTAGCAGTTTCCTCGGCACAAATTCCCACAAAGCAATACAAAGAGAACCAGATGATGACACCTGAAATTGTAGTAGATTTTGGGCGAAGAACACAAAATTTAAGGCACTAGAATCATTTTTTTTTTTTGTACCAGAGATTGAACCCAGGAGAGCTCATCCACTGAACCATATTCCCAGCCCTTTTTGTTTTTTTTAATTTTGAGATAGGGTCTTGCTAAATTGTTTAGGGCCTTGTTAAATTACTGAAGCAGGCTTTGAACTTGCCATCCTCCTGTCTCAGCCTCTGGAGCAACTGGGATTACAGGCATGCACCACTATGCCCAGCAGTCTTCCCAGTTTCTTAAGGTAGAAGCTTGGATTCTTGATCTGACACCTTTTTTTTTTCTTTCCTAACAAAATTATTTAATACTAGAACTTTGATTCTTATCACTGTTTTAGCTGTATGCCACCATATTTTGATATGTCAGAGGTGTTGCTCATGTCTTGTATATCCTTGTCATTTTCTTACTTGTTTTGTCAATTCTGAGAGAATATTGAAGTCTTCAAAATACAATTGTGGCTTTCTTCTACTAGCTTCTGATGCATATATTTTGATGCTTTGTTGTTAGATCTATACACATTTAGGATTATTATGACTTTTTAGTGAATTGAGCCTTTTATCATTGTGGAAATGTCCTTTCCTTATCAGTGGTGATTTTCCTTGTTCTGAAGTCTACTTTGGTATTAATATAGGTCTTGCTGGGGTGTTGTTTTGTTTTGCTTTACTTTCAACACTGGCGATTAAACCCAGGGACACTCTACCACTGAGCTACATCCTCAGCTATTTTTATTTTCATTTTGAGACAGGGTCTTACTAAATTGACCAGGCTGGCCTTGAACTTGTGGCCCTCCCACCTCAACCTCCACAGTAGTTGTGCCCATCTCTACTGGGTATTTTGAATGTGGCTCTCAAGGCGTATTTTTTTCTAAATATATTACTATATTTAAAATGGGTTTCTTATAGACGATATAAAGTCTTGACTGATAATCTTGTTTGTTTATGTGTATGTGTGTGTGTGTGTGTGTGTGTGTGTGTGTGAGATACTTGAGGTTGTACTCATGTATGTGAATGCTAGTTGAGCACTTTACCACTAAGCTACACCCTCAGCCTTTTTACAAATTTTTATTTTGAGACAGGTCTTGCCCAGGCTGGCCTCAAACTTGTGATCCTCCTGTCTCAGCTTCTCAGGTAGCTGCAATAAAGACCTGGGCCACTTTTCTGGCTGTTTTTATTATTTTTTAATTGGTATATTTAAACCAACAACCCATAATATAATTATTGATATCATTGGAGTTGAATCTACCATTTTATTTTTATTTTCTATTTGTCCCTCTGTTTTCCTTTTTTTTGTATTCTTTTGAATATTTCTACTCTTTCATTTTAATTGCTAATAGGCATTTTGTCTATATCTTTTATTATTTTTAATGGTCATGCTAAGAATTACAACATACTTATATATCTTTTAACCATGGGTTTATGTTAATATTAACACTTTAAGTAAAATATATTAAACATAAGTAGAAGAGACTTAAGTCTCTTGAGTCTTCCCTCCTTTTATGTTGTATTTGTCATTTTTATTATATTGAGACCATTGAACTTCCACCAGTCTTTTGCTTTCAACAGTCACACATATTTTACAGAACTTACAAGGGAAAAATACTCTGTAACATTTACCTAAACATGTGTTTGTTCCTCTGTCAACTCTGATGCTCCAGCTTTCCCTCTTACATCATTTCCCTTCTGCTTGAGGAACTTCCTTTAGTATTTCTTTTTGAGCAGGTCTGCTAGCATTGAATTGTCTTAGTTCCCCCCACCCACCCCACCCTCCACCATGATATCTTCACTTCCCCACTCTATCTAAGGCTGTTGTCAATGGCTGTAGAATTCTGGGTTAGTAGTTCTTTTCTTTAAGCCTTTAAAGGTATAGTTCCATTGTTTTCAGGGCTTTATGAGATTTTTCAAGATCTTTCAAGATTTTTTTTCTCTTTGGTTTTCAAAAGTTTAATTATCATATGTCCAATTTTGTTTCCTTTGATTATAAAATATATTTTATAACCTTATCTATTTCACCAAACTGTAAAATTTTCAGCCATTACTTTTAAAAATATTTTTATCTACACCAATCTCTTCCCATTCTGGAATTGAAATGACACAAATATTATATTTTATTGTCCTATATGTCCCTGCTGATATGTTTGGTTTTTTAAATATTTTTTCTCAGCTCTTTACAGTAGATGATTTGTACTGATCAATCTTCAAGTTCATTGATTCTTTCTCCATCATCTTAATTCTATTTTCCTATCCACTGACTTTTTTTATTTCACACATTGTATTTTTGAGTTCTAAAACTTCGATTTGACTTGTTTGTTTATAATTTCTGTTTCTCTGCTAAAAATCTCTATCTTTCATTTATTTCATTTTTACTTCATAAAGGGTGATTTATAGCAGCTGATTTAAAGTCTAATATTCCAACCTCTGGATTTTCTTGACTTAGGAATTTGGAGATACAAAGAAAGAAAGATATACTGAGTCTCAAAAGAGAAGCACTCATTAACTATTGTAATGAGGGAAAACCACCCAGAAAACTTTGGAATGGAAAACAAGCAACTCCTGAACAACCTGCCCCTGTGTCCTTGTGCCCAAGTCTTGCCCACAAAAAGTAGGATGATGTGAGGGTAAGAAAAGCCAGGGAAAAATTGCATAAGTTGGCCTTGACTCCACTTCTAGTTCAGCCCCCTGGCTATTACTACTGTCCCTCTATAAATATTAGAATCTCAGACCAAGACAAGACTTCTCACTCTTGAGATTGCTCACACTCTCTCTTTTCCTTCAAGTGTGTAATCCTCGCTTTCCTAAATAAATCTCTGCTTGTGCCTCAGTCTGTGCATGCTGAAATTCTTTTCCATTACATACATCAAGGACCCTGTCAACCTGAGTTGAGGTCTCCCTCTGTGGGACTTCCTCAGCACCTCCTCCAGTGATAATCTTGGGGTTGGCAACTTTCTATTGTCTTTTCACTTAAATATTGTTCATATTTTCTTGTTTCTTTATACAAAAAGTAATTTGAGACTGTATTCTGAACATTTCTAATATATATTATAATACAAAAACTCCTGGTCTTATTAAAATCCTCTGGAGAATATAACATTTTTGTTATTTTAACAAGCTAGCTGCCTGGTAGGTCCAAACTAAAAATTCTGTTTCTCCTTCTTTGGATAATTATTTTAAAATTTCATTTATTTGTTTGTTTATTTACTTATTTATTTACATATTGCCCCCCCAAAATCCTACAGATAAAGAACATTCTTCCTCACCTTCAGTTGATTTTAATCTAATTTTCTCTGTATCCAAATGATTTTCTCATTTGCAAAGAGCTTTCTTTCTTTTTTATTTCTTCTCTTTTTCTAATATGGCAATTGTTTATTTTTGCTTTTATACTGTCATAAAGGAGTATCATCATGTCCCTTTTTTCATGAGAGAAATAGTTCTTTGGTCAGTTAGTTTCAAAGTAAATTTTATTCTGCTTTGGGTCTACATCCCACACATGTGCCTCTCAGGGGTCAAGTCTGAACTGTGTATGATTTATGTCATGGATCAGTTCTCAATACCTCTGCTATGCAGCTTTGGACCTGTTTCATGCATACATACCTCAGGTTCAAGATATAAGATTCTAATTTGGCACTTCCTTCCACAAAGTTTAAGAATTATAGGGATGTTATAATAATAAGACATTTTTTTCCCTTACTATTCCTTGTGGCATTGTTTTTACTCTCCTACCATGTCAGCTTAATAATGATTTATACTTGAGTCACAAATCTACTATGTTAGAGTTTGGATCTGAAATGTCCTGCAAAGGCTCATGTGTTGAAGGCTTGGTCCCCAATGCAACAATGTTCAGAGGTGGGGCTTTTGAGAAGTGATTGGATCATGAGAGTTCTGACTTCATCAAAGGATTAACAATTGAATGTAGTATCAGGAAGCGATGGAAACTGCAAGATGTGAGGCCTAGCTAAAGGGAGTGGGTCCTTGGGATCATGCCCTCAGGGATTATCTTGTCCTGGGCACACCTACCCCCATCCCCCAACAACCTTCTACATGATGTTCTGCCTCAACTCAGGCCCAGAAAAATAGAGCTGGTTGATTGTCAACTGAAACCTCTGAAAACATGAGCCAAATAATTTTTTTCTGCTTCAAGTTGTTTATGTCAGTTATTTTGGTCCCAGCAATGGAAAGCTAGATACATCCTAAAACTGACTTTGTTCTTTCTGTTGTTAAAAAAAAAAAAGAAAATCATATTAAGATTTTATTAGCCAGGTGTGGTGGCATACACCTGTAATCCTTGGAAGGCTGAGACAGGAGGATGGCAGGTTTGAAGCCAGCCTCGGCAATGGCAAGGTGCTAAGCAATTCAGTGAGACCCTGTCTCTAAATAAAATACAAAATAGGGCTGGGATGTGGCTTCATGGTTGAGTGTCCCTGAGTTCAATTCCAGGTACAAAAAAAAAAATTATTTATCATTGGGGAAATAAAAACTTTCCATTACAAGGATAAACTAAAGGAATTCATGAGTACTGAATCAGCACTACAAAGAATATTTAAAGATTAACTGGACACAGAAGAACCCAAAACAAACTCCAAATCTTCCAAATAGACTAAGATTACTAGAAGAGCAGCCAATTAAATGAAAATCAAGACAGAATTAAGTATAGCAAACAAATCAAAATGACAAGAAACTACAAACACATTATCCATTATAACACAGAATATAAATGGTCTCAATTCCCTAATTAAAAGGCATATATTAGCAGAATTGATCAAAAAATAAGATCCAACTATATGCTATTTGTAAGACTGATCTAATAGGCAAAGATGCCCATAGGCTGAAATTAAAATCCTGGGAAAAAATATCCCATGCAAATGAAATCCAAAAACCAGTAGGAGTAGCTATTCTGATATCTGACAAAGCAAATTTCAAGCCAAAATTAATCTGAAGAGACAAAAAAGATCACTATATACTTACAGAGGGAAAATCCAACAAGAAGTTATAACAACAGTGAATATATATGTCCAAAATGTTAGTGCCCCTAATTATGTAAAAACAAAATAAAATAATCTTCCTGACATTAAAGCTCAGATATACCCCAATACAATAATATTAGGTGATTTCGACACACCCTTATCACCAATAGACAGATCATCCAAACGTAAAGTCAATAAAGATATTTCCAACCTAAATAATTTTATAAATCAATGGATATAATAGACATCTACAGAATATTTCATAGCAAAACAGCTAAATTTACATTCTTCTCAGCAGCTTATGGAAAATATTCCAAAATAGATCACATTCTAGGTCACAATGTAAATCTTAGTTTAAAAAAAGAAAGAAAGAAAGAAAAGATATAATCCTGTACATTCTATCAGATCACAATGGAATTAATTAGAAATCAAAAGCAAGAAAAATAATAGAAACCACATTATCACATGCAGTTTGAAAAATATTCTTTTAAATAAAGAATAGATCAGAAAAGCAATGAGAGAAGAAATCAAGAAATTATTAGAAACAAATGAGAACAGAGATATAACATCAAAATCTCTGGGACAACATGAAAGCAGTTCTAAGAACATTTATAACATTGAGTACCTACATTAACAAAATAGCAATTCAAAATAAATAAACTCATACACCTCAAGGCCTTATAATAGGAAACAAACTCCAAAATTAGAAGACAGGAAATAATTAAGATCAGAGCTGAGGTTAATAAAATTGAAGATTAAAAAAATACACAGTATCAATGCAACAAAGAGTTGGTTCTTCAAGAAGATAAATAGGACTGATAAATCCTTAGCCATACTAACCAAAAGAAAGAGAGAAAAGACACAAATAAACAAAATTAGAGATAAAAAGGAGATACAACCACAGACAGTTCTGAAATCCAGGGGGTCATTAGAAACTATTTTGAAAATTTTTACTTCAATAAACTAGAAAATCTGGAAGACATTGACAAAGTTCTAAACACATAGGAGTTGCCCAAATTGCACCAGGAAGACACAGAAAACCTAAACAGACAAATATCAAGTAATGAAATTGAAACAGCAATTAAAAACCTTCCAACACAGAAAAGCCCAGGGACCATAGGGATTCTCAGCTAAGTTCTACCAGACCTTTAAAGAAGAACTAACACCAGTTTTTCTCAAATTATTCCATGAAATTCAAAGGGAAGGAACACTCCCAAATACATTCAATGAAGTCTATATAACACTGATACCAAAATCAGACACAGATACATCAAGGAAAGAAAACTACAGACCAATATTCCTGACGAACATACATGCAAAAATTCTAAATAAAATATTATCAAGCCACGTTCAAAAACACATCAAGAAGATACTATACCATGATCAACTAGGTTCCATCATAGGGATGCCAGAGTGGTTCAACATATGCAAATCAATAAATGTAATTCACTACATAGATAGAATTAAGGACATATGATCACCTCAATCATATGATCATCTCAATAGATGCAGAAAAGACCTTTGATAAAGTCCAATACTTGTTCAAGTTAAAAACATTGGAGAAATAAGGATAGAAATAACTTACCACAACATTATAAAGGCTATTTATGACAAACCTACAGTCAACATCATACTGAATGGATAAAACCAGAAAGTATTTCCTCTAAAATCAGAAACATAAGGATACCCTCTCTCACCACTTTTATTCAATATCATTTCTGAAACACTAGCCAGAGCAATCAGGCAAGAAAAGAAAGTTAAATAAATATAAATAGAAAAAGAAGTTAAATTATATGTTTTCTAATGACATGATCCTATACCCAGAAGACCCCCAAAAAAGAATCCACAAGAAGATTTCTAGAGATGTTAAATGAGTACAACAAAGTAGCAGAATGTAAGATCAACATTCATAAAACATTTCCTTTATTCCAACAGTGATACTGCTGAGAAAGAAAGCAGGAAAACTATCCCATTCACAGTATACTAAAAAATAAAATTTGGAGGAATTAATCTAACCAAAGAAGTTAAAGATCTCTGCAATAAAAATTATAGAAAGCTGAAAAAAAAATCTTAGAAGATGGAAAGACTTTCCACATTCTTGGATAGGCAGAATTAATATTGTCAAAATGACCAAACTACCAAAAGCAATATACAGATCAATGCAATCTCTATCAAAATACCAATTATATTCCTCACAGAACTATACAAAACAGAACTAAAATTCATTTGGAAAAATAAAAGATGTGGAATAACCAAAGCAATATTGAGCAAGAAGAGTGATGCATGATGCATCACAATACCTGATCTCAGATTACACTACAGAGTTATAGCAGTGGAAACAGCAGCTACTGGCATCAAAATAGACATGAAGATCAATAAAACAGAATAGAAGACACAGGCACAAACCCACATATTTACACATCTGATACTTGACAAAGATGCCAAAAATATATATTGGAGAAAAGATAGCTTTTTTTTTTTAACAATTGGTGCTGGGAAAAATGAACATCCATATATAGAAGAATAAAAATAGATGCCTATCTCTTACCCTGCACAAAAGTCAAATCAAAGTAGATAAAAGACTTAGAAATTAAATCAGAGCTGGGAACAGTGGCACACATCTGTAGTCACAGCAGTTCAGGAGGCTGAGGCAGGAAGATCTCAAGTTAAAAGCCAGCCTCAGCAACGTAGCGAGGCCTTGTGCAACTTAGCAAGACCCTGCCTCAAAATAAAAAATTTTTAAAAAGGCTGGGGATGTGACTCAATTGTTAAGCACCACTGGGTACAATTTCCTATACCCCTCAACAGAAAGAAAGAAAGAGAGAGAGAGAGAGAGAGACAGAGACAGAGAGAGAGAGACAGAGAGAAAGAAGAAAGAAAGAAAGAAAGAAAGAAAGAAAGAAAGAAAGAAAGAAAGAAAGAAAGAAAGAAAGAAAAATTAGACCAGAAACTTTGCTACTGCTAGAAGAAAACATAGGGTCAACACTCCATCATATTGGCACAGGCACCAACTTCCTAAACAAGACCCCTAAAGTTCAAGAAATAAACCCAAGAAACAGTAAGTGAGATAACATCACTTAAAAGCTTCTAAAAAAGCAGAGGAAATGATTAAGAGTATGAAGAGTGAGCCTACCAAATGGGAGAAATCTTTGCCAGCTGCTCCTCTTCTGGGGGATTTATAACCAGAATATATAAAGAACTCCAGAATCTTAACACCAAAAAGCAAATAATAAATGGGTAAAAAACCTAAACAGACAGAGATCCAAAATGGCGGAATAGAGGCGGTCATGTTCCTGGCTACTCAATGGCATGAAACCAAGAAAGCACACAGGCAATTTCTCTACAAATGCAACATTTACCCCTGTAATAAATTCTATTACATTGGTCATCACAGGGAGAAAGTAATTACTAAGAGAAAAAAGAGGAGAAAGCTTCAGGTGGGATAAAACAGGCAAAAACTTTTTTATGTTATTAATTCTCCTAGAGGTCCTTGATAATTAGTATCATCATTCTCATTTTTCTTCCATTGAGAGGATTTCCCAGAAAGTGGAAGAGTTTGCCTACATTTACACTGAGAGTTAAGCAGCAGATCCAGGTCATGCAGGAAATCAGAGAGAAACATGATGCAATGAAAAAAGTGTGACTAAGAAGTTAGGAAAACTGGCTTTGCTATTTATTAAACCTGTGTTAAATTTCAGGACATAACCCAGGGAGCTGCAGAAGGATGAAGAAGATTAGACTATCACAGAGCTGATTCCTTTTATCTAACTCAAAACATTTCAGGGACTCTTATCTAAACTCTTTCCTTTCCCCTCCCCCTTCCTCTCCTCAATCTCTAGTAACCACTATTCTACTCTTTTCTTCTAAGATCTACTTTTCAGTTTCCACAAACGAGAACATGAGGTATTTGTCTTGCTGTACCTGACAATTTTATCTATTTTGACATAAATGACAGGATTTCATTCTTTCAGGGGCTGGATAATATTCCATTGTGTATCCCTACCACATTTTCTTTATGCATTCACCCATTGATGGACACCTTGGTTTAGTTCATATCTTGGCTATTGGGAATTGAACTGCAATCAACATGAGAACCCAGGTATCTTTTTGATATTATTTCAATTCTTTTGACTGTATGCTCAGAAGTGGGATAGCTGGTTCTGAGTAGTTCTACTTTTCATTTTATTAGGAATCATGATCTTGTTTTCCATGGTGATTATACTAAATGACATTTCCACCAAGAATGCTTGAGTATTCCTCTTTCTCTGTATCCTCCCAGCATTTGTTATTTTTTGTCTCTTTTTAAAATATTTTTTGAGTTGTAGATGAATATTTATTTATTTATTTATTGGAGCTGGGGATTGAACCCAAGACCTTATACACATGAAGCAAGCACTCTACCAACTGAGCTATATCCCCAGGTCCATTTTTTGTCTTTTTGATAATAGTCAATTTAATGGGTGAGGTGACTTCTTATTATAGTTTTGACTTTCACTTCCCTGGTGATTAGTGGTATTAAGCATTTTTTCACTTATTCATTGGGCATTCGTCTGCTTTTGAGAACTATCTATTCAGCTACTTCATCCATTTTTAAAAAAGATTATTTGGGGTTTTGCTATTGAGTTCACTTTGGATCATAATCCCTTGTCAGATAAAGAATTTGCAAATGGTTTCTCCCATTCTGAAGATTGTCTCTCCTTTCTGTTGTCTTCTTTGCTGTGCAGAAGTTTCTTCATTGGATATAATACCACTTGTCTATTTTTGTTTTTGTTGTCTATGCTTCGGGGGTCTTATCCAAAAGATCTTTATTTGCACCAATATCTTGAAGTTACTCTGCTTTCTTCTAGTAATTTCATAGTTAAAGGTCTTTGATCCATGAGTTCAGTGACTTCTCAAGAATGAAATAATGAGGGGCTGGGTTGTGGCTCAGTGGTAGAGCACCTGCTTTGCATGGGCGAGGCACTGGCTTCAATCCTCGGCACCACATCAAAGTAAATAAATAAAATAATGGTACTGTATCCATCTACAACTAAAATAAACAAAAAAATTTAAAAGAATGAAATAATGAAGCAAGGTCATCAAATAAACCTGAAGTATTTCTAAGAGGAACCAAATTGTTTATAAGTTACTACTTCTGAAATTGTAAACCTTCATACTATTACAATTATACATTTTCCTACTTCTCATTTTTTTTCCAGCACCCCACACATTTTGAAGGGAGAAGAAAAGCTATGATATGTGAGAAGTACTGTAAGCGAAATCCAAATATCTAACCTTGCTGTTTGGAGCAAATGGTACATATTCAAACTGTTCCCATTTTTTCCCCACTGGTGAGTCAATGGGAAAAAATATAGCATGCCCCATTGTTATGTACATCTATGATGGACCAATTTTTTTAAATGTGGAAAGAGAAAGAAAAAAATTAAAACCATATTATAAACATGTATGAATATGTCACAATGAAATCCACTATCCTATATAATTAATATACACCAATAAAAAGAATGAAATTCTTTCTTAAGATAGCAAGCTAAATGGGATAAAAAAATATAATTGCATTGTCCTACCAACAAATTGCTAACAAGTGTGATTAGCATAAGCATTTTTTCACATCAAATAGAATAAGGCTTCACTAATAAAATGAAGAGCATAATAGACATCTGATATGAAAACAACTGCTTTTAAACATATCATTACCCTAAGTACATGTATGAAGACACAGATGGTGTGACTCTACTTTGTGTACAAACAGAGATATGAAAAATTGTGCTCTATATGTGTAATATGAATTATAGTGCATTCTGATGTCATACATAACAAATTAGAATAAAAAAATCTCTTTAAAAAACATATAAGAAAGGAATAGAATTATCTTGCATGATTCAACGTGGGTTTATGCTCATTTGCTGGCTATGTGATCTTGGATAAAATACTTAACCTTTCTGAGTCCAGCTTACCTGAATTATAAAATTGGAAGAACAATAGCTATGTTATGTATAATTGGTTAGAATTTGATGTCTATCACTGTTAATTCATGTTTGGTGACTATGAATTCAAAGTCAGTAAAAGAGAATATGTGCATTGGGAGAGGACTGGGGATAGAATTCAGGGGCACATCACCTCTGAGCTACATCTCCAGGCATTTTTCTTTGTTTAAATTTTTAAACAGAGTCTTGCTAAATTGCTCAGGCTGTCTTCACACTTGTGATCCTCCTGCCTCAGCCTCCCAAATCAGAAGGATTTCAGGTATGTGCTACCATGCCCAGCAAGTACATGCATTTGTCTGAAAAAATGTCCTTGAGGAGAATTTATTCTAGCCATATATTATTTTATAAGTTTAGTAAAACGGAAGGGTATCTTAAAATATTATCACCTAAGGCAGAAAAACAAATCTTTTAAAATAATGTTTTCCTACTTCAATATCTCATTTTATTAGATTAGGTTAAATGTTTCTAAAAGGACCTGAATATAATAATGCACTAAAGTTTGTCTATAGCTGGCCTCAAGCTTTTGCTGACACTTAATGAAATCTGTTTAATTACTCCAGTAGCCCCCGTGTTGGCTGCTGTGCTGGGGTCACTGGAAAACTTGACCCTGTGGTGCTTGGGATACAAGAACATCTTCTGCTGATTGAAGGCTACACCCTGTGGAAATGTTTTAATGTGGTCCTTGAAGCATGTCCTAAGAAATGCTGTCAACACATATTCTTCCTTGTCAGGCCTTTATTTGGTCAGGAATACTCCAGAGTTCTGTCTTTCTGCCTGTGGTTTACCACATTGTCTCCTGTTTGCTTTCACATTGGGTTTAACTGTGTTCATTGAAGCAGAGGGAGCTGAATTAGAGGGACATCATCAGCACCACTCTCCCAGAGGAAATTCCCCATCAGATAAATCACTAAACCAGCTACCACATTCTGATCACAGAAGTCACATCCTTGCCACCTGATCAGTCACTTGCAGAAAAACACATTCCCCACATGGTGAGCTAAGGGACGAGCCCAATGAACCACGTGGAAATCTGGAGTTGATCATAAACCCCAGTATTAAGAATTTCAAAAGCAGAGGAAAAGGCAACCATGAAAGGCCAACTTACTCAGAATTCATACCATCACAGGCAAGTTGTAAAAATAACAAAAGATTTTTGATTCTACTGTTTAACATAAACTAAAATCCACGGCTGAGTACTTATTTTAAAAAAATCCAGCTAGATATGGTAACACTTGCCTTCAATCCCAGCTACTTGGGAGGCTGAGGCAGGAGGATCACAAGTTTCAAGGCAGCCTGGGTAACTTAGCAAGACCCTGTCTCAAAATAGAAAATAGAATTAACTCAGCAGTAGAGTGCTTGCCTAGCATGTGCAAAACCCTGGGTTCAATCCCGAGTACCTTTTTTTGTTTTGTTTTGTTTTAAATCTGAAATTGATAAAACATAAATAACACAGGAAAAAAAAACCTCTAAATGAACTTGTATTTAGCAGTGACATTTTAGATTTGACAACAAAGGCATGATCCATAAAAGAAAGAATTGATAAGCACTTACCTAGAATGTGTAAGGTCCTGGGTTTGATCCCCAGCACTAGAAGAAGAAAAAATAAATAAATGTAAGTCAGCTCACAAAGCCAAAAACAAGCCACATCTTGGTAAAAAAAAAATTAAAAAAAAAAAATTTGCAAAAGATATACCTTATAAAGATTGTTACCCACAATATTCAAAGGGCCATTTAAAAAACTCAACAATTAAAAACACCCAAATTTTAAAAATGAGTCAAAGACCTTTATACAGATGTGATTAAAGAAGATATACAGATAACAAATAAGCATATGAAAGATGCCCCACATGCCAGGCACGGTGGCTCATGCGTATAATCCCAACAGCTCAGGAGACTGAGACAGGAGAATCGCAAGTTCAAAGCCAGCCTCAGCAACTTAGCAAGACCCTAAGTAATTTAGGGAGACCAAATCTCTAAATAAAATATAAAACAAGCTGGGGATGTGGTTCAGTAGTTAAGCACCTCTGGGTTCAATCCCTAGTACCAAAGGGGAAAAAAAAAAAAAGAAAGAAAGGAAAGATGCCTCACATCATATGTCATCATGAAAATTCAAATGGAAACAAAAATACAAAGATACACGTGGCCAAAATCTAGATACTGACAACAGGAAACTGGCAAGGATGTAGAGCAAGAGAAATGTATTTCTTCTTGATAGGAATGCAAATTCACACAGCCACTTGGGAAGACAGTTTGGTCACTTCTCATTAGACTGAATTTAACTCTTATCATATGATTCCATGACCACATTTTTTCATACCAAAGGAAATAAAGCCACATGGCCACATAAAAACTTGCACATGGATGTTTATGGCACTTTTATCCATAATTTCCAAAATTTGGAAACAACCAATATATCCTTTAGTAGCAAGTGGTTAAAATAAACTGTAGTACATCTTGACAACGAATATTATTCAGCACTAGAAACTAGCAAATGATCAAGCCATGAAAAGATGCAGAGGAAAATTAAATGCATATTAGGAAGTATAGAAGCCAGTCTGAAAAGGCTACCTACTATGCCATTCCAACTACATGACATTCTGCAATCAAATTATTTTAAGAATGGAGAATATTCCAGTATATGCAGAAGTAACTTGGTACGTCCACAACAACAAGTTGTGGAGTAAAGTGAGGCTCACATTTCTTTGAAAAACAGTAGACTTTTAGAAATGTGATCATCAGAGGAAATCTTACATTTTTTGTTCAAATAATTCTTTTTTATAGTTCAGTTTATAGTTAATCCAAATAATAGCTTCAAAACCATTCTCTACACTTTAACATATTTGAGGTAAGCTGGAATACTTGTAGTGCCTTTTTATTTTAGATACTAATTACTCCTTGCATATTCAGCAATGACACAAAATTGAATTTGTCTTTCCTAATTCCAGAATATTATGAGAGAATGGATTTTCTCAACTCAACAGTAATGAGTAAGAACCATAGAACCATGGTGGACTTTCCTCTCTCTCTCTCTCTCTCTCTCTCTCTCTCTCTCTCTCTCTCTCTCTCTCTCTCTCCCTCCCTCTCACACACACACACACACACACACACACACACACACGCACACAAATCTTTAATACTAGGAATGAACCCAGGAGCACTACTGAGCTACATCCCTTTTTTATTTTTGATTTTGAGACAAGTTCTCACTAAATTGCAGAGGTCTTTACTAAATTGCAAAGGCTGGCCTTGAATTTGCAACCCTTCTGTCTTAGCCTTCCAAGTCACTGGGATTACAGACATGTGTCACAGTTTCCCAGCTGGCCTTTCTCTTTTGCTCTGCTTCCTCACCAACAGCAATGTGGAACATAAGAATAGTTTTCTCGGGCTGGAGATGTGGCTCAGCAGTAGCGCGCTCGCCTGGCATGCGTGCGGCCCGGGTTCGATCCTCAGCACCACATACCAACAAAGATGTTGTGTCCGCCGAGAACTAAAAAAAAATAAATATTAAAAATTCTCTCTCTCTCTCTCTCTCCTCTCTCACTCTCTCTTTAAAAAAAAAAAAAAAAAAGAATAGTTTTCTCCCAAAAAAGTTCAGGACATTGACAGACCTATGGGCAGGAGGACACTGAACCACAGAGGTGATAGTGTCTGGACCAAAAAGAAAATATATGTAGCAAATATCCATAAACTTGAAATAACCTTAACAAGAAATTCTCAAGACAAATGTAAGCACAACAATTTTTAAAAATTGGAATTTGAAGTCATGCATAGTAGTGCCCACCTGTAATCCCAGTGGCTCAGGAGGCTGAGGCAGAAGGATCTCAATCGAGTTCAAAGCCAGCCTCTGCCCCAGTGAGGGTCTAAGCAACTCAGTGAGACCCTGTCTCTAAATAAAAAATACAAAAAAGGACTGGAGAGGTGGCTCAGTGGTTAAGTGCCCCTGGGTACAATCCCCAGTACCAAAAAAAGAAATTGGGATTTGAAAAAACAAAAGACATACAAAAGGCAATTCTGAAAATGCTTTAGGTGAAATCAAACTAACCTATAAATTCATTTCAATTTCTAGCTGTTAACAGTGGTTACCTCTGAGGAGTAGAGCTAGGGGAAACATTTACAATACTTAAGACAGATAAATCTCTCTAATAGCGATTGATAAAACAATAACTCAATAGAAAAACATGGACAAATGATATGACCAAACTCACAGAGGAGGAAATACACATTGGTCTTAAGTATATGAAAAGAGATTTAGCCTCATTCATAATAGGAAAAATATACAATAATACACTTCTAAGATTTTCACATATCAAATTAGCAAAAACCAAAGTTTTCTAACACACTATCAGCAAGACTGTGGGCAAACAGAAACTACTGAACATTGGTTTCTTCTTCTCTCCTCTTGCTCTTCTTCTTCTTCTTCTTCCTATTATTAGTAGTATCATTATTATTTTGTGGCACTAGGGATTGAACCCAGCAGCACACTACCGCTGAGCTTCAACTCCAGTCCTTTTTTTTCTTCTTTTCTTTTCTTTTTCCTTCCTTCCTTCCTTCCTTCCTTCCTTCCTTCCTTCCTTCCTTCCTTTCTTTCTTTCTTTCTTTCTTTCTTTCTTTCTTTCTTTCTTTCTTTCTTTCTTTCTTTCTTTCTTTTTTCATTTTAACACAAGCCCTCACTAAGTGGCCCAGGCTGGCCTTAAAATTTCATTCCTCATATCTCAGCCTCCAAAGTCTCTGGGATTAGGTATGTGCTGCCAATCCTAGCTCTATTTTTTTTTTACATATTTAGAAATCATTAAAGAACCTATGGAGTGAAATTTATGATAACTATCAAAATTACAAATGCAGTCAGGCTAGGTGGCAGCTCACGCCTGTAATCCCAGCAATTCTGGAGGCTAAGACAGGTGGATTGCAAGTTCAAAGCCAGCCTGGGCAAATTATCATGATCCTGTCTCTAAATAAATAAATAATAAGGGGCTGGTATGTAGCTTAGTGCTAGAGCACCCCGTGTTTAATCCCCAATACCACCCCCAAAAAATTACAAATGCATATGCACACTTATATTATACACACTTCCTGCAGATATACTCAACTGTGGACAAAATGACACCAGATAAATTGTGTAAACACTGTCTAAAATAGTAAAAGATTCTAAACAACAAATCTACTGTCTTTTAATTGAGTACTAATAAAGTAAGAAATATCATACAACTAAATATTATTCAGCTGAAAAGTAAATTAAAAAAAATCTTTATATGTTAATATTGGGAAAGTTCCATGATATATTGTTCATTAAAGAAATTCAGGTACATAAGAGTGTTTAAATATCCTAGTGTTTGTATATAAGATGGGAGAAATGTTTATGTCCATATTTATGAATATTTATGACAGTGACTACTTGAAAAAAGGAGGCTGAGGCAGCAGGAAATATAAGGGAAAACCAAAAGTAGAAAGGAAAATTTTCATCATATATCTTTTTAAAACTTTGAATTTTTTAACAATGTTAATACATTATCTACTGAAAAATTTTAAATAAAATCTTAATTAGACATTTTTTCTAGATAAATTATTTGAAAACAAGACTTTTTTGTGATGAAATGACTTTGCAAATGTATTTATGACTATCCCTGTTTTTCAGTAGAATCATGGTCAAAGCAATTGCATTTCAATTAGTAATATTGGCTGCTCTCTCATATTTTACTTTAAAAAATTTTATCACATTATTATAATTTAACAAATAAAAACTTTCAAATAACTAGAACATATAAATCTCTCTTGACATTCAAGCAGGTGCAGGAAAATAAAGGGGGAAATAGATTTTATATTATATTGTATATGCATACACAATGCATATTTATAAAGGAAATGAGGTTAACCTTTTTTGGAATTGAGGTTAATTTTTAAACAATATTGTGCTATCTCAATGCTTTATTGTTGGCTTAAACTTGTCATACAACCAACATATTCCACAACTAATTGATTCTTGTTCACATATTAAAAAAATGGTGTCTGTTTGAACAATGCTGTATTTACTCACTAGAAAAAAAAAATAGCATTGAACTTAATGGACTACTGCCCTTGAAGAAATGTAATGAACTGCTCTACAGAGAAAAGATACATGTTGGCTACCACTATAGCCTAATGGTGACAGAGAGAGGACTTGGAATAAGACCCATCTAGATTGAATTCACTGCATATATGACCTTGAGGGTATTTTTTCATAGGGGACTGTTTCCTTCACACAACAGAGTCCTCCCAGGATTGTTTAAATAATGCATATAAATGGGTTAGCAAAGAAGACACTACTTATGCTCAAAGAAAGAGGATTACTTTCATTTAAAATCCTTTACTTTTCAAAGGTCTCTCTCCACATTCATATGAATATACATGCTGAAGAGAAAACAAAAAGGAGAAGAAAAATATAAGATATTTAGAAAAATAGAGCAATCTGGCTTCTGAGGAACAATGAGTGGGAGACAGAAAAAGACCCTCCCAGTTAGACACCTCTCACCAAAGGAGACCATGAGTAGTCCCAAAGCTCTGTGGAGGAAGTTAGTGGATTCCTTAGGTTAATCCCCTGAGAACGTGCAAATATTTCTAGGAGATTAATCCATTAACTGTTAACATTTAGCACGGCACATTAAACAAATATGAGTTAGCAGCTAGTGGCAGAGTTCATCTTAAAGAACAATTTCTATTGGTGAAATACAGAATTCTGGTGTGTCCTTTCAGGGGTGGAAAGTATCTTTGGGGCAGAGCTTAAATGAGATAGGAATAAGACAAAGATAGCAAAACTCTTCTGCACAAGAAAAGAACAAGGATTTGTGAGGTTTGGAACTAACTGGGAATGAAGAGAGAACTTGGAACCAGGAAAAAGGGAGCTCTGGGTCTCAAGCCAGAGAAGACAGCAACTCCCTGGTGACAGGAAGAGTTTTGGAGAATATAAATGTTGAAATTCAATTATAAGTGGTTTGTGCAGGTTCATGACTCCAAACCTCACAGAGACTACACACAGAGCCCTGAACTGACAGGAGTTTAAGCACTGAAGGGATTTGGACAACGTGCAGCAAGAAGATACATGTGGAAGTGGGCAGAAGACACAGAGAGTAGGATAAAGTAAAATGGAGAAAGAGACTTCCAGAAACTTCCAGAAAGGTAAAATACAAGAGTCTAGGTCTGGCACACAAGATCCCTCAAAAAGGCCTAAGAGAGGGGGGAAAGGTGGCAAGGTTGCCTCATATTTCATCTCATATTGGATGAAAGGTTGAGTTTCTTTAATTAAATCTTCAAGTGTGGAGAGTCCTAGCTGCGGGTTGATTGTACTAGCTCTCCTTCCTCCCAGCTCTCTAACATCTAATGCAAAACTAAAAGCAGAACCCAGAAGGCCTAGCACCCAGGGAAGACAGGAAAAAAGGCAATACACAAGTTTCAGGTTAGAGCAGAAAACTTGGGAGGGATAATATGTAAAGCATCAAATGGGGACATCTTAACAGGAGGTAATTGTACTGAAGAGAGAAGGGGACCTGTGGTTTGAGCAGACCTGCAGAGATTACAAATCAGCATTTTAAATATTCTTCATCTAAATTTAAGTTTGCATATGTTATGTGAGTAAGTGATCAAATATCAAATTGCCTGTGATACACTACTGAAAGGAAAATATTCAATCTGTAACATGACAAATACAATAAAAAATAAACCTGGAATTTTTTAAAAAATGAAAATGGTCCTTTTCCCTCTCAGCAGTCCACTTAAAAGAGTTAAATTAAGACAGGAAATGATCATATCAGCCTTAATTCTTCTCAGTTATTAATTGAACACCTTCTTGGAAACATGCAGATAAAAGTCCCACCTTGGAGAATTTGAGATAAGAGTGAATGGAATGGAAGAGAAATTAGCCAGTTCACACTCACAACCATCATGCTCTGTTTGTTCAAAGCTTCCTACAGATGCATAATATTAAACTGAACCTTTAATACATTCTGATGTGGGGGAGCCTACAATCATAAGGTCTGTACTTGAGTCTACACTTATCTTTGTACATAGGGCCATAAAACTAGATGAACAGCAAAAGGCTGTTGTGAAACAAGATAAATGAGAGTTCCATTATTACAAAGAAATTCAAGCTGCTTCCTATGATGAAAAATACATAGGTATACATATCCACTATAGATTTCCTAAGTATAGTAGATCTCATAATGCATTCATTTACAGGCATATTAATGTGATGAAAGAAATGATGAAATTTGGTTCTTTGCATGAAGAAAGACTGGTTATTAAATAGTAAAACTGGCCAGATGTCCAGTGATCCTAAAAATAAGTAAATTTCCACTGTGAAACCCATCACCTCACAGGTAATAATGAGAGAAACACTCTATGGAAAACATCCACCAAGAAAAAGCCAAAATAATTCCCTTCATTTGACCATTAACCCATCAAAACTTCATGGAATGTGGTTACTGTATTTATGCACTACTTATATTCAGTAAATCATACATGCTGTAGCCTTCTTAAACAATGAGAAAGAGACAGACCCACAGACTTTCATGGGATCTGCTCTCTAATAGGAAGTCAAATATCAATGTAAATCTTCAGAATTCTGAGGAATTTTCTACTGAAATCAACAGCTGCCAACACAGACTGACCTTAGAAATAGGTTATATCTTAGTCCCCTTTGACTCCTCAAAACATTTGTTTTTAAAATCTAGTGTCTTAAAATGAATCACTTTGTCCTTTAAAAAAATAAATCCAAAGGGATTGTAATCCTATACATTAATTCTGAGAGACTGATTATCAACTACAGAAAAAATAAAAAGTTATTTTTAATGAAAATTGAACCAATATCAATGCAAGCCATAAAAAATCTTTGAAGTCTTGATCAGCAGAATGTTATGGAAACCATACCTATTTGATACCACCAAATATAACTTATCTTTTCTTTTTCTGTGCTTTGCATATGGTGCCAGGCTTGGTAATACAGTGCAGATACTTGCTATGCTTCCTAGAAGTTGTCTGAAAACAATTGTCTTCCCATCCACAGTCTTCCCAAGAGCAAAGTGTCAGTGGAACAATACCGACAATGGGTGACTTGCTTTAAAACATGAAACTGAAAGTTATAGCCTACAAACAAACCACTTTACCAGAGGTTACATATTAATAATAGATGTTAATGAATGCTAACATTCATTATGGAAATTCCAAAAACAAAAGGTACAGAGTTCTGTACCTTAGCATCCTCTCATCATAATGCACAACACTACACTTTAGAGTTTTCAAAGACATAGATGATTCTAGATGGTAAGATAGATAAGAATGTATATTATTCCTTTACCAAAAAAGAAAAACCCTTGTTTATTGTTCTACAAAAGTAAAGCTGTTTAACTAGTAGAGCAGCTATTAAAAAAAAAAAAAAAAACAAAAACACACCAGCTGTGATTTTTTAAGTTTTTGAAGCGTTACTTCAAACCAACACTAGAATCTACTTTACAAAGTGTAACTGACCCTGTTGAGTGGATCAAAAGGAGGATCTGATCTAATAGAAACCTCTTAGATTTTAGCCTTGACCCTTTCTTTCCTCACTTCTACTTTGAGAAGGAAAAAATAGAGGCAGGCCTTGGGTAGAAAATTGGCAAGGTTCTGGTTCTTTATTTTGTATTGTATTTCTTGAAAATAAAAATAAGGAAAAAAGAAAATACAATAAAATATATATAAAGTTTTAAAAAGTCTAAGCAAAACCATACTTTGGAATTAAAAAGAAAAAAAAAAAGCAAAAGACCCTCTATGGGTATGTAACAAGAGCTGAGCATAAATTTTAACAGAACTAACTAAAACTTGTTAGCTTAACCTCTCCTGCTCTCTCCTCAGCCCGTCTACCTCTCTGTTCCCTTTGTTCACCCGCATCCAGCAGCCTTCTCTGGGGCCGCCTGCCTGGCTACCCTGGAGTGAAAGGACGCATAGTTTTCATGTACTCACATACTTTTGTACCTCTTCAATCAAAATTTTAAAAGTAAGATCGTACTGACATGCAAACTGTTTCTGCCTTCCATTTACAATTTTAAATAGACCGATTTCCCTCCACAGGGTGGAAAGAAAAAAATCCAAGTCTACAGTTACTCAGTGTGCTTGGAGTTTTTGCTACAGGTGAACAGATATTGCCATCTACTGTTGAGAAAACATAAAATGGCCAAACCAAAAGTTTTCAGCCTTGTTGAGGTTTTGAAGGATCATAAGTTTAAAATGGTGGTGGTGGTGCGGGGAAATGGCCTAAAGAAAATAGTCAGTTTCTTCTTACTTCTATAGCTATTTAGTATTCATAAAGTATTTTAGAACTAAACAAAATAGAAAGTAAAATAAGTCAGAAAACATTTCTTCCTGCTGGGCATACTGTCATTCACCTGTAATCCCAGTGACCTGGGAGGCTGAAACAGCAGGATTATAAATTCAAGGCCAGCCTGAGCAACTCCATGAGACCCTGTCTCAAAATTAAGAAATAAAAAGGGCTAAGGATGTAACTCAATGGTAAGGCACACTGGGGTTCAAACCCCAGTACCAACCAAAAAAATTAAAAAAAATATATATATATATATATCTTGCTATGCTATATATAATTATTCTTACTTTTGATTAAAGGCTGAAAACAAATCATGTTTCCATTTGGTCCACTATATCAGCTACAACAATGAAGGAATAGAAATATAAGTAATATTTTTAAATATTCTTTTTAAATTGTCTTAATTTCATTTCAAAAGTTAACTTGACGTTGATCAATTTGTTGTTTTCTCATAAAGCCACTAGAAGTGCACATGACAAAGTCAATTTTTAATTTTAGAATTACTTATAAATACACTTTTTTTTTTTTACCACATAGCTTTTTTAAGCCTTTAATACTACGTACTCAAGCCACTTTAGGGCAAAAAGCTACCACAGAAGCAATGCATCTGAGTCAGGGAGTCCAGCCACCTCCAGACTGCAACTAGTAATAGGAGACAGAGTTCTAAGCCTCCAGATCAATCAATGTGAAGAATGACCTGTCTCTGTTCTAGCAGCTGGTGTAGAGCTGGAGGAAATTATTTGGTGGCCAAAATTCAGTTGTTTTTGCACATAAAAAAGTATTTTTCCCTTTGGAGAATACTTATTTAATTCTGTCAACAGCCAAGTATCATGCCATGTCCTGTGTCAGCTTTCTCGTAGTTGAGAGAAGCAGATGTGAAATGTGACATGTGGATGGTGCAGGACAAGCCTCCAACATGGATATCTGTGAAGAGAAAAGAGACCTTAATCTTTGCAGTGTGTTAGGTCAAGCATGAAAGCCTATCACACAGTCTGCACTGTGTCTGTGTCTGTGTGTGTGTGTGTACAAGGAAACAGGTATTTTTAAAAATTAGAGTTTTGCTACCAAATTTTCCTTTATCAGTGATTCAGGTTCTAAACATTATGACTTATTTGACTGCCTTCATTAAGGTATTCATTAAGATGTTTATAACAAACACAGGTATAACTTTGGTCTTGTATTAAAACATCCTTATGCAGGTCACAATATATTTGTTTATTTAACGAATGTGTACTTAATGTCAACTATATGCAAGGCTCTCACAGGTATCAGAAATACAAAATGAAAAAGAAAACCATCTGATCCTTCAAGGAGCTTCACAGTCTACCTGAGGTAAAAGGGAAACAAACCTCACAGCTGGATTTGAAAAGCAATGTTAGAAGTTCCTTGGTGGAGGAATGAAGGGGCATATGTAAAATAAAAGACAGCAAGTCTGCTTGTGCTTGAAGAGGCACAGCAGGGATCTAGGAAGGCAAGAGTGAACTGAATAGCATTGAGCCAGCAGAGAAGGGCCACT
Organism: Urocitellus parryii; assembly: GCF_045843805.1. Lineage (NCBI taxonomy): Eukaryota > Metazoa > Chordata > Mammalia > Rodentia > Sciuridae > Urocitellus > Urocitellus parryii. The sequence continues at coordinate 130,279,411 of NC_135532.1, forward strand.
TCTTGAGAATCACAGGATATTGTTGGATGCCAGTAGGCATCTGCAAGTGAGTCTGGTGAGGAAGTATCATACAGAGGTGTCCCAGATATAGATGGTTAGTGTCATACAGGGAAGACATAAAATAAAGGTAATAGAAGGAAAGCTTACAAGCAGAGAAGTAGAGCTCACAATCCCCTCAACTCTCATTATGCCAAAGCTTTCCACTAGAAAGAGGTTCTGCCCCCACGTGGTTCTAAAGGGAAGAGGAAACATCTTTGCCCCTGTATAACATAGACACTCCTGGTCAGAGAAGTGGCCTTGATAGAACTGGAGGGACTCTGGCACAGGCACAGGGCTGGTATCAGCCCACTCTTTCGAGGAGCTAACTCTGACCTGCTGAGCCAGCTCTCTACTAATCTACTGAAAATGGGGAGCAGATGAGCCTCCAAGATAGTACACCTGGCAGATCAAGCACCATAGCTTTGCAACACAGTACAGATCCTGTGGCTGTTTGGGAGCTGTGGTTCACTGCTGCAGCCCAGTGTTGGGAGAAAGTGCCATGCCACATATTGCTACCCCAGGAAAAGATCAAAATTCCAAATGCCAAATGCAGCTTCTACTGAATATTATCAACTTCTCACCATCATAAAATTTGAACAGTCCATTAAGTTAGACCATCATAAGTCAGGTACTCTCTAGACTTCTAGATCTATTGCCCCTACAAGGAGCACAGAACAGGAATTGAAGGTTCTTATTTGCGAGGAGTTGATTAGAAACTATAGGTATTAGGAAGCTATCATTTTTTTTTTTTTTTTTAGGGAAGTAATAGGATCTGATTTTACCAAATTCACCAGCACTGTGAAAGGTAGGTCCAGGAGAGAAGGTCAGGCAGAGAGCTATTGCAAAAGCTAATACTAGAGAGACTGATCCAGAACAGAGGCAGAGATTGTGGGGAGGGCCATGAGACAGGAGAGATGCCACACAAAGCTGGAATAGGGGCTGGAGATGTGGCTCAAGTGGTAGCGCCTTGCCTGGCATGCATGCGGCCCGGGTTTGATCCTCAGCACCACATACAAGCAAAGATGTTGTGTCCACCGAAAAAAACTAAAAAATAAATATTGAAATTCTCTCTCTAAAAAAAAAAAAAAAGTTGGAATATTCAGGACTTTGAGAATGCTCAGACTACAGGGGAAGAAAAACAATGAATCTAATATTGCCTGGTCTTGATAGAGTGACAAGATGGATTGGGAAAGAGGGAATAGAGAAAGAGATAAATAAAGAGTATTTTTTTTAAGAACTAGGGATTGACCTCAGGGTATTCTACCACTGAGCTACATCTCCAATCCTTTTAATTTTTTATTTTAAGACATAAAATAAAAAATTAGGGTCTCACTAAGTTGCCCAGGCTAGCCTCAAACTTGTGATCCTCCTGCCTCAACTTCCAGAATCACTGGGATAACAGGTGTGCATCACCTTGTCTGGAAATAAAACTACTTTTTTTGATAAAACATTTTTAATGTGTTCTAATTAATTATAAACATAGAATGCACTTTGATACATCATGTATAGATGGAGTATAATTTCTCATTCTTATGATTGTTCATGATGTAGAATCCCAATGGTCATATAGTTATATATGTACATAGGATAATAATGTCTGGTTCATTCTACTATTCTTCCTACTCCCATGCCCCTTCCCTTCCCTTCACTCCCCTCTACCTAATCTAAAGTAACTATTCTTCCCTAGCTCCCCTCACCCTTATTATGAATTAGCATCTGCATATCAGAGAAAACATTCAGCCTTTGGTTTTGGGGATTGGCTTATCTTACTTAACATGATATTGTCCAGCTCCATCCATTTACTAACAAATTCTATAATTTCATATGATGGCTGAGTAATATTCCATCGTGTGTGTGTGTGTGTGTGTGTGTATCTCACATTTTCTTTATCCATTCATCTGTTGAAGAGCACCTAGGTTTGTTCCATAGTTTAGCTATTGTGAGTTGAGCTGCTATAAACATTGATGTGGCTGTATCACTGTAATATGCTGATTTTAAGTCCTTTGGGTATAAACCAAGGCATGGGATAACTAGGTCGAATGGTGGTTCCATTCCAAGCTTTCTAAGGAATCTCCATACTGCTTTCCATAATGGTTGTGCCAATTTGCAGTCCCACCAGCAATGTATGAGTGAACCCTTTCCCCCACATTCTTGCCAACATTTTATTATTGCTTCTATTCTTGATAATTGCCATTCTGACTGGGATGAGATAAAATTTTAGAGTAGTTTTGATTTGCATTTCTCTAATTGCTAAAGATGTTGAACATTTTTTCAAATATTTGTTGTTCGACTATATTTCTTCTTCTGTTTAGTGTCCTTAGCCCATTTATTGATTGGGTTAATTTTTTGGTGTTAAGTTTTTTTGAGTTCTGTATATATTTTGGAGATTAATGCTCTGTCTGAGGTGCATTTGGTAAAGATTTTCTTACATTTTATAGGCTCTCTCTTCACATTATTGATTATTTCCTTTTCTGAGAGGATTTTTAGTTTGAATCCATCCCATTTATTAATTATTTATTTTATTTGTTGTGCTTTAGAAATCTTGTTAATAAAGCTACTTTTAATTTTGAAATAATTACAGCTTCACACTCATTGCAAAGATAAGATAAAGAGGTACTCTTTGCCTAATTTCCCCTAATGGAGGTATCCTACATAACTATAGTGCAATATAAAAACCAGGAAATTCATATTGATACACTGTGTGTATAGTTCTCTGTCATTTTCTCACATGTGTAGATTTGTATAACCAACAATGCACTCAATATAATTACCAAACTATTTCATTCACCTCTTTATAGTTAAATTTACCTCTCCTTTTCCTTTGCCAACTTCATCCACCCACAACCACTGATCTGTTCTCCATCTCAACAATTTTGTCATTTTGGAAATATCATGTAAATGGAATTGTATAGCATGTGAACTTATGTGACTAGCTTTTTTATATTTAATCATACAGATTAAATGAAAGCATGAGGCCTTAGATGTCCCAAGCTGTTGCCTGTACGTTACAAGGTTGTTCCTTTTTATTCCAAATAATATGTCAAGATTGGATCTAGTGCAGTTTATTCACCCACTGAAAGACACTTTGGCTGTTTCCAGTTTTATGCTATTAAAAATAAAGCTTCTATGTATAACTGTGTGAAGGTTTCTGTATGAACCTAAGTTTTCATTTCTCTAGGATAATGCATAGGAGGTGAGTACTTGGCCATATGTTTACTTTTCAAAAAAATTGAATAAGGCCAGTCTTTCAAGGTAAATATTATTTTATCCCCATTTTAAAAGTAAGAAATGTCTGTGCATGGTGGTGCATGCCTGCAATCCCAGCAATTTGGGAGGATCCCAAGTTGGAGGCCAGCCTGGGCAATTTAGCAAGACCCTGTCCCAAAATAAAAAGGACTGAGTATATATTTCAGTGGTAGAGCATCCTTGGGTTCAATCCCCAGGTCCATAAAATGAAAATAAATAAATAAATAAACAAGTGAAAAATGAGAAGGATGGTGATTAACAGCCAAGAGTTGGAGTTGACCCTATCACTACCATCATCAACTGTGAGAGCTTAGCAAATCAATTGACCCACTCTAATTCTGTGTCATTTTATCTCATGCAATTTTTTAACCTTTCAAATGCTTTGGAATAGTATAAGCATGATAATATCCTACTTTCTTGTACATGGAACCAACAGAATTCCTAGGTATAAAATGCACAATTGTGTCAATTGTTGAGTCAGGAAACAGGATGCTAAGATGAATAGAACCAAGAATGCAAGAGAAAATAGGGCAGTTTATACCTCGGTTAAAGTAGTGCATGCCTATAACCCCAGTGACTCAGGAGGCTGAGACAGGAAGATCGAGAGTTGAAAGCCAGCCTCAGCAACTTAGCAAGGTCCTAAGCAATTTAGTGAGACCTTGTTTCAAAATAAAATATAAAAAGGGCTGGGATATGGTTCCGTGGTTAAGCACCCTCGAGTTCAATTCTTGGTATCAAAAAAAAAAAAAAAATGAGCAGGGGATGTGGTGGAGCATGCCTGTGGTCCCATTTGCTTGGGAGGCTGAAATGGGAAGGTCACTTCAGCTCAGGGGTTTGAAACAATTCAGCAATCATTAGGACTCATCCTCTGTATTAGGTTTAGGGCTAAACTTCAAAATAAAAATGTGCCTCCTTGGTGTGGGATGGTAATGGGACACGGTGATTTAGAAAAGGGGAGTCTAGACAGGAAACATCAAATAGAAGCAGATATTTTGACAATTAATGGTCCAGTTCAAGGACACCAACAAAAGAAATAAAGGGCAGAAACATACCTAAGTCCAGCTACTGGAAGGTCAACACAATGACAGAATAATGTTGTGGATGAGGTTTTTTGTTTATTTTTGGTATCAGGGATTGAACTCAAGGGCACTTAACCACTGAGCCACATCCTGGGCCCTTTTTATATTTTATTTAGAGACAGGATTTTGCTAAGTTCTTAGGGCCTTGCTAAATTGCCAAAGCTGGCTTTGAACTTGCAATCTTCCTGCCTCAGTCTCCTGAGTCACTGGGTTTATAGCCACCACGCCCAGTTTGTGGATGAATTTTTATTCTAGAATAGCTTTTTTTTTCTTTTAATCTATTTTCTTCTGCTTGCTGCTTCTATCAAACACTGGACTCTTGAGTATTAGTTCTAGCTAGAAAGAGATCAAAGATGTGCTGTGAAAGCCTATCTGATGAAAATAAAGAATTGTGATTACCTAATGCAAGATTAATAAAGGCTAATGTATGAGTTAGGATGCTTTGGGCTGCAAATAACAGCCCCAACTGAAGGGGTATCATTACAATGAAAATATTTATAATCTCACACAATAAAGTCCAGGGGCAGGGGATACCAGAGCAAGTCTAATCAGCAGCACAACAGCAGCAGCAGAGGTTTAGTGTCAATTTTTAAAAATTAACCATGATTAATTAAAGACTTTGACTAGTTGTATTCTGGCTGATTGAAATTCTTCCTTAGATTATTCTTTGTATTTCCTGCTTCACCCAACATCCTGAGATCAGCACAGACCACTTTGATGGGTTTAGATGAATTTATTTTATTCTCATTCTCAGCATATGAAAAGATTACTGAAAATATATTCTTATAAGGAAATGAGTTGCATAACTTGAACTTGCATAGCAGTGCACTTCCACATGGTTGGCGTAATCTAAGCTTTACAAATCTTTGTGAGTTGGAAAAGGCAGATCTTGCTCAACACAGTGGTACATGCCTTAATCCCAGCTCCTCCAGAGACTGAGGCAGGAGGACCTCTTTTCAGGACAGCTGGGTAATTTAGTGAAAATATGTCCCCAAATAAAAACTAAAAAAGGAACTGGGATGGAGCTCAGTGGTAGAGTTTTCAGTTTTGCTACAAGAAAAAGAGGGGGTGGGATAGATAAAGGAAAAGCAGATCTTAATAACCACTACTTACCTTGTAGGAATAGAAACTCAAGTATAAATGAATTTCTCAAAGCAACTGAGAAACAAGATTGATCAAATTATGTTATGTGCATGTATGAATATAGATTAATGAATCCCTCAATTTAATATAATTTAAATATAATATAATTTTATTATGTAAAATTATAGTGCACAAAAAAAAAATCTTTTTGGTATGATGGATTGAACCCAGAGATACTTTGCCATTGAGCTACATCCTCAGTCTTTTTTTTTTTTTTTTTTTTTTTTGGAGGCAGGGTACTGCCAAGTTGCTGAGAGTCTTGCCAAATTGCTAAGGCTGGCCTTGAACCTGCAATCCTTCTGCCTTAGCCTCCCAAGTCACTGCAAGTACAGGCATGCACCATAGCAACCAGCTAAATTTTTTTAAAAGAATATACAAGTGCTAGCACACTTGTAATCCCAGTGACTCAGAAGGCTGAGGCAGGAGGATGTTGAGTTCAAAGCCAGCCTCAGCAATTTAGCAAGACTCCCATCTCTAATGGAGAAATGCAAATCAAAACCACCCTAAGATACCATCTCACTCCAGTAAGATTGGCAGCCATTATGAAGTCAAACAACAACAAGTGCTGGCGAGGATGTGGGGAAAAGGGTACACTTCCACATTGTTGGTGGGACTGCAAATTGGTGCAACCAATTTGGAAAGCAGTATGGAGATTTCTTGGAAAGCTGGGAATGGAACCACCATTTGACCCAGATATCGCCCTTCTCGGACTATTCCCTGAGGACCTAATAAGAGCATGCTACAGGGACACTGCTACATCGATGTTCATAGCAGCACAAGTCACAATAGCAAGACTGTGGAACCAACCTAGATGCCCTTCAATAGACGAATGGATAAAAAAAATGTGGCATTTATACACAATGGAGTATTACTCTGCATTAAAAAATGACAAAATCATAGAATTTGGAGGGAAATGGATGGCATTAGAGCAGATTATGCTAAGTGAAGCTAGCCAAGCCCTAAAAAACAAATGCCAAATGTCTTCTTTGATATAAGGAGAGTAACTAAGAACAGACTGGGGAAGAAGAGCACGAGAAGAAGACCAACATTAAACAAGGATGAGAGGTGGGAGGGAAAGGGAGAGAGAAGGGAAATTGCATGGAAATGGAAGGAGACCCTCAGGGTTATACAAAATTACATACAAGAGGAAGTGAGGGGAAAGGGAAAAATAATACAAGGGGGAGGAATGAATTACAGTAGAGGGGGTAGAGAGAGAAGAGGGGAGAGGAGGGGGGATAGAAGAGGATAGGAAAGGCAGCAGAATACAACAGACATGAGTATGTCAATATGTAAATCAATGGAAGTGTAACTGATGTGATTCTGCAATCTGTATACGGGGTAAAAATGGGAGTTCATAACCCACTTGAATCAAAGTGTGAAATATGATATATCAAGAACTATGTAATGTTTTGAACAACCAACAATAAAAAAATACAAATGAATAAATGAGTATATCTCATCAGGCAAAAAAAAAAAAGAAAAGAAATATAAAAAAGGGCTGGAGATGTGGCTCAGTGGTTAAGCACCTCTGGGTTCAATCCCTGATACCAAAAAAAGAAAAGAATATACAAGCACTATAATCAAAATGGTGCAAATTCCAGGTATGACGCATACCTATAATCCCAGCAGCTCAGGAAGCCGAGGCAGGAGGATCGCAAGTTCAAAGCCAGCCTCAGCAACAGAGAGGCACTAAGTAACTGAGTAATATCCTTTCTCTAAATGAAATACAAAATAGGTCTGGGGATGTTACTCAGTGGTTGAGTGTCCCTGAGTTCAATCCCCAGTACCCCCGCCAAAAAAAAAAAAAAAAAAGGTACAAAGACCAGGCATGGTGGTACACATCTGTAATTCTAATAAAGAGGGAAGCTGAAGCAGAAGGATCACAAGTTCAAGCCTAGCCTCAGCAACTTAGCAAGACCCTGTCTCAAAATAAAATAAACAGGGACTGAGGATGTTGCTCAGAGGCTCCTCCCAAAGGAGGAATCAGTTGAGACACTCAAGCTAATATCCTACATTTCAGTACAATGAAAGCATGGGTATCTCTCATTCCCTTTCACCCTAACAAATCTAGTGGAAAGGAAAGAGGTTCAATAAGTAAGATGGGGCTGGGGGAGGACAGAGGCATCATGGCTTAAGGGAGATTTGCTCACCCTCAATTTTATCCTTCATAAAATTGAGGTAATTATAGCAGCCATGCAGTGTTTTTGTACTGGTAGAATTAGATAATCACTTTAAAACACTCAATAGAAGTGTAGTGGCACCATCTCCTCCCCAGAAAATCTTAACCAAGCTTCTCCAGAAATCTTCACCATAATAGATTTTAGGACCGTCAGCAAAAGAGTCTCTACAAAAGAGTTCAATGTAGTTAAACTTCCTATTTTCCTGTTGCTCTATTTTACTTGGCCACTGGCCTGGAAAAGATCAGCACTCCAGGTACTGAACACCCCTTTTCCTAATTTTTCATAAACATTTATCCAGTATAGTAGTTTGTCAAAAGTATGTTTGCAGATGCAAAATATGATTTAAAAAAAAAAAAGATCCTTTAACAAGGCCTCTGGCCTTGAGCTGGGGCTTCACAGAGATGTCTACATTTCTAAGAGAAGTTACCAACTGGACTCCATGGTAACAGCTGGCAGGGGGAGAAAAGAGAGGGCAGAAGAAGCTCTCCCCTTCTCAGGTGTTGTCCTTGAAGAGCTAACTTGCCCCAGAACAGTGAAAGCAAAGCTGCTTTTATGTGAACTTCTGCATACTGTGAACTTCTGAGCCCCTCCCCTTACATGCTGCGTATAAAGTTCTGAAACTACCTGAACTTGGGGTTCAGGGGATTAATTGATTACAGCGAAAGCTGTACCCTCTGAACCTGGCTGCAGCCAAATAAAACTGTTTCCTGCTATCTTCGGTGCCCTGCCTCTATAACAGAGGGTGGTTTGAGTATTAAAAGAATGAAGGAATCCTTGCACATGACATGGGCTCTAACTTCACAGACCAAAAAAAAAAAAAAAAAAGACATAAGTGTCCACCTAATTCCCATCATCAAATTTTCAAATTGATCTGTATCCCTGGGTGTGGTGGCACACACACCCAGCCACTAGAGAGATTGAGTCCAGCCTCAACAATTTAGTGAGACACTCCTTCAAAATAAAAATGAGAAAGGGCCAGGAGTGTAGTAGCTCAGTGGTAGAGGGTCCCTAGTTTAAACCTGCATTGCCACAAACAAACAAACAAACAAAAACTTATATCCAATGGTTTATTTTCTTTCCTCTTACTCTCTTCTTTCCTGAAGCTAATCCTGTTCTGCTTCTGCTTACTGCCTTCTGGAAACCACACTCCCTCCAGGTCTATATCTTGTTACATCACTCTCATAGTTGTCTCCTTCTCCTTCGCAGTCAAACTAAAGAACTGTCTATACCCACCCTACCACCTTTATGTCAATTCCCACAACTCACTTCTCAGTCTACTGTATTCTGGCTTCTTGACTCCCCAGTCCACCAAATTATTCTTACCAAACAGGCAAAAATGACCATTAATGCTTTTTTTGTTTATTTGTTTGTTTTGGGGTTGGTTGGTTTGTTCTGTACTGTGGATTGAACCCAGGGTCTCATGTATGCTAGGCAAATACTCATCCACTGAGCTGTACCCTCAAACTTTTTAATTTTATTTTGAGAAAGAGTCTTACTAAGTTGTCCAGGCTGCCCTTGAATTTGTGATCCTCCTGCCTCAGCCTCCCTAGTAGCTAGGATTATAGGAATATTCCACTGTGTCCAGCACATTTAATTAACTTTTTAAACTCACTTTAAAAATAATAACTTTAAGACAAAAATTATATTAGAGAATATTCTCAAATCAGTTAAAAGATATTCATATGAATCTCTGTAATAAACAACCAAGTAAGGTGAAAGCTAGCATGCACCAGCAGGATTTCACCAGCAAAAGAAAAAAGTGAAAGTGAGAGATGGAGAAGGGCAGGAGAACTATGAGTTTTCATTATCATGTCATTAAAAGCTTCACAACTGACAAATACATAAAAAAGAAAAAAATCCTTTCACCTGCAAGGACAAATATTCTAAGCAACTCTGTGGTCCCAGCTTCCTAGTTTGGGGGCTTACATCTCTTAAGAGCATAGACTGTCAAGACTGGTTCTGCCTCTTGAATTATAGCCCTGTGTTTTGTTATTTGAAATCATAAATAATCATACACAATGACCATGATAGTTGGTAGTTACAGAGCACCTCAAATAGGAGGGAGTTTACATGCCAATAGAGCATCTGAAAGTTGGATGTCCTGTATGTAGAAAGGGCAATGCCTCCTGTCACCACATCCAGGAAAGAGGAAAATGAAGTGGGTCCCAGAAGTCTCTGAGGCCGGCCTCCCATGTTTCAGAGAACATTTTCTTCTAGAAGCCCCCCTAACCCTCAATACAATGACTTGGTAAGATAGCAATCATATTGCAGTCTTACCAATCTTCCTGCATCAGTTAAAGGTCTTTTGAGTAGAAGTAACAAAAACCACTACTCCAACTGGCTTAAACAATCAGGGTGATTTCTCAGTTTATGTATTTCAAAAGTCAAGAGGAAGGGCAAGCTTTTTATGTATTATAGGAGGTGATGGCCAGCATATATAAAGAAAAAAAAGTAGGGGCTGGGGATGTGGCTCAAGCGGTAGCGCGCTCGCCTGGCATGCGTGCGGCCCGGGTTCGATCCTCAGCACCACATATCAACAAAGATGTTGTGTCCGCCGAGAACTAAAAAATAAATATTAAAAATTCTCTCTCTCTCTCTCTATCTCTCTCTCCTCTCTCACTCTCTCTTTAAAAAAAAAAAAAGAATTAAAAAACAAAAAAAAAAAAAAGAAAAAAAAGTAGCTGGGACTTGGCTCAGTGGTAAAGCACCCCTGGTTAAATCCCTGGTACCAAAAAGAATAAAAAGAGAAAAATTCTGTTTTGGAAAACTCTAAAAGAAAAAGTAAAATAGTCTGGACAATACTTCAAACCAAATACTACCCTTTGTGTTAATCTTGCACTCTGAGTAATTTTTTTGTTTTTTGGTTGTTGTTGTTGCTGTGTGTGTGTGTGTGTGTGTGTGTGTGTATGTTTGTGTGTGTTGCTGGGAATTGAACCCAGAGGCCCTCTATCACTGAACTACACCCCCAGCATTTTTTTGAGACTGGGTCTTGCTAAGTTGATGAGGCTAGGCTTGAATTTGTGATCCTCCTGCCTCAGCCTCCCAAGTCACTGGGATTATAAGCCTGTACCACCACACTCAGCTAGTAATTAAGTTAAGGAATAATCTAAAAATATGTACAGTAGAAAAAAATTGAAAACCAATTAAATATCTGTCAGTAGGTGAAGTGTTATATAAATTATGGTATATCCATTCAATGAAACATTAGGCCATAATATTAAATAATGATTCTTAAGTCTCTGTAATAACACATGATTTATTATTCAGTGAAAAAAAAAGCAGAATTTGAAATATAATTGTGCAGCCAGGTGTGGTGCTGCATGATAATTCCCAGAAACTTGGGAAACTGAGGCAAGAAGATCACAAGTTATAAGCCAGCCTCAACAACTCAGCAAGATCACACCTCAAAATAAAAATAAAAAGTATTGGGGATGTAGCTCAGTGGTGAAGTGTCCCTGGGATCAGACCCCAAAAAACAAAAAAAAAAAAAGAAAAACATAATTGTATAAAATGTATATGTCAGCTACAATTATATAAAATATACATGTAAAAATAAACTGAAAAGAAAGATACCAAATTTGAGTTTTACTGAAATTTGATTGTTTTCTATTCCTCAACTTTTTTGTGATACTGTTAATTTTGCAACTGAAAAAAAATAGAAAGCATTATTAATCACAGATATCTACTTAACAGTTTGCCTCTGTGCTGATAAAATGCAAGTTACAATTAAATGGTCTATTCTCTGCTCCAATAGACCTCATTCATTCATTCAGCAAATTATTATTAAACATTGCCAGAGCATCAATCTGGGATGCTTCCCAAAGGCTCATGTGTTAAAGGCTTGGTCTACAACTTGATGCTATCAGAAAGTGGTTAAAAACTTTAAACGGTTGGGCCTAGTAGGAGGTCTTCAGGCCATTGATGACATGCCCTTAAAAGGGTTAATGGACTCCTAGTCTCTTCCTCTTTGTTTTTTGCTTTCTATCCAGGAGATGTGTGGTTTTGTCATGCACTGCCATCATGGTATACTGTCTCACCTCAGGCTCAAAGCAACAAGGCCAATTAACCATGGACTGAAATCTCTATGGCTGTGTCAAACCTTTCCTCTTTATTCAGGCTTTTTGACTAACACAGCACCTATTATGTACTGGGTGCCAGGGATCTATCAAGAAGTTAGATGACTGGCCTGCTGACTGTGCTTATAACAGTGTGAATTACATAGATACTGACCAATTTGTTACAAATTAGGAAAACATGCTATGTAGGTAACCAATAGAATATCATAGGAGAAGGGGAACTTGCTTTAAAAGGGAGTCAGACAAGCTTCTAAGTGAGACTTGAGGATGAAAAGGTGCCAGGAACAATAAGTCCAATTTAGCAGAAAACCTAAGATAAGAAAGAACTGAAAGGAGGAAGCTGGTGTGACTAGAACTTGGTGCAAGATGAGAAGGGGTTAAAATGAGATTGGCGAGGTAAGTAGAGACCAGATCATGCAAAACATTGAATAAAATTTTGAATTTTATTCCAAGTGAAATGTGAAACTCTCATTAAAGGATTATATAGGTGAGAAAAAAAGCCTCTTCTTGCCTTTTAATAAGATCACTCTGGGGACTATGTTGTGGCTCAGTGGTAGAGTGCTTACCTAGCATGTGTGAGGCACTGGATTTGATTCTCAGCACCACATAAAAATAAAAATAAAAAAATAAAGGTATTGTGTCCATCTACAATTAAAGATATTTTTTTAAAAAGATCACTCTGGCTACCTTGTGAAGAATGATTGGTGGTGGATTGGAGAAAAGATAAGAAGTAGAGAGAGTAGCCAGAAGGTCTTTGCAGAAGATGGTGAGCTGGATTAGCAAAAGCATAGTGGCAATGAAGATAAATTGGACTAGAATGAGGCTTCAGCATAAGTTTTCAAGATAGACCAGAGGATATGTTGAAGAGAGGGGAGAGTAAGACATCAAACCTGGTGCTCAGAGTGGATGAATGGCAGGGGCATTTACAGAGATGAGAACAGTGAGGAAGAAATAGACTGGGGGATTTAAATGAAGAATTTAGTTAAGTCTAAATAACAAGGAACTGTGCCATATAATCTTTTTATATAATCTTTCTCTCCAAGATGATATTTAAGAATAGGGAACATGTTTTTTGCCTTTGAAATCTCGACATCCTGAACAACATGCTGCAGAGTACGCATTCAGTAATGTTTATTAGATGAATATTACAGCTTTGCAAATATTTCATTCATCCTGTGTACCCTAAGTTTCTAATTATTGGGGTTCAGGGTGTAACTCAGAGGAAGAGCATTTGTCTTGTATGCATGAGGCCCTTGGTTTGACCCAGCACCAGAGGAGAGAAAGAGAGAGAGGGATAGAGATTCCAGTTATTGTAAAACTCCTTTTTAACAGTTTTTTTTTTTTTTTTTTCACTAAAACAGACAATAAGGGGCTGGGGATGTGGCTCAAGCGGTAGCGCGCTCGCCTGGCATGCATGTGGCCCGGGTTCGATCCTGAGCACCACATACAAAAACAAAGATGTTGTGTCCACCAAGAACTGAAAAATAAATATTGAAATTCTCTCTTCTCTCTCTCTCTCTCTCTCTCTCTCTCTCTCAAAAAATAAAATAAAACAGACAAGAAAAAACATGATTGACTGTTAATTATTCTTTAACTTAAAAAGAGAATCAGGGAGGGGGCATGGGAAGAATGGAGGAACTTTGGATTGGGCAAAGGGGAGGGGAGAGGAAAGGAGGCATGGAGGTAGGAAAGATGGTGGAATGAGAAGGACATGATTACCCTAGGTACATGTATGATTGCACAAATGGTGCGACTCTGCATCATGTACAACCAGAGAAATGAAAAGTGTGCTGTATTTGTGTACAGAGATATAAGGTGCATTCTGCTGTCATGTATAACTAATTAGAGAAAAAAAATAAATGTTAAAAAAATTTCAAAAGAGAATGAAAAAACTATTAGATTATTTTTAATTATTTTTTGTTTGTTTAGTTTCCTGTAGTCAAACTAAAAGAGGAGTTAAAAGCTCTAATGTATGTGTGTTTAAATTCTTGGGACTGCTGCTGACCTTCCTGAAGTGATTTTACCTCCCAGTGTTTCAGTTTCTCCATTTGCAAAAGGGAGATAATGGTAGTTGCCGTATCTCTGAAGGATGTCATGAAAATAAGTCAGATAAATTGCTTTGCCCTCCTTGGAGAGGGGTTCTCAAAAGTAAGGATTATTAGATATGATGATGAATACCCACAACATCAAAGATAGTTTTAAATTGCCCCCCAAGTCTTTGAATATGTTAAGCCTGGGAATAGCACTGGGTTAGGTGTTTATACTTTCTGGCAAGCTTTCACCTCTTGTTAAAGCAGTAAATGGTCTTTGAACAAATGTATTTCTCATTCTTTGATAACTATGCTTCCTTGTTTGTACACTTGAGAGATGATTATCTTCTGCCATATGAGGTCAAGTTGAACTTCTTGGTGCCATTACAGTTCAATTGTAGCTTTAATTGAGTTTTTCTTCTGAGGCTGAAAATATGCCAGTTGGTTCAGTTTAGCAAACTACTTGCATTTTTAAAAAAGATTGTTAGGTGAATGCAATTATTTTCTGCAAATGATATATAAAAATAGTGTTTTTCATTTTAGTTACAATACCCTCGTTCAAAAATTGGTCATATAAAGAATTCAGTACTTATACTTTTTCATTGCTACATTTTTTCTGATGCTTTCTGTAAACTGTTTGTTTGTTTTTATGGTGCTGAGGATTGAACCCAGGGCCTCATGTGTACTAGGCAAGCCATATCCCTAGCCCATGTAAATTGTTTTTAATAGCTATAATTTTGTTTTTTAACACTTCTAATATAGATAGTCATGGTATACATACAAATATCATGCAAGTAATAACCTACAGCCCTCAAGACAAAACTCAGGATAGTCACAGTTCATCTATAGCTACATTCTTATTGCAGGTGTGCATCAAGTTCATAATCACTGTTATATAAAAACTCACTAACCAATATCACTTCACCTTTTTACAATATCCCTTACCTGTATACTCAACACAAATAAAAACTACTTCCCGCTGTGGTAGCTATAACACACCCATCAAAGCTGTTATAAAATCATTACTTGTAAAATACAAGAATAAGACAGACCTCTCCTCTCCTTAATATTGCCAGTTGTTTTACATTCTTTACTTGTGGATCCACCCAGTCATCCTTCAAGGTGTTTTGGCAGATCCATTTAACACATGTAGAATCTAAAGTTGGGTGACTTATGCTAGATTCCTTGGCTAAGTTAAAACAGGGTGAATACTGGCCACAATGAAACTTTTATTCACAGGTCTTCCTTTTTCCTTTTTAATCCCATGGAGGGAAAAATAATTTGAGGCAACACAAATGAGGATACTATACACTTCCATACCTTCCTAGGAGGGAGGCTCTTAATCAAAATAAAGGACAGGTATAGGGGAAATGGCCTTGTTTTCATCAAATGATGGTGGCAATATCTTCACAGCCCCAGGGGAATCTAAAGAAATGGACACTGAAGGACAGGTACATCTTCCAGGCAGAAAGTTCCTGAGTAAATGTCCCAGGCCCTGTATGGGGGAAAGGAGTAGCACTTCCATTTCAGGATATTATAAAAGTTTAAATTTGTAACTTCTGTCTTTATTGATATTCTCCGGGGGCCTAAGAACATTACCAATAACTGAGCATGGTGGCACACACCTGTAATCCCAGGGACTTGGGGGACTGAGGCAGGCTAGTCTTGGCAGATCCATTCAAGGCTAGTCTTGGCAACTTAGTCATACCCTATCTCAAAATTTTTAAAAATGGGAACTGAAGATGCACCTCAGTGGTACAGCATCCCTCAGTTTAATTCCCAGTATCAACTATAAGATAAATAGAAAATAAATAAAATTTAAAAAGGATTTGGGATATGGCTCAGTGATAGAGCATTTGCCTAACATTTTCAAGGTCTTGGGTTCCATCCCCAGTACTTTGAAAATAATAAAAAAAGAAACCAATCATGTACATTCTTCTAAAATATATTTCTCTTGGTTATCTTAAACTGGTAGGGTGACCCAACTCTACATTTCTAGAGAAAGCATTCCCAACTTCTGGTATCATTGAATTGCTAAGACCAAGATCATAAAATAGTAGCCTATAATGGACCATATTTTATCTCCATGAGTTTTTTGATTGGCCCATTGCAATGACTTTGGATATACAACCCTGAGCTAGACGAAGCTTCACTAGTTAAGGGCAAAATTTTCCACAAACTGCTTTTACTTTAGACACAACCACAAATTAGTGGATCCTCAGGCTACCCTCACTTCTGACCAGCTAGCTAAAAATTCAGGAGTTCCTACTAACCCCAAAGGTTTAATAATTCCCTAGAATGACTTAAAAAATTCAGGAAAGTGCTATATTTATAATTTTATTATAGCAATAAGATTCAAATTTGGAGCCAACCAAAAAAAGAGACACATTGAGTGAGGTCTGGGAAGGTGAAAAAGGTAAGGCTTCCATTGTCCCTCTCCTCATATCCTCCCAGCATATCGATATGTGGCAAGGCACAGATATTATCCATCAGGGAAGTTCATCCAAGCTTCTATGTATCTAGAGCTTTTACTGGGGATTTGCTATGGGCATGACTGGTTGAATTGTTGGTCATGTGACTTATCCCTAACCCTCTCCCCTCCAGGGAGGGCTAGGCTGATATCAAGGACCCCAGAGACCAACCCTCTAATCACCCTCTGACCAGCTCCTATCTGAGCCTTCTCATTAGCATAAACTATTTAGGTACCATCCAAGGTACTCACTGTGAATAAAAAAGATACTTCTAAGACACCAGAAACTCCAAGGGTTTAGAGGCTATTTCCCAAAATTAAAGAACAAAGCCCAGCCAAATTCTTTTTTATGCACTCATACAGTATTTAAATTTATTTCAAATTAGCTATCAACATTTTTAATTCAGCATTTTATTTTTTTTAAATATTTATTTATTTATTTGTTATTGGCGGACACAACATCTTTGTTTGTATGTGGTGCTGAGGATCGAACCCCAGCCGCACGAGGTAGCAAGGCGAGCGTGCTACCTCTTGAG
The DNA here is from genome assembly GCF_045843805.1 of Urocitellus parryii. Classification (NCBI taxonomy): domain Eukaryota; kingdom Metazoa; phylum Chordata; class Mammalia; order Rodentia; family Sciuridae; genus Urocitellus; species Urocitellus parryii. The sequence continues at coordinate 130,296,210 of NC_135532.1, forward strand.
CCACATCCCCAGCCCCATTAATTCAGCATTTTAAAAATCAACATTTTTTTAATTTTTTACTTGTTCTTTTTAGTTATGTGTTTTGACATACTATACATACATGAAATATAACTTCCCATTCCTGTGGTTATACAAGATGTGGAGTTACACTGGTCATGTATTCATTCATATATGAACATAGGAAAGTTATGTCTAATTCATTCTACTGTCTTTCCCATTCCTATCCCCGCTCCCTTCCTCTAAAATCAACACTTTAAAATCAACATTTATTATCACTTTAAAATCAATAAAATTCTAATGTTTGGGCATTGCATGTAGCTCAGTAGCAGAGCACTTGCTTGGCATGTGCAAGGCCCTGGATTTGATTCCCCAACAAAAAAAAAAAAAAAAAAAATGAAATTGTGCTCTTTCCTTCAATATTGGAAATTTTAGGCATCACATATCACAAGGTCCCTGTCCCCTCTAAAAAATACACTCATTGTCCCCACCATCTCCATCGGCTCTATTTTCTTGGATGTGACTCATTGCTTTGTTCAAACATGTCCACTGCAGGCATTGAAATTTGCAAACATTGGCCTAAATCTTTGGTATTTTTGCTGTTTTGATTTTCATCATATAGTATTACCTTAAAAAAAGAATGAACAGGGAAGGAGTGACAATTGCCTTTTGTCATTTCACTCTCATTTGAGTTTAAACCTGTTAGGTAGTTAGGCAGCCATGAGTTGGTTGGGAAAGACGATGAACAGGCTATAATTCACAGGCTGATCTGAGGACATCAGATATACACATCAAAGAGAGTCCATAGGTCACAGGATTGGGAATCACAGGGAACCTTATCAAAACAGACAAACATCTGGAAAATGGGAATTGGTATGCCAAACCTCCCCCAATCATAGTTAATTATAACCTCTTAAGGGAACTATTGTTTCAAGATCATGTCACACCCTCCCCATGTCATCATAACCCTCTCAAAGAATATTTACTGAGGGCTTTTATATAAGGGAAATGTGAAACTTGGGCAAGAACAAAAGAACCCAAAGACCTTAAAAACCCTAGATTCTGCAAGAGCCACCATTCTCTCTGGAGACAGTCCATGCAGTTCCTACACTGTAAACTATCCTCATTTCTCAATCTTCTGAAAAACTCCTGCTTCTTACTCTGGGCAACTAGCTTGAAATTCTTCTTGAAGAATTGCAAGAATTGCTAGGCATGGTGGCACACACCTGTAAACCCAGTGGCTCAGGAAGCTGAGGCAGGAAGATCTTGAGTTCAAACCCAGCCTCAGCGACTTAGTGAGCCCTATGCAACTCAGAAAGACCCTGTCTCTAACAAAATATAAAAGAAGGGCTGGGAATGTTGCTCAGTGGTTAAGTGCCTCTGAGTTCAATCCCTAGTACAAAAAAAAAAATTACAAGAATTGATGACTTCAACTCCACAGGCACATCTCCTGTGCAACAAAAACCCTTCCTCTACACTGTGTGTGAATGTGGGTGCAGGTGTTCACACACATTGGGCCTAAGCCAACTATTTGTCTTATGTCTTGGGTCAGGCTAATATGAAATTTTTTAAATTACAGAATTGGAACAAGATTAATTGAAACTCATTATCATCCTTGGAATCAAAAAACATAGCCAACCCTAAACCTTAGGAAAGAGGCCCCTCATTCTGAGGGAAGGACAAAACAAAATCCACATTTCTCAATATTTTTAAAGCCAAAGCTCCTACATGAGCATAATATTTTCACATTCTCCTTTATTATCTGAAATTCAACATGAGTATCTAAAATAAAGGGGACAAATATTATTATTGATGAACTTCAAATACCTTTTCTTTCACTATACACCTTTGAGGATCACTGTTTAAATAATATAAAAGGCATAAAACAAAAGACCTGACAAGAACAATTTTAGAGGAGGAAAAGTTTATTTGAGGGCTCACATTTCAGAGATCTCAGTCCAATGACAGTCTGCTCCATTGCTCTGGGCCCTAGGCGAAGCACATCATGGCAGAGTATATATACTCTGGAGGAAAGCAGCACAGGACATAGCACTAGAAAGTAGAGAGAGAGCACTCCACTCACCACTGACAAAATATATATCCCAAAGGCACACCCCCAATGACCCACCTCCTCCAGCCACACCCTATCTGCCTACAGTTAGCACCCTACTAGGGGAATAATGCATTGATTAAGTTAAAGGTCTCATAACCCTATCATTTCATCTCTAAATTTTCTTGCATTGCCTCACACATGAGCTTTTGTAGGACATCTCATATATAATTCATGGATCTGTGCAGAATAGTGAAAATTTTGATTGATCCAACACACAGGTTACTACTAACTGAGCTCAAACACAGCACATTATGCATTTTTGTGGTCTAATTAGTTCTTAGTGCTATTTTTTCACATTTCTGTGCTTTTTATTGGTGATTTTACTGTTTAAAGTGACTCAAAAATAGAGTTTAGCAGGGCACCACCGTATACACCAGTAATCCCAGCAACTGGGGAGGCAGAGGCAGGAGGATCCTAAGTTCAAAACTAGTCTCAGCAACTCAAAGAGACCCTGTCTAAAAAAAAAAAAAAAAAAAAAGTCCTGGGGATATAGCTCAGAGGTTCAGTGCCCCTGGGTTCAATCTCCAGTACCAAATAAATAAATAAATAAGAGTTTAAATGCTGTCTAGTGTTCCCAAGCACAAGAGAGTTGTGATATGCTTTACAGGGGGAAAAACTGTATTCTTTCAGCATAAATTACAGTGTTGATGAACATGTGTTTTAAAATAAAAACACCCACCAAGCATGGTAGCACATTCCTGTAATCCCAGTAGTTTAGAAGGCTGAGACAGGAGCATTGCAAGTTCAAACCTAGCCTCAGCAATTTAGCAAGGTCCTGAGCAACTTAGTGAGACTTTGTATATCAAAATATAATATAAAAAGGAATGCAGATGTGACTCAGTGGTTAAGCACTGAATTCAATCCTCAATCCCTGGGTTCAATCCTTGTTAAAAAAAAAAAAAAAAAAACATAAAATAAGATTATGTATTGACCAGTTAACAAAAATGTGACAAAGGCTCCTGGGAACCTAATCTTGTGTTTCCTCTAGGAGCAAAGGCACATTATTCACCAATTCCGTGTTGGTGGAGAATTTATAGAAAACAACTATTGCAAAAGATGAGAATCACTCCACTTGTAAAACAGTGAAATGCACATTGAACTTCCCAGCAGAGAATCACATCAAAGTGTAAGAGAGCAGAGGCCTACAATGGAGGTAAGGCAGCTGCAGATATTCTCAGTTAATAGTTCTAGTGATCACACTGGAAAGGTTTCAGACATGTCATTCAGAGTAGTAGGCATGAGGGGAAAAGGGAAAACTCCCAAGCAGAATGGTTCCTCTCAGAGAGAAGAGGGACAGCACATCTATCTTGCCCTCCAGTTTTATTTGGAGTCCCAAGGAACTTTTCAGAGAGTCTCACCTAGGTCCAACTCTTGACTTTTGACTGATAGCAAGATTGCATCAGACTTCCAAGACCCCACTGAGCATGGTAAAGATCCAAAACAACTCTGGTAGCTTTGGCCCACGCCAACTAGTTCTAATTATCATATATCCCTGAATTCTGGAATCTAGTCTCTGTAAAGTTCACAAAATTCCTTCCCTTCAGGGTAACTTATTCTTCTTATCATCAAGAAAGAGCCTTTCTTTGGGTCTATATTTCTCCTACAGATAACAGGCTTTTTGCTGAGGACTATAACACATTCTATTGACTTAAGCCAGGTAGGACTACAGGTAAATTGCATTTTTTTTTTTTTTTTTGGTACTAGAGATTGAACCCAGGGGCACTTTACCACTGAGCTATAGCCCCAGCCCCTTTTATGATTTATTTTGAAACAGGATCTTGTTAAATTTCTTAGGGCCTTGCTAAATTGCTGAGGCTGGCCTTGGACTTGCAGTTCTCCTGCCTTGGCATCCGAGTTGCTGGGATTACAGACATGCACCACCACACCCAGCATAAATTGCTTTTTAAAAGAACACATGTAGGGGTTAGCACAGTAGACCCAGTTTATGAAAGTATCCCTTCATATTCCCACTGCTCACATCTATCTGTTACCTATTAAATGTAAGGTGGGGATAGAGGTGGATACAAGATAGAACTCAAGGCAACAGGCATGTAACCCATGAAGGATGTTATTTTATTTCAAACCTTGCATGGTGGCACACACCTGTAACCCCAGTGGCTCAAGAGACTAAGGCAGGAGGATCACAAATTCCAAGTCAGCCTCAATAATTTATCAAGGCCTTAAGCAACTTAGTGAAAACCTGTTTCAAAATAAAACAAAAAGGGCTGGCTGGGGATGTGGCTCGGTGGTCAAGTGCCCCTGAATTTAATCCCCTGTACCAAAAAAACAAAACCCAGAAAATGATCACAGACTTAATGCTAACTATCTTTCCCAGGCTAACCAATACAGCCTAGGATGCAACATATGAAAGAACAGAACACCCAACCACCCAGGAGACTGAGGCAGGAGGAATGCAAGTTCGAGGTCAGCCTCAGCAATTAATAAGACTCTCAAAATAAAAAATAAAAAGGGCTGGGGGAACATAACTCAGTGGTAAATTGCCCCTGGGTTCTAGCACACACCCACCCTCACCTGTTGGCCAAAAATAAATAGAATACTGGTCTGGAACTTGAAAGACATTGTTGCTGGTTCCAACTTTGAAAAAAAAAAATTTAGACAAGTCATTTAAACCCCTGTAAATTCAGTTTCTTCATCTTCTAGAGCCATTACATTTGTCATAATTATTATTTGCAAAAGTTTTTCACACAAACTGTCTCATTAGATGAATTTAAAAGCTACACCCTTATTCCAAAATTCTAGAAGAGAATCATTTTGCTAAAAAGAAAATGTATCAAATGTTTGTAATACTGAAATGGGGAGGGTCGACTTCATACTTTGAGTATAAACCATGCTGCTGGACTGCAGACTTTTAAAGTGACATTTCCTCCACTTTTCTTCTTCCCTTTACCACCTCCCTAACAGCAGGGAAACATGACTAATTCCTGAAGTGTCCCCAGGCTAAGCCAGTGTGTCCTTCATTGTCCAGAATATCGCCTCCCGCAAGAGTAAACTTCAAACCTGGGAACTGGAGTAGGGCTCTCTGAAGAATATTTGTTGGACACTAATTACTTATATTTACTGATAATATTTAGAACCCATCCCTGTATTCCTCTTTTAAAAGCTCTGTGGTTCTCCCCTTGCCCCCCCCCAACTTCTGTGACAGGAATCCCTGTATTTTCCTCTGTTAGCAATCAATAAAACTTTCCTTTTCCTCAAATCCTTGTCCTCACTATTGGATTGGCAAAGGTGACAAGGGCCAAACTTTCAGTACAAACATTAAGAATTTTCTAAAAAAAATAATAATATACACTAATCAGAGGAGAATTTCAACTATAATAGTTAAACAACAACTATAGATTTATTTAAATTTTGAATTAATTAAATCACTCTTAAAAACCGAGAGAAAAGCATTTCTAGTCCATGGAAATCCTTCTCTCAAGGGCTCACTACCACAAAGTTCATAAATGTGAGAAGCAAAAGTACCACTAGATGGAGCAGGAACAAAAGGCATCGCTCTAGTTTAAAGAATTTGCAGTCTTCAAAAGGGGTTTTAAGAGATGACCTTCTGAGAAAAGGGAGGCTTAATAAAGCAGAGTTCTTGAAAATTCTGTTGCCAAAAGCTCAGTCCTTGTCCCTGATGTCAATCCAATAATGAGGACACAGTTTTGAGAAAAAGGAAAAATGAAGGTTTATTGCTTTACTAGCAAAGGAGAAACACAGAGGACTCCAGAGGCTGTGATTCTGCCCATCAGCAGAATCAGGAGGCCCATGTGTTCTCTCTTGGAGATGTAATTCCCTTGTTAATCTGGGAAATAGTCCCTTCTGAGATCTTCTGGTACCATCCCCAAAGACTGGATTATTTCATTCCTATGGTAGGTTTGTACTCAAGGACAGATAAATCTGTCTAAAATGGGGACAAAAGGTAATCTTGTTTCCCCTGAGATTAGAGAGAAGCAGGGAGAGAGGAAAAGAAAGAAGCATGTCCATTTAAAAATAAGTTGCAGTAACTCAGTGAGACCCTGTCTTTAAATAAAATATAAAGCTGGGGATGTGGCTCAGTGTTTGAGTACTGCCTGAGTTCAATCCCCAGTACCAAAACAAACAAGAAGCAACCACAAAACCCCAGGTCATGCACATTTTTATCCTGGTATCTTCTTGAAATTTTATAATTGTATATTTTACATGTGTCTGTGATCTAGCTTGAGTTGACTTTTGTTAAAAGTGTAAGGACTGTGTCTAGACTTGATTCTTTTTTGCATATGGTTGTCCAATTTTTCCAGCACCATTTAAAAATTTTTTTCCTTTTTCCATTAAACTGTCTTTGCATCTTTGTCAAAAATCAGTTGACTATATTTGTGTAGGTCTATTTCTAGACTCCGTTCTGTTCCACTGATCTTGTTATGAATTCTTTCCTTATACAGTATTGTTTTGGTCACTGTAACATTATAGTAATTGTTGAAATTGAGTACTGTCAGTCCTTTTGCTTTGTTTTTCATCAATATTGTATTGCTACTTCTGAGTCTTTTGCTTTTCCACAAAACATTGAGTTATTGATTTGAATTTGATTGAGGTTGTGTGGAATTTACAGACTGTTGGGAAGAACTGATATTTTAACAATATTGAATCTTCCTATCCTATTCATGAATAAAGGAATGTTTCTTCATTAAAATAAATAAATAAATTGCAGTTGGCCAAGCAGCTAGGACTATATTCAAAGCATAAAGTAGACCACTTTAATTTAAATCCAGAAAGATTATTGGCAAAATTGGTACAATAACTTCATTCCTTATTTTGTGTTCTTCTCCACAAAACCACATAGACCAGGAAAAAAATCCTTTTTCTTCTTAGAGAACATTACCTCCCAAGCCAGGAAAATGGTGCATAACTATAACTCTAGCAGCTTTGGAGCCTAGGCAAGGAAAACCACAAGTACCGGGCCAGCCTCATTGACTTGGGGAGAACCTGTCTCAAATTTAAAAGAGAACTAGCTCAGTGATAAAGCACACCTGGGTTCAAGCCCTGGTACCAGGGGAAAATAAAGAAAAACCCCTGGTAACAGGGAAATAAAATAAGAAAATTACCTTACTAGCAACTGTGGATTTCACTTTTTCACATTTCTTAACAATGTGATGCTAACAAATACTTCTGTTAAACAACTCTGAGGGACCTATTTCAGGTAATAGGCTGAGATGCTACAAACATATACTTCATTGAACCCACCAGGGACTCAAAATGACCTACATCACCAGCCCTCTTTTATTTTGTGGTGCTGGTGATTGAACACAGGGCCTTCTGCTTGCAAGGCAAGCACTCTATCAACTGAGCTATACCCGCAGCTCACAGCATCTCCTTAAATTCTTGCTCAAGCTGGCCTCAAACTTGGCATCTGCTAACCCTCAAAAGCATCAAGATTAGAGCTCTTTGAGTATAACCCTGATGATTTGCCTTCATAATGCAGGCTCCTGGCTTTCCCAGACAGGGTAACCTAGAAACGTGATTCTAAGGAAGTAAAGGCACTAAATTAGGATGATGAATCACACCTAAAGTTTGGAGTTTTTCATGAGTGGGAAAAAATAGCCTGTTTGTGTGGGTTTTTTTTTTTTTTTTTTTTTTAAACCTAACTGGCCATCAGTTCATTTCCTTTACTGAAAGAAAATCAGACCCAATACCTTGGGAGGGAGTATGAATGGAGATGGACTAGAGAAAGGGTATATATTCCTTTCTAATTTTTTCCTTCTTTCTCCATTTAATATCTTACATCCAAAGTCAGAGTTAAAAATGAAATGTAAAAACCATTAAGGAACAAAGATTCCGCTTAGAAAACTGCCAGAACTTTTAGTTAAAAACTTAAAATCTCATGCTGGGGTTGTAGCTCAGTAGTAGAGCACTTGCCTAGCTTAAGTGAGGCACTGCGTTGGATCCTCAACACATTTTTTTTTTTTAAAGGGTACTTTTTTTAGTTCACCTACAACTAAAATATTTTAAAAATTTTAATCTGGGGCTGGGGTTGTGGCTCAGTGGTAGAGCACTTGCCTAGCACGTGTGAGACCCTGGGTTCGATTCTCAGCACCGCATATAAGACCCATCATCAACTAAAAAATAATTTTTTTAAATTTTAATCTTACACAGGCTCGTGCACATTACACACTGTTCTTCCACGCCTAAGGGACTGCTCTGCATACCTTGAAAAGGACAAAACCCCAACACACTTCGCACTCAGGAACTAAATGATAATGCAAGAATAAGGGCAACAAAAGGTGTGGGGGAACAAAATAAACCTCTAAGCGGGAACGTCTAGTTGGCAACCTTAGGTCACTGCCCATTAATTTGGGCCAACTCTGGAGGTTGCTCCACGTCTCCTGCCAAATTTACAAGCACTCTAGTCCACTTTTCTAGGTCCGGGGCGTCACTAAGCCCACCACTGACAGCGAGGGACTATGGACAGCACAACCGGCGTTCGCCATTCCATAGGGGATGCATGTATGAACCGAGTCCCGGGTCCACTTCCCACAGCTCAAGGAAGCGCACCGCGCACGGGGACCAGTTCCGTTCCTCTTCCTGCGACCAGACGGCCTAAGCCTTGCCCTTCGCAACCGAGACACCCGCGGCTGACAGAGACGAACTCTTCACGGCGGCAATGGGTGCCTCCGGAGAAGCCCCGGGCCTACCGCGGCCTTTAGGCGGGGCGCGGGAACAGGGCGGGCGAGCCCCCGCAGGTCCCCGGGAGAGGTGACGGGTCAGTGGCTGACATTTTTTGTTTGCTCCAGACTAAACGGTGGTTGGCGGTAGGCCAAGGCTTTTCCGCCCGCTGAAAGTCAGCCAGAAAAACAGCGCGCGGGGACCAAAAGCACGGCGCCTACGCCATTCTTAGTTAGGGTTAGAAAAAGGGTGACCGCCACCCCTCCCGGGCCCACCCTCCGCAACCCGCCGGGAAGCGTGCAGCAGCACCTTATAAAGGAAGAGGACGTCGCTGCGCGGATTGGCTAAGTATTTGCCACAGATCTCGCGAGAGTTGGCCGCAGAATGGGGGAGAATTCTTGAGATTGCATTTCCGGCCATGAGGGCAAGCACCGCCCCTCCCCCTCTGTGGAAGCCGCGGTGTGGTCTTTTACTGTACTTTAAAGATGAAACCAATTGTGCTTCAGAACGCTTTTTTCTTCTTTTAAATGTCTTTTAAGATTCTTCTGATTACTGTATATATGAGAGTGTGGGGCGGCCAGGACACTGCTCTGGTCTTATTTATTGAACCTTTTCACATATCGTTCCTCCACCCCTCAGTTCGAGGGTAGTGGGGAAGCCACTGTTAGGGGGAAAATGGCCAGGTCTGTCTCTAGGGCTTGTAGAGTGTACCAGGAAGAATGGAGCAGGCTTGCTTTCTTTTCTCTAGAGCCAGTAGGCGGAGTGCCTTTTTCTGTCTCCAAACGGACCAGATGCTGTGTTCCTTCACTTCAAGATGGAGTTAACAGGAAAAAATAAAAAAATAGGGCCGAGAACCCAACAGTGATTTCTAGTTCCAATTCCCACATTTGTTTGAGACCTCTATGAAAACAGATTCCTGGGCAGCATACGAATTCCTGTCCTGCCCACTTATACCTGGAAGAACTTTTTCAGCTTCTTGTGCTGAAGATGGGTTTTATTAAGTGAGTGTACAACTGGTTTTCTTGTTGGCAGTACTGGGGATGGAACCCAGGGCTCTGTGCGTGCTAGGTAAGGGTTGAACTACTGAGCTACATCCCTAGCCCTGCTTCACACATAAGAACCAACTCTCTGGATTGGGGATATGGTTCAGTGGTAGAGTGTGCATGAGGCCCTGGGTTCTACCCCAGTACCTGAAAAGAAAAAATAAAGAACACCTCCACGTCTCCTTTTTAGGAAAGAAAGGCTTTCAGTCCTTGACAGTGCTTGAAAGTAAGGTTGTGCTGTGATAAATAGGATCAATGCACCACAAATGGTAGGTTTTTACAATGGCCAGTATGATGTAGTTTGGTGTATAACTGGGCAGCTGATCTTAAATTTTACTTGTGCTCAGTTGGGAAAACTCACTGTTGGCCCTCCTTCAAAAAAATGAAATGATAATGTAACAGGGGTTCACTTGATGTTTTGACTATATCCCTTATGGGTTTGAAAATTGCATCCCCCCCCCCAATCTTCTTTTCCCTAAACTACCCCTCCCTGATCTTCATTTCCCTAATCTCATTTTCTCTGAAACACCTCTATAAAAACGTTTGTGTTCCTGCTGACAGGCAGTATCACAGCCTTTGGGACGGGGGTCACCTGTGTTTCTCCTTTGCTAGCAAAGCAATAAACATTCTTTTTCCTTTTTCTCAAAACCACGTCCTCAATGCATAGGCATCAGGAACAAGGATCAAGCTTTCAGCAACAATAAGAGTTTGGTTTATGATGATTGTTAATGACAGAGAAAAATATAACTAAAACTGAAATTTCATATTTTGTTCCCTAGATTTCACCTGAAAAGGAATACCTATGACTCATGGAAGAGGCTGGAGTCTACAGGATATTCTAGGCTGGTTGTTCTTGTTTAAGAGACCAAGATTAAGGACTGTGTGCCTGGATTAGCCATGCAAGCTACTTTTGGATCACTTTAAACTGAAATCTCAACCTCTTTAAATATAGATTTCATAACTTGTGAAATGGAAATAAGATTTATCTCTTGAAGTTTTTGAAGTTTAAATTAGATAATGTATAATTAGTCCTACTTTCTTTTTTAAAGTGCTTTACAAATTATAAAATGAGGAGTTGGAAAGTAATTGGCCTTGTGGGAGCTGAAGTCAGCTTTTTGGTGAACTTAATGTGGACTTTGATGAGCTTGTGTAGTTCTGCTTTATATTCATAAAGATAGGGTTTTGTTTTAACTTCCAAAGAAAAGCTATTCTCTAATCTAAAAACTAATCTTTGGGGTAAAGAGTTAAGTGTCCAAAGGTTTTAACTGTTCATGAGGTCAGAGGGAGTTAGCCTGGCACTTGAACTCTGCCCTTTCACAGCTGACAAGATTCCTACAGAAGTGTATTTAAATTCTCTAGTACTAGACAATGCTGGGCAGGGTGAGTGAGGGGATAGGGCTGGGTATTTTAACAAGTGATTGCCAAGGAGTAGTGTCTGGACAAAACAAAGTCACTTCCCATTTTTTTTGAAACAAAATAAACTTGAAAAAATAATTTTTGTTTGGTAAAAATGGGAGAGAATTCCCACCAATGTCCCTAGCCACAAGGGACCAGTTCCTCTGAGAAATGAATAGTGGAAACTCAAATTTGAAAACATTTTGGGAAAAGGAAAATTGGCTTTCTGTTAATTGGCAAGTGTTCCAGTGGGACTCTATTTTTTATGGGATGTTTATGTTGTATGTACCTGTATATAGACCAGAGTCTCATTTGAGTTTATAAGGTTCAGAAAAGATGATTGGTAAAATTTTTATTTTTGTTAATTTATCTCAATAAAAGCCCACTGGAATGCCAAAAAAAAAGAGGGCTTGGGATCATTCTGTCTTCAGTGCTTGTGAATCTAGTTGAGTGTGAGCATCAACTGTTAAAACTGCCCTCAAATAATCATTTTTTACACTTTACCCAATCCAGACAATCAGTAAAATGCACCTCTTCACAAATGCTTGACTCAAGCCAAAGGAGTTATTTCCTGCTCTTGTTTTTTTTTTTTTTTTTTTTTTACAGCTCAGAAATTTTGCCTTACAGTTCTCTTGGGGGAAAAGTAGCTATATGGTCAGTTTTGTAAGGACCTTGCTTAACATCTGGACAGCCACAATTTTAAGAAAAATTTCCCTCTCCCACTCAAGGGTATTTCTTCCAAAGGCTCACCACGCCCTCATACCAACCCCACCCTTAACCACCCACATTTGGACCCACCTGTTTCTAATCCCTGAGCCTGCCCTATAAAAGTCCTGAACCCCAAGCCTGTTTTGCCTGTCTATGGAGAGATGGCCTTTATTTGTCAGCTCTGACAAACTCTGGTGTGTATCTCTGCCTGGTCTCCATCTTTCATTTCTTGCATGCCTGTATCCTGGTTCCTCACTTTCTTTTCAAGTTTTATATATAAATATAGCTACCAGGAGTGTACCATAGTAGGCATCAGAGGAGACAGAGATGAAAAGGAAAATCTAAGAGCTTATCTAGTGAGGGAGAGAGGCAAGCAAACCAGAAGATATTACTTCATAAATTAAGAGGGCAGTACAAGTAATGGAATGTACTAGAAAATATGAAGTACAAGTAATGAAATATACTAGAAAATATGAAGGAATCATTTTGATGCCATGGAGGGAGTAATATCTGAACTGGGCCTGTAAATTCTCTTAATTTTATAAGCAAAAAAAAAAAAAGTTGTTTCAAAAATCCCTTAAGTACATTATTTCATTGAACTTCACAATGACCCTGTGAGACAGATAGGAATCAGCAACCCCATTTTATGGATGAGGACATTTATCTTCAAAATGTTTAAATAGCTGGATTCCAGTGTTGCACACTATAATTACAGCAATTTGGGAGGCTGAGGAAGGAAGATTGCAAGTTCAAGGCCAGGCAAAGTAACTGAAAAACCAGCCTCTACCTCAGAGCAAAGCCTGTCCAAGGAAGGGGAAAAGACCCTTGTCCTTGGAAAGACCCACAGGCACATACCCACCCTGCTGAGTTGCTTATCTACAAATAACAGGAGAGATCTTTGGAGCCAGGTGTCCCAGACTCACTCAGGCTAGGTGAGGACCCATAGCAACCCCCTAGCAACCACCAATCAGTATGAGACAGGGAAAATACCTGGGATGCCAGATGACCTTCCCAGTAGTTTATGGTGGTTGATAACGTGTTGAGAAACCGCGTAGTTCAGCACATACACCCCTTGTGGCTTAAACCAATCAATTCAAAGGAATCCTCCTCTTGTACTAACCAATCATCCTTACCCAACTTGTTCCCACCAGTGAATGTGCTAATCATATTTTAGAGTTGTTTTATGATTTTCCCGTGGTGTGTGATGATTTGCTAAGAGATGCTATGATGTATGTGAAGTCCCTGCCTTCCCCAAAGAGTGTATAAAACTGCTGCAAAGCCTCTCAGCGTCACCAGTTGCTGTGTACATGTGGAAGACCAAGCTAGCTCGCAATAAACACCTCTTTGCTGCTTACATGATCTTGGTCTCTGGTGGTCTTTGGGGTGTCCCGAATTCAAGCATAACACAACTTATTGAGACCCTGTCTCAAAGGGGGCCCAGGGGTGCTGAAGATGTACCTCAGTGGTACAGCACCCCAGTATTGAAAAAAAATAAAGTTTAACCAGTGGCTCAGGAAGCTGAGACAGGAGGATCACAAGCTCAAAGCCAGCCTCAGCAATGGTGAGGCGCTAAACAATGAAGTGAGACCCTGTCTCTAAAAAAACACAAAAATAGGGCTAGGGATGTGGCTCAGTGGCTGAGTGACCCTGAGTTCAATCCCTGGTACCAAAAACAAACAAACAAATAAATAAATAAAAATAAAGTTTAAACAGCTTGCTTTAAGTCATGCAGTTGGTAGCTGGCAGAGTCTGCACCTAAACCCACACATTTTGCCCCTAAATTCTTATGGAAAGGCACTCCATTAGGTATAAATTCTCATTGTCTTTCAAGCCTAGCCCCAAATCAAATCTATTGGAAAGTCTTCCTTGAGCTCTCAACTAATATTGGATCCTTAGAGCATTTTATACTTCTCATGGGACACTAAATCACTTTTTACCATGTATTATTATAATTTAGGTATAAATGAATTCTGTCTGTTCTACGAGGTTGCCAGAGTTTGTTGTTTAAGAGATGAGGTCTTAGAGCTGGAATTGTGGCTCAGTGGTAGAATACTTGCCTAGCATGTGTGAGGCACTGGCTTCAATTCTCAGCATCATATACACATAAATAAAATTTAAAAAGTTCATCAACAACTAATACACATATTTTTTTTTTAAGTGGGGGGAATGAGGTCTCACTATGTTGCCGAGGCTGGCTCTCGACTCCTGGGCTCAAGCAATCTTCCTGCCTCAGCCTCCTGAGAACTTAGGACTATCAGTTCATGCCACTGTACTCAGTCTCATCATCTTAAGGACAGAATCTGATTCCTGATTTAGCATTTATTACACTTGGCACAGTACTTTTCACAAATCATATGCTAAAAACTTTGAATTATATGTCAATACTATCACCATTCTCTCAGCTACCCAGGTCATTTCAGAACTTCTTTTCCCTTTCATATCTAACTTGATACCTAGTCTTGTCAGTTTTTCATAATTTTATTCTTTTTAATTCCTATTGCTCTTAATCTGGAGTAAAAGGGATGACTACTTTATATAATTTACCAAATGAGATCACTGAATCTCCAGGGCCTTCCCAGTCTAATTTATTCTCCAAACTACTCCCACATTCACTTTAACGTAATTCCCTTATGTCTACTACTTTTAAATCTTTGCCTAAAAGTCATTTAACACTTAAAACCTTTAAGTCTTTGCCTTAATTTACTTTCCTAGTCATAGCTCTCACTCTGATCCCTATGAGCTCTTCATTTTAATGAAACCTGTCTATTATACTTGCCTTGAATATGCTTTGTTCATATCCAGGATGCTCACCTGGATATCTGCCCACTCACCACTGTAACATCTATCTAATACCACCCCATCCATGATGTTATACCTCTGTTATGAAGACTTTCCTCACCAGAGCAACCTTCTTTCCCTAAACTTCAGCAAAACTTAAATCTTATCACTCATCTGATACATAGCACATTGTACCACCTATTGGTCTCATGCCAAGGGAAACATAAGCTCCCCAAGGTCAAGAATAGTTTTTCCTATAGCATTTATCTTGGTTCTACTCAATAAGTATCAATTTTTCCATCCTTATCACCATTCTTATTTCCCCCATTATAGAAATGCAACAGACATGGACATCCCAATAATTGAAATATTTTCTGTTCTCCCAGAAACATAATATCCAAAGTTTTCTGCCACAAATACTCAAAACATTTTCTTCTGACCATTTTATCTGTATTTTAGAAGCATCTTTGGTGTACTATATTGTGTCCAACTTCTTTAAATTCTGCAGCAGTGATCCACATGTCCCGAAAAGCAGACAGGGATGCAAGAATAGACCCTCCCATCCATACTGATATTTTCCTTTCTGGGGGAACTGTAACCTGCACTGAGGTATTAGGAGGTGCCACCTTTGCTATATCCTTAATTAGCCGCTTGTCTAAACCAGGGAAAGAGGTTGATCCCCCAGCAAGGATAATATTGGAGAAGAAGGAATTCCTCAGATCCACATCACATTTCATTATACTGCTGAAGCACATCTTGTCAATTCCAGGGGCATCGAGGTTCATGAGACACGGAGAGAAGAGGGCCTCCGGACAACGAAAGAGCTGGTCATGGAGCTTGAGGACCTTCCCATCAGGTAGTTGGTAAACTTTCTCTATGCACTCAGGTTTCTTGGCCCTTTCCTCTTCATAGTCTGTTGCCACATAACAAGAGGTTTCCTTAATGCTTTCAACAGTCTTTTTGTCTGTAGTACTAAGCAGCATGATGCCATGGTCCTTCAGTAGCATCATAAGGTAGTTGGTAAGGTCAAAGCCTGCCAGATCTAGCTGTTTTACACCATGAGGCAGACAGTAACCCTCAAAGATGGGTACACATTGAGTAACCCCAGCACCTGAATTCAGCACCAAGCCAGTAGTGAAGCCAGCGGCAAAGAGAGCCAGCACAGCCTGGATGGACATATAGAAGGCAGGAACACCCAGATGTTCAAAAAATACTTCAGTGGTTTTTTGCCTGTTGGCCAGTGGATTCAGTGCTGACTCTGTAATCAAGACTGGGCCATCACAGGGCTTTAGTTTCAGGTTAGAGTCATAGATGTGCTTCCACATAATCTCCATGTCCCCCCAGGAAGTAATGACACCACGCTCCACAGGATAGCTGTAGGGAGAGCAATAAGATAAATGGTAGGTTTTAATTTTCCCAGTTTCTGCTTTCTTCAGACCTCAACTAGTCCCTATATTATCGGTATCCCTTTCTAGGCAGTAATTGCTACAGCCTCTCAGAGGAGGTAACTGTCAGCCGAAGTGGCTGTTGCAGTTATACAACTGTAATTTTAAAAAACTGGAAAATTCCCAAATTATGGTATAACTTAAGTAGTTATACTATTTAGTTATTTGAAGATAAAACTCCAAATGACAAACAGCACCATAAATTATGTAACACCATTAAAGGAACTTGTATATCGTGAGCTATAGCTTTATTTACACGTTTGAATAAGTCTGTGAAGATACAGAGAACAAATAAAAGCCTTTAGATGTTTGGTACCCTAGGTCTCAGGCTGAGGCTTTCCGGTGTTCACTTCTTTCTCTTTCACCGTAGCCCGCCCCCTCTCTCTAGGCTCGAGGCCGGCCCTGCCCGCGGGGAGGAGGGAGTACCTGATAGACAGCGAATGTCTCCTTTCCTGCACCTGGTCACCCAGCCACAGCTCCAGCGCGCCGTCGGCCGCCAAGTTCTGACATTTGTCGCGGCCAACAATGTTCGGGTAGACAAAGTCCGGCTCCCGGTTCCCGGCCAGGCCGGCCTTGATCACTCCCGAGCCGTTGTCGATCACCACTGGTAGCTGGTAGCAGTTCATGCCGCCGCCGCCGTCGCCGCCGCCTGCTGTCCCAGGCCGCGCCTTCTTTGGGCTCTGCCAGGCCAGCGGCCTGGAACGCCGCGTCACAGAGGCCCTGCACCGCGCAGTCCTGTCGGAGCCCCGTGGCTGCGGGCCGCCGGTCCGGAGCGCGACAGGCCCACGGACGGGTTCCCGCGGTGAGCCCCGCGGTGCAGCCTGCGACTGCCACTCCTCCGCTTCCTGGAATCGCGGAATACCAAAATACTAGGAAAAAAATCCCCAAAGATAGCAAATCTACCCCTTCACAGGTGCATTTCTCAACACTCTGAAAAACCACGAAAACATTGTTCCCCAAAGTCCTAGAATTCTACTTAAGGCGTGTGCGTTTTAGAGTCCGCGGGAAGCTCTGGAAGGCGCCCTGGAAACCGGGAAAGTGGTCGCAGCATGGAGGCAGTGTCCTGTATCTGAAAGGCTCAACTTTTAGGAAAAGAAAATTGCCGAGTTTTAGACACTTTATTGTTTCTGTGCACTGGGCAATGCTTCCTTGAATTTCTTGCCTGGGATTTCTAAAAACGTACGCAATTAAAACAAATTATCAAACAACAAAACATCTCCTCCTTTTTCTTTTGGTTTGGTTTAAATAGCAATGTCTTCGCATTATATCCCTCGGTTTTTGGAAGCTTAGTCTTTAGTCTTGATTTTTAGGCATAAGTATGCGTCTGCCTCTTTGTAGTTTAAGTGAGGTTCATCCGCAGGTCATATGGAGAAAAAAAGTACATTGCGTATTCAAAAACAAAGTACTTGGTGTCTGGTTTGGCACACCCTTTAGGGAATTTTAAAATAAGTACACAAATTAGAAATTTTGGTTGGTCTTCAGGAGCGCTAAAAGGAAATCAAAACGGTATTTACACGTTCTTCCACGAGGCCGAAAGGTTTGCTTTGTCACTGGCTGACTAAGAGCATTGGGGGTCGGAGAAGCAACCCGTCGCGGGCTTTGGAACGTGGGTATCCGCTCAGGGATCGCATTCCCAAAAAAGAAAGCCCCAGGACGTGCCCGGGATTCTGAACAGCTTGACGATCTGGAAGGGTGGGGATGGGTTTTTAAGTGTGCCCAAAGAACTGGCAATTAGCGGGTGCCTGAGTTTTACAGCGGTCCCGGGAGCTCTGCAAGGAAATCAACTCAAATTCGAACTTTCGAAATACTTTGAGTACTGTTCAATTGAACATGTGGTTTTATTTTCTGGGTGATTGTTATTTTATATAGACATATTGTTGTCCACTAACTATTAAAACAATTCCGTTTCCTTTAGGTGAAACTGCATGTTGCAACATAGACTTCAGGGACTTTGAGGAGACCGGCCAACAGCTCGGTTTCCGTAGTGTAGTGGTTATCACGTTCGCCTAACACGCGAAAGGTCCCCGGTTCGAAACCGGGCGGAAACAACAGCGAGTTTTTTTTTTTTTTTTTAAATCAGTAACAAAGCAAAGATGAAAATTAAGTATCCACTTTTTCCATGCATGTGATTTTAATAACAACTCTGCAGAACTTTTGAGAGTCTGAACTTTTCAGTTTGGCGTTATTTGATTCATTCACCAAATGTTTTAGTAGGAGATTCGCCACGTGAAAGAACTGCCCCAGATTCTAAAAAATTGAATTTGTACTATATATAGTGTTATATTAAGTTTATAAGTATTTCTCAATAAATTATGGAAAATGGTTCTGACCCCTTCCTAATGGAACCAAGAAAAAAGATAATTAAGACAGAACCAGTCTAAGATTTTTTTTTTCTTACAAAACGGCTGTGGTTTTATTCACAAATTTGATTCATACAAGAGGAAATCCATTGAGCAGGAAGAAGCTAGTAGAAAAAATCTCACGGAAAGAAGAGGAAATAATTCAAGTTGAGATTAACCTTCAAAATAAAGTCATAGGTTAAATTCCTTAAAGTCTTTTTATTGGTGGGGGTATTGGGGACTGAATCCAGGGATGCTTAGCCATCGAGCCACATCCCCAGCTCTTTTTAAAAATTTTGAGACAGGGTCTCACCTAGTTGCTAAGGGCCTCGCTAAATTGCTGAGGTTGGCTTTGACCTCAGATCCTCCTGCCTTAGCCTCCAAAGCCGCTGTGATTACAGGCGTGCATAACAGCGCGGGCTGACGCAGAATTTTTTTAAAAAATATTTTATTAGTTATTGACGGACCTTTATTTATTTGATTACACATGGTGCTGAGATTGAATCCAGTGCCTCACACATGAGAGGCAAGCCCTGCACCACAAGATAAAATAAATATTTAAGTTGTAGTTTTGAGATTCATGATATCCACAGTTAATAGGAAAGAATCCACCCTAACACATCAGTAAGGCTCATTTTATTGATACTTTTGTATATTGCAGACATAATTGATAGCCTTTTCCCTAACTGTACTAACCCCAAACTCGAAGTAAATAATTGTATTAAAATTACTCGGGTCTAGACTTTGGAAAACCTTTTCCGGTATAAAGCCCACCTTCCTCTGATGCTGCGCATGCCCAGTGTGTTCTACTGCTTTGGTTTGCTTTCGTGCGTATCAGACTTCTTTCACCAGGTAAGGCATCCTGGAAACAGAGCTATAGTTGGCTGGCACAAACAAAACCCAGGGGGTCCCAAGAGACTTCGGGTACGTAAAAGGGAAGGGGGTGCTCGCCCTCTGCGTTAACAGCCCCCACGGCCGAGAGCCAGAGTACATAAAGCAGCAGTTTCCACTGGCTGGGCCGGGAGGGAGGATGACGGGAGAAGACAAGCAACTACAAGCCCCAGCATGCAGTGCGCAGCGTGGTCTCCCGAGAGACTGGCGGTGCAGGCTGCCCGGCCGCGGTCCAGAGTCGGGCTGACCGATACAGGCTGACTGTCGGCCAGAGAGCTCAGCATGAGGAAGAAGGGTGCGGCACTGTGCACCAGCCTTTAGGTCTCGCATCCCTGGTGCCTGCTGTTTCGGGGACGCCTAGCATGCTGGGGAGTCAGGCTTCTACTGGCCAGCTTGTCGGCCTTGGCCTGTGTGGGACCTCCACGGCACTAGAGCCTCCGGAGTTACCACGGGAGTACGGAGCCGGATGTGACGCTGCCGTCGAGGAAGAAGGGAGAGGCGGAGCGTGGCGCGGTGACGTCCTCCCAAGATGGCGGAGAGACAGTGAAGAAACTGTTCCCCCTGGGTGGCCGTCGGTGAGTGCCCACTTCACCGTAGACCCCCGTCACCGCTCTCTCCAGACCCTGGGCCATGGGAGGGCAGGCTTCTTGGAGTTCTAGCGCTGGTCGGGGCGAAGGTGGAATGCTGTGCGAAGCAGCCCCCGTGGTGGCTTTGGCCTGTCTCAGCTGTGGGATTTCGCGGGAGTGGGAACCGGGCGGAGGCCAGGGCAGTGGAGGCCGAGGAAGAATCGGCTTCTGTTGTCACTCTCCGAAGCCGCCAGGCCAGGGGGGAGTAGGAGGGGAGGGGTGTGGCCTCCTGGGGCGAGTGACAGAACCTTTGACAACCCTTGGCCCTATGCATTCCCCGCCCCTCGGGCACGCGCCTCACGCTTTGGAGAAACTGCACCGTGTAAACTAACAAGTTTTGGTGATTTGAGGGGAAATTTTTTAAGTATTTTTCTTCCCATCTGTCCCAAGGAGTTGTTTCTTGATAGTTTGTTATTTTTTTTTCCCCGTTAACCATTTACTGAGTGAAAGTTTTGAGGGTTCAACTGATGTAAAACCTTGAAATTGTGCGGGTTTTTATTTTTATTTTTTGCAGTTTGTGCAGTATTTTCATTCACGTTCATCACAGTCATTTGTTGTTATGTGCAAGGATTGTGTTAGTGTCCAAGGCAAAACAAAATCATTTATCAGGTTTTTTTTTCTTTTTTGTTGCTGGGATTGAATCCGGGTCGTTTTACCAGTGGCTGACATCCCCAGTCCTTTTTCATTTTTTATTTTGGGTCTCATTAAGTTGCCCTAGCTGTCCTCTAATTGCCTCTCAGCATTTTTAACTGGACTTTTCAGAGGAGATAAAATAAGACCTTTTTTTCTTTAAAGTTTGTCCTCTGTCCCTTCTCCCCTCAAATGAGTGAACCTTTGATGAAAAATTGTGATTATTGATTACTTTTTTTCTTTGTCTTTTAGATCAAGGGTAAAATCCCATTCTGATATCAAAATGCAGTATTCACACCACTGTGAGCACCTTTTAGAGAGACTGAACAAACAACGGGAAGCAGGTTTTCTTTGTGACTGCACCATAGTGATTGGGGAATTCCAGTTTAAAGCCCATAGGAATGTGCTTGCTTCCTTTAGTGAGTATTTTGGTGCAATCTACAGAAGCACTTCTGAAAACAATGTTTTTCTTGATCAGAGTCAGGTGAAAGCTGATGGATTTCAGAAATTGTTGGAGTTTATATACACAGGAACTTTAAATCTTGACAGGTAAAGTACACATTTTATTTTCAGTTTTAAAAGCTGCTCAGTAGTCTTTAGAGCTCAAGTCATTTGTATTTTTTCTATTCGGTCTCTTCATTCATTCTTCAAATATTTATGCACACAATGTTTTTCTTTTAATAAAGAAGTCAGTGTCACTGACTTGGGATTAACAAGTATTTGATAAGCACAAAAAACAAAAATTTAGCACATTTGTCAACCACAACAAAGGCTGTGATTTCAGCTTTGTAAATGCAAAATTTAAACAGTAAATTCCAGTTTCCCTTTGCTTTTTGATCTTTATATCCCTCTGTTGTTCTTTCTCCCTTCTTCCATCTCCTACTTCTTAAGGTATCTGGAGTATAGATGGGGGAAGAAGGAAGAACTTCTGGGCTCATAGAGTAGTGCTTCCATTGCCAACCATAAATAGCAGTGTGCAGGATAGCTTCCTGATCCTGATTCGGGAAAATTGCTTTGCTGGAGCCTAGATGGCAGTAACTCTGTTATCTCTTAACATTAACCCACCATATTAATGCTTAAATCAGGTTGGTGCTAGCATGCTTCTCTAAAATGCTTACTGCTGTCACTGCATATACCAATAGGTTCTGAGGGACCTGACAACATAGGCACTGTGTGTCTTCTCTACGTAATGAACCAGATAATTAAAATCAATAGCAATACATTTAGTAGTAGTAGGAGAAAAGGGGGAGAGGATAAAGCAAAGAGAAACTGATGATATTATTGCTGTTTTCCTACTGCTATCACTTGTGAAAGTCGTAGAAGAATATAATACTATTCTCAGTCTCCCCCCCCCCCCCAATCTCTTGATAATCCTGGGGATTGAACCCAGGGCCTAAAACATGCTAGGCAAGAACTCTACCACTGAGCCACATCCCCAGGCTTAGTCAAGACTATTCATAATCTTCTGAGATAGATTTATGGGCTTTAGAATGAGATCTTGCCAGCCAATCAGTGTCTCCTTGACCAAGTTGTAACTTCCCTGGGCTTCAATTTCCCCATCTGTAAAAATGAGAAATAACTACTTTGATATTGTTGTGAAGATCACATGAGAATTTACTTGAAGCCCCAATAAACATTAGTTTATTCCTTCTAATAATGAATAACATTAATTTTTTTTCTTCTATACTCCCCACCCACATTCTGATTCCACATTTTTCAGAGAAAAATTAGAAAGAAAAAATACCTGAAATTTTGCCACCCACTAATAACCACTATAACTTTTTTTTTTTTTTTTTTTTTTTTTAGTTCTGGGAGGCTTCTATTAATATAGCAGATTTCCACTCTATCCCCTTGATTTTTTTTTTATTATTTTTTTTATTGGTTGTTCACAACATTACAAAGCTCATGACATATCATATTTCATACATTAGATTGAAGTGGGTTATGAACTCCCAATTTTACCCCAAATGCAGATTGCAGAATCACGTCGGTTACACATCCACAATTTTACATAATGCCCAATTAGTAATTGTTGTATTCTGCTACTTTTCCTATCCCCTACTATCCCCCCTCCCCTCCCCACCCATCTTCTCTCTCTACCCCATCTATTGTAATTCATTTCTCTCCTTGTTAATTTTCCCATTCCCCTCACAACCTCTTATATGTAATATTGTATAGCAATGAGGGTCTCCCTTCATTTCCATGCAATTTCCCTTTTCTCTCCCTTTCCCTCCCATCTCATGTCTCTGTTTAATGTTAATCTTTTCTTCCTGCTCTTCCTCCCTGCTCTGTTCATAGTTGCTCTCATTATATCAAAGAAGACCTTTGGTATTTGTTTTTTAGGGATTGACTAGCTTCACTAAGCATAATCTGCTCTAGTGCCATCCATTTCCCTGCAAATTCTATGATTTTGTCATTTTTTATTGCTGCATAGTACTCCATTGTGTATAGATGCCACATTTTTTTTTATCCATTCATCTATTGAAGGGCATCTGGGTTGGTTCCACAGTCTAGCTATTGTGAATTGTGCTGCTATGAACATCGATGTGGCAGCATCCCTGTAGCATGCTCTTTTAAGGTCTTCAGGGAATAGTCCGAGAAGGGCAATAGCAGGGTCAAATGGTGGTTCCATTCCCAGCTTTCCCAGGAATCTCCAAACTGCTTTCCAAATTGGCCGCACCAATTTGCAGTCCCACCAGCAATGTACAAGAGTACCCTTTTCTCCACATCCTCGCCAGCACTTGTTGTTGTTTGACTTCATAGTGGCTGCCAATCTTACTGGAGTGAGATGGTATCTTAGGGTGGTTTTGATTTGCATTTCTCTGACTGCTAGCGATGGTGAGCATTTTTTCATGTACTTGTTGATTGATTGTATATCCTCCTCTGAGAAGTGTCTGTTCAGGTCCTTGGCCCATTTGTTGATTGGGTTATTTGCTATCTTATTGTTTAATTTTTTGAGTTCTTTGTATACTCTGGATATTAGGGCTCTATCTGAAGTGTGAGGAGTAAAAATTTGTTCCCAGGATGTAGGCTCCCTATTTACCTCTCTTATTGTTTCTCTTGCTGAGAAAAAACTTTTTAGTTTAAGTAAGTCCCATTTGTTGATTCTTGTTATTAACTCTTGTGCTATGGGTGTCCTATTAAGGAATAACCACTATAACTTTTTAATATATATTTATTCTTTTCCTGAAGATCTGTATAGATATTTACATGTACACATTAAGTAAAATTCTTCTCTTTTATATTGCAGTTTATTATGGAACTATACTTCTTTAAAAAGTAAGAATCAGGATACTGCTTCATCCTTTTGAAAAGGAAACTTTTCATGCTGTTTTGTAATTATTTTTAAATTTTGGTAAAATGAAATTTTTAAGTGAATCAGTTCTGTTTGATTAAAGGAACAAAACAGTGTCATAAGTTAATCTCACATAATAAATTACTTAAATTTGCTAAATAGTTGATTGTGCAGGTACCTCTGATCTAAGATTTTAGAATACTTGATAGAAAATAACCACATACCAGTGATTTTTGGTTGACCTTCAATTTAATGGTTTCTTTTTCTTGATTAACTATGCAGGAAAAGATCTTAACTTGATTTGAACTCACTGCAGAGCATCTTTCTTTGTGCCTTCATGCAAAGAAGCAATGTGAAGAAGAGCCAGGTGTTTTGTTCAGTCTTTTTTCGATGCATATCTTTCCTGGTGAGCTGGGGAACTAATTGTTTGAGCCCAGCCAGGAATGTAAGAGAAGATTTATACCAAAATAGAAAGGCTATAAAATTTAGTTATTAAGAAAAAAGACATGGTGGTACGTAGTACCTGTAATCTCAGATTACAAGGCTGAGGCATCAGGATCCAAGTTTGATATCCTGACTCAAACAAAAAAAGGGCTGGGACATATGGTTTAGTGGAAGATTGTCCCTGGGTTCAATCCCTTGTACCAGAAACAAACAAAACCTAAACAGAGTAATAGAAAATCAAGTGGGCTCAGGAGCCAAATTGTCTTGGTCAAATCTTGGAATCTTAGTTCTAACACTCTGTAATCTTGGACAAGTTACATAGTTTCTTTGGAACTCTGACTTTTCTTTTCCTTTCTTTCCTTTCTTTCACCAGTGCTGGGGATTGAACCCAGTGCCTCATGCATGTTAGACAAGCGCTCTACCACTAACCTATACCCTAGCCCCTGATTTTTCATTTGTATGTACAATGAGAATTATAAAAGATTTCATAGGCACCTTCTGAGGATTAAGTGAACCAATTCTGTAAAGTATTTAGCCATATAGCTGGCAATAAGTAATTAGATGACCTTCAATGATTAAAAAATGATAGAAGTCTGGATGTTATAACTTCGTGTTTGTAAACAAAAGCAAAAGATCAGTTATTGAAATAAACAAATGCTGACTGGCTCTCTTAACTGTTGCTGAGATTATAGACTATGAAATAAACAAATAGTTTGTATAAATCACTGTTTCAGTATTGAACAATTAATGTGTCTTAATGCTAGTTTTATAGGCCTTTAAGGCTACCTGACCTGGTTGTTTGGTTCATTTTATGCAACACAGAGCATATTAATTTAAGACCACAAGATCTGTTTTAGTTAAGTATAATAAGTGGTACAGGAAGTTTGATTTTTATCCTAGTAGTGTCTCTCATTAATTGTACTTTTAGTAACACATTATAAAGTCAATAAAAATGCTGAAAGATGTTTTTAGATACTGATAATGCTGTATACCCATAAGAAAAAAATTGGATAAAAAGTGAATATAATTATATTTGGGGCATTTGTGCTATTTGGCAAGTAGAGAATTAACATGATTACAAAGAGTCATTATATATTTTTAAATTATAGCAATGGCCAATAAGAAAAGAATATCTTAGGTAATATTTTCTTATCTAGGGGAAAGACTGAGACTATACCAAAAATTTATTTGTAATCTGTTTAAGATGTGGGATGGATTTTCTGAGAGAATAAAATATTCTAAGCTGGAAGTTAGGTTTACAAATTAGCCTACAAATCTACTTAATCTGTAATGAACTGAAAATTGATTGTTTGCAATAAAATACAAATTTTTAAAAGACTTTGTAATGCTAGATTGAATAAGAGAAAACAAGGCAGGTTTAATTGTAAGATGATGAGAAATAGGTAGAGATTTGCAGGTACTGTAAAATGCTTGTAGATATCCTAGAGGTTCATGATGTTATTATTTTTAATTAAAATTCAAATTTTAGTCCTAAAAGTAATAATATTACCAGCACTATATTAGTATTAACTACAATTAAAATTAGAAGAGATCATCTTAGAGGACCAAATAATTTAGGAGAGAAATGACAAGTAAGGAAAGTTATTTGAAGGTGGTCTGTTTGTATCTATATTCAGTATGACCCTTTGGTCATATTTTTAGTATTGATAACACAAACTTTCTTTTTTTTTTTTTTTGTTGAGAGAGAGAGAGAGATATATATTTTTTTAATATTTATTTATTTTTTTAGTTTTCGGCGGACACAACATCTTTGTATGTATGTGGTGCTGAGGATCGAACCCGGGCCGCACCCATGCCAGGCGAGCGTGCTACCGTGTGAGCCACATCCCCAGCCCAACACAAACTTTCTTAATTTTATAGCTAGAAAATTGGAGTTTCCAAAGGTGCAGACTCACCCAAAATAATTTGTTAGTACTACCAGCCAAATCTAGTGATTTTTCTCTATATTGTAAACTTGTGGTAGGCAGGGACTATTTGATATTTCTTAATCTCTCTCTCAGTATCACTCATGTTAGATGCTCAGTAAATATTAACTAGAATGCTGAACAGAGTGACTTGTCTTTCTATATAACTCTAACATGACAAACTGTAAAGCCAACTTAGATTCTGAGTATCACCAAAAATGTGGGAAAGTTGCTAGAGGGAGCTTAATGCATTCTAAAACATTGTTCTTCTCGGCTATGATCCATGGACCTGAAGCATTGACATCACCAGGGCATATATTAGAAATGTAGAATGTCAGGCTCTGTAAAGACTTCCTGAATTTGAACCTTTATTTAACACAATTCCTGGGTGAGTCACATACACAGTGAAGTTTTAGAAGCAGTTAAAAGTCTCCCAGAGGAGCAGGGCAGAATAGTTGAAGACAAGTTTCATTAGACTCTTCCTGTTGCCAATTAAGAAAAGTTGGGTTGCTATCTGAAGAGATTTCAGAGTGAATGAAAGGAAGCAGGGAGTTGCCAACCACTATTTTTGTTTCCATGGTTTTTTAAAAGCAACCAGATAATTAACATTGTTTTCCTATAGTGGTCCACCTGCAGCTGTAGCCATTATTTTCCATCTTTTCATATTTTGTAAAATTGAAGATCTTTGCCTAAACATTATTTTGAATGAATTAAATTGTGTAAATTTGCTGTTAAGTTATACCTTTTTTCAGTATTCTGTTTCATTTGGTTTGTAAAATATGTGTAGCTCTGTTTCAAAAACAGTTTTTCTTTGATCAGAATATTGTCATTTAGCCTTGTTTCCTTACAGTTGGAATGTTAAAGAAATTCATCAGGCTGCTGACTATCTCAAAGTGGAAGAGGTAGTAACTAAATGTAAAATAAAGATGGAAGATTTTGCTTTTATTGCTAATCCCTCTTCTACGGAGATATCTAGTATCACCGGAAACATTGAATTGAATCAACAGACTTGTCTTCTTACTCTTCGAGATTATAACAATCGGGAAAAGTCAGAAGTATCTACAGATTTAGTTCAGGCAAATTCTAAACGAGGAGCTTTAGCAAAGAAGTCTTCTCAAACTAAAAAGAAGAAAAAAACTTTCAACTCCCAGAAAACAGGGCAGAATAAAACAGTGCAATATCCCAGTGACATTTTAGAGAATACATCTGTTGAATTATTTCTAGATGCAAATAAGTTGTCCACACCTGTAGTCGAACAAGTTGCACAGACAAACAGTTCAGAACTCGAGTTGACATCAGTTGTGGAAAATACTTTTCCTGCACAAGATATTGTACAAACTGTTAGAGTGAAACGGAAGCGTGGAAAATCACAGCCAAATTGTGCTCTGAAAGAACACTCTATGTCTAATATAGCCAGTATCAAGAGTCCTTATGAGCTGGAGAACTCTGGGGAAGAGCTGGATCAGAGGTATTCCAAGGCCAAGCCAACATGTAACACATGTGGGAAAGTGTTTTCTGAAGCCAGCAGCTTGAGAAGGCACATGAGAATACATAAAGGAGTGAAACCTTATGTTTGCCACTTGTGTGGAAAGGCATTTACCCAGTGTAATCAGCTGAAAACGCATGTAAGAACTCATACAGGTAAGACTGGTTGACTGTGGGAATATTCAACTCTGTTTTTTTTTGTTGTTGTTGGATATGTATGTGTGTGTGTGTGTGTGTGTGTGTGGTTTTTGTTTTTGTTTTGGTACTGGGAATTGAAATCATAGGTGCTTTACCATTGAGCTACATCCCCAGTCCTTTTTCATTGTTTATGACAGGGTTTTGCTAAGTTCATGAGATTGGCCTTAAACTTGTGATCCTCTTGCCTCAGCCTCCTAGTCACTGTATAGTGTGCTACTGCACCAGGATGACTTTTTTTTTTAATACTATAGCTACAAGGATTTGGGTGAGGGATGCTGGGCAATGAACCCAGAACCTTTAACATTCTAAGGATACAGCCTACCACTGAAGTGTCTATTCCCTGACATAAAATAGTATTTTTATAGGCAGCATATTAGCATACAGTATTTTCCACTTATGATCAAAATTTGCCATGTTCTTTTATTCATAGAAGTATTTAGCAATGTTAAACTGTTGGAAAGCTATTTGTAATTATAAGCAAGTATTTAATGGTTGTTTGTTTTATTGTAATTGACATTTTAAATCCTAAGGTGCTAGTTCCTTATTCCCTTTTTTCTCAAAATAAGCATAAACGTGGTTCTAGCTTGCTGAGTATTCAACAGAGACAGGATTACAACTGGTAAGAGAAAATATAATCACAACTTAAGCCAGTTTTCACATATTACCAACCACTCTTATTATGTGCTCCTTTGTTGACTTCTGAACATGTTTATTAGAATCATATATATAGGGGCTGGGGTTGTGGCTCAGCAGTAGAGCACTTGCCCAGCACGGGCAAGGCCCTGGGTTCAATCCTCAGCACCATATAAAAAAAAAATCAATTAATTAAAGATATTGTATACAACTAAAAAAATAAAAAAAAGAATCATATATACATTCTTAGATGGGCACAGTGGTGCATGTCTATAATCCTTGCTGCTTGGAAGGCTGAGACATGAGGGTCACAAGTTCAAAGCCAGCCTCAGCAATGGCGAGGCACTTAGCAACTCAGTGAGACCCTGTCCCTAAATAAAATACAAAAATAGCAAAATAGGGCTGGGTATGTGGCTCAGTGGTTGAGTACCCCTGAGTTCAATCCCGGGTCCAGAAGGAAAAAAAAAAAGAGTTGTAATTTTTCGTCAGTTTCTACCTTTACCTTATTTTGCTTGTTCTCTTTCTGGTGGCAAAGTATGAGCACCATTGGTACACTTACATTTATGCTTTTTTATATATATTTCTCTTATTGGTCACTTTTCACTATTATGAATTATAATGAGAAACATTAATTTATTTTATTCTACCAATATTTCCAATATTTTCAATAGTCTGGAAAGAGGTCCTCTTTACTTTTTTTTTTTTTGAGATAGAGAGAAAGAGAGAATTTTAACATCATTTAAACATCTTTGTTTTGTATGTGGTGCTGAGGATCGAACCCAGGCTGCATGCATGCCAGGCGAGCGCGCTACTGCTTGAGCCACATCCCCAGCCCAGCAGTTAACATTTTCTAAATACCAAAACTACTACTATTGATGAACACTTTTGAAAACTTAAATGACTTTAGCAACTAAAACAGAATTTTTCCTTCTTAACATATTTATTTGCTCCTTCAGGTGAGAGGCCATACAAATGTGAATTATGTGATAAAGGATTTGCTCAGAAATGCCAGCTAGTCTTCCATAGTCGCATGCATCATGGTGAGGAAAAGCCCTATAAATGTGATGCGTGCAATTTACAATTTGCAACTTCTAGCAATCTCAAGATTCATGCAAGGTAATACAAACAAAAAATGACTTGTTTAACTTTAAGTTTGTTAATCACCATAATCTTATGAATATACTGCTATATTAAAATTCAGGACAGTAGTGGTTCCAGCCTTCAGTATTCTTAGCACAATCCAGAAAATGTGGTAGTTGAAGGGTAATAAGAAGGGGTAAAAACTAGGAAATAAGGTCAGGGTGATATGGTGATTGGATGGTATAGTTCCCCCCCAACCCCATAAGCCATTGCAGAGCTTTACCTCTTGAGATTGAGAAACAAGTGATATGACTTGCATTTTAAGAGGATCATTCGGGCTGCTCTAGTAGGAAAAGACTGTAGGATTGCAAGAGTGGAAGCAGGGTGACTAGTTAGGAATCTGTTCATAAAATTCAAGTGAAGGGATTATGACTTAGGGCAGGGTCATAATAGGCAAGGGGATGGGTACCAGACATTTTAGAAATAGAACTAACAGAATTTGTTGACAGCTTGGATACAGGATCTGTAAGAAGAGTCAAAGATGATTTCAAGGTTTGGGGCCTGAGGATCTGAAAGGATGGAGCTGACATTAATGGAGGAGGGTTATAGAGAGAGCTGTTTAAGAAGGAGTTCAAGAGTCTACAAGTACAGTTCTGAAAATTTTAAATTTGAAATGACTACTACACATCTCACAAGAGATGTGCCATAGACAATTAGTTATCTAAGTCTGGAGCTTAGGAGACAAATTTGGTAGTCATCAGTCTATGGTCACCAAGAGAATGAATGTGGATAGAAAAAGGTGGGAAGACTAAATCCTGAAGTACTCTAGGGAGCTCTTAGATCTGGGATATGTGCAAAAACCAGCAGAGGTAGTCAGTAGAAAAGAAGGGCCAGTGTAAGAGGAAAACCAGGAAAATGGGCTGCCCTGGTATCCAAATGAAGACAATTATTCCAGAAGGGCATAATCACCTCCTAAATTCTGGTGATAGGGAGATGAAGATTTAAGAATTTACTTGAATTTAGTGAAATGGGAGGTAAGCAATTCTCATAACAAAAGCCTTATTAGCAGAGGTTAGTAGAGAATGAAGTGAGTAGAGAAGAAATGGAAATAAAAGTTTTAGAGACTCAAATTTTTGGTAAAAGGGAACAGATAAATGGAGGAATAAGGTGGGTCAGGTTTGTTTTTGTTTTAAGAGGGAAGACATACTGTTTGTATGCTGTGATCCAGTAGCAGGGATGGATGGTATAGGATGGGGGGCGGGTATATTGTAGGAGTGATGCCGTTGAGTAGGATTTCAAGTACTGTACAAATAGTCTCTCTGGATTCAGATGAACTGTCATCCTCATATTTGTTTCCAGAAGGAAAACAAAACGATATAGGAGGCAAGATGTCAGCTGGGAGCAAGGATGGATGAGGATGTGCTGGTGATTTGAGGAAGGAATTTTGACAAATGAGTGAACGGACCAATAAAAATAAGTGCAGTATTAGGAATTCACTGGCAACCATGTAAAGATGATAGCAAAACTTCCTGGCTCTCAAAACTAATGTTTTAATAATTTTATTTAACATTTAATTTTGGCAGTGTTTTACATTGAAACAACTATTGATTTTAATTTGAAATAAAATACTCTGTGAAATATTATTTGCAAAATGACTGCTGCATAGTTTTACCTCTAAATTGTTTTACTTAACAGAATACAATTGTGTATTTATTTACCAACAGGAAGCATAGTGGAGAGAAGCCATATGTTTGTGATAGATGTGGACAGAGATTTGCCCAGGCCAGCACCCTGACCTATCATGTCCGTAGGCATACTGGAGAAAAGCCATATGTGTGTGACACCTGTGGGAAGGCATTTGCTGTCTCTAGTTCTCTTATCACTCATTCTCGAAAACATACAGGTAAGAGTTTAACACAGAGATTGCCTAAAATAAGGAAAGTTGTACATAAAAGAAAAAGGGGAATTGGCCCTTTATAGAAGGAAGATTATAGATTTTATAGTTAGATATCTGTTCATACTTCTTGAAGCTATTGTGATTTTCACCTAAATATTAGATATAAAATCTGACACATTTTCTAGAATAATACAGGTGGATGAAATTTTTTATCATGTAACACATTAAAATCAGTGAGGTAATTTTGATACTTACATAAACTTGAATTAAGACATGTTTTATAACTTTAGAAAACATCCTAAGCCTCTTGAGAATTTATTTCCTTTGGGTAAATTGTGGAGGGAAGTTAAGAGGTAGGAATAGGTTTAGGTGGTACAGAATTTAAACTTAAGACTTTTCCTACATAGACATTCTGAGATTTGTAACTTAAACAGATAATGCAGCATATTATCAGTCTTGAAGCATACTATTGATTTGAGTCTCATTTTTTGGTAAGGTATGTTTTAAAAGAGAATCGTCCTTAAGTGCTTTATTCTCCTTGAATAATATAATAGATGCAAGATCTGAAATATGGATTCATGAATTTACATAATCTTAATCACCTAAAAATCTACTTGCCCAGTTCATCTCTACCAGAAGGGACATTTGTAGGAATAAAGTTTCAGTATATGAAAAGTATCAGGTTATAAGAACAGTATAAAATGATTATTAATAATTCATATAAGTTGGATCACTGAAACTACCTCTAAAATACAACATAGGTTTTAATTTAAATATTTTAGAAAGCTTACTTTAGATTTTTTGTAATTGACAAATATTATGTTGGTTATAGTACACCACTTCGCTATCTTTTATTTTCCATCTAGGTGAAAAACCATACATATGTGGTATTTGTGGGAAAAGTTTTATTTCCTCAGGAGAGCTCAACAAACACTTTCGATCCCATACAGGTCTGTGTTTAGGGAGAACGTATTATTTTTTGTTCTCTCTTAATTTCTTTTAATGTAAACCTTGGCTTTTAAACCATTATGAACTATATGGTATCTAGTCATAATTTACCTATAACAATATTTTAATGTATGAATATCAACATTTTAATTGCCTTTTTTTGTTTAAAATATGAATTAAATTTGGTCAGGAATTTTAAAGATTTTCCAAGAAATATGCCAGAAATCAATAGGATTTGAATTAAATCACACAAATGTACCAAGAAACAAAAGGAACCAATAATATCAAGAAAATATCAGATTTTCTTATTAAACTGTTTCTGTACGCAAGATTTAGGAATAAATTTAAACATTTTATTGTAAAAAGTAGTACAAAAGCATATAAAGAAAATATTTAAAACAAAGGAAATACCACTTTTAAAGTATAGTATTTTAAAGAATTCTTCCTCATAATTCCTAAGTAGATTAGTGTGAATATCTAGTAGAGATTTAATAAATTTATTGGCAACTTCTGTATTCCCATGTTTCTTGGTTTATGGTGTGAAGCACTGAATCGCTCTTATTTCAAAAGAATTACAGAGCTGGGGATGTGGCTCAGGGATAGAGTACTTGCTTAATGTGTGCAAGGCCCCGGATTCTATCCCCAGCACCACAAAAAAGGGAAAAAAGAGAATTATAATATTGTACCCTATTGTCATTGTTTAAGAATTTTCTAATTTATAAGCTATCTGAGAGCAGAAACCATAATTACATTGTTTTCTCTAGCTCTTTTAGCCAGGGTCTGGCATAAATTGACACTCAATAAGTACCTAAATGATAGAAGTAAAAGAGTAGGTTACTTTCTGGTTTGTAAACAAATTTCAGATAATGAAAAAAAAATACTCAAATTTTTCTGAAATTGGGATATACTATGAAGTACAGGAATGCCTATGTGTATAGAATTTCTCATTTCAGTATATTATAACCAAGTGATTAAAATGGTAGATTAAAACCAAACTTAAAAAGTATAATGATTTTTGCCTTATATTCATAAACATTGAACATTCAACAGCTTTGTGAATATTAAAGTTTTAACTTGCTTTTTAGGAGAAAGACCATTTATCTGTGAATTATGTGGAAATTCTTACACAGATATTAAAAATTTAAAGAAGCACAAAACAAAAGTCCATTCTGGTAAGTACTTTGTTGTTCTCCCATTGCTGCGTTTCGTTAAAATGTTGAGTGTACATTTTAACAGTTTAAATTAGATATCAGTTCTTAAAAACTAAGACCAGAAATCTAATAAATAAATGGAAAATGTAGGACATAATAGATAAAAAGTGATATAGTTTTTCTGGGGTATTAGGAAAGTTCTAATTTTAGGAATTTTAGGAATGAACAGAGTTCAAAGAATGAACATGGGTAAGGGAGGGTTCTTTCTAGGCCAGCCTCAGCAGCCTAGTGAGATCCATCTCAAAATAAAAAGGGTTGGGGGTGTATGTGACTGTGGTAGAACTTCCCTAGGTTCAAACCCCCAGTATCGCTAAAGAAATAAACAATACAAAACAAGAAAAAAAGATAGTAGAAAGTTTTCCCCCTGAGTAAAGCAGAATTTCTGACCTCTTAATATAAATGTAAGTGCCATTATCTGAACTTGAGTTCACAGAATAGTAAAACACTCAAATTTTTTGTTTTCCAGTATTTAGAAGGTACTGGAGTAAAAAATCTGAGGAATTTACAGCCTAGTTGAAGATTCAAGGCATACGTAGGTAGACTGTTATATAGCAGTGAGAGAGAGATGCCACAAGGCAGTATATGAAACTTTACAAATGTATAATGAAGTAATAAAAAAAAGTTTGTTCTTATCTAGAATAACTAGTTCCATTTTTTTAATGGAGTTGGTGCTTAAACTTAGCCTTGAGACCCAGATGGAGTATGTATAAATAAGGCAGGTATATCAGTAAAAGAGAAAATGCTAACACAAAGCTGCGAAGGTTTAGTGCAGTTCTGGGACCAGTAAGTAGATTTGTGTAGTTCAGGCATTTGGGGTTTTTTAAAAAGATTGTGTGAATTTTTTCCCCTTCCATTTCAGGTACAGATAAAACTCTGGATCCCAATATGGAGGATCATACTTTGAGTGAACAAGATTCAATACAAAAAAGTCCTTTGTCAGAAACTATGGATGTGAAGCCTTCTGATATGACTCTACCATTAAGTCTTCCACTTGGGACTGAGGACCACCACATGCTTCTGCCTGTCACAGATAATCAGTCTCCTACATCAGATACATTGTTGAGGTCAACTGTGAATGGATATTCAGAACCACAGTTGATTTTTTTACAACAATTGTACTGACTTTATGAGGAATATGGAATTGCTAAGACTTCTGTGGTAGTAAGCATAAACATCTCTGGTAAGGTGCATATATTCATATTAAATTCTCATTCATTTGAATTGTGACCATTCTTTTCATTCACCGAAGTAAAAGCACCTGATGCTGCATTCATAACTGCAGTGCTTGTTTTGTTTGGGGGCTTTTATGTCTAGACTATATACACAGCTTTTTAAGGAATGAATTAATTCTGTGGTAGCACTATCTTGGGTGGGTGGATTAGTTTTATTCTCTTTTAAATTAGAGCCTTCTTAATTCCATTTTTATTTGAATTTTAGAGTTGCCTTCATTTATTGAAGTAGAATCTGTCAGTTTGTAGTGCTTCTGTTTTGACCTGTGGGATTTTCTAATCTTCCCCTACCCCATTCCCGCTCAAAATTTAAACAAAATCCATGCTAGTATCAGTCCTAAAGTGTTGTAAGCTCCATAGGTCAAACCATAAACTATGGTGGAAAATTTTTTCATATTTCCACCTATGAAAATTCAGTCACTGAGTAAGAGCTGTGCTGTTTTTATAATTATATGTTCCATTAGAGGTAACTTCTCTAATGAAACCAAAAGAATTGTTTTTTCTTAAAAACTAGGAAACTATAAAAATTTTCGTCATTTAGAACTCAATATTCTGGGTTCTAAACCAATGGTCAGTTGAGTCGGTGTTTTTGATTTATTGGAGACTATATTTTCAAAATGTATTTTAAATAGACATTTGGTGTTTTTAATCTAGTCAAGACAGTTTTGAAATTTGATTCAGTTTATATCTTATTGAGTTTTTGGATTGGAAATGAGGAATATATACTAAGTTTTGAAAATTTTTGATAAGCCTCTCATGACTATTATACACTTTTTAAAACAAATATTCTACAAAGAATTTTCTGGACACAAATAGTGTAAACTAGAAATCACTTTGCTTCTAAATTTGATACATTATATTGCATAAAGATTCAAGAAATTCGCCTAGCAAACTTGAGGCACTGGCTGTCCACAGCACTTCAAAAAAGGAAAAGAAGAAATCAATTTCAATTACAGTTAACATTTTGGGTTATCAAAAGTTCAGTTTATCAAACATTTTATATAAGCTTTGTGTTCTTAAATTTTCTAAGTTGAATCACAATTTTGGGTTGTTGTCATGGTTTTATATTGCTTCTTTTTCTTCCAAGAGGAAAATCAGTATTTATCCTCATATTTGCTACCACTCTTTTCCATCTCACTTTTCCTACATATTAATTTATTTCACCCTTGATCTTTGAACATTAAATTATTATTGTTTCACAAAGTCATTTCCCATAATGCTGATAGAACATCATGGTGACATAATTTCTCATTTCTTCCATGCATTAATTGTGGCTTATTTGTTTTTGAGTTTTAAACTACACGTATAATAAAGTTAATGTGTTCATTCATCTTGATTTCTTTAATCACAATTTTCTTTATTTGGGGTCCAAGTCATAGGAATATATTGAAGGATGTAATAAAAACAGTGAATTTTGTAGACTAAGAAATTTTCACCATTTCCCAGCACACACAATTTATTTTCACAATAAATTGCCACCAGTGGAAATGACTTAATTAAATAGAGTATAAAATGCTACATTTGTATAATGCAAATTTAGTGTTTGGTCATTTAGTTAAAAAAATCTAATTATGCATGTGTATTAAGTTAACGTACTGGGTTTAAATAAAATCTATATAAAATCTATAAAGTTTAATGTTAAGCTAATTTGTTTTAGCTTAAATTCAGTAGGAAATTTGAATGTGAAGAAATTTAAAAAATTAAAACACTCAAGCCTCTTTAAGAGGTTTGCCAAAATGGAAAGATTAGTTTAATCTATATCTTCATTAATCCAAACTTCTAATGGATAAAATTTCTTTTTAAAAAATGACTATGGCCATGGCATAATTCTGTGAGGGCAAGAATGGTCAAATTTCTTCAAATATAATGATAATTAGTATTTTGCCTTTGCATAAATTAGCCTACAAAGTTATTATTTTTAGTATTATTTAGTAAAATTGGAGTGGCTGGGGTTGTGCTTTTTTAAAATCACATCTGCTTAGCTAAAATAATTTTACTTTAATATTGCTTGAGTCATTGTTATCCTCTCCTTTTCACTAATTATAGACCAAGAGAGCTTGACGACAGTATCCCTTATAATTTTACTATTTATCATAATATGCTTGTATTTTAGTTTGTCTGGTAATCATGATAACACATGAATCATTTAATTAACTCCTTTAAATATATTTGTTAAGCAATGCAGGAAAGATTTAATTAGTCAAGTATTACAGAATTTTTTGAAAGTTTGTCTTTAGAATGTTGAATATCTTTCTGAGAAACTATTATTTTCTAAATGAATTAATTTTATACTAGATTCCTACTGTATTGCTAGTTTTAAACTTTATAAAAGGAAATCATAGATCATTTATAAATGAATTTTTTGCTATTTTAAAATGGTATTTGTTTTATGTTTAATTTCACAGGATAATTTTGGTAGACACACTTTAGAAATTTTTTTTTTCCCCAAAGTGAGAGCTTCTATCACTTCCATTGTAGTAGTATTTATCATCTTTTCTCTATATTTATTCATCTTTTCTCTATATTCTAATCCTATAGAAATTGTGCACATGAAAGTGGTTAAAATAGACAGTAAGGGCTGGGGATGTGGCTCAAGCTGTAGTGCGCTCACCTGGCATGCACAGGGCGCTGTGTTCGATCCTCAGCACCACATAAAAATAAAATAAAGATGTTGTGTCCACCAAAAAAATAAAAATTAAAAATTCTCTCTCAAAAAAAAATAGAAGTGTACAGGTACTAATTTAAAGAAATATCCTGGACTAATAGCTCTTTTTTTTTTGGTACTAGGGATTGAACTCAAGGGTACTGGACCACTGAGCCACATCCCCAACCCTATTTTGTATTTTATTTAGATACAGGGTCTGACTGAGTTACATAGCACCTTGCCATTGCTGAGGCTGGCTTTTGATTCTCCTGTCTCAGCAGGAGACAGTCCCACTGGGATTACAGGCATGCTTTCCTGCGCCTGTAACATTTTAATTCATAATCAGAAATGAGTTTAAGAAAGAGCAATATCCAGGCCCACTTCACCTTAGACTTAATAAATCAGACAATCTCCAGGAAATATATACATGCTGGAAAAGCTCCACAAGTGATATATACCAAACACTGGGAACTATTATCCTAAACATTTCTTGGTTTTCTACCTTTGGAAAGCAGTTAAAAGAAGCTCTTGAATATAATTTTCCATCTTTTAGGGGACTTTGAGTTGCCATTTCTTAGCTAGAAACATCATCATGTAAAAAGGAGTCATATTAAAATAAGAAATTTAAATTCTAGGGCTGGGTTTGTTGCTCAGTGGTAGAGCACTTGCCTAGCATGTGCAAGGCCCTGGGTTCGATCCTCAGCACCACATAAAAATAAAATAAAGATACTGTGTCCAACTACAAAAAATAAATATTAAAAAAAAAGAAATTTAAATTCTAAATTTTCACCCACTGTTTTTGAATAATAATTGAAATTTAGTTATTGAAGCAGTAATTTCTTGACACCATGATATAATCGACTCTTCTGTCCTCTGCAACCCCTGTCCCCATTCATTCAAGTAAAGTTTGATGTATTTAAGAAAGTAGGTAATTAGAGTGTAAACATAGTAACTTTTCGGAATTAGTGTCTTTAATTTTGAGAAGGGGATAGTAAACACTGGAGGTGAACATCCTCTGATTTGGATAAAATATCTGGTTAGTATTTCAAATGCTGGAACAAATACAGAATGTGTAAAGATAAAAAATTAATAAGATAAACTCTACCCTTAAGTATAATCATGGAAAAAGCCAGCCTTACTATAACTAGCAGTAAAATAAGCCAGAATGTTGAGTGTTATGGTAACAGAAGGCAAGAAAGGAAATGTTAAGCAGTAAGTGGGAGTTAAATAGAGAAAGGGCCTTTGCCCACCTGGATAGACAAACAGGAAATGGCTGAAGGGAGGAAGTAGCACGAAGCTGACTGAGGAGTGAACTAGGAAGAATGGAGAAGTATTAAATGAATAGATACAGGAGTGAGAGAAATGTCCAGCATTGTACCCACACCGACTTACCTGAAATAGTCCTCTACCAATGTCTGCTAAAGCAGAGGCAGATAGCCAGCTTTATAACCCATGATCTCACCCAACAACCCCAGTTCACTTCTGGAGCTGCATTTGTAACACGATTCTATACTTGTGACCCCCATCTACTAGACACCTTAAGAAACAGTTTCCTGGACCAGACACCTGGACAGACTCTTTCTCAAGAATTTGAGCCATAAAATTCAGACTGTCAAAAAATAATATATGTTTGGGGAGCCAAGAGACTGCTCCAGAGAGGAAGGAGTGACCCTGGTTTTGGGCTTTGTAATCCCATGCCTGAGGAGGGGTCACAACAGTGCTTCATTTCCTCCACTGGATGCCAGTGATTTTGACAGTTGTGTCCTTGCATTAAATCCCCTTTTCCTCAAATGGGCTTTAGAATATCTGTTCCTTGGAGTCAGACAACCCTAAGTTGGACTCTTGATTTTGAATACTTGGTGATTGAGAAGATGGTGATACCAACTGTGAAAGAAACATAAGGAGTAGGTCTGGAAGGTGATCTTGGATATATATTTGATTGGTACTGGGATAGGCTGGCAATATTTGGAATTCAAGCCTAGGAATTATTAAATCTAGAAATGTAGATCTTGCAGCTCTGTATGAGGCCAACAACAATTTATTGAAATGATGAAGGCAGCCTGGGAGATGATATGGGAGAATAAAAGATGAGGACCAAAAATTGAGGGAAATATATATAAAGTACGTGCAAAGACAGAAAAGGAGGTGAAAATAACAGAAAAACAGGAAGATATCCAGAGTTGTGCAAGTTTCTCAAATGGGACTTTACAGTGATCACAAGGTAGAATGCAAATCAAAGACATAATTGGGTTAGGGAATTGAAGCATGATTATCATTTGAGAAGGCAGCTGCAGTGTAATACAGTAGGAGCCAGATGGATACTATTTGAGAAGTAGATATTAAGACATAATGAATGAATAGTACTGGAGAAATCTGAAAGTGACAATGTGTAAAGAACATTATTTGAAAGTGTATACTACTTTATTCCATTTTGCTTTCAGATCTGAAAGGAGGAGTATAATATGATCTGTGACTATGTAATAAGCTATATTTAAGCTGGATCTTTTGTAGTAATAAGAATTAAACCAAGAGCGCTCCACCAATGAGCTACATCTCCAACACTTTTAAAATTTATTTTTAATTTTATATTTTTATTTTGAGACAGACTAAACTGCTGAGTCATTGGGATTACAGGTGTGTACCACTGTGCTTAGCTAAGCTGAGTCTGATAGCTGCCAAGCTTGGTGGTGCATGCCTGTAACCCAAGGATGCGGGAGGCTAAGGCAAGAGGATCCAAGTTCAAGGTAGATCTCAACAATTTAGTGAGATCTTAAGCAATTTAGCAAGATCCTGTATCAAGATAAAAAGGGACCAGGGATGTAGCTAAGTTAAAGTCTAAAGGAAATTATGAGTAAGCAGAGAAAAGCAATCTGTAAAGGAAGAAATGAAGTTTGGGGAGCCAAGAGTTAAATTCCCAGTCACCGTCCCCCCCCACTCCAAAAAAAAGGATAATTGCTAAGAGGAAAATGGGCGAAAGTTATACAATATGGTTGCAGATTTACTCATTATGATTAAGATGTGCAGAGGAAATGGAGTTTTCTTAACAGAACTAATATAACCTTCTTAAACCCTACCTATTGGTAAGTCCATAGAAAATTAACTTCTGATCTTAGCCAGTTGAAAACTTACCATATACTCTGATATAAAGGAGATATAAAATATAATAGCTTAAGGTATCTAAAGTAATCCTTAATCTGCTAGGAAATGCTATCTGGCTTCTGCCTTTTGTCTCTCAAATTTGTGTCCAGATGTATGGAGAGGGCTTACATGACATAATGGCATTAGTGTGAGGGATCTTGAGCTCTTCCATTCTCTGGGCATCCTACTGGCCTCTGATATAGTTAAGCAGTGGCTTATAAAAATATATGATCAAGTCTTTCCTAACTCGGTCAGAGCCTGGTGGTTCTTGGCTGAACTGGCCTCACCTCCGTTCTCTTGGGTGTGGAGAAATCTCTGAGGCTCTGCCACCTGCAGTTCTGTCTCAAGCAGTCTAATGTAGGTCAGGCTGCAGGTTTATCACTTGCCATTCCACAGTAGGCTCAGGAGAGCCCCGTTGCTTCCCCTTTAGTTATATTTCTCCAAAAATATAGGAACTTGTGGGTCCATTCCATACCATACAGGAATAGAGAAAGCAAACTATATTGCTAAAAAGACTTCTTTTAACATGGCTGTGTCTTTGCCTGAAAGGCCATATCTTTTCATAATCCTTTAGACTATTCTACTTCCAAGCATATGATAGAATACTTCAAAACAATTAAAAATGGACTACTGTACATTCAGCAACATGAATTGCATGTATATAATGTTGAATAAAAGAAGCCAAACACAAAAAGATTATATGATTCCATTTACATAAAGATAAAAAATTGGCAGAAAGACTCTGTAGTATTAAAAGTCAGTATAGTAGTTGTCTATGAGAGGAAGGTTGGAGGAGCTAGCAGCACTCACTTCCTTGGAAAGGGTATATATTTATTTGCCTGTATTTATGAAATAGTTATTAAAATCTATCTGTAATACCTAAATAGGATACATACATAGAATATTTTTTCAACTTCTAAACTTTGAAAATCCTTTAAATTCACTGGGAATTTGTTACCTGAAAC
Organism: Urocitellus parryii; assembly: GCF_045843805.1. Classification (NCBI taxonomy): domain Eukaryota; kingdom Metazoa; phylum Chordata; class Mammalia; order Rodentia; family Sciuridae; genus Urocitellus; species Urocitellus parryii. The sequence continues at coordinate 130,337,906 of NC_135532.1, forward strand.
CTTTCTACCATTTTGTAAACAACTTTCAGTTAAGGTATCTGTAATGACCTTTATCTGTATCCTGTTTCACTACTTGGTTGTATTTTCATTATAAAAATAATTAGTATGGTTTCTTCAGGATTAAAGTTTTAGTCTTTTTTTTTTTTTTTTTGGTGGTGCTGGGGATCGAACCCAGGTATGCATGTGAAGCAAGCACTCTACCAACTGAGCTATGTCCCCGGCCCTAAAATTTTAATCTTCATATTGTAAATTTTTTTAAAAAATTACCCAGTTTTTCACAATGACAGCTATACAAAGTTTTACGCATTTCATAAAAGTAACCTAATTTATGAAAGAGAATAGGACATAAATCCAACAGAAGTAATTACATGAAAACTATTTTAGAGCTTGCTTTTCAGAAATATGGACCTACTGAAACAACACAGCAAAATTTGCACTAGATGAGGGGCTATTAGCATCTCTATGAGTTGGTGTCCAGTAATAATGCTTTTTAAGGCCGTTGGAAACTTCTGCAAGATACACGTGTCCATCCACCACATATGGCTCCACATCTGTATTGTTTGGTTTTAGATGGCCCATTTGAATTAAATCTGAATATGCCTAGGATTTTTAGGAAAAATTATCATTAGGAATATAATTTATTCAACTTACAATGCTGAAACAAATATAAACATTTGATTTAGCCATGTATTTTGTAGTTTAAAATACTCTTAACGTGGTTGAATTTTAATATTTTCCAGATATTTTTAATTCATTTAATTATGATGAAATTGTAATATTGCAAAATTTTTTTAAAGTTTTTAATATATTAGGCATGTTTTGTTATTTTGTAACTCTTCAATTCCTTATACTAAGTGGACCAAAGGTTTCACAGTCAAATTTAAGTCTTACAAGGTGATGGTGCACTGAGTAGAGGGTTGTTTTGGTTGCTCTGAAAAATCTGATGATAGCTGGGGACCCATTCCTCCGAAAAAATAAATGGAACCCTAGGATTTGGACATTTCAAGAATTCCACAGTATTATATGCTGGCCTATTATTTCTTCATTGTAGAATTTTCTTTGCATATCTCTTGGATCCTTGGTGTCTATATAAGGGTATCATACAATTACGGTGAATTGGTTTGTTAATAAGGTTTACATTATAGAAAGAGGCAGAAATTTAGACATGAAAAGATTTAGCTAGGCCAGGCCCAGTGGCAAAGTCCTGTAATACCAACTATTCAGGAGGTTAAGAAAGGAGAATGGTAAGTTCAAAGCCAGCCTGGGCAAGTTAGCAAGACCCTGTCTCAAAACAAAAATTTTAAAAAGGATTTGGGCATGTTGGTGCATGCCTGTAATCCCAGCAGTTTGAGAGACTGAGTTAGCAGGATCACAAGTTGGGAGACCAGTTTCAGCAACTTAATGAGGCCCATTCTCAAAAACATAAAAAGGACTGAGGATGTAGCTCCTTGATAAAGTGTCCCTTGGGTTCATAGTACTTCCCCCACCCCCCAAAAAAAGAAAAGAAAGAAAGTGTTAAGGATGTTGTTCAGATCAGTGGTAGAGTACCTGCCTAGCATGCCCAGGATGTGGGTTTGATCACTGGCATCATCAAAATTAAGAAAAAAGATTTAAAGGTTTGTTTTGCTTTCCATATTTAGCTTGTCATTATCAGTGGTTCCAAAATCAACTTACATACCTTCTAGTTTATAGAACTACTAAAGGACATTGATGTTTTTCAAAATTTATGAGTGTTTGTTAGACAGTAGTATGTATTTTAGTACCCTGTAAGTAGTGGAGTTTCGGTTAGTCCTTTTGTAAATTTTGAGAATTTTATCTTCTTTTTTTCCCCCAGTAATTCCTTATTATTTATTCTCCTCTTAGACACTTGGATATATAAATATAAAATAAATATAAAATGGTATATATCATACTTAGCAATAGCCAAATACACATTTTCTTGGTACTCCCCATAAGAATAAACTAATGAAATTTTCAGAAGCATACTATATACTCTATCCCTCTCACCTTCTTGGGGAAAAAAAAAAAAAAAAGGTCAATTCTTTCAATTCTCCACAATTTCTTTTTGAGGGGGGTGAGTTACTAGGGATTGAACACCCAGAGGCACTTAACCACTTAACCATCCCAAACCCTTTTTATATTTTATTTTGAGACAGGGTCTCACTAAGTTGCCTAGGGCCTTGCTAAGTTGTTGAGGCTGGCTTTGAATTTGTGATCCTCCTGCCTCAGCCTCCTGAACTGCTGGGATTACAGGGGTGTGCCACTGCACCTGGCTCCATGATTTTTAACAATGGAGTCTCAAATTAAGTAATCTAAGTCTATTGAGAGACTAAAATATCTAAATCAACAAATTTTAAAATATTTGTATGTGGGCCAGGCCCGGTAGCACATGCCTATAATCACATTGGCTGGGGAGATTGAGGCAGGAGGATCACAAATTCAAAGCCAGCCTCAGCAAAAGTGAGACACTAAGCAACTCAGTTGCTTAGTCTATGTCTAAATAAGATACAGTCTATGTCTAAATAAGATAAGATTTAGTCCTATGTCTAAATAAGATACAAAAAAAATAGAGCTAGGAATGTGGTTCAGTGGTCGAGTGCCCCTGAGTTAATCCCTGGTACCAAAATAAATAAATAAATAAATAAAAATATACACACACATACATATATATGTATGTGGCTGTACATCCACATACACAATGTATAATATCATGTTGCCAAGAAACTCCAACTAACAAATATTCTAAATAAGGTTTTCATTTCTTACATTTTGCATGAATAGATTCTGTTCTGTTCAAATCTGCATGGCAATTAAAACAAAGTTGAGTGCAATATACATGTGTTTGTGTGTATGTGCGCGTACATATGTGTATTCTCTTAAAACATTAAATACAGGTATATTTAGTATACATCTCCTTATATCTTGGAACCATTTCTGAGGCACATGTAAATAATGTCTGTCATAGAGAAGTTCCAGAAAAAGCCTTCATTGACGAAAAACTTACCACACATGTGGCCTCATCAAATTTGTTTCCCCAAATGTAGATATTAGATAATGTGGGATTTGTTTTCACTGACTGTGAAAGTGCAACAAGTCCTTCTCCCTCTATATTGTTGCTGACTACTGATAATCTGTAGAAAAACAAAAGGTAATAATGCTAGAAACCAGTAGTTCAACAAAGAAAAAAATGTGTAAGTTAGCAATAACATGTATTACAGCCATTTTCACATGTAAAATCTCAGCATTACTCTTTAATGTTTTAATGTGAACAAAATATTGGCCATATAATTTCTAAAGTTCAAGAAGTTTTTCTTATCATATGCTTCATTTAATTAGAAAAGCTGCCTAGCTTTTAAAAGTAGTCTGCTTTATATTATTCAGTAAATGTTTGGGTAGATTGTAGATATAAGTCTGTATCATAGTGAATGTTTCTGATTTTTCAATATAATTCAAGGTACATAATATAGTCAACAAGAATTTTCTCATGAATTTTTCTTTTTTCCTGTGGTGCTGGGGATTGAACCCAGGCCTTGTGATGCTAGACAAGCACTCTACCAACTGAGCTATATCCCCAGCACCTCTCAAGGGCTAAACATCTAATATTTAAAAGGCATTACTTTTGAAAAATAGAAATTAAATACTTACTGTAACTTAGTAGGGAAAGATTTAGAAACTGAATCTTCACATTTTATCATAATTTAAGATTTAAGGAGTTTGAGATTAGTATTGTTAAAAAAACATGTTTTTCTGTTAATGTGATTAAATATAAAACCATACTAACACTTTAAGACTTCTGTTGTGAGAAGTAAGAGTTTCACTGAGACAGTTTGCTCCTGCATTTTCTATTCTGTTAAAAGAAAGATCTAAAACTTCCAGGGTAGTATTGCTTTTCAGAACATCAGCCAAATACTCCATTCCATCACGAGTTATTTTATTGCTGTGAAAGGAAAAATATTTGGTAATATTTGAAAATACAAAGTACTGCTTTGTTATTTACAGTAGTAAGATGCTTGAAAACATAATAAATAGTACTTTCTATTTTAGCTCACTCAATTTCCAAAAAAGTTAATGAATTTATAAAATATTGTTCCATATCTGATTAACATAACTAAATTATTCATTCAAGATATGAGATTATCAAGGACCTAGGAATTAAACCAGAGACCCTGTGTCTCATAGAAGAAAAAGTAGGCCCAGATCTTCATCATATCAGATTAGGCCCCTACTTCCTTAATAAGACTCCTATAGCACAAGAATTAATAAATGGGATGGACTCAAACTAAAAAGCTTCTTCTCGGCAAAGAAATAATCAGTGGGGTGAATAGAGAGTCTATAGCTTGGGAACAAATTTTTATCACTTGCACATCAGATAGAGCACTAATCTCTAGGGTATATAAAGAACTCAAAAAGCTAAACACCAAAAAACAAATAACCCAATCAATAAATGGGCTAAGGAATTGAACAGACACTTCAGAAGATAATATATAATCAATCAACAAATATATGAAAAAATGTTCAACATCTCTAGGAATTAGAGAAATGCAAATCAAGACTACTCTTAAGATTTCATCTTACTCCAGTCAGAATGGCAGCTATTAAGAATACAGACAACAACAAACGTTGGCGAGGATGTGGGAAAAAGGGCACACTCATACACTGCTGGTGAGACTGCAAAATGGTGCAGCCAATATGGAAAATAGTATGGAGATTCCTTGGAAAACTCTGAATGGAACCACCTTTTGACCCAGCTATCCCACTCTTCCATGTATACCCAAAGGACTTAAAAAAGCAGCATATTACAGGACACAGCCACATCAATGTTTACTGCAGCACAATTCAAAATAGCTAAACTTGAATTAACCTAGATGCCCTTCAATAGATGAATGAATAAAGAAAATGTGGTATACATACACAATGGAATATTACTCAGGAATAAAAATAAAATCATGGCATTTGCAGGTAAATGGATGAAGTTAGAGAAGATAAGGCTAAGTGAAGTTAGCCAATCCCCAAAAAGCAAATGCTGAATGTTTTCTCTAATATAAGGAAGCTGATTCATAGTGGGATTGGGAGGGGAGCATGGGAGGAATAGACAAACTCTAGATAGGGCAAAGGGGTGGAAGGGTAAGGGAGGGGGCATGGGGGTAGGAAAGTTGGTGGAATGAGATGGACATCATTACCCTAAGTACATGTATGAAGACACGAATGATGTGAATATACTTTGTATACCACCAGGGATATGAAAAATTGTGCTCTATATGTGTAATATGAATTGTAATGCATTCTGCTGTCATATATAATACATTAGAATAAAAAATTTAAAAAGCAAAAAAAGATGAGATTATAAGAGACATAATAACAATATTATCTAAATTAATAAATATTAAGGCTTAGGATGAAAAGTTGACAATGTTTGCCTTTCCCAATCACTGAAAATAGTGTGTAACAAAATATCTCATGTACAACTTTTGATTTAGTAACAAGTAAATTATCACTTACCAGCTGATATCAAGGTAACGCAGGCTTCTGTTCAGATACAGTGCATCGCATAACTTCTGCATACCACAGTTTTTTATACCATGCTTACATATGTGTAGTTCAACAAGCCATTGGTTTTCTTTCAACATGTGGCCTAGATGGACAGTGGACTCTTCCTGAAAATAGATAAAATCTTGTTTTTAAAATACAAATTTGAGGGGTTGGAGTTGTAGCTCAGTGGTAGAGCACTTGCCTGGCATGTGTGAGGCCCTGGGTTTGATCCTCACCACATATAAAAAATAAATAAAATGAAAGATACATTTAAAAAAAATACAAATTTGAAGCAATGCGTGTTTATTCCAAACATGCTACTATTTAAATTAGCTTTTTAGAAATATATATATTTTTGTTTTGTTTTTGCAGTATAGTGGGGATTGAACCCAGGGCCTTACGCACACCAGACAAGTGCTCTACCACAAACTAATATCCCAGCCCAAAAGTTTGAGACTTTCTTGCTAAGTAGCTCAGGCAGGCCCTGAACTTGTTATCCTCCTGCTTCAGCCACCATAGTTAGGATAATTTGACATGTACAATGATGCCAGACATGAGAAAGGTTATACTGTTTTTTTTTTTAATTTTTATTTATTTATTTTTTAGTCATACATGACAGTAGAAAAAAATATGGAACGCTTCATGAATTTGCGTGTCATCCTTGCGAAGGGGCCATGCTAATCTTCTCTGTATAGTCCCAATTTTAGTATATGTGCTGCCGAAGCGAGCACAAGAAAGGTTATACTGTTTAAGACTATTAGTCTACTCAAAGTTGTATTTGGCCTTAAGAAAAAAAATCATCTTTGCCTCAAATCATATGTTTATTTGTTTGTTTTGTTTGTTTATTTATGCATGCAATGCTAGGGGTTGAACCCAGGGGCATTCTATCACCGTGCTACATACATCCCCCTCCCTTTTTTAAATTTTTATTTTGAGATAGGGTCTTACTAAGTTGCCAAGGGTCTTGCTAGCCTCAAATTTGTAATCTCCCTGCCTCAGCCTTCTAAATAGCTGGTATTACAGTTTGTGTCACAGTTCCTGGCTTGTACCCTCTTAGAAATAGGTATCAGGCACTTGTAAGATGCAGTGAGTAAGGATGTAGAAAAAGATGGAGAGTTTGATTTACAAAAACAATAATCAGTCATTTCATGAGGGAAAAAATAAAAATAATTGGTTAATCCTACATTAAACACGTAAATTCCCCTACTGCTGGCTGGACCCTCAAGAATCTCTGAAACTTTCTTATATCCTCTGTATGTTCCTGAACTTTGCCCCTGATTTCTACTCTCTTTTTACTTATAGTGTTGGGGATTGAACCCAGTGCTCTAATACTAAGCAATACATGAAGCCCTTTTTTTTTTTTTTTTTTTTTTTGTATGTTTCATTTTGAGACAAGGTCTTGCTAAATTGCCCAGGCTGTTCTCAGACTTATGGGTATGCACTACTAGGCCCAGTCCTGATCTCCACTCTTAATGGTTTAAGACAAAATACAAAGACATTTCCAATCTTGATTTTACTTTTAAAATATACTCATTAACCCTGTGATATATTTGATTACTTTCCTTTTATATGCATGCCAAGAATGTGTTCTACTCTTGTTTTCTGATCACCAGAAGACTTTTTTTTTTCATTTTTTAAATTTCATAGTCTAGCTACTTCTAAGAAAAATTATATACGTAGTCCCAACTAAGGTTTGAATACTAAGCATTTTAAGTTTTTAGAAAAATTGAAGCATATCTTAAAATGAATGAGCCCAGGTATTTTGTGGTAAGAAATCTTAAGATTGCTCTGTAACATAAGTAGTTTTACAGTCACTGGAAATATTGATGATGAACATGGACAACTACATGTTCTTATTATGTATAAATACATTGAGATAAACTAAAAGTTAAAGGAAACAACATAGTAATAACAAAATGTACATACGTTTTATAATAATCAAAACTGTCCAGATGTTAGTTTTACCTTTTTCCTGGACTATATGAATTTCAGCAAATTTCATCTAGCCCAGTCTCAATTTACTTTTCTGTAAAATAGGTGAAATTATGCTACCCTCACAGAATTAAGTAAGTCAACAAATAAGCACCTGCCACAAAATAAGTATTCTATAGTAAACTGTAAATCATTTATTATTGTTCAGTTTTCCAAAATTCTGTATCTGATTTGTTGAAATTACTGAAAAGATATAACTAAAGAAATTGCTATATAGTCTGGAATCTTAAAAAATGCAAACTGACCACTTACAGGTCCACTATTGCTCTGCTTCCTGCCGACAAGAGGACATAATACATTTTTGTGTTTGTACCCTGACTGCATTTTTAAACTAAGAAGCTTGAAAAAGGAACCATCTTTATTAAAGGAGAGAACTACTATCAGAAATAGTAAAGGATATTGTCCCCATTTGCTGAGTTTGTGACTTAATTTAGTTGCACCTGGCATCACTATTTATCTAAGCTTCCCAGATAATATCAATGAGCATCAAAGGTTAGGTCAACATTTACAACTTTTTATCTTATCATCCTGATTTTTCTATGGTAATGAACATTAAACCTTAAATGCAATAGGTTTGCAGGCTTTTATTTGGGAACTACACTGTATAGGAAAGAAGGTTTTTACTCTACAAATACTAAAAAGTGGACTAATGCCCTCTAGGATACATACAGTGATGTCTACCTTAGAAAAGAGAGGAGGCCTGAAGTATCAGGCTAGGCAAGAACATGGCCCCACATAGGAGCCCTGGGCTTTTAATATTTGTTCTCAGACAGATTTGTGATTAATGACACCACTCAACAAATTTAGAAGAGGGATTGCATCTAATGTGATTTCATATATTTAAACATACTTATTTCCTAAAAGATATGGTCCAAAAAATTTTTAATTCAACTGTCAAACTTGTCAGGTCCTCAATCTGAGATCCTTCCGTGCTGCCTCACCTCTCCCTGCTTTGATTTCAGTGCCTTCCTTATGCTCCTGTGGCACCCCGAGCACATCATTCTCTAGACTGGTTGATTTCCCTCTACACAGACTGAAAACTCCTGAAGACAGGGTCATATGATTTGATCTTTTATCTCTGTCACCCTGCATTTTGTCTGGTTTAGGGTTGCATTCAAATATTTATGATTCGTAAATGAAGCAGTTCACTGTGTGTCTACTTTGAGCCAGGTATTTTGCTGGTATTCAAAGCATTTTTAAAAGTATGTTTCTATTATTTGAGGATTCTAGGTGTCTGGTTGAACAGATTAAATTTCTGTTTATGAAACAATATGATATAAAACTCAAAAAATGTTAGTAAAGAAAAGTACAGAGGTAATTCAAAGGGAGAGATCTACATAGGCAAAGAATGCAAGATACACTTCTGAATGTGAAAAATAGTACTTAAAATATGGTTCTGAATTACTCATACTACGATGTAACTATCAGGTAGTTAATTTTAAGTTATTTAAAGAGCTTTGAATTTTGTTAAATTTCATTTGGAAGTTCAAAACTCACTTAAATATTGAACTTAAAACATTAAACATATGCACATTGAACTTTAATAAAGTTTATTTTTTGGACTATATAAAGTGCTTTGGTGGTGCACACATATAATCCCAGCAACTTGGGAGGCTGAGGCAGAAGGATCACAAGTTTGAGGCCAACCTTAGCATTTAGTGAGACCCTCAGCATCTTCCTGATATCCTGTCTCAAAATAAAAAAGAAAAAGGACTGGGGTCATAGCTCAGGGATTAACCATCCCTGGGTTCAATTCTCAGTACTTAAAGAAAAAAAAAGTCCTTTGGATATTTACTTTTCCTTTTAGTAGATATATCTCTTTTTATTTAGACCAATAAAAAAGGGGTTCTTATTCCTTTTTTAACTTTTATAAAATTTAAAATATTTTTTAATTTGTTCTAATTAGTCATATTCTCTCTCTCTCTCTCTAACACTATTTAAGTAAGTTTAAGCCACTCTAAAGTGGCTTAAAGGATATTTGTTAAGGAAAAAGAAGCCTGAAAGAAGCAACCATGTTTTTTCTATCTCCAACATGCACCTTAACTACACATAGGTTCAAGTTCAAACTTGCCAAACTGCTGTTCAGACACATTTTGCTGTTATTTGTTACCATGTTTCAAAAATACAATGCTTTGTCACATTTCAACAAATAAAGACAGTTGACACTGGGCTCTTACATCCTGGCCTTTAATAAAACTTTTACCATATATTATTTTTGTCTTGAATGTCTTAACCATATAGGTCTATTCATTCAGAGTTTGAGTTTCAAGAAAAAAAGACATTTGATGCTTAAATAAGCAATATCTAAAAGCATATTCAATTTTAAAAGTCTTATCAAGAATATAATAATTTTCCTTTAAAAAATTTCTATTTGTAAGTAGTAGTTTACAAGATATAAGGATAATTCAAAAAATACAATGTATTCATACACTATAAACTTCACTAAGAACTCAGTTTTATTCACATGCTGTTATACTAGCTACCATCACTTTGAAAACATACCTGTTCCCCGTACAGTATAGGTCGGTTTAGGTTTATTCCTTTAATTGCTTGGTTTTGAGTTAATACTGTTGCAAATGCTATCACACTTTGCATTCCCTAAAAAATAAATAGGAAAATTCATTAAGGAAACTGACAATATATAAATTAATCTCTCTACATAAATATTTCAAGATCATTTATCTGAATTCTAATAAATCAAACTTTGTTTTTAAAAAGATTGCTCTTTGAATTATAGGTTGATTGAATTCAGAAATCAATTGTTATTGTAGTCTTCTTTCCCTGGCCTAAAATCTGTTTGCAACACGCACAAGGAGTTTCTTAACATTTCAGTATTCATTTCTTGGGTGTCTGACTCTAGTCTTGCTTCTTGGCCCTCAAGGTTTTGTGTGGGGTCCTCAAGATGTGGACCCCAGCTAGGGATCATACTACTTATGCAATATATGACTTTGCACAGGCATTCTTTTATGTTCATATAGCACATGAAGACAAGCAAAAACCACATTTTTCATTTTCAGGCTCAGAGTAGCTTTTACCATCCTAGTATTTTTCTTTTATTTTTTTAGCATTATTTTAAATTTTTTATGGCATAATGTAAATATTACAAAGTATTTTCAAAGTAAAGGAATTTGTATTATATTAGAGAACTAGTATTTGTTTAATTAAAAATGAACATGATTGTTTTCTTTAAAATTCCCTTACAGGTTAAGATGAGTATGGACAAAAGTTTAGGAATGTTTTTATTATACTGTATATTTTTCTATGATATTTACTATAATCTGATTTTATTAACAGTCTGTACTATTATATCAAGGAAAAAATCCCATCTTTTATTTTAGACATTAGGGACAAGATTAACAATTCATAAGACTGCCATTTGACTGGTTTCTTGGATGGTTCTCTATGCTGATTTCCTGGGAGAATAACACATTATCTTGGTGATTTGTTTCATAAACAATTTACTCACCAGGTCACAGTCACCCAGATCTAATTTCTCTAAGGATGAATTAATTTGCAGCATTGAAGCAAAAAACATTCCACCTTTATTTTCAATCTTATTTCCAGTCATTCGCAGGTATTTCAAAGTTGTATTCTTCTAAAAAAGAAAAGAATCAAAACTTATTTAACTCTTTTTTTGGGGGGTACTGGGCATTGAACCCAGGGGCACTCAATCACTGAGCCATATTCCCAGCCCTATTTTATTTTTTATTTAGAGACAGGGTCTCACTGAGTTGCTTAGTTCCTTGCTTTTGCTGAGGCTGGCTTTGAACTCAGGATCCTCCTGCCTCAGTCTCCTGAGACACTGGGATTACATGTGTGCACTGCTGCGCCCAGCTGTTATTTAACTTTTTAATCCATGGAATTCTCTAAATTAAATGAGTTAGGAGAGGGAATATTACCATTTATAAACACATGTAATCTTCAAGGAGATAGACTAGGATATTCCTTAAAGGTAATACTCAATTTCCAACAATAGATAAAAATCTACTAGTTTAGTAAAACGAATGACCAAGAAACAGAAGTCCAGTCAATAACCAGTAAATAAAACACATTTTAATAAACTTTCCTTTCATTGAAAATATAAATTTATTTTCTAAGAAATTACACCACTTTTTTATAGAGGTGAAATCCACATAATGGATTTATTAATCCATAATAATAAAATTAACCATTTTAAAGTATACAGCTCAGTGGCATTTACTACATTCCCAATGTTGTGTAGCTATCATTTGTAGCTAGTTCCAAAACATTTTCATTACTTCTAAAAGTAGTCCTGTACCCATTCAGCAGTCATTTTCCATTATGCCATCACTTTTTTTGTTGTTGCAATGTTAAATTCCTAACTCCCATTTTAAAGCAATATAATTTCTCAGACACTTGCAAGACTTAATTCCATTTCTTATTTCACTCTTGATTAAATAACAAAATTATAGCTATTTCATTATTCTAATGAATACATGTTAGGATATATAATAATGTAAATAATTATCTGTTTAAAATGAATTCAAACTCCTTTAAGATCAGGAAGAAGAGAAGTATGTCTGTTCTGGTCACTTCTATTTAACACTGTATGGAAAGTTAGAGCTAGGGAAATTTGGCAAGAAAAAGAAAAAAAAATCCAAATTAGAAAAAATGCTTGGATATGACATGATCTTGTACTGAATATGAAAAACCCCTAAGGGATCCACTAAAGAAATGCTGTTAGAACTAATAAACAAATTCAGCATAGGATACAATATCAAAATACAAAAATCAATTGTATTTCTATACTCTAGCAATGAACAACCTAAAAATGAAGTTATAAAAACAATTTAACTTTCAGTACCATCAGAAAAAAATAAAACATTAATAAATAAATTTAACAAAAGAATAGCAGACCTGCACATTGCAACCTACAAAACACAGTTGAAAGAAATTACATGGAACACATTCCATGTTCTTAGTTTGGAAGACTTAATATTGTTAAAATGGCAATACTCTACAAATTTATCTACAGATTTAACAAAATTCCTATCAAACTCCTAGCTGCTTTTTCTTATAGAAATTGATAAACTCCTAAAATGTATATAGAAATAAAGGGATCCAGAAGATCCAATATAATCTTGAAAAATTAGTAAAGTTAGAAGACTCACACTTATTAATTTCAAAACTTACTACAAAACTATAAAAATCAAGATAGTATAGTACTGGCATAAGGACAGAAAATGGATTAATGGAATTCAGAGTACTGCAGAAATAAACCCTCACATTTACATCAGCTTTTTTTTTTTTTTTTTTTGACAAAGGGGTCAAGATAATTCAATGGGGGTAAAGAACAGTTTTCTTAACAAATGTGGTAGGGACAAGTGGATAGCCATTATATAAAAGAATGAAGTTAAGAGTGAAGTTTGATGCCTACCTCATACCATATATAAAAATTAATTCAAAATGGATGAAAGAACTAAATGAAAAGAGCTAAAACTACAAAACTCTTAGAAAATATACATGTAAATCTTTGTGACCTTGTGTTGGGCAAAGCGTTCTAGATATTTAACATCAAAAGAAAAGCAACAAAATTAAAAATTGGGTTGATGAAAAATCTAAAAGGTTTTATACTTCAAAGAACATCAAAGAAGTGAAAAGACAACGTACAGAATGAGAGAAAATGACTTGCAGATCACGTATTTGATAAGAAACATATCTAGAATATATAAAGAATTCTTACAACCCAAAAGGACAACCCACCAGTTGCAGGGCATACCCCTGTAGTCCCAGCCACTCAGGAGGCGGAGGCAAGAGGATCTCTTTAGCCCAGAAGTTCAAGACCAATCTGAGGGGCTGGAGATAGAGCTCAGGGGTAGAGCACTTGCCTAGCATTTACATATGTAAACTCTGGGTTCAATCCTCAGTGCTTCAAAGAAGGAGAAAAAAATAAAATGGCCAACCTGAATAATATGATAAGACCTTATCTCAAAATAAAACCCAATCTAAAAAGGGCAAAAGATTTGAACAGAGTTTTCTCCAAAGGATATATACAGATGAACCATAAGCACATGAAAAGATTGTCTACATCATTATTCATTAGAGAAAAGTAAATCAAAAAACTACAAACTGTTTCACACTCCCTACGAAGGTTAAAATTAGGCAATAACACGTGCTGGTGAGGATGTGGAGAAATTGGAACACCTCAACATTGCTGGTAGAATTGTTGGTAGCTGCAGCCACTGTGGAAAACAATTGTCAGTTCTTCAAAATGTTAGACCTCATATGACCCAGCAATTTCACTCCTAGGTATGTATCCTACAAACTGAAAACAAGTCCATAAAAAATATGTGACTATCCATAGTAGCATTATTCATAATAGCCAAAAAGTAGAAACCCAAATGTCCATCAACAGATAGATGAACACAATTGATATATCCATACAGTGGAATATTACTTGCTAATAAAAACAGATGGAACGTGTTACAATATGGATGAAACTTTACACATTAAGGCCTTGTATCATAGGATTCATCTATATGAAATGTTCAGAATAGGTAAGTGTACATATAGTAAGTAGATTGGTAGCCTCTAAAGACTGGAGAGAACTGGGAGGGAATAATGGAGGGGGGATTGCTATAGGTTTGGAGTTTCTATAGGATGGGGTGATGAAAATGTTCTAAAAATATTGATAGTGGTGATGGCTGCACAGCTCTCTAAATATACTTTTTATTAAAAACTCTCACTGAATTAAAGACTTTAAAAGGGTAAATTTATTATGTATTATAATCTTGATAAAACTATTTTTAAATGAATTCAAAAGTGCTCATGTAATGTCCATACTTTAATAGACTAAAAGTGAAATAAAGAAATAATATAATTTTACATTAACATTTAATTATGTTGTTACCAAGCAATCAAAACTTAAAATTCCCAAGTAATATGTTAGTTTGAAGTACATAAATGCTTACATGAAGTGCTTTAGCAATCAATTCTCCACCTTCAGGTCCAATATCATTAAACATAAGATTTAAGTAAATGAGATACCTCTGTGTCTATGAGAGAGAAAAAAGAAGCTATTATACATGTATTGTGGAAATCAATCATATACACATTTATTTAATTAAAAACACTAACCAAAGAAAATTTTTATGATCCAGAAAAACTGAATTCCAGCAAAAGCAACTACCGTTAAGGAAAAATAATGAATTTTCAATAATAAGTGAAAGAAAATTACTGTATTCACTTTTACCAACAACTCAAAGTGTGGACATGCTATGGTAATTCATAATGGTGGGGGAAGAATAGAGGTATTTTGAACTAGAGAGAGGAGTGAAGGAGGGGGCATTCTGCCGCACAACCAGCATGCGAGCTTCATAAAAGAGGTTCCAAGCATAGAAATTAACTGGTGAGTTTTAAAATTAAAGAGACATACTCTCGTTACCTTTAATAACCAGCTCCGGAGATGGCTTCTCCTAGCTCCCGCCTCCAGCCACCTAATTCGGTGAGCGAGAGAGGGAGAGCACGCCAGGGAGTGAGCTTTTATTGGGGAACAAAAAATTCAAGGGAAAATCCCATCCAATGAAGGTCGAGGAGGGCAGCATTCCAAGGTCAGGGTCAGTGATTGGTCTTCAGGTCAGTGGTCAGGCACACCTCCACACGGACAAGCCCTCGCACCTGGGACTGGGTGGGGAAGGCTCTGACACAGTTGTCAAAGCGCCTCTCACCCAGCCAGGGAGGTAACTCAAATCACGTGCGAGAACGGCTTCCCACAGGGCATGGGTGTAGAAATGATTGTAGAATAAATTGGACATTATTACCCTATGTGCATATATGATTATATGACCTGGGTAACTCTACATCATGTACAACCAGACAAATGAGAAGTTATACTCCAATTATGTATGATGTGTCAAAAGGCATTCTACTTTCATGAATAACTAATTAGAACAAATTTTAAAATATTTAAAATTATTAAAAAAGTGTGGACATACTTTATGTATTTAACAAGTTTGCAAAAGATAACTCAGGAAATCTGGGTATCAGCTCTACTGAGACCAAATATGAATTTCCATGTATTTCAAGTGTTATAAATATAGCACAGAGTCAGGACCTTCACATTTTGCATAACTAGTGTTTGTGTATGTGCCATTATACTAAGTAGTTTCACTGTAAACAGAACTAAGAATATTCTGTAGTCAAATAATACCTGAAGCAGGTTTGCAGCATAGTATGCACCAGCATCACTTAGAACGTTATATCTCACATCCAAACCTGAAAGACACAGATGAAACTTTACATTCCTTATAAAATAGAACACTGAAGAGCAGGAGGTACTTATTCTTAATCAAACATACCATTAATATATGGGCAACTCTCTAAAATTTGGGAAAGAATCCCAAAATCTTCATCTGTTACTCTTTCTACTGGGATTAATCTATTGTTACCCGCGATGTTTAAGGTGATTCTTTTTTCCAATCTGTTAAAATAAAAATAAAAAAAAAAGAAAGAAAGAAAGAAAAAAATGGAGAAAAGATTCTGAAATACAAAGATGACAGATACTGGAACCATGTAGTAGAATGACTTACAAGTATATAGTAGATTTTTACCAGGTAACTAAAAACTACTGGACATTCTATAGACTTCGCAAAGCACTTTAGTGTATTCTGTATGAGTTAATTTCTCTCTTACACACACATATGCAAAGTATTCCCTCTTTATATTAACAACATAGACAATATTGATGATTTGCCTAAATTTGTCAGCTCACAGAGCTAAAAGGAATCTGGAGCCCTGATTTGAGGGCTCTTGGTCTAGTGCCCTTCCCAGTATCCTACACCATCTCTAAGATCTACCAACAGTGTCACTCATCTACTTATTCATCTGAATCAAAACATTCATCCATTTTTACCCAGCTTTTTCATGGCTATAAAATCAGTGACTTTCACACATCTAAGAATTAGTAAAACTACTAATGTAGTCAAATACTTATTTTTCTTACCCCTTTTTAATATCTTCATCCACTTCTTGGAGTACATGCAATATATAAGGATTTATTTTCTTGGAGTTTTCCAAACACAGATTACAATAATATTCCTGGAGCCCAGCAATAGATTCTGGAACTTTTGAAAAAATAAATGTATCTATCATCACAAATTATTCTAAAAGTTTTTTTCTCAATATATGTCCTTCAAAAAGTGTGTGTGTGTGTGTGTGTGTGAGAGAGAGAGAGAGAGAGAGAGAGAGAGAGAGAGAGAGAGAGAGAGAGAGAGAGGAGAGAGAGAGAGAGAATGTGTAAAAGAAAAGGAGAGAGAACTAAGGATAAAAAGAGAAGAGAAATAAAAGCAATGGGAGACCAAATAAAAATGCTGATATTCCTTATAAAGAATAATTTCTACGAGGGCCATTGATGCACCCACCAAGGCTGGGCAGACACTGGCTGATGACAGTGGAAATGACATAAAGGGAGAACTAACCTCTTTCCTTTGGTAGCTGAGGAAAATGCTGTCCAGAGAAATATTTTATGTGAAGTCATGTAATAATAATGGAATGTGCAAAATCAAACCGATTTCAGACTCTTCCCATTGTGCCATATGAACTGTAAATATAAATGAAGCAAGTACAACAGATTTCACAAGTGTGTATGTGTGTGTGTGTGTGTGTTGGCTGCACCATGGACCAGGATACCAGAAATGTGTCAGATTTAGGAGTGGTTTTTGTGAAGGCATAAAGGAATTTTTGATTAGAGCCTAAACATTAGTTTAAGAAAGTTGCAAGAATATTTTTATTTAATTAGCTAGCCATATTTTAAAGCTTTGCTATATTTCCCTGTTACTCTTTTGATTTAAAATTCACCTGTGTTTTATATATGGAAATTTTATGGTGCCAATAATTGGCTTTCTATACTATATTCTTTTTTTTTAAAGAGAGAGTGAGAGAGGAGAGAGAGAGTGAGAGAGAGAGAATTTTTAATATTTATTTTTTAGTTCTCAGCGGACACAACATCTTTGTTGGTATGTGGTGCTGAGGATCGAACCCGGGCCCACACGCTTGCCAGGCGAGCACGCTACCGCTTGAGCCACATCCCCAGCCCTATACTATATTCTTATTAGCATAAAAATATTAAATCAGTCTTCAAATTGTAAAGCAAATTGAAAGGCAAAACTAGGTAACAATAGCTACACGGGAAAATGTCAAGAATCTAACCCAAATTTCGTTTTTTATCTACACCTCTGGCAGACATTTAAAAATTTCTAGAGAACAGGTCTACTTATTTTGGAGGCAGCTCTCTCCAGATCATCTTTTATGGCGGAACAGCCACATACTGGAAAATCCAAGAGTTTGAATCAGATTTTGTCGTCCATACTCTGTGGTATGTAACTTTAAGCAAATTAAATTCTCAGAGCTTAAATTTCCTTTTATGCTAAAGGCAGAGCATAATAATGTTTTGTTCTGGTGCAATGAGGATTAGGGCTCTTTATCCACCTTGTTTCACATCCATCAACACACACTTTAAAACAAGCCCAGTGACTGGAGAGGCCGAGGCAGGAAGATCTTGAGTTTGAGGCCAGACCTCTGCAACTTATTGAAACCTGTCTCAGAATAAAAAATAAAAGGGGCTGGAGATGTAGGTAAAGCATCCCTGAGTTCAGTCTCTAGTTTCAAATAAATAAATAAATAAATCCAAATTTGAAATAGGGGACAGGTGTCATTCAGGCTAAGCTTTTTTCGTTAAACTAAGGCAGTCCAAAAGTGCAAAGTCAGAACGGTCTCCAGATTTCTCTTGCTCCACTGGGATCTGACCAATGCGGCGACGAGCCCCTAAACACACCTTCCTTCAGACTCCGGAAAGCAGCTACGCGACTGGCGCGCACAGGGCACACCGCGGGCGGTCTGGGCTTTTCTCCTGCCAGGGTTTGGAGACTCCGCAAAGTCTGGTCCAGAGTTGGGGTGCCCAAGGGCATCCTCCAGCCGCGCCGCTCTGGGCAGGCAGCTCCTCGCGCGTTGCGTCCGGGCCAGGTGGGAGCACAACGGCACCCTCCTTCTTACCGTTCTTGCTCGCGGAGGCCGAGTCTGGGTTGGGGTTAGGGGTGAGAGTAGGAGTTGGGGTATCATCGGTCTCCACCGCCTCGACGACGTTCTCCTGCAGGCTACTCGACATCCTGTGCTCTTCTAAACGCTGCTGCAGCGGCGACATTGCCCTGGCAACTGCTCGCCGCGCCGCGCCGCGCCGCGCTATGGCCCGCCCAGGGGCGGTGCCTCAGGGAAAGAATGGGGCGGAGCCACGGCGCAGGCCCCGAGCGCCGGGTCCAGCGTGTTGCGCGCTCCTTGCCCCGCGCGCGTGGGCCTTGAGGCCCTGCTGGGCACGCGGAGAAGCAGATTCTGAGGCTCTTTGGCTACCCTGCCTGGGCTGAAAGGCACACTGAAGGAGGGCTCCCCGGCTCCTTTGCAGGGAGGAGTTCCCGGGATTTGGGTGGATATAGGGCTAGGGGCTGGGGCTAGAGAGACGATTATGACACATCCGTCACCCGCAAAGGGTGCACAGGTCTGCGGATGCCAAGCTCTGGAAACTGATGGTAGCACCAGCACGCGTTAAGGACGTGGCGGTATGGGAACATAAAGGGTTTTGTGGAGGGGCGGGACCATCCAGGAGGACTTTCTGGAGGAGGTGACAACCAAACTAGTCAAGAGGTAACCTGTCAGAGGGCACAATTGCTTAGTGTGTGTTGCAGAGGCGCAGGTACTTTGGGTGTACCCGGATCAGTTCAAGGAGGTGAGAGGCAGGCGCATCTTCCAAGGAGCACAACTGTGATGGAGCTGGAGCATCAACTGTTAAGGGACAGGGGCCCCCAGAGCCCTCAGATCGCAAGACACTGATGATAGAGGATGGATTTGACTGGACCTAGACGGGAAACCTAGTCACAGGCAGGTCCAGCAACCCAAGAGAGACTGGCTAAGGTGGGAGTCTTACCGCTCCGGTTTCACCGAAGGCAGCAAGAGGGGACAGAACCCAGTGATATTACAAAGTACTACTGCGGTCAGGATGTGGGGCTTTTTTGAGTGTAGGGGGGAAACAAGGTAGGAAAAGGGCAAGATCTTCTGTTTGGGAGTTGCCATAGACCGAAGCGAAGGAGATGGAGGGGACATGTAGAGGACTGTGGAACTATTTGAGACTCCTTGCGGGTGAGAAAGTGGAGGAAAATGCGAAAGGTGAAAACA
This sequence comes from Urocitellus parryii, assembly GCF_045843805.1. Lineage (NCBI taxonomy): Eukaryota > Metazoa > Chordata > Mammalia > Rodentia > Sciuridae > Urocitellus > Urocitellus parryii. The sequence continues at coordinate 130,357,607 of NC_135532.1, forward strand.
GGCCACTTATAATTAAGTATAGAATGCTTGACTAGTGCATGCAAGACCCCAGGTTCAATCCCCAGTAAGAAACACACACACACACACACACACACACACACACACACACACTCACACACACACCACACTTCTCCTTCAGCTAATTAGCTTTTTAAAACAATAAACATCGCCTCCCTTGTACTACCGTACTGGGCGAATTCCTAAACAAACCAGCACTCCATCTCATGAAATTGTGTTCGACCTTGCTTGCCTATATGTTTTAGAGTATCACTTGAAATGTCCTTTCTCCAGGTGAAACATGATGATTATAGGGAGCGCTGTATTCATTTATACTATGTGCTCCCAACAAAGTTAAGAGGCAGCTTGGAATTCTAAAGCAAGAGTGAGTCCAGTTCCAGTACCCATGTGCCTTTTCCTATCTCTCCCTTACAGTATTTAGAATTAAGAAGGTAAGGGAAAGCAAAGAGGGTGAGGATGCTACTACTGAGGAAGGATGGAATACTCTTCCAAGGAAACAATAAGTAGTTCCAGAGAGTGACTAACTAACAGAATAGAAAAGGAGCTGCCTTAAACCAAGCAGCACCTATAGCACTGTTTTCCTCTCCACCTTAGCAAAACAAAGCAGAAACAATGAGAGAGCATTTACACCGAACTACAGTGATGTCAAATACATATCGAATAAAATGGTTGAAAGGACACTAATCACATCTACAACTAGTTTCCATCAATATATTTCTCCTTATTAGTGATTCCCAGGTGGAGGGGGATGTAGTCCAAAAAGCTACCTCTTAAGAATCACTGATGGGGGGAAGATGTTATTGAACAGACGTAAAGGAAACTTGGGTGGGTTTGCTGAATACTTAAATTCAAGATTCCAGAGTGGAGGTATAATTTGATTCTGAACTTTCTAGAAATCAGAACAAAAGATAATATATGTTCCAATAAAGGGCAGTATTTGCATTTTTCTGGCTTCTTATCCTAGGAAAGTTTAGTATGTATTCTTATATGAGTAACTTAATAAACAATGTACTATTGCTTGGTAGAAGATCCATAAATATTTTTAAATGATTGCTTCTTTTGCTTTAACTCAATGTAACAATCCAAAATCATGGCATTCAATCATAATTTAAAGGTGTCATTTCTCTAGAAACCCAGATAATACTTACACAGAGAAAAGGCTTGCTGCCCAAAGCACATAGAAGCCAATACCATGGCACCCCGTTTTTGTGAAAAGAAAGGGTTTTCATGTCAAGGAGACAGGAAGCATTCTCAAATCTGTCTCCTCTCTGAGCTGTATCAAAGGAATTTAAGCAGCTTGGGGTAAGGAATTGTGCCCAGTAAAAGGGAACAGGGAGAATTGTGGGTACTTTGTAACTGGGAAGTTTCCAGTCTCTTTGTTCTGGTCTGCTCTGCTCTGTAAGGTCCTGTTCTGATAATTTGTGTTCCACTCAATGAAGACTTTGGTTATGGCCAGGTTCTCAGTCATTTTAAGCCAAGTTGTAGGATTCTGCACCTGTGTTCTGAAGAACAGCTTGGACAATTTTTAGAAATAGGGAATTTGATGTTTTATAGACCACTTTCAATATGGCCCATCTAGGTATGTTTTCTTATAATTTAGAGATGGAACTCAAAGGATTCAGGGAATTCATACTTAACATATCCATCAGCTATATATATATATATATTTTCCTACCAGATGGCTCAACTGTGCTGCTATCAAGTGCTGGAACAGGGTAGACTTGTGGTTGAAATTGCTGACACTGATTTTTCTGAGGGGTATTTGGAGTGCTGGCTTCTGGTGTTATTCAGGCATGCATGTTTGGGTATTGAATATGTAGGTGGAAGAATTAGTGTTTTGTTACTTAAAAATTTTTGGCCCATGGATAAGAGTGAGTCATGAAAATTCTACATTTTTATTTTCTGATGAGATGGAAAAGTATGGTAGTGAATACCTACCTTCTTGCTCATTATGAAAGGTAAGTTTGAAATAACAAATTCTTTAAAAATAAATAAAGAAGATTTTTCCTGTGAATTGCCAGAGAGATGGTGTGAGTAGGGGAATGAAGAGTAGAAACACTCCAAAAAATGGGTAAAATGCCATTTTTGAGTCTATCTAAAGGAAATAAGTCCTAAAAGCTGTTTAGATGAATAGTTTGGTGTTGGGCTGATGGGGGCACACTGCTGTACACAAGTGCTGACAATTCTGGCAAAGGGATATTCTGCTAAGGACTTTTTCACCTTTAGGCAACTGATCAGATTTTTTTTTTTAACCAGGGATTGAACCTAGGGGAACTTAATCATTGACACATCTGCAGCCCTTTTTATATTTTATTTTGAGACAGGGTCTCACTAAGCTGCTTAGTCCTTCCTAAGTTGGTGAGGCTGGCTTTGAACTTGCAATCCTCCTGACTCAGCCTCCTGAGCCACTGGGATTTTAGACATATACCACTGACTCTGTCCTGATCAGAGATTTTCAAAAGGATGAAGTTACTGAATCCCAGCTTATCAGAACTCTGGGGACATTTTAAAGCCCATGATAAGGGTTGTTTCTCCTCCTACCATTTTTCTTTCTTTTTTTTTAATTGATTGTTCAAAACATTACAGAGCTCATGATAAATCATCTTTCATACATTTGACTCAATTGGGTTTTGAACTCCCATTTCTACCCCAAATACAGATTGCAGAATCACATCTGTTACATACTCACATTTTTACATAATGGCATATTAGTGACTGTTGTATTCTGCTACCTTTCCTATCCCCTACTATCCCCCCTCCCCTCCCCTCCCATCTTCCCTCTCTGTCTCCTCTGCTGTTGTTCAATTATCTCCCTTTTTTCCCCTCCCCCTTGCCCCTCATAACCTCTAATAATTTTGTGTATCATTGAAGGTCTCCTACCATTTCCATATGCTTTCCCTTCTCTCTCCCTTTCTCTCCCCCCATTCGTCTTTGTTTACTGTTAGTCTTTTCCTCATGCTCTTCCTTCCTGTTCTGTTCTTAGTTGCTCTCTTTATATCAAAGAAGACATTTGGCATTTGTTTTTTAGGGCTTGGCTAGCTTCACTTAGCATAATCTGCTCTAATGCCATCCATTTCCCTGCAAATTCTATGATTTTGTCATTTCTTAGTGCTGCATAATACTCCATTGTATATAGATGCCACATTTTTTTTATCCATTCATCTATTGAAGGGCATCTAGGTTGGTTCCACAGTCTAGCTATTGTGAATTGTGCCGCTATAATCATTGATGTGGCTGTATCCCTATAGTGCGTTCTTTTAAGGTCCTCAGGGAATAGTCCGAGAAGGGCGATATCTGGGTCAAATGGTGGATCCATTCCCAGCTTTCCCAGGAATCTCCATACTGCTTTCCAAATTGGCCTCACCATTTTGCAGCCCCACCAGCAGTGTACAAGTGTACCCTTTTCCCCACATCCTCAACAACACTTATTGTTGTTTGACTTCATAATGGCTGCCAATCTTACTGGAGTGAGATGGTATCTTAGGGTGGTTTTGATTTGCATTTCTCTGATTGCTAAAGATGGTGAGCATTTTTTCATGTACTTGTTGATTGATTGTATGTCCTCCTCTGAGAAAAATCTGTTCAGGTCCTTGGCCCATTTGTTGATTGGATTATTTGTTATCTTATTGTTTAATTTTTTGAGTTCTTTGTACATTCTGGATATTAGGGCTCTATCTGATGTGTGAGGGGTAAAAATTTGTTCCCAGGATGTAGGCTCTCTATTTACCTCTTTTATTGTTTCTCTTGCTGAGAAAAAACTTTTTAGTTTAAGTAAGTCCTATTTGTTTATTCTTGTTGTTAACTCTTGGGCTATGGGAGTCCTATTAAGGAATTTGGAGCCCGACCCCACAATATGTAGATCATAGCCAACTTTTTCTTCTATCAGACGCAGTGTCTCTGATTTGATATCTAGCTCCTTGATCCATTTTGAGTTAACTTTTGTGGCTGGCGAGAGAAAGGGATTCAATTTCATTTTGTTGCATATGGATTTCCAATTTTCCCAGCACCATTTGTTGAAGATGCTATCCTTCCTCCATTGCATGTTTTTAGCCCCTTTATCAAATATAAGATAGTTGTAACTTTGTGGATTAGTCTATGTGTCCTCTATTCTGTACCATTGGCCCACCCGCCTGTTTTGATACCAGTACCATGCTGTTTTTGTTACTATTGCTTTGTAGTACAGTTTGAACTCTGGTATTGATATACCTCCAGATTCACACTTCCTGCTTAGAATTGCTTTTGCTATTCTGGGTCTTTTGTTTTTCCATATGAATTTCATGATTGCTCTATCTATTTCTACAAGAAATGCCGTTGGGATTTTGATTGGCATCGCATTAAACCTGTAGAGAACTTTGGGTAATATCACCATTTTGATGATGTTAGTTCTGCCTATCCATGAACAGGGTACATTTTTCCATCTTCTGAGATCTTCTTCTATCTCTCTCTTTAGGGTTCTGTAGTTTTCATTGTATAAATCTTTCACCTCTTTTGTTAGGTTGATTCCCAAGTATCTTATTTTCTTTGAGGATATTGTGAATGGAGTGGTTTTCCTTATTTCCATTTCAGAGGTTTTGTTGCTGATATACAGGAATGCCTTTGATTTATGCATGTTTATTTTATAACCTGCCACTTTGCTGAATTCATTTATTAACTCTAGCAGCTTCTTTGTAGACCCTTTTGGGTCTGTTAAGTATATTATCATGTCATCCGCAAATAGCGATAATTTAATTTCTTCTTTTCCTATTTTTATGCCTTTAATTTCTTTTGTCTGTCTAATTGCTCTGGCTTGTACTTCGAGAACTAAATTGAATAGAAGTGGTGATAGAGGGCACCCCTGTCTTGTTCCAGATTTTAGAGGGAATGCCTTCAGTTTTTCTCCATTTAGGATGATGCTAGCCTGAGGTTTAGCATATATAGCTTTTACAATGTTGAGGTAAGTTCATGTTATCCCTAGTTTTTCTAGTGTTTTGAACATAAAGGGATGCTGTACTTTGTCAAATGCTTTTTCTGCATCTATCGAGATGATCATATGGTTCTTGTCTGTAAGTCTATTGATGTGGTGAATAGCATTTATTGATTTCCGTATATTGAACCAGCCTTGGATCCCAGGGATGAATCCTACTTGATCATGGTGCACACGTTTTCTGATATGTTTTTGTATTCGATTTGCCAGAATTTTATTGAGAATTTTTGCATCCAAGTTCATTAGAGATATTGGTCTGTAGTTTTCTTTCTTTGAAGTATCTTTGTCTGGTTTTGGGATCAGAGTGATGTTGGCCTCATAGAATGAATTTGGAAGAGCTCCTTCTTTTTCTATTTCTTGAAATAGCTTGAAAAGTATTGGTATTAATTCTTCTTTGAAGGTTTTGTAGAACTCCGCTGTATATCCATCCGGTCCAGGACTTTTCTTGGTTGGTAGTCTTTTGATGGCTTCTTCTATTTCTTCCTTTGTTATTGGTCTGTTTAAATTGTGTGTGTCTTCCTGTCTCAATCTGGGCAAATCATATGCCTTCAGAAATTTATCGATATCTTCACTATCTTCTATTTTATTGGAATATAGGGTTTCAAAATACTTTCTAATTATCTTCTGTATTTCTGTTGTGTCTGTTGTGATATTGCCTTTTTCATCCCATATGTTAGTAATTTGAGTTCTCTCTCTTCTTCTTTTCGTTAGCATGGCTAAGGGCTTGTCTATCTTATTTATTTTTTCAAAGAACCAACTTTTAGTTTTATCTATTTTTTCAATGGTTTTTTTTGTTTCAATTTCGTTGATTTCTGCTCTAATTTTAATTATTTCTTGTCTTCTACTACATTTGCTGTTGTTTTGCTCTTCCTTTTCTAGATTTTTGAGGCGTAGTGTGAGTTCATTTATTTGTTGTTTTTTTTCTTTTTTTGAGGAAAGAACTCCAAGAAATGAATTTCCCTCTTAAAACTGCTTTCATTGTGTCCCATAGATTCCGGTATATTGTGTCTGTATTATCATTTGACTCTAAGAATTTTTTCATCTCCTCCTTTATGTCTTCTGTAACCCATTGATCATTCAATAACATATTGTTCATTTTCCATGTGGTGTAGGGTTTTTCCTTCCTTCTTTTATCATTGATTTCCAATTTCATTCCATTATGGTCAGATATGGTGCATGGTATTATCTCCACACCTTTATATTTACTAAGAGTTGCCTTATGGCATAATATATGGTCTATCTTTGAGTAGGATCCATGTGCTGCTGAGAAGAACGTGTATCCACTTGATGAAGGTTGATATATTCTATATATGTCGGTTAAATCTAGGTTGTTGATTGTGCTGTTGAGTTCTATAGTTTCTTTATTCAGTTTTTGTCTAGAGGATCTGTCTAATGGCGAGAGCGGTGTGTTGAAATCACCCATAATTATTGTGTTGTGGTCTATTTGACTCTTGAACTTGAGGAGGGTTTGTTTTATGAACATTGCAGCTCCATTGTTTGGTGCATACAAATTGATAATTGTTATGTCTTGTTGGTGGATGGTTCCTTTTAACAGTATATAGTGCCCTTCTTTATCCTTCTTGATTAACTTAGGTTTGAAGTTGATTTTATTCGATATGAGTATGGCCACTCCTGCTTGCTTCCGAGGGCCATGTGAGTGGTATGATTTTTCCCAACCTTTTACCTTCAGCCTGTGTATGTCTTTTCCTATCATATGAGTCTCCTGAAGGCAGCATATTGTTGGATTTGTTTTTTTGATCCAGGTTACTAGCCTATGTCTCTTGATTGCTGAGTTTAGGCCATTAACATTTAAGGTTACAATTGAGATATGATTTGTACTCCCCGTCATGTTTCTTTATTTATTTATTTTAGTTTGGCTAGTTTTACTTTTTGGTTATTTTCCTCCCCTTTACTGAGATACCTCCTGCTATTGGTTTTGGGCACTGTTTTTCAATTCCTCTTCTTGTAGTATTTTGCTCAAAATACTTTGCAGTGCTGGTTTTCTTGCTGCGAATTCTTTTAGCTTTTGTTTATCATGAAAGATTTTAATTTCGTTGTCAAATCTGAAGCTCAATTTTGCTGGGTACAGTATTCTTGGTTGGAATCCATTATTTTTCAGCGTTTGAAATACATTGTTCCAGGATCTTCTCGCTTTCAAAGTCTGTGATGAGAAATCAGTCGTTAACCTAATTGGTTTACCCCTGAATGTAATCTGCCTCTTTTCTCTCGTAGCTTTTAATATTCTCTCCTTGTTCTGTATGTTGGCTATCTTCATTATTATGTGTCTTGGAGTTGGTCTATTATGGTTTTGAATGTTTGGGGTCCTGTAGGCTTCCAGGATTTGGCAATCCATTCTATCTTTCATCTCTGGGAAGTTTTCTACAATTATTTCATTTAATATGCTGTCCATTCCTTTGGTTTGAATCTCTGTGCCTTCTTCTATCCCGATGACTCTCAAATTTGGTTTTTTTATGACATCCCATATCTCTTGAATAGTTTGCTCGTGGGATTTAAGCATCTTTTCTGTGTTGACTATACTCTTTTCAAGTTGATAAACCTTGTCTTCATTATCTGATGTTCTGACTTCTACTTGATCAAGTCTATTTGTAATATTCTCGTTTGAGTTTTTAATTTGGTTTATAGTTTCCTGCAATTCTAGGATTATTGTTTGATTTTTTTTTAAGATCTCTATCCCCTGGTAGAGCTCGTTCTTTGCCATTTGAATTTGTTTAATTCATTTTCAAAATATACTTTTATTTCTTGGACTTGCTGTCTCACGTCTTCTCTAATATTCCTTTCCATTTGAGTTAGGTATGCCTTGAGTTCTTTCCCTATCCCTGCTTCTGATGATTCTATGTCCTCCTATAGAATTAAGTTGTCTTGCATTGTTTGTACTCCTTTTTTCCCTTGTTTTCTCATGTTGTCCACGTTACTTTCCAGCTCCTTTTGATTGTCGTGTTTCTGCTCTCTTCTATAGCTTTGTTTTGGTTCTGTATTACTCTGATGTCTCTCCTTTGTGTTGTTAAATTATGCCTGCCTAACATGGATTCCGCTGGGAAGGGATTCCGACGTCAGAGCTCCACTGACGACACTGCTCTGCTATGGCGGGCCCCAGGCTCCTTGCTGGGGTGTCCTAATGGGGGGGTGTGACTGGACTATCTCTGTTTGGTTTTAGTTCCCGGTCGCGGCAGGTGGGCGGTCTCCAGCCACCCAGTATCACAGGCCGAGGGCGGGTGATCGGTCGCCTGAAGGCGGCGTTCTCCTACCGCCCAGTTACGCAGGCAGTGGGTGAACTGTCGCCGGCGGGCCTGCGGTTTCCAGCCACCCAGTCGCGAGGGCCTTTCCTCTAGTCTCCTGGTTTCTCCTGCTAGTCTTGGTTTCTCCTGCTAGACCAGATTTCCCCTGAGTGATGGCTCTCGGCAGTTCAAACTGTACTCTGGGCCTGCCGTTTGTTGGGTGTGGAGGGTGACTATTGGGAACCCCGGCACTCTATTGTTTTGTTTCTGTTGTGGGGGATGGGACTGTACCGCTTTCTTCCGCGTCTGAAATCCCGTACTCAGCCCGGGGGTCAGTGTTGGCTTGGCTGGCGGGATGCCACCGACTCGCAGCCACTTTTCTCCCTGCTTGCTAATTAATCGCTTCTCTGCGGCGCCCCGCCTTCTGTAGCCGCGGGGCAGGCCGCGAGAATCAGTCGGCCTGGATCTCCGGGGTCCCACTGCTGGCTATTGGGATCCCTGGCACTCTATCGCTTTGATTTTTTCTGCTTGCCCCTCCCCCAGTGCTGGCTAGCCAGGTTTCGTTTTTGGCTGCTACTGGGAGAAGGGGTTGGAGGTCAGGTGTCTCTAGTTTCCCCCTAGTCTTTATGGAGGCTCACTCTGATACTCCCTCCCCCGGAAAGCCTAGGAGAGATTTTATGCAAATTCCCCGATGTCTGGGGGGTGAGCTGAGTGACACACACTTGTTTTGATGTTGCAATCTGTTGGAGAGTGGTGGTGTATACTTCAGCTTTCCAAGATGGTGGCTGCTGATTCTACCATTTTTCTTAAGCATAAAACATATCAAGGATCTAAAAATTCCAAACTCTACTCTTTTAAAAAATTTTTTTTAGTTGATGGACACAATACCTTTATTTTATTTATTTATCTTTATGTGGTGCTGAGGACTGAACCCAGGGCTTCACACATGGTAGGCAAGTGCTCTACCACTGAGCTACAACCCCAGCCCCCCAAACTCTACTTTTATGATTGTCTGAAACTTTGAGATTCTCTTCACCCACTGTTAAATATCTAACTCTCTTATAACAAGAAGTTCACTCCAGCTTATATGGAACTTCATTTCAAGGGATTTTATAGTTTCCCAGAAGTTTGTTTTAATCAAAGAAAAGGGTAACGTTACTATAAGGTAGACAAGACTTTACCCCACTAATATCCCTGTCTGAACCTGAAAATTAATTTGACATAAAATAGGTAAGCAGAAGAAAATCATACAAACAATATAAATTTAACAAGGTATGAGAGCTCTTGTAAGAAAATGTAGACCCAAAGAAGTGGCAAAACCTACATACTTTTAGATTATGTTGAACAAAGAAAGGCAATTCTGGAAAAGTAACAAAATTATGTGGGGAGGCTTAAGGAAGATTGGATTTTTTTTTTTTTTTTTTAGTATCAGGGATTGAACCTAGGGATGCTTAACCACTGATCACATCCCCAGACCATTGATTGATTGATTGATTGATTGATTCATTGATTCATTGATTCATTCATTTATTTTGAGATACGGTCTCACTAAGTTGCTAAGACTGGCCGTGAACTCCGGCCCCAGCCTTCTGAGTTGCTAGGATTACAGGCATGTGCCACCAAACCCATGGTGAATGCCTGTCTAGGAATTATTTTTAACAAGGTCTGTTTGTACAGAATTCTCTCAGCTATGACTCCCATTGAAGAGTGTTACCTTGCTCCTGGTTTAGGGAGGCCATCTTTCACAGAGAAGTTTTTTTATCTCTTGCTTTCTAAGAAAAACAGGAAGATTTTCCCATATAAAATGCTTATCAATTTTTACTAAAAAGAAAAAAAAATTTTGCTGAGATTTGTATTGCTATTACATTGAAACTAGAGATTAAATTGGTGGATCTTTGGCATTTCAACCTTATTGCATATTCTAATCCACTGGCATCCTTTATATCTTCATTTATTTAGGTTTTTAATTTCTTGTTTACAGCTTTGGTTAAAATCTCTGCCATTTAAAAATATTGCTTAGGGTTTTAAGCCCATTCCTCCAGCCAGACTTGGAGATCTAAAACATGAAATCTACAGGTTCTCCGCTTTTTAATCCAGCCTGTGACTTTCCCTACAGCCACTTAGTCAGCCAAAGTTTAATAGAGGACATCTATCTAGTGGGGAGAACTGATTCTAAACTTGAGAACACTCCAGATTCTAACCTCCTATGCCAACCTACACAGGGCTGGTAAAAAGTTTGACTAGCTGTCCTCCTCCCAGAAACTCTTCTCTGCCTGCCAGCCCCAAATGTGAAACATGCCAGGCATGAAAGGGCCCCATCACTGGCCTCTACTTACATAAAAACAGCTGGTCCATGTGTAGAATTTCATTCTTTTAGCTGTCTTCAGCCTAGTGGCTTTAAGGAAAATAATAACATTTTAAAAATATGATTCCATTTCTATTTTTCCCTCAGTGTTATGGCAAAACAATATTTTGCAAACTTCTATAGCCTATCTATAAGCATTTTTAGAAACTGGTATTAGACTCTCCCCGCCTTTTTTCCATGTGAGTCAGCCTGTTAGGAGAAAGAGGAGCCTATACTTTAATTCTTATCCTAACATGAAACACAAAAGTCTAAATTTTAGGTTGCATAATAATTTCAAGCACCAAATTTAATCAGTGAGATCTTAATTGTTTTCTTTTGTAGAGATAGCAAATCTGTTGACCGGAGATTTCTGATATTTTTCTTTTCATAGTATTTTGGATTTTGAATATTTGAATTATTCTCCAAAATAATGTCAAAGGATTTACTAAAATTACAAGAACATTCACCTAAAGTTCTTCTGAGAAATGATCCACCACAGGTCACAGATAGGACATTCTTCATCGACGCTTCTAATCAAAGCCTGACTGCCATTCCACTGGAGATCTTGGCATTAAAGGAATTAGAAGAAGTGCATTTGGAAAATAACCAGATTGAAGCAATACCCGAGGACATTCAGCAATTAAAGAATGTCAGGATCCTCTACCTGAATAAGAACAAACTGCACGACCTGTGCCTGGAGCTGGGGACGCTGAGCAACCTGGAGGGCCTGGACCTCAGTTACAACCCCCTCCTCTCCTCTTCCCTCCCAGTCATCAGCAGCCTCCGCTCCCTGCGGGAGCTCCGGCTCTACCAGACTGACCTGAGGGAGATTCCCATCCTGATCTGCAAAAGCCTTCGCCATCTGGAACTGCTGGGACTGGCTGGAAATCACCTGGAATCGCTACCGAAGGAAATAGTGAACCAGACCAAACTAAGGGAAATCTACCTGAGGAAAAACCAGTTCAAGGAGTTCCCGCAGGAACTCTGTGTCCTCTATGACCTGGAGATCATCGACCTGGACGAGAACAAACTAACTGCCATCCCAGAGGAAATCGGGAATCTGACGAGGCTGCAGAAGTTCTATGTGGCTTTTAACAACCTGACCTTTTTGCCCGAGTCTCTGGGCCAGTGTAGGGAAATATCAGTGCTCGATTTATCTCACAACCTTCTCCATTCCATCCCGCGTACCTTTAGTGAGCTCCTGGAGATGACGGAAATGGGGCTGAGTGGGAACCGCCTGGAGAAGGTGCCGCGCCTTATCTGCAAGTGGACCTCGCTGCACCTGCTCTACCTGCGCGACACCGGCCTGTGCGCGCTGCGGCGCTCCTTTAAGCGGCTGGACAACTTGCGCTTCCTGGATCTCAGCCAGAACCACCTGGACCACTTTCCGAAGCTGATCTGTGGGCTGAAGAACCTGGAAATCCTGGCGATGGATGATAATCAAATAGGGAAGGTACTGACTCCCTTCCCTGCTGTCACTATCTTCTTGGGGCTCTTCCTGTCCTAAGTTGGTGTGTTCTGTGTGTAAACAGAAAATCTGAACTGACTTTATGGGTGAAAATTCAGTGTGACCAAATATATCCTCCAGGGGAGGGGTACTTTGTACTGTTTTCCTGTAAATAGCAGTGGCTATCATAAATAGCAGCTAATATTTAATTAGAACCTGTATGTGCCAGTCATCAAGCTAAGTATTTTACACCTCTTATTTTGTTTAATCCTCACAATGACTTTTTTTTTTTTTTTTTTTTTTTTTTGTCTTTGGTGGCACGTGAGGAAAATGACAGGCAGGGAGCTGAACTTGTCCAAGGCCACACAGCCTGTAAGTGATAGAGCCAGAGCCCAACCCACAGCTGCTGGCCTCCAGGGTCTATAATAAAGTCTACTTCCTGACAGGGTTTCCATAAACAGCAGGTTTTTCTTACACATACATTTAGACCTAAATGTTCCCATTCATGGGAAACTGCACAGATTTGTTCCTAATTTCCCACAGGTGTGCAGGCTTATAGTTCAAATTGGTCATTATAGCATTGTTGATAATCATGAAGTATGGGAGACAATCTGAATGTCCCTTAGTAGGGGATTGGGCAAAATCAACTGTGGTACATTTGTAACATAGAATGCTGTACCATAATCTAAGAACTGGAACTATATACGTGAAGGTGGATGGAACTCAAATTTTAGAATAAGAACCACAGTAAATATTTTCTGGTTCTGAGCACTTTAGATCAGCAGTTCTTTTTTTTTTTTTTAAGAGAGAGGGGGGTGGAGGGAGAATTTTTTAATATTTATCTTTTAGTTTTCAGCAGACACAACATCTTTGTATGTGGTGCTGAGGATCAAACCCTGGCCGAACGCATGCCAGGCGAAAGGCGCTACCGCTTGAGCCACATCCTCAGCCTAGAACTCAAATTTTAGTATTGACTAAAAAGCCACAAAATTGTGGAACTTTATCATTTTTGTACATTATTAAATCACAAAAAAATCACACATGTATACATCCATATATATGTATGTGTATACATATACACATATATATGTATTTTTATGGATATTTGTGTACATAATAAAAGTATGTAAATATAAATTGAAAGGAAAATGACTAAATTCTTGATGGTAGATGCCTCTTGGAAGAGAAAAGAAAAGTCAACAAAATGGGGAAGGGATAATAAGGAAGTGACTTTAATATTAGAATTTCATTGTGTTTATTAAAAGATTTGTGCAGTGGGCGACTTTAATATTAGAATTTCATTGTGTTTATTAAAAGATTTGTGCAGTGGGCATGCATGTGTTTTTATCTTTATTATTTATTAATATTTGAAAATTAAAAAGAATAGAGTTGCTATTTCAAGCAAAGGGCAACTGCAGAGAGAGAAAAGGGAGATTTTGGAAATCAAAATCTGGAACCAAATAATAGTTCTGATTTTCCTGGCCATGGACACCAATCTCATATATTCACCATAAGTTATAAAAAATCCTGGGCCTAATGGATTTATATTTTAAATATTTGTGGGGGGTAATAGGGATTGAACTCAGGGGTACTCAACCACTGAGTCACATCCCCAGCCTATTTTGTATTTTATTTAGAGACAGGGTCTTACTGAGTTGCCCAGTGCCTCCCCATTGCTGAGGCTGGCTTTAAACTCAAAATCCTCCTGTCTCAGCCTCCCAAGCTGCTCGGATTATAGGCATACACTACCCTGCCCAGCTATATTTTAAATATTTTTGATTTGCAATTTCTAAAACTTTTTCCTAATTGCTATGGGGTTTTCTTTTCTTTTTAGGTTTCACAATTTTATTTTATAGAAAAGTATTCAACATATACTTATTGAGCACTCTATTGCTGTGGGGTTTTAAAACTACATTTTGATGGCAATCTGAAATATACCAAGAGAATCTAAGACTTACTCTCTACTAAGGTAGCACCCCACCTTGGAGAATTTTCAAGGTTCCATTGTACATGACAGCAAATTCCCCCCCACTATTCAACTGCTTATATAAGAAATTCTTTTTAGTGGACAAGCCTTTCATTCTAGAGTTGAAGTAAAAGGAATTAAAACATAAAGTGCTTTGGGGAAAGAAAACACATTGACTTCATTCCTATCAAGTTATAAAGGATACCTAATCCTTTCTTGAGAAATTTTAAGAGGTCAGAGTCATACAGAGACTGCTTGTTGACAAAGATAAACCTTATTCAATACCACGAGTTACTGTAAATGAAACTGTACTGCAATGTAGACATGATAAATATTTTTATATTGAACACAAAAATCTCTATGTACCATTGCTTTTATCTTTAATTATTCTGATGGCATGTTTTGTGCTTTTGTCCTTCTTTCTAGTTTTCCTCTTAGGCTAATTCCACATGTAACCTCCAGGGCGTTTCTCTCCTTAATGACACATGACCTTCAAACTAGCTTCTTATCTCTCCCATCCCAAAATCTCAGCTGATGGGTTTTTGGCTCTTGAAGCCTGACCAATGGCTTCTGTTAAAATTAAGTCCATGCATCAAACATCAGCTGATGTTTGATGCATGGACTTAATTTGTACTGTAGATTTCTATTAAGGGAGAAAACCAAAACAATGGATTCAACATCAAAATGGCATAGCTCAATTATAGTGCCAGCAATCATTCCCCTCTATTGATGTGCTGTAGATTCACTCTATATCCAGATTTATTTCCATTATACTTTAATATGACTATGAGAATCTAAATATTGGATCCTGAAAAAAATCTCTGAACATTCAATATACTTTGAAAAAGAAAAGCTAAACCTATGTGTTAAGTAAACAGCAATAAGAGCAAAATCACTAGGTTAAAATAAAGTTATTAGATTGAAAAATCTTTTCCCATTCTTTTGAATTGCACCGAACACAGGTGCTTTCTTCTTCTTCTCCTTCTTCTTGGTATTGAGGGTTGAACCCAGAGATGCTTTATCACTTAGCTACATCTGCAGTCCTTTTTATTTGTTATTTATTTTATTTTTTAAAAATATTATTTCAGTGTCTTGCTAAGTTGCTGAGGCTGATCTGGAACTTGCTATTCTTCTGCCTTAGCCTCCTGGGTTGCTGGGATTAAAGGTATGTGCTACCTCATGCCCAGCATGCAGGTGCTTTGTATGGAAGGAAATAAAATGCCTGATGAAGAATTTTTAAAAACCAAGGAGAAGAGTTTAAACATCAATTTCTCTGAAGATTGACTTATCTGATTTTTTAAACTAAATAAATAACTGTGTATGATGGCACATGATTGTTAATCCCAGTGGCCTGGGAGGCCGAGGCAAGAGGATGGCAAGTTTAAGGCCAGCCTCAAACTGGTGGTAATAATAATAATAATAATAATAACGATGATAAAATAAAAATACATTTTTTAAAAAGTAAATTTTTAAAACTGAAAACATTTTAAAAGTATTGGGAAAGTGAGACCATATTTTATGCACACACAAAAGAAAAATGTCTTCTGGATGATTCCAGGTGTGTGAGACTTTAACAGATAAGTTATACATCTGGTGGGCTTTTCCCCTGCCAACTGTGAGTGACCGTTCACCAGTGATCTTCCACTCAGCTGTCGAGGTGTGAGGGAGAGGGGGCCTTCGATGAGCTGAGGTCAAACCAGAATGGAAAGCAGGGTAGCAGATTAGGGAATGGGTGGGAAGAATGCCCAAGGGTAATGCAGGGGAACTAGGAGAAAGGATTTCCTGGTCAGGAATAAAACCAAATTCAGAAGTACGTGAGAAGCAGATGAGATGCATGGCTGGGCTTTTTTCTTTCTATAAGAAAATCTGTAATACAATTAATAGTGTGATTATGTCATATACATTTTAAAAATGAGATTTTTTTCCACGAGGTTCAAGAGAGCCAGAAAGAGACTGATTGGTGAACATGATAGTCATGCAGATTATGATTTGTTGAAAGAAGGGAATCTGATGTTTATAGGTATTGGCTGAAGGTAATGAACTTGTCTTTCCAGGTGATGGGTAACTAGGAGCCTAGGTGGCTAGTTATCACAGTGGTGGCACAGAACCTCCCTACAGGCTTCCAACCCCAGAAGTTTGGCTATCTGTGAGATGCCCACCCATTACTCATATGGGACACTAGAGCTTTGGTATTCACTGGAAAGCAGAACGTGACAAGTGAGGGTCATAATAGTCTTCACCAAATGCTCCAATTGGAAATGATATGAACACATGTTTGTTTCCAACTGAGATTTCAACTGGGGTTTCAAAATTGCTCAATTAAAGCCTTTAAGGCCCGATGTGGTGTCATACACCTGTAAACCCAGTGACTCAAGAGGCTAAGGCAGGAGGATTACAAGTTGGAAGTCAGCCTCAGTAACTTAGCAAGACCTCCTTGTCTCAAAATAAATAAATAAATAAATAAAAGAGATGGGGAAGTAGCTCAACGAAAAAGCACCCCTGGGTTCAATCCTTGGTAGCACAATAAATAAAGTCTTTACTGTAAAGGATGAGAGTCACATTACTAAATTTGTCAGTTCTGGTAACTGAATTTATTAAGAATTAATTATCACTGCAATATCATACAACCACAGTACCTTTTCTTTTAAAAGTATCAGGCATTTACCATATGAGAGTTCAAAAATTTGCAATAAAGCATGTTATAATCACTCCGATTTAAAGTAGTGCATAAAAGTGGGAACCAGAAAGGTGATAGGAAAAAAGGTAGAATTTCAGAGTTATGATCTACAAGTAAATATACTGCATGTGTAAACTTTTCACAGTAAGAGATGCTGCCTTGCCCTACTTTTCATTTAGCAATCTGCCTCAAAACCAGAAGTGGCATTTATTTTCTGACTGTTAAAGATAATCTTGATTTTAAACTCATCTCTTTGGAATACTTCTAGTTGCCTTTGGAGTTGGGCTTACTTTCGAAACTGAAGATACTTGGACTATCAGGAAATGAGTTCTCTTCCTTCCCAGAGGAAATCTTTTCTTTGGTGTCTCTAGAGAAGTTATACATGGGGCAAGACCAGGGATCCAAGCTTACCCAAGTGCCAGAACACATTGGGAAATTACAGGTAAGTCCCAAATGAAGACAGAAGCAGGCCACTTACCCCTAAATACAGGGCCTAAGAAAACACAAGGTGCCCCAGAAGCTGGGTATAGGATCATCCATGTTAGATTTTCAGTTCCAAACAAGTAGTCATTTTTACAGTTTGAGGTTTTGCTGTCACTGAACAACCCATACCACATGATGATCACTGCTGGATATGTCATGCCATATTTATTTCCATTGTGGGTTTGGTCATGTTCCAGTTGTAGAAATTAAGTTACACTTCTTTCAAATACATTTGCATGTTGGTAAGTAGCCCCCTGAAAACTGTACTATTTTCAAGCTAGAGTACTGTACTAATGGCACGACCAGGGTCTGCATTCTGGTAGAAAGGATTCCCTCCAAGAGGCGGTGTGAGCTCCCTCCCTGCTTGGAGATGAGCAAATTATGTTGCACCAGGTTCCTGCTGATGATGGGACGGTCCACAGGACTGTGCTGAATCCTACCAAAGTAACAAGATAGCTTCATTAAGAGGAGGCTTACTGGCATCTTTTTATATATTCATCTTTTAAAGGACTGGTGTTTTCCCCATGTTACTGAATTCTTAATAATGATAAAGTAGATAGCTGGGTGCAGTGGTACATGCCAGTAATCCAGTGATTTGAGAGGCTGAGTCAGGAGGATTGCAAGTTTGAGGCCAGTCTCAGCAATTTATTTTGAGACAGTGAGACTCTGCCTCAATAACAACAACAAAAAAAAAAAAAAAAAGAAAAAAAGAAAAAAAAGGAAAGGGCTAGGGATGTAGCTCAGTGAAAAAGTAACTATGGATTCAATTCCCAGAATAGATAGATGATAGATAGGATAGATAGATGATATATAGAAGTGTGGGCTACCATAAAACCCCCCAGTCATGGAACTGACCAACATGGCATGTATAACAGGTAATCCTCACTGTGACATAGAAGTCCTGTTCCTAATTCCCCATGCCTCTACCCTATGTTCATAGAACAACTTTTGTCTTCTAGCTCCTTGTACATGTTATACCACAATCAAAAAGTGAAATGCAAACACTGAATTTTTACCCAGGAAAGTTGGAAATAGTTATTGAACCCAAACCCATTATCAGTGCATTTTGTCTACTTCTACTTAAGTCAATGTTAGGTTGATAGCTGAAGCAATTATAATTCTCTCATAACTTCTGTGGATAACTAGTTATTGAAAGGAAGCAAGTGATAAATGCAGTTAAATTGTCCACACTATTTTTCTGTAAAGTTGTAGTAAGATAAATTTTCCATATTTTCTTTTCCCCGAATAAATGGAAACTAAATCTTTATTAAAAAATAATTTTAATAGTTGATGATGATCCTTCAAATTTGTTTTTCCTTTTATCCCAATGCATGATTTTCCATTGAGTACTCATAGGCACTCAAAGGGGATTTCGGTTATTATAATTCATTTTTTCAAGATAAGGATTATTGTGGTGTACTATCATGTTATTTCAGAGTCTTAAAGAATTGTATGTAGAGAACAATCATCTGGAGTTCCTGCCTGTATCCTTGGGAACAATGCCTAACCTGGAAGTTCTTGATTGCCGGCACAATTTGCTTAAGCAACTCCCAAATGCCATTTGCCAAGCACAAGGTGAGAAACTTATTAGACTCACACCTAGGAGAGTCTGCAGTCAACAGTCCCATGATGAACATCTTTGTTGCCTTATTAAAGATCCATCTCGGTGCTTGGAGAACCGAGCCCTGTCCCACTACCTCCTTTCAGGGCTCACTAGTGAGTGACGTGGGAGAGGCCAGGCCCTGATCATGAGGTTAAGAGTTTTATACACGTAGGTTGTAATTTGAGTTGGAAAGAGAAATTAATAGCAACTGCTGAAAAAATTAGCATAAGTACACCTACCATCAGCAGAAGTTTACTGAATACATCTTATATGTCCGAATTTTGAGTGGGGGTCCTGCAATAAATTTTCATATAGGACACCAGTCACTTGAATAAAAGGAAAAGTATGGCATAGAATGGTGAAATCAAGAATGGACTTTTGCAATTAAATGATTGACTTGGAAAATCACATAACAAGCCAGGCATGGTCACGCACAGTTGTAATTCCAGACACTCCTGAAAGCCTGAGGTAGGAGGATCACAAGATCAAGGCTAGCCTCAGCAACTTAGTGAGATCTTCTCTCAAAAAATAAAATATAGATTCTGACCATTCATTATAGTATGTTTACCATTTTGATGAAGTTTTATGTGCATGTATGTGTAGACCTGCATGTGCCTTGATAGTTTCTGTACCAAAAAAAAAAGTACCCAAATATTTTCCACTGGGCTAAATTTTTTGTCTGCACATGTATCCATCCATGGAACCATTCATCTGTCTACCTAGCCATTCATCCATCCATCTACTTAACAAGCTTTTGTTGAGTACCTACTAGGACCAGATGAAATTTTTTGGCCACACTCTGATGAATCTCCAGGTTTACTGACATGTTTTTAAACTGTGGCTATTCAATGAAAGGAGGTGAAGAAATATGAGAGTTGAAGTTGTCACCTGCATACAAGACATTTCAAAAATCAAGGTCAGGTGTGGGAATGCTCCTGTTCTTGGTCCCTGGAGGAGTAAAATATTCTCAAAATTTTCAGTGTTAACTCTCTTCCTGTCCCTAGTATTTATTTACACTAGCCTAAATACTTCCTGTTGTTATGAAGAAGAGAACTTGGTTTGCCCCATTAAATCAGATGCCTCTTGTACATGGCAGGAAATAAGTGTTTCAAAATAACTGGACTAACAAATGCATATTTTAATTTTGCCTGATTTTTATTATGCATATGATTTGTATTATGTTCACGAAACATACAAATCAAAATTTCCCTGTATTTATCTTTTCTTCGGTAAATCAAGTAGAGAAAAGTAGCTGAGTTTGTAAGCCATTTATCACAGAGTACGATTTAAATAAAATTTTTCTCTTCTCCCTCCTTTATACTGAGTATTATCAAACTTTTCATCTCTGCCTATAGGATTAATGAAATACTGCATTTTGGTGTTTCATTTGCATTTGTTTTCATTGGGTGATGTTGAGTATCTTTCCCAGGTTTACTAGTCATTTTTATTTCTCTTTCAATGAAGAGTTTAAGATATTTCCTTGCAAAATATAGATCTGAACCATTATAGTATGTTATCATTTTGTAAAGTTTTATGTGCATGTATCTGTAGACCTGCAAGTGCCTAGATACTTTCTGTAAGGACTCACAGAAATCTGATAACAGTGGTTCCTTGTGACAGTTAAGATGTGACAGGGTTGGTATGAAAGGGGGAATCATTTTTATACTTTGTTTATTTATATGAGGTTACTTTTATATCAGAAAGTATACAATTTTTCAAAAAAATAATTTGCTTATTAACTTGAGAGTGGTAGAGAAATGACTATGTGAGTCAGATGCCCCACGTTCCACTCTCTCTATTGACTAGACAGGTCACATCCATGTGTCCAACCCTGGAGTGATAATAGGAAGTAGCAAGGCTTGTAGGCTACTGGAGTGTCCCATCCAAAGGCACAGAGCCAGGTCTTCCAATATTCTGCTGATCTAAGAAACAAGTCTGAGGGCATTTTTTTCCAGTGAGCCGTCAGTTGGCAACTACTGCTATAAAATAAAAGCAAAACCAAACAAATGAAAGAAAACCCCAAAGACGACATCCACTCTTAGAAGGATAAGAATATCCAATTGCTGAGTTTCTACTTTCTCTATTATGAGGAAGAAGACACGTAGAGATGGGCTTTTTATTATATGAAATGAAAATATTTGTCCGTTCTTATACATCTGTGCTCTGATTTCTCTTACTAATGCAGAGGTGGATCCCTCAAATACTGGACAGGTTTAGGAGCCAAGTTAATGTTGCTTGTTCTTAAGATAAAAAATCACCATTTGACAAAGTTAATTGGATAACTTTCCTTTAGTTACACCCCAGAGTCATTGTTTATTCCTTTTACATATACATATATTGTTATTATTTATTTATTTATTTATCATGGTGCTGGGGATCGAGCCCAGGGCCTTGTGCATGCTAGGCTCTACCACTAAGCCACATCCCCAGCCAAAATCCATTTGAAACCAAAATCTTTCTAGGCTTGAAAGAGTTGCTGCTAGAGAACAACTTGCTCACCCATCTCCCAGAGAATTTGGACCGCCTGGTGAACCTTAAGGTTCTTACACTGATGGACAACCCCATGGAAGATCCCCCTGAAGAAGTGTGTGCTCAAGGAAATGAGGCCATATGGAACCACCTTAAGGAAAACAGAAGAAAGAAAATAATGGTCACAAAGGTAAAATCAGCACAGATTCTTGTTAACACATTTGCGGGGTCTAGTGTTAAACAAATTGGAAATTTTTCTATGGAGCCGGTTTTTATATTTCTCTACCTTGTCCTTCTTGGGAAGAGACTCTTTTTTTTAATATTTATTTTTTTAGTTGTAGTTGGACACAATACCTTTGTTTTATTTATTATTTTAATGTGATGTTGGGGATTGAACCCAGGGCCTCACATGCCCTAGGTGGGTGCTCTTCCACTGAGCCACAACCCCAGCCTCAGGGAAGAGACTCTTAGGTACTTTTATGGAATTTTTGAGAGAATTTTTAAATTTTGGCTCTCATATTTTTGTCCTGTATGTCTCCTATCTCTTGTCAAATAAGAAACCAACACACAAGCAAAGGAAACCAAAACTTTAAATCCCAAGAACAATCTAAAATTCTTGAATGATTTCACTTGAGTGAAAAAAGCTTGTATTAACAAAGGCAGAAAATTGAAGTTGAAAAATTAAAAATGAAAGCATTTGTGGATCAGAAGCTCAGAGACCAGAGTTTTGCTGAGCCAGGGCCAGGATCAAAGGGCAAGGAGCCTTGGGATCCTGCTCTTGGCCATTGAGTCCATGAGACATAGAATGCGCCAGACAGACCAGGAGGTGTCCACTTCAGTCAGTGCTGGGGATTGAACCCAGGGGTACTTTACCACTGAGTTATACCCCAGCTCCTTTTGTTTTTTATGTTGAGACACAGTCTCACTAAGTTGCTCAGGATGGCCTCGAACTTGCAATCCTCCTGCCTCAGCCTCCCTAGTTGCTGGCATGACAAGCCTGTCAATGTTCTTTATTCTTCAGCGGGTCAAGTCCCCATCATCTCTTACCAGTGTCACTACATTAGTCCCCAAATTGTCATCCCTACTTCCACATCCATTTTCCCTATAATCTGCCTCCACTCAATAGTCATACAAAGCCTGTTAAAATAGATTGAATAGCACTACTCTTTGCTGAAATCAACAGTTATTCTTTCACCTGGAGCAAGAATCAAAGTCTTTGGTCTGAAAGATTCTTTATCAATGACTCTCAACCCTATCAGACTTACTACCCTCCCTTTTATAAGAAATATTTGTGATATCTCCTTTTCTAAAATTTTAATAGAAAATATCACCTATCAAAACATCATTTCAATAAATCAAAATAATGCACAAATTACAACATAAAGAAATTTTATAATTGTGTTATAAATTATAAAGTAAATTAGAATTTTTTTTTGTACTGGGAATTGAACCCAGGGCTGCTTCACCACTGACCCACATCCCCAGCCCTTTTTAATATTTTATTTAGAGATAAGGTCTCACTGAGTTACTTAGAGCATCCATAAATTGCTAAGGCTGGCTTTGAACTCATGATCCTCCTGCCTCAGCCTCCCAAGTTGCTGGGATTATAGGCAAGGGCCACTTCGTCCAGAATAACCTTCATTTCTATTACGTTTTCCCTCAAAGCTGATACTAAGGTTTTACACATATTTTATTTTATTCTTTTCTGAATTTTTTTTTTCCAGAAAAGATCACACATGCAAGGCAAACCCTTTACCACTGAGCTGTGACCCCAGCCCCTACTTTTTCTTTTTGGTACACAAGGATTAAACCTAGGGGAAATATACCACTAAGCTATATCTCCAGTCCTATTTATTTATTTTAAAATTTGAGACAGGCCAGGATCAGTGGCATAATCTGTAATCCCAGCAGCTCAGGAGGCTGAGGCAGGAGGATCACAAGTTCAAAGCCAGTCTCAGTAACTTAGTGAGAACCTGTCTCAAAATAAAAAATAAAAAGGGCTGCAGATGTGGCTCAGCGATTAAGCAGCCCTGGGTTCTATTCCAGTATGGAGGGGGGTAGTTGATACAGGGTCTAGCTAAGTTACTGAATTGCTGAGGCTAGCCTCCAACTTGCAATCCTCTTGCCTCAGCCTCTGAAGTTGATGGAATTACAAGTGTATACCACCATGCTGGCTCCTTAACTCTTTTAGGTTGCCTTTTTGTCCAGCTAGGCAACAAAACATTTATATAAATTCTACTTTTAAACTAAATTTTTTTCTGTGAACATGTTTTTTCAATATTTTAGGCCATTTTATTACAATTACTAATAGTATAAAATCATCTAAAAGAACATATTTGTTACAAATTTTTATAATTGTGAGACATATCCAAATGAGAGGGACTTTTTTGCACTTTGTTTCGATAACCATGCATAAATATTGTGAATTACTAGAAGGAGACAGGTTTTATCATGGATTCTACTCATGTAAATCTTTATTCACAAAGATGAGTTGTGAGAATGGAAGTTTTTTTGTATTATTTTGTTTTAAATAATAATGCCTCACACATTTCTGAACTTCTTCCATATTTATATATCTAAAAGGAGAACGCAGGTCTTAGCTGACATATCAACTAGTTTTGCTTCTAATTTCTGTCCTTTTTTTTTCTTCTATTGTTTGAAAGCAGAGTTGGAATTCCTCAGTCCTTGAGCCGTTTGCGGTCCCAATGTCTACCCTTGTGTTTTGTATTGTCCTTTCTCTTGAAACTCCAGACATTTTGAGTCCAGGGCAATACTTCATAGTAAGACCTAGAAGAATTCAAGGTGTGCCAGTTCTCTGGAAAGTGCCAGAAGGGCAGTGGTGAGGGGGATCAGCAGTTGTATTCCCAGGCTGATCTTAGGAAGGGGCAGTAGGGAAGTGGAAGCTTGGGAGAGAGATTGCTTTCAAGCTACTCCTGCCTGCACACCTTTCAGGAAGGTGGTGATCCGGACTACACATCACATGATGAGAGACTGCTTAACCCAAACAAAAAATACTGTATGTTTCCAAAGTGCCTCTAGAGGGCGCACTGTTCCTTAAATAATCACCTCCCTGTTTTCACTCCCCATCTTTCTCTTCAACTTAAATCAGATCCTGAGTGTTCTTCCAGGAACCAAGCATCATCCTGCCTCAGGGTTTTCCTCTACCTAAAGATGCCTTCCCCAGATATAGGCAAGATTCTGGTCCCCACTTCAGTGTCTTCTCCAAAGTCCTCTGACGAGAAAGAGCCCTTCCTGATCTACCTTATATAAGACAGCATAGCCCTACCACCTCATTCATTTAATCAGTAAATATTTATCAATTTTCTACCATATCCCAGGCACTATCCTAGGCACTGGAAATACATCAGTGGACAACACAAATATTTCTGTCCTCGAATTGCTTTAAATCCTAGTGTGAGGGGAATAAAACCATGAAAAAAATAAAACAAAGTTTTATACTATATAAAAAATGATAAGTGCTGTTGGGGGAAAAATAAGTTGAAACTTAGGGGAACTGAGATTTCCAGAACTGGTGTGTATGTAAACAGAGAGAGTGTTGATTTCCAGGAGATGATCAGGGGCGGTCTCATGGAAAAGACGGCTGCCGTAGTCCACCAGGGCTGCCATAACAGGGTATTGTACTCAAATGGCAGAAGTGTGGTGGGAAGCACAAGGTCTCTGATGTCTCTTAAAAGGACCCTAATCCCATCCTAAGGGCCCCACATTCATGCTCTCATCTAAGCTTAACTCCCCTAACCCCCCTCCAAATAGCACCACATGGCAGGTTAAGGCTTCAAGATCTGAATTTGGAGGAACACAGTACACTCCATAGCAATGACAATCAAGCAAACACTTGAGAATCAACCCTTCTGACCATTGGAAAGTTGGTTAGAGGCAGAGAGAGTACAAAGGCCCCAATTTAGGATTGTGTCTGGTGTCTCTGAGCAGGAAGGAGGCTCATGTGGATGGGAGTGAACAAGACAGAGACTAGTTAAGGGGTCCAAGACGTCATGGGAGGAAGCAAATAAGATAGGGCCTTGAAGCCATTGGAAGGACTTTGACTTTAATTTTGGAGAGAATTCGGGGGCCACAGGAAGTTCTGATAAGAATCTATTATGAGAGGAGAGGTTTTCCTGAGTGAGTGGAACAGAGTAGGAACGAGGGAATAGGATCCGGCTCCAGTGGGAGCTGGTTTTAGGTAGGAGCCCAGTTGGATAGCAACTGATGTTACACACGGATTCCCCAGGCTTCCATTTCTATGCACGTCATTCTCCACAGTACTTGTCACCATCTGTCAAAATATATATATATATACATGTGTTTATTGTTTTTTCTGCCCACTGAAATGTGAGCTTCAGAAACTCAGGGACACTAATATTTAATTGCTGTTTCCCAAATGTGTAGAACAGTACTTTTTTTTTTTTTTTGCTTGACTGATTGGCTGATTGAGAAAGATAGAATATAAGATTTAGAATTCAAGCCACCTCCCACTCTCTGCATCTTTAAGACCACACACCAGAACAAAGAGATTTAATGATCTCCAGTGTATCATTGTCTTAATCCATTTTTGTTGTTGTTGCTATAACAGAATACCTGAGAACAGGTGAGTCATAGAAAATAAATAAAGGTTTATTTGGCTCATGGTTCTCAAGGCCAGGAAGTCCAAGAGCAATGGTATCTGAAAAGGGTGTCACAATATGGCAGAAGGTGAAAGTGCAATTGAGCACATTCCAAAGGAGGTGAAACACACAAGTGGAGGCCTTGCTTTGTAACCGTTGTCTCTTGCTGTCATTAACCCAGTCCTATGAGAACAAGGACTGTGTGTTAAGCCGGCATGGCCCAGCAGCTTTTAAAGATTCCACCACTTCTCAATGCCATTACATTGGGAATCGTATCCACGTGAGTTCCAGAGGAGACAGACCAAATTAAAAAGGCAACAATCATGACATCAGCAGATGCTAAGTTTGGGTTTACTTTGTTTGCAGATCCAGGCATGGTGGCGTGGGACCATGGTACGGAAAGGATTTGGGAAATATGAAGAACTAATCAAAACACGAAAGAAAGGAAAGACGTCTCCAAAAGATAAGAAAGGAAAGAAGGTGGAAAAAGGAAAACCCGTAAAGGAAAAAAAGAAATAATTTTTATAAATTAATGAATTGAGGTAGTGATTAATGGATTAAGAAGGCAAAATGACCAGGAATTAGATGCCTTCCACGCTCAAACTTATAGAATTGTGGTTATTTGTGATAATAAATGATTCCTACTTTTGCTGAATTATTTATGGACAAAAGAATATACCTGGGAATGGCTTCAAAATAATATGGGGGAGGAGGAAGAGAATAGAGATTGGCTATAAACCAACAACTGTAAAGCAAGTGGTTGGTACTAGGAGTTTATTTTAATATTATGTCTGCTTAAAATTTTATTTTGAAAAAATTATAGATTCACAGGAAGTTCCAAAGAATGGTACAGGTAGATCCAAGCACCCTTCACCCTCCCTCAATGCTAACATCTTACATAATTGTAATATAATAATAAAACTACAATGACATTGGTACAATCAACAAAACTATTTCAGATTTCTTCAGTTTGCACATGTCCTGGTGTGTGTGTGTGTGTGTGTGTGTGTGTGTGTGTGTATCAATGCACTTTTGAAACATGAGCTTTCTATAAACCATCACAATCAAGATACAGAATTGTTCTTTACAAGTCTCCCTTGTGCTATTCTTTTGTAGTCATACCTACCACTACGAACCTCAATCCCTAAACTGTTCTCCATCTCTAAAATCCCATTATTTCAAGAATGTCATATAAATGGAATCACACAATTTGTAATTAAGATTGACTTTTTTCTACTTAGCATAATCACTAGTAGTTCATCCAAAATATTGCATGTATTAAGTTTATTCCTCTTTGTTTCTGAATATATTACATAGACCACAGTTTGTTTAAGCATTCATTCGCTGAAAGATATTGGGTTCTTTCCAGTTTGGGGTTATTACAAATCAAGCTGCTATGAACATTCATACACAGATATTTGCATAAGCATAGATGTTTATGAAATTCATGGCACTGCACAGGGAAGAGAATATCACATTAACCAAAATATGCCCTTCTATAGCCCTCAAAACCACTCACCCTGATGACTCTTTTGAAGTAGTACTGATTTAAAATTTACATGTTTTCTAAGCAATGATTGCAATCCTAATTATATTGTAGCTAGAGAAAAGCAAGACATAATGTGATTTGATGGTATCAGAACAGAAATGTGTATGCAAACATCTCTGCTCTGCAATGGCTTTGATGCAGTAGTATAAGAAAAACAAAAACAAAAATATTGGGGGTGAAGTATAGGGAATTGAAACCAGGGGTACTTAACTACTAAGATACTTCCCCATCCCTTTTCATTTTAATTTTGAGGCAGGGTATTTCTATGTTGCTTAGGGCCTCAATAAGTTGCTAAATCTGGACTCAAACATGGAATCCTCCTGCCTCAGCCTCCTGAGTTGTTGGATTACAGGTGTGTGTGTGCCACCAAGCCTGGTTTCAAGAAAAATTTTTTTTCAAAAATTGCTTAGAGAAACACAAAAGTTTTTTATTAATGAATTAGTAATAAGAAATACCCAGAGGTGATAAGTTAACAATTTGTTGTAACTATAAAATATTTTACTTTATTTTAATGAGATGTGATTTTCATGCAGGATTTTGAATTTTTGGCTACCTTTTAACCAAGATTTATATATCAATGGCCATTATTAGTGTACATAGTTTATATCTGAGAGAAAAATGCAACACAACAAAGTTTTATGTTATAATAGCAAAGATAACATAGCACTTTTACACAGCTAGTTTCTTTCACATTAGATTCACATTTATGTGCATTTAGGTACACACACACACACACACACACACACCTTTATATTTAGAACATGAATAGGAAAACAAGAAAGAAAAAATTTCAGAGTAAGAAGAAAGCAAACACTCTATCAGAATCTCAACATGTTTGGTAGGCTTTCTAAATAGTAAGTGAACTAATTATATATCCAAAACAAAATCTGTTGAAAAATGTCATCCTTTTTTTCATAAGACAGAGAATAAAGACATGCTGGAATTGAATTATTAGCTACATATATTTACAAAGCTCTTGTAACATAAGTCCCAGTAAACAACCACAAGTTGATACTCAGTTGATGACACTGGAATTTGCTCATACTCTTTTCCTGCTCTAGAGAATTGTTCCTAGCTAAGTAAGACCTAAGAAGCCAGTTTACCGAAACCCACCATGGTCAAAGTGAATGCCTCTTCTTTTGGGATCTTGGTCAAAGGATCCTAGTTCTTCCTCCTGTGAGGCTGGGAGGGTCCATCTTTTCATTCCTATCTCAGTGATTTCAGGGAGTTTGGTCACAGCACATAACAGGTATCTAAACCAACGTCCACAGTCCCGAAAGTGTGATGGCCGAAGGCTAATATCCAGCTCTGTTAACTCTTTGAGGAACCACAAGTTTTGGCAGAAGATGGCCCATCCTGCATCACAGATGCCATCATTATAGCTCAGGTCAAGCTTCTGCAGTTTGGTCAGATGTCCCATCCGTATAACTGATGCTGCAAAACAAAATGAGTATTGCTCCCAACACTAAGAAATAATATTTTCTACCCTTGTTGTTTCCTATTTCACATAACACGGCATCTCTGGGATTAATAATGACAATATTAGTAATTAGTAATAATTTGTTTCTAACTAACAGCTTTTACTCAGGCATCTGAACAAAATTTCTCCTGTACATGCCATTTACAGTTTGAAAATGGATTTTTTTTTCATTTTTCGAAATCTCAACCCAAAAAATTTCATTTTTGTCCGGTTCCTGCTCTCTGCCTCCCTGGACCCCGGTTTTCCTTCAGACTTAAACGTCTGGAGAGACGATTCATTGGCATGAATTCAGGACCACTTGTAAATAGTCTTCTTGTTGTTTAATACTGTTTAGTTATTTCCTAGTCATTCATTCCATCATTCTTCATTCAATAATTATTTAACCAAGCACTTTCAGTGTGCAAAACATACTTGGATAATTTCACTTTAGAGATCACTAGTACACAGGACAATTTCCCCCTTTGAATAGTATATTCCATAATAGATTCTATAAAGGCACTTAATAAATAATAGTTATGATAAAACTAAGAGAAGATAACAACTTCTGCAAGAACAGGTGGGAGAGATACCCAAGGCAAATAGCACACTCTTTCCTCTTCAGCCAAGGTATCTTGGAGTGTCAAGGGATCATGAAAGACTCCCCATTCAACCTCCAGAGCAATGACTAGAGAGGAATCCCTTTGACAGCCCTCTATGGGTGACTACCATGACTCCACCTGAACCATCCTTTCAAGTTCATTGGGAAGCCACTTTAGCAGGAAGAATCCCTTCTTGGGCCCCCTGTCTGCTCCCAGTGACTTTCACCCATCAGTTCTGCTGGTTAGCTGGAAAACTCAGCTCCTCCTTCTCATGCGAGTCCTGCAGTGTTGGACAACAGTCAGGTCTGCCTCAAATTCCACTGTGAGGACTAACCATGCCCTGGTCTTTCAATCACTTCTCACCCATCATGGATCCCAGATCAAGTAGGGCACTCCAACCCCATCTCTTTCACTCGCCAACAGGGGGCGCTGGAGAGCTCAGTCGTCTGAACACTCAAGAGCTGCTGTCTGTCCCTAAGTGTCGGTTTCAGTGTGTGTGTCACCTTAATGTCTTATCTCACAACATTACTCACAGTATTCTCAAGATCTGACCTATGTTAAAGACAGCGTGCATGTTTTCCCCCCACTCTTTAGAAAAGTTTGTAGCAGAGTGTAGTGGTGTGTGCTTTTATGGCCGAGGAGTTAAAGGCCAGCCTAAGCAACAGCCTAAGCAACAGCCTAAGCAACTCATCTGGTGGCAGGGGTGGGGGTGAGGGGGTTGAATTATGGAAATTATCAAATATACAACAATTAGAGAGGAGAGTGTGGCTGCCCTGTCCCAGCGTTCAGCCTCAACAGTTGTCTTCATTACACTAATTTTGCCTCATATAATCCTCTTTCGTCTACCCTCTCCTTTTTAAAAAGTATTTTTAAAGCAAATCTCACTCATTTTTCTATCCTTTTTGGATTTTCCATATGTGAGCACCCTATTTACAGTATTATTTTTTAATATTTTATATTTATTATATCTTTAAAGATCTGGGTAGTGGAATTGTGGGTCATGTAAATATTTGCTTTGTAGTCTACTCTATGGGGAAAAAATGTTTGTTTATAAAGGAAATGAACACCAGCTACCAGTGATTAACAAATCCTTAATGTTTCTGTTAGAAAGAAAGCAATATAAAAGTGGCAAAGGCTAAACCCACATTTAGTAATATTGCTCCTAAAAATTGAAAGAAATAAAAAATATCCCTGACAAATGTAAAAGTATAAATTTTATGTAAGGGAAAAAAACTAGCGGCAAAAATTAAGAAAAACATACAATGACTGAAGGTATAATTGATAAAATTTGATGTCGACCCAAATAAAATGAATTAAAGAAATAAATTTTAATTGTAAACTTTAAATAAAATAACTAAACTTATGTATATTTAATGGTTTCAAGCTTGGCCTGGTGGCACACATCTGTTAACTCAGGAGGCTGAGACAGGAGTATCACAAGTTCAAGGCCAGCCTCACCAACTCTGTGAGACCCTGTCTCAAAATAAAAAAATAAACAAAAGATGGGGCTGGGGTTGTGACTCAGTGGTGAAGCGCTTGCCTAGCATGTGTGAGACACTGGGTTTGATCCTCAGCACCACATAAAAATAAATAAATAAAAGGTATTGTGTCCATCTACAAGTAAAAAAAAATATTTTAAAAAATAAACAAAGGGCTGAACTACATTAGGTAGAGCACTCCTGGGTTTAATCCCCAGTACCAAAAAATATTTTTAAAAATTTTAAAAAAGAAATAAAAGGGCTAAGGATATAGCTCAGTGGTACAGCATCCCTGGGTTCGATTCCCCAGTACCAAAAATAAATAAATATAAATAAACAAATATATATAACTATATATATAGGTAACATATGCATATAACTATATATATACATAGCAAATACACATACATAGTTATCTCTCTTGATATACATCTTTTGAATTGGATACCATTAAAAATACATATATTTAAAATATATATTTTTATTAGTTAATATAAAATATATATTTTAATGGTATCCAATTCAGAAAATAGACTTTTAAAAAGCTGATTCTTTCAGAAGATTGGTAACATTGAGGAACATCTGTGGTACTCAGAATTCTATGATGGGACCCCCCAAATTTCCACCCTACTCTCCAGGACTGTGAATATGATAGATTTTGCTTCTATAAATAAGTTACATGAAATGGCGCAGGTAATATTAAGAAAGGGAGAGTGGAGCTAACCTAATCATACCCTCACTTTAAAAAGAGAGCATTTTCTCCTGCTGGAGGCAGAGGAGGAAGGAGGTCATTTAGGAATGGTGAGAGGTTTGAAGGATGAGAAGCTCAGAAACTGTTTCGCTGGCTTGAATACAAGGGATCCAAGTACCCAGCAATGTGGGCATCCTCTGGGAGCTGACAGCAGTCCCCATTTGAGAGCTAGTAAGAAAGTGAGGACCTCATTCCTACAGCTGGAAGATACTAGAGTCTGCCCCACAAGAACAAGCTTGAACGTGGATTCATCCCCAGGACCAGACTGACACTTTGGTTTTAGCCTCGTGGTTTTCTGAACACAGAACACACAAGCCATGCCAGACTTCTGATCTATGGAACTGGGAGTAAATACATGGATATTGTTTGAAGGTACAAATTAATCTGTTACACAGCAATGGAAAACTATACGTTTAGTCAGACTAGTCAAGGGAAAATAAGGATAGAAATACACATTTCAATATCAGCAATGAGGAAAAGTATATAGCAACGGTCATTAAAAGGATAATAAGGGAACTACTTAATTTCTATAAATTCAACCACCTAGGTGAAATGAAAGACACAAACTATCAAAACTTACTACAGAAGATAATATGAGTAATTTTATCAATTTTTTTAAGAGAGAGTGAGAGAGGAGAGAGAGAGAGAGAGAGAGAGAGAGAGAGAGAGAGAGAGAGAATTTTTAATATTTATTTATTTTTTTTAGTTCTTGGCGGACACAACATCTTTGTCTGTATGTGGTGCTGAGGATCGAACCCGGGCCGCACGCATGCCAGGCGAGCACGCTACCGCTTGAGCCACATCCCCAGCCCCCAATTTTATCAATTTTTGAAATTGAATTTATAATTTAAAACATTCCACAAGGAAAATTTCACCTTTAGCTGACTTCAGTGGTGATTTCTGTGAAACGACTGAGGAAGGAAATAAGACCAATTCTATATAATATTCTCAGGAAATAAAAGAGGAAGGAACATGCTCCAACTCATCATATGAGACCATTAGTACCTTGATACTAAAGCCAGACAAAGACATTATAAGAAAACAATGGGATCGTTATCCTTCATAAAGATAACACACAAATATCCCAACAACATATTAGCAAATCAAATTCAACAGTATGTAAAAAAAAACAAAAACATAACATCAGAATGGGGCTTACCCTGGGAATGTAAGGCTGATTTAATATTTGAAAATCAATATTATTCACAATATTAACAGATCAAAGATTTAAAAACATAACACTTGCTCATCTCGACATAGAAAAAGCATTTGCCAAAATCTATCTTTAATCCACTATAAGAACACTTAATGAATTAGGATTCCTTACCTGACAAAAGGCAGCTACAAAAAACCGACTGCTAACATTGTATTTAATGAGGGAAAAGACTGAATTCTTTCCACCTAAGATTGGGAACAGAGCAAGGATATCTGCTTTCATCTCATTCAACATCTACTGGAAATCTTAGTGAAATAACCAAGAAAAAGAAGGAAAAGATACATAGAGTGGAAAGAAAGATAAAACTTTCT
Source organism: Urocitellus parryii (assembly GCF_045843805.1). Classification (NCBI taxonomy): domain Eukaryota; kingdom Metazoa; phylum Chordata; class Mammalia; order Rodentia; family Sciuridae; genus Urocitellus; species Urocitellus parryii. The sequence goes on from NC_135532.1 coordinate 130,390,795, forward strand.
TTCATCATAGATGACATGATTGTGGAAAATCTTACAGAATCTGCCAAAAATCTTCTAGAAATAATAGATGATCAGCAACATTACAAGTATAAAAATTTACAACATTACAGTATAAAATATCAGTATTCAAAAATCAATTGTAGGGGTTGAGGTAGTAGCTCAGCAGTACAGCATTTGCCTGGCATATGTGGGTTCAATCCTCAGGCCCACATAAAAAAATAAGTAAATAAAATAAAGGTATTGTGTCCAACCAGAACTAAAAAAAAAAAAAAATAAATTTTAAAAAAATCTATTGTATTTCCACACATTAGCAATGATTAATTTGGATTCAAAAATTAAATAGTACCTCTTATAATAGTACCATAAAAATTAAATACTCAGATATAAATTTAATAAAATATGTGCAGGATCTATACAGCAAGTTATGAAACAACAATGAAAGAACCAAAGAGTACCTTAATAGGGAGATATAATATGTTCATGGATTGGAATATTCAGTATTGTCAAAATGTCATTTTTCCCTGAATTGGTCTATATATTCAATGGAGTTCAAATCAAATTTCCATGAGGATTAAAAATGATATTGACAATATGAGTCCAACTTTATATGAAGATGCCAAGGAATTAGAAAAAACAAAATACTTTTGAAAAAGAACAAAGTCAGAACACTCATACTGCCTGACTTCAAGACGTAAAGTAAATCAATTCAGTGTGATATTGGTAAAATAATATTGACATAGATCAATGGAGCAGAAAAGAAAGGTCAGAAATAGACCCTCACAAATAGGGCTAGTTGAATTTTTACAAAAATACAAAGGAAATGCAATGGAGAAAGGAGAGGTTTTTTTTTTTTCAATTAACAGTATTCAAATAATTAGAAAGTCATATGAAATAAACACTAATTTCTATTCATACCTCACATCTCATATAAAATTAACTCAAATGGATAACAGGTAAAATGTAAATATAAAACTTTTAGAACTACCGGAAAAAAATCCTTGAGAGTTTTGTATTTTCAAAAAGTTCTAAGTTGAAACACAGAAAAGCTCTATCCAACAAATTAACAAAAATATAAATAGACCTACTCCAAAACTGAAGGTTTTGCTCTGCAAAAAAACAGTTAAAGAGAATGAAAAGCAGATCAGAGAAAATACTTGCCAATGACGTATTTGGTAAAGGACTTAATGTCCAGGAAATCAAGACAGATCTCAACAGTCATTAATAAGAAAACAAATGATCCAACTTTTTAAATTAGGCAAAATATTTAGAGCAGACACTTCACCAAAGAAGATGTACAGTTGACAAATAAGCACACAAAAAGATTTTCACATCATCGATCACTAGGGAAATACACATAAAAATCACAATGTTTTGTCCCAATCTTCTAATCACAATCATTTTTGTTATAACATTTGTTTTGAGAATGCAACTTTCTTCCAACTAGATTGAAATCTCAGGGAACAGTTTGAGCATAATGCAAATTCCTTCTTTGTTTTGCACAATGACCAACAGGAAACACCAGGTGAACGTATAAAACCACCCCAGCTGCTCATGGGAATAAATCTGTACACACGAACACACCTCAGGCGAACAACAATGCTCACTCAACCACATCTGGTGTTGGAACTTACTATTCTACCTCAGGTAATTCTCCTTCCACAGACAAACTTTAGATCTTTTCAAAGTGCCATATTCACTGTTATTTCTGTATTTCTTAGCCAATTTAACACAGAAAACAAGTCTACTGGTATTTCTACTAGTTCCTATGTGTCACTGATGAAGTTTCAAGTGCTGTGCCTCTAACCATAAACGCTGTGGTTATTACGGAGTGATTTTTGCATAGCACGTGATTTTTAGGCACAGGTGTCCTCTCATAGCAGAACAGGTGGTAAACACTGAGAACATAGACACAGCTACCTCATTTCCATGGGTGCTCATGGCTTCAGAGATCTGAAAGTTGGTGGCTGAATAAAATGGGGGTGTGGGGACAAGGAAATATAGGAAACAGAGACTCTCCAATTCATCATTTCCCAAGGGGAAGTGGACCTGCCTAGTGATTTCAGGTATTACATTGCCTAGAATCTCACAGTACAAAAGTTATTCAATTCTCCTTATAGCTTTCTAAGTTGACATGGAGAAAGATTTATTTATTTTTCTATTGATTTGCAAAGAGAGAATTAACCTCTTCTCACAGTCTTCAACAGGCATAATTTTAATCTGTATGAGAATTAACACATATTTCAGTGTGAAAATTGTGTTCTAACTTCCTATATATTTTTGGCTTATTTTATTCATTTATTTATTTTGTACTAGAGTGAAATCTGGGGTGCGAAAGGGGAGCTCTATCACTGAGCTCCATCCCCAGCCTTTTTTATTTTTTTATTTTGAAGGGTCTAAGTTGCCCAGAACAGCCTCTACTGTTCCTCCTGCCTCAGCCTCCTGAGTAGCTGAGAATACAGGCATGTGCCACCATGCTTGGCCAGTTTTCTATCTAAATAAAGCAAGAGTCAATTCAGAGGCAAAATTAAGTAGTAGTGCAAATACCGTGTGGTTAGGGCAAACCTCGTGGAAGTAAAATGATGGATGTGTGAACACTGAAGACTCAACATATGGGAGGGTGTGGAGCAAAAGCTATTTCCTGACAGGCACCTCCTCACCTATCTATATCCATCTCCTCTTATGAAACACTTTTAATGTCATTTCCTTTTATTTATTTTTTTGGACACAATACCTTTATTTTATTTATGTATTTTTATGTGGTGCTGAGGATTGAACCTCACATGTGCTAGGCAAGTGCTCCACTACTGAGCCACAACCTCAACCCCTGCCATTTGCTTTTAGAATTGTCCCTCGTTTTAACCAGACCTCTCCTAGACAGATTTTGGGGAAAGGGGAAGCTTACCTGGACCTTAGCCCCAGGCCTCCTGCCTTCTCCCCCTCCCCCCTCCCTGTGCTCTGCATGCCAAGACTGCCTTGGAATGATTTGATACAAACCCAGGAGTTTCACGTCCTCTGTCACCAGGGAACAGCTGCTCAGCCTCAGCACTTGAAGAGATGTTGATAGCTTTAGTGTTTCCAGAAGCATTTTCAGGTTGCCACCAACACATTTATTCCAAGAAAGGTTGACTATTTCCAGAGCGGGGAGGTGAATAGAGGCTTCGACTAAAAGTGATAATGATAAGAATAACTTAGATATCATAAGCCTTGAACTTGAGGAGCATAGACCAAGACAACATATTAATATACTCAGGGTGGAGAAAGTTGTAGAGATTGTTTTCTCCGGCCTGAAATTCATGGCGTCAATTTATATTGATGATTTTTAGTTGGGAATACATTGGAAACTTCAGAACAGTAAAACGTGATTAAATGGAATTCACTATTGACTGGGGGTTTTTCTCTCTTTTTCTTCATATTTGGGAAGGAGAAAAAGGGAAAGTGCTTGGAGAGCTAATCAAGATTTTCAGAGCATGCCCTGGCTGGTTACATGCTCCACTGTACAGTCACTGCTGAAAGTCAGAGAGAGATGGGGATAAGCCTCCCGAAGGCTCTGGAACAACAAGATATATTTGGGTTTACTTCACTGCAATTACTGAGGCAAGGAAAAGAACCCATGTATTCTGGAAAGTTTTTAAAGAAAATGAAAACATTTTCTGCTTGATTCTCAGTTGACCTTAGAGTTAGAATTAACCAGAACAACTTATTCCCAAGCATAGTAATTAAAAACACTTTTTGTGCTCTGTTTTCTTTCTAAAGAACAATATGGCTAGGTGCTATGGTGCATGCCTGTAATCCCAGCGACTAGTGAGTTTTGAGCATGAGGATCACAAGTTAGAGGCCAGTCTTAGCAATTCAGTGAGGCCCTGAGCAACTTACTGAGACCCTGTCTCAAAATGAAAAATTAAAAGGACTGGAGCGGTAACTCAGTGGTAAAGTACCCCTGGGTTTAATCCCCAATATCAAAATAAAAAGAATAAACAATAATATGTGTTCAAAGGAAAATATCTATTCTTGTAGTATGTTGTAAGAAAATCTCTCTCACTTATGATACAAAGATGTACAATAAAGAAAAATCAAACTTTTCTTAAAGAAGAAATGTAGAGTACTACTTGGGAGACTGAGGCAGGAGGATTGCAAATTTGAGGCCAGCCCAGGGCAACTTAGAAGACCCTGTCTCAAAGCAAAAACTAAAAAAGGCTTGGGGTGCCGCTCAGCGGTAGAGTGCTGGCTGAGCCTATGCAAGGCCCTGGAATCAATCCCCACTACCACAAAATAAATAAATGAATAAATAAAAAGTGATTTATAGTATATCTACCCATTAGGTTAATTTAAATTGAGTGGGTAGAGTTATGTTGGATGATATAATTCAGTGTAATATCTACTTGATCATGATTCATTGTGCAGCTAGAATTAAAAAGTCATGTATCTTTGGACAGCTTGATTTCTTCAATATTTTTTTCTTTTTCTTAAAAAAATTATTTTCCCTACTGGAATTATATTTATGAAATATTATGCTGACCCCAAATTTACTCTTTTTTGGAACTTATCTAAATTAGTCTAAGCAGTAGAGTGTGTCATGCCTACCTAACCATTTGATGAATTACAGACCCTTTTAAGAAGTTTGTTTATTTATTTAGTAACTTAACTAATGTTAACTAACTTAACTAAGTGTAGATAGTACCTAAAATGTGCTTCAGGTATGCAATAAAGAATCAACACAATCTCTCCCCTCAAGGAGATTACAATCTAAAAGAAATATAGACATTAAACAACCACACAATAAAATACATAATTATAAATTTTGATGAAGGTTATAAACAGGTTCCTAATTTAGATAACAAGAGACATTTTTATGTGTTCTGTTTTCTTGGGACCTGAAAATTGAGTCAAAACTCCCCAGGAAAGAGTAGGGATTGGAGGTAGGGCACGACAGAGAACAGGATGGTCTTGTGTGACATGAAGGAACAGAAAGAATCCAACTGAGGTTGGGTTCAGAGAGCAAAGAAAAGAATAGTCAAGGTACTGAGGCTAGATCACTAGGGCCATTTAAACCACATTGAGGAATGGGGGTATCACCTGAGGTGCGACAGGAAGGACACTGAATTTTTTAAACAGGGCAGTGATCCAACACTATTTGCTTTAAAAATGAAATTTATAGACTCTCTCCCCATAATAACATCAACAACTGACATTTATTGAACATTTATTGAACAGCCAGGAGCTTTCTAAGAACTTTACATGCATGAACCCACTTAATTCTGACAACCTCGTGAGGTATGTACTATTTTTTCATCTTATATTTTACAGATGAGGAAAGTGAAACATGGAGCAATAATATTAAATACCTGAGGTCCCACAGGTCTCAAGAGCCACAGTCAGGATTTGATTTCAGGCAGACTGAATTCCAGGCGTTTTGGGGGGCAGGAAATGTACCAAACACTCCCCCAACACAGAATAATTGTGATCAATTTTAGGGAGCTCATAGATGGGCCCCCTTGAGCATACCTATGGACTCTCTGTGACCCCAGATAAAGAATGCCAGGTCTGATAGGAACATGACCTGGGATTTCTCCCTATCCAGACACATGGCACAGAGATGAAAGATCACAGCTTGGGAGCAGTAATGACAAGGACCAGGGTCTACATGGGTGAATGCATCGGAAGTCAGCAGTGCCCTTAGAATTTGGAGTGAGTGATATGTATTTATTTTTATTAATAGAATGCATTTCATTAGTAATAGCCCTTGTCTGGTCCACAGCACAATACACTTTTCATGAAGTGTCAACTGGCATAGCACTTGAGAAAGGGTCAGAGGGGAGGACTCTGTTTTCATCACTACTTAGGAAGTACCCGGATCCAATGGCTTTAGCCACATGCACGATCCAATGGCTTTAGTCTCGTGCTCGTGTGCAAAAAAGAGGTAACATAGTAAGCCTGAGACTCCTACCCGAAAAAGGCCTGCTACTGACCATGCCCTTTGCTGGCATGTGGGAGCTTGGAGTTGGGGAATGTTCTTACCATTCCCTGATAAGGCTAGATCACTATGCCCAATCAGTTTGTACTTATGATTTATGCTGAACATCAGCTTTCCTTCTGTGAGTCTGGAATTTTGGAGTGTGCCAGGCAGAGGAGGCCTATATGATTGAGCCTCAATAAAAACCCTGAACTTTTAGGAAGTTCAGGCAAGCTCCACTGGGAGATGATATGTCACACATGTCATCATAACTCACTGCTGGAGGAATTAAGTGTGCCCTGTATGGCTCCTCTGAGAAAGGACTCTTGGAATCTTGTGCTTGGTTTCCTCTGGACTTTGTCCTGTCTACCTTCCCCTTTGTCAGTTTTGCTTTGTATCCTTTCACTGTAATAAGTCTTAGCCATGAGTGCAATGGCATGCTGAAACCTGAGTCCTCCTAGTGAATCACTGAACCGGGAGCTGCAGTTGGGGGCCTCCAGCACCACAGTACAAAGTGCTGGTTGCCCAGGTGGTATATTTTGAAAAACGCTACAAAGTCCTTTTGCCTCAAAATATCTCCTTCTACTTGCTGACCATACTCTTGCTCCTAAATAGGCAGAAATTTCAGATCCAGTAGGCCCTTGATCTAGGTTGGTATATCCATGAACTTGAGGCATACCCAGGTTCCTGAGAAAGAACAGCAAGAGCTGTGGGGATCTGGGTGCCGTGGTGCACACCCACAATCTCAGCAATTCGGGAGGCTGAGGCAAGAGGATCACAAGTTCAAGGGCAGCCTGGGTAACTTAGAAAAACCCTGTCTCCTAATAAAAAATAAAAAGGGGGTTGGGGGATGTAGCTCAGTGGTAGAGCACCCTGGGTTCAATCCTCAATACTGAAAAGAAAAAAAAAAAAGAACTGTGAGGAAGTGAACTCAGTCAGCAAGACTCACACACCTTCCATCAATGTACTGCAGTCTCAATTCAGATGGAAACTTCTGGAAAATTTTAAGTTATCATGGGTGTAGACCCCTCCAGAGTTGGTTATATACAAGGTAAATTTAAAATATAAAATCTGCAGTTTCCAGAATCATTTGCCTTGAGAAGATCACTTGTAAGAGGGCATATTTCCTAAGAAGACAAACTATAGTCATAAACTTCATGACTACGTACCTCATTGTACCTGTGGCTTGAGCTTTGGAATGAAATTTGTGCATAGAGAAAGAGAGCATGGACCCTCCCCCGTTATTGCGTGGTGCCTGCAGGGATCTGGGCAATTCTCTCACCGAGAGCTGTGAAAGTCTCACTTTCCAAAGCGCAGTTGTTTATGAGTAACGACTTCAATGCGGGTAAAAATCGGAGCCTGCTGAGTAGGTTCTCAGAAGAGCTGCCCATGTTTTTGTTGGCCGATAAGTCCAGTTCTTGAAGATTGGAGAGTAAAGGGATAATCTGGGCTGTTAAAATACCAACAGTGACATGTTTTAGGCACCATCTCACAGACCCATCCAGTGTTGGGTTGTCACAATCCTCTTAACTGAACAGTCAACCAACTCTCCCCAGTGTGACTTTGTCCTTTTTACACCTTCCAAACCAGCCTCTTCCCAGGAAGCCACTCGGGCTTTTCTGCTTCAAAGCCTCTCCCCAGACTAGAGAGGTTAAGAACAAAGACTTTGGAGAAAAGAAAGAACTGGGCTCCAGTCCTGGATCCTACTACTAAAGAGCAGTGTGATTTGGAACAAGTTACCCATTCTGAACCTTTGTTTTCTCAACCATAAAACACATCCTTCACAGGATCATTAGGAAGATAGGAATTGGTCTATGCAAAGTACTTGGTACAGTACCTGACACATATTAAAGTTTGATATCATTCTTTTCTTAGAATGTAAGTACCAGGCCAGGTGTGGTGGCACACACCTGTAATCCCTTAACTCGGGAGGCTGAGGCAGGAGGATTGTGAGTTCAAACCTAGCCTCAGCAACTTACCAAGGCCCTAAGCAATTCAGCAAGATCTCATCTCAAAATAAAAAAATAAAAAGGGCTGAGGATGTGGCTCAGTAATAAAATGCCACTGGAGTCAATCCCTGGTACAAAAAAAAAAAAAAAAGCAGGGAAGTTGGGGTGAATATAAGTATTAGGAAGCAGGAAGGCATTGAAACCAAGCAATCAGGGCACCTGTCAGTAACAGCACCAGAGTGGTTCCTATTACCCCTAATTCACTATCCTGTGCTGTATTTCCTGCCCCCAGGCCTTTGCCCCAGCTCTACCAAGATGGGAAATGCAGTATCCTGGGATCTTCAGAAGGCTGGCTCATTTCCTCAGATCCTTCCATGGCCACCCAAGCTAATGTAAGCCCATGGTCACTTCACATCACCCTATTTTTTATTTGACAGCACCCACTGTTGTGGGTGATATTTTCTTGTTTAGTATTTGTTTTCTGTCTCCCTCATTGAAGGAAAGTTCTAGGTATGGGGGACTACCTCGACCCCAGGATGGGGATCAGTACCCAGGATGGGGATCAGAGGTACAAAAGCTTGTGCAAGGAGGGAAGCGAAGGAAGGGAAGGCAGGCCGGGCAGGGAGTTTTCATCCCAACAGGTGGAACTGCTTCCTCCTCTTCCAGCATCTTGAATACCCCCACCTCACCGTGTAATCCGGATAGGGATTGTTTTTATTCCTGCCGCTACCATACTGAAGCTCTTTGATTGTCTGAGTTTCCCGTAGACCATGGCATGGTGCCTCGCACAATTAGAAGATTAATCAACAGTTATTGACCAAATGATCTACAATTCAGTTTCTTTGGAATTATCTGCAACAATCAGACAAATGAATGTTCAGTGATTTAGCGTCATGAAGCATTTCCAGCCTTTAAAAATTAAGTAGAAGGTGGACAATACCATTTGCTCCAGTTATTACGTAATAGTTGGCTTTCTGAGGCTGTTCATCCATATTAGTGGTTGTGACCTGGATAAGGAAGGATTATCCCTCAGTTATACTGGTGGTAGCCATGGAGATCCTCTAGCACTTTAATCTTTCTCTTATCCACCTTATTTAATAAGATAAGATGCGATACTCATGTTATTTGGTTCCACCAAGGGAATCCAGAGGCCTGAAAACTCACCTGTCTCCTTAGGTGTGACTCTCAGCTCTGATAGGTCAAGGGGATGGTAACACCACATAATGCTCCATGTAGGGCTCAAAGGAATTTTCTTTTTTGTACTTCAGAAATCTTCATAAAAACCTTTAAATTTTCTCATTTCCCCAAATCAAGGGATAAGGACCTGAGAAATAATTTAGCAGTTCTACAGGATAGATGCTAAACCTGAAAACCTATTTTACTATTTTTCTCCCAAATTGTACTAAAATTTTTTTACAATTATATTTATTCATGCTTGCCATTCATCTATTCATTTATTCATATATTCAACATGCATATATTGGGGACCAACTATATGCAGGTGCCTGTGCTTGAGCAATGTGCAGGTGCCTAATGAGACACATACTGACCCTGGAGTTGCCCATGGTCCAGAGAGAGCAAGAGCAAAAGCCCCCAGGCCAGTGCATGCCTGGTGTGTCTAGAGGTGAGGAAGGATAGCATGGCCAGGTGGAGTAAATGAAAAGGGGTAGAGAACTCAAGCAGAGTGGGGGCGGGAACAGGGAGACTGTTTGGATCTTGTAATAATCTAGGCATGCGATGGCAGGGGCCTCAGCTAGTAGAGGTTTATATGGTAAGCCGTGCTCAGATTCCAAATGTGTGCTCAAGGTTTATTGTGGCCATGGATAAAAATAAAACCCTTAATCTCAAGGCTATGCTTGCTCTGTTTGCTGTGGGAAATTGCATTCACATACAACATGTTGCAACAACAGACCTATGTTTATGGTAGGGAAATAAGTGAACCTATCTTGAGCCATTATGTTTACCCATCACGTACCACTACCTGGCTCTTTTTCTGTAGCATCACTTGTTTGAGTGGCTTGACTTTACTGGGCAAGTTTGAACATCATTTTGGCATTCTCTCTACATACCTGTTTGTAATCAGCTTCGTGACACTAAAAGATTCATTGCTAAGCAGAAACATAAATTCAAATTTTTCTCCAAGTGCCAAATCTATCATTTACAGCCGTGCATAGGAGGAATCTAGACTCAATAACATTTACTGAGCATTCAGTATATGCTAAACACTGTGTTGAGATAGTTCCAGAACTTTGATAATTTGCTCCTTCCAATAACTTCATAAAAACTAAATTTAAATGTACATCTCAAATTTTCCAAGTTCCCCAAAGTCTCTCCTTTACAGAATATACTTACTCAGTGACATTATGTCGTCCACTGTTAGTGAGCACTGGTGAAGATCTAGGACTTCCAGATGCTTTAGCATGACCAGTGGGGCTGATGCATCTTCAAAACCTCCACCCAGCTCCTTATTGCAGGAAAGATCTAATTTCCTCAGTTCACCCAAGTATCTAAAAGCGGCATCTAAAAAGAGTCAAAATGGCATTTTAACATATTTTAAGGTGGTAGGAAGGTATGTGACAAGGAAGGCAGAAGTGCTGCAGGAAGAGAGGCTGACTGAGCACACCGTGTTGATAAAAGCCAAAAGGAGGTATACCAGTAAGTACACTTCCGCCAGCTGGTGCTGTGTGGATCTGACATGATTCCACACACATGCTCCCTGACATCTGCATGGATGACCAGTGGTTCTGACCTGAATCCTACAACTATATGCCCCCAACTATATTTGAGCAATGGAGTTTCTGTGGACTCTTGGACTTATCAAGTTGCCAGGAGAAGGATATTACAGGCTCTGTAAGCCAGAGGAAAAAACACAGTGTCATGCTCTACGACCTGGAGACTTCACACAGGGCAATGTTTTAACCATAGACACCATTGAAGCCATTATTTTTATCAATACCAATTCCTTCCTACCACTGAGCATAAAATAATGCTGAAGTTTTTCAAAGACACGGAAAACCTGCCAGCTATAGTATCACAAAAACTTTTCCCTTTTCTACTCTCTTATCTCATGCCTAAAATATCCTGCCTTTTCAGAATCAGCCATTTCAAAAGTTTATTTTTGTAATCATGATATGTTTACTGTAAAATATTAATAAAATAAATAAAACATGAAGAATATTTAAATTACCCATCCATAATTGTATTCCCCAATATATCTACTGCTTACCTTTTGTTTTATTTCCTAAGAGCTTTTAAATATGTATTTGTGCATCATCTATACTGATGGTTTATGATAATTTTATATTTTATAGATATGTTGTTAACGCACCCAATATTTTGACACTCTTTTGTGATAATCCACATGAATGTAACTTCAGTACTTTCAGAGTTGAGGCACTTTGTAATCCCTGAGCAATACTGTTGAGACTACCACCGATGTTTCTGTTAATGGAAAGATCAAGTACTTCAAGACTTTGCAGCTTGGGTAGCAACCGACCTGGAAGACAGGAAATCCAAACAAGAAGAGCAACACTGTAAAAACATAGCATGTGAAAGTCCAGGGAAAGAAGGAGAGAGAATGAAGTTTCCAGAGACCTGAGGATAGAGTGAGCCTCCCTTAAAATACAGGGTAAGAGAAAGCCCAGCAAATGTAGATTCCCAAGCTACCAATCATGGACATCTTCCCATTCTTTTTTCCCTAGGAAAAGTTCTTCCAAATTCCACTTACCCACAAATGCCCCATCTTCTGATGTGAGGGCACAATCCATTAGTTCAAGGACATGTATCTTGCTCCCTTTTTGGAACTTCTGGAGAATCAGAGGCAAGTTTCCTCCCACTTTACTATTCCAGGACAAATTTAACTCTTCAAGTTCAGGTATCATATCAAGCGCTTCTCCTGTTACAGAATGGCCAAAAAATCCAGTTGATCATTACACAGAAAAGCAAGAAATTCATTTCAAAATTGGTACAATCATTATTTCGGGAGTATGAAAACTGGGCCAGGTGCTATGCTAGTTGACACAGAAGTGAGGGAAGATAAGGACCCAGTTCCTGTCTCCTTACAGAAGGGTGAGTTTTTATATTTGCAGGCATAGCTATTCTAGTCTCTCTAAAATTATGAAGCCATGATTGGACGTTAGAAAAAAAAATGGTTGTTGTTAAAATAAATCCACCTATCAATAGGATGGTTCTACTGGGTTGTTTTTGTGGTAGTAAATATCTGTACCAGGCCATCTGCTTGATCTCATCGGTCCTCTCTGGGATCTGTTTGGGGTGTAAGTGAGGCAAAGCTGTGAACTGGCTACCATGGGGTAAAGCTCACCTCATCATCAAGAATATCATGTGCAGCTAAACAGCCAGCGAGGAACTAATAATAGAACACCGAGTGTTAGCAGCTACCACAACCACATAGCCTCAGAGGGGAGAGAGGTACAGAGAGGGAGGGGTGAAACTTGACTATTTCCGGTCTAAAGCCATTTCTAGCAGAAAAGCTTCTGAAGGCTAGAATGGAGGCTGGGCAAGATGAGGGAAATCACCAGAGAGATTAGCTGTAGAAATGATTTTTACTGCCTGAGGAATAGAACACACACATGCAAAAGTACCTCCTCATATGTTCAGTATAAATCTTTACACCCATCAGTTAAGGATTCTGGAAAATCCCTGTATCCAAAAGCCTCTCTTCCACTGTCTGCAATTGGGCTGGGACTTCTACTATGGTTTATTCATTCCATGGGTTAAGGTTCGGGGAGTCCAGGAGTTCTGGGTTGAAATGCATATTCTCCATTAGTTACAACATCTTAACCAGGAATGAACAAGTGTCATTTGTGGGTCATTGCCAGTCAACCTGAGGCGACTTTCTACAGCCCCACAGTATCCCCAGGATCCAAGAGAAAGAGTGATGATTAATTAGTTATGTCTACAATGAACATGAGAGTGGAAGGCATTAAGCAATTAAGAAAGGTAACAGTTTTGAAATGCCTCCTGATTGATGGATGTTATCATATCAATAAACCACTTGTTCTCCTTGTACTCCAGCTGCCATTAAGGCTCAGTGAGGACAGAGTATGGATGATAAATAAGACCTCCTTCATGGGAGAGGATTTGGGAGTTCTTCCAGAGACAACAGCTCTGGGACAGGGAGGAAGGTACAGAACTTCAGTGACAAGGGTGCTGAGTCTCTCCAAGACCAGGTAAGTGTGGAATGGATCTCAAGGCAGAAATTCAACTTCTTGGATTCCTACAGACAACGCATTGTGAAAGCTCAGGTAAATAAAGAAACCAAACTGATTTCACACATGATTAATGTTATGTTAAATTTGAGACTCTGCTACATAATAACCAGCTGCTAACTGTTAGCTATATTGATCATGTACACCCTCAGAGAGGTATTTTGAATGAGAGAATAGGGGGAAAAAAAGGAACTATTAGTTAGTGAGCACCTACTATGTACCAAGCATGTAGTAGGCACTTTACAGAAATTAATTAGTTCTCCCACAGTTTTTTGAGGCAGATATTAGCCTCATTTATTAGATTAACAAAAGGCTGAGTTTCAGAAAGATCAAATTACTTGTTAAATTATTATGTTTACACAGTTAGTTGAAAATCAAAGCTAAGATTTAACCCAGGATCTGGCCAACTCCAGGATGTTTAGTGTTTCTCCTTGGCCACAGGAAAGTGACCAGAGACATCAGGAGCCTCAACTTACCATGGACTAAACCCAGGAGACAGTTGGCATACATTGTGCTAACAGAAATCTTTAAAGAGATGTAAGTGATCAAAGTAAGAAACTTCAGACTGAAAAAGAATATAAAACATTCATTTCATCTAACAAGCCAGCTAGCCTTTTAACCAAAAAGTTGGGTAAGTAGTATGACTTTGTACAGATTTTATCCTATGTTCAGTATATCAACTGATTTATTTGAGGTTCTAGTTCTAGTTAAACCATCATTTTTAGTTAAAATCTTGTCTTGATCAATTTTTTTAAATGGGGGTAGGAAAATAGGGGAGGTATTATTTTGGAATTTGAAAAGAACTTAAATATTATCTACTCCAACTCCTGTCTTTTATAGATGAGGTAACAGAGACCCAGAGCAAGCTAGTGCTACAAGAGCCTTACTTAAACTCCATGAAAGCAGTTATCTGGTCAGCCTTGTTCCTTCCCTTATCCACAGAGCTTAGCATAACACCAAGTATAGGGTCACATAACTCTTCAGCAGTTGTACAAGTGCCCAACACGGCATTGCATTGCATTATATTGACCATGATCACCGGGATAGTCTGTAATATAGATTTGTTTGCCCTTGAGGGTTTGAGGTGCAAAGGTGCTTCCAGGAAATCATTCATCATACCCAGTGCTTGGACATCCTCAGTGGTAAGTCTGCAACTAGCCAGCCTCAGGACTTTTAACTTGCTGGTAACATGCATTTGTTGAGTGATTGAGGGGAGGTTCCCACCAACAAAATCATTCCAGGAAATATCCAGTTCTTCCAAGTCTGGGAGAAAAGGCAGCAAAGCAACTAGAAGTAAACAGAGGAAAATACTGATTTGTATATGTAATTTTTAGTAAGCAGAATTCAAATCTTACATGCACAAGATTAGTTTTGCACTATAAGAGGTTGGGGGAGGTGTAAGCCATGTTGACTTTCAGCCAAACAGGGATTTTTCAAGCTGTACAATTGGAGAAATTATGGCATTTAAATTTCCTATTTCTTGGGATGCTTTCTATCGATGCTAAATAACTGTACCCTGAAAATATGGTGATGTCTTCATAAGATCCTTTATTGGGGTTGAACCCAATAGTAGTAATGATAATTCTACTGTTGCTGCTGGGACCACTGTGACTGTGATATGTATTCTAGTCTCTTTATTTTGCAAAACCCCCTGACACCCATCACCCATCACCCTATTGGATCCTCAGAGCTAGGAAATGCTCTAAAGGCCAGGACTGCTGAGATTGGCTGTGCCTGTTATGTTTTCTTTTTTTATCTTGATTACCTGGCCATCACTACTTTATACTTCAGTTGACCAAGAAGTGGAGGTTTGAACAGGCTTACAGCTTGATAGGAGCCTTCTCCAAATCTCTGCCACTGCTCATTAAAAGTGAATTTACTTTCTGTGGAAAAGATTCTTGAAGGGCACCTAGCTCCTGAAGCAATAAAACTTGAGAATGGAAATGCTAGAGTAGAAGAGATAAAGTATCTCTGCTTGCTTGCTTTTAAATCTGTCTTGAACTTTAAAATAGTGGTCACATTCAAGCAGCCTATTGAGTTTCTGTGGTTACAGGCACAGGAATTCCAGTCCTTCCAAAATTCTGAAACCATGTGACAAATAAAAAAGTTTCCACTAGCATGAAAAGCACTTTAGCAACTGCATCTTATTTACCATAATCAAAATATTATAAAAAGGATTAAACTATTGAATACATTAGGAAAAAAAAGGAAAAAACACAGTGACATGCTTTTTTTTTCTTTTTAAAAGATTTGTCCTTTCTTCATATATATAAACCTTTATCTTCTTTCTTTATTTTTTTTTAATGTGGTGCTGAGGATTGAACCCAGTGCCTCACACATGGTAGGCAAGCACTCTACCACTAAGCCATAACCCCAGCCCCAACCACGTGCTTTTTTTTTTTTTAACATCAAACATTGAATTAGCAGATGATTGTGTCCCATAACCTTTTACTCCAATTTTGATTTTAACAAAGGAAATCAAGCCTCCTTCCTGTTAGTAATCTCATTAAGAAAATGCAATACCCGTACACAACATACAGGCCAGCGGCCAAACTTCAGCTTGCATCAGAATCCCCATGTGAGGCTTGTTAAAATACAGAATTGTGGGGCCCGTCTGAAAGGCTGATTCATTAGGTTTGAGCTGGATTCTGGTGATCGCATTTCCATGCCCTCTGCAAGTGGATTCTGATCCCATATGCACGAGGAACCACAGTTTCCTCTTAAGGGACCTGTCCAAGTGTTAAATAAAATAGTGCTCTGATCTGAATGTTCACAGACCCCCAAAATGCATATGTTGAAATTTAATCCCCAGTCTAACAGCACTAAGGGGTGGGGCCTGTAGGAGGTGATTAAGTAATGAAGGTGGAGCCCTTATGCATGGGCTTAATGCCCTTTTAAAAGAGGCTCAAGGGAAGTTTTTTGGCCCTTTCTATCATGTGAGGGCAGAGTTAGGAGGTGCCATCTATGAAGTCTTGATCTTGGACTTCCCAGGCTCCAAAACTGTGAGAAGTAGGTTTCTGTTTTATGAATTAACCCAGTCTACAGCCCGAATAGATCAGAACAAATGGTTAAGGACCCCTCACTCAAAACGGATTCTGTTTCTCTCTTTGTTGGCAGACATGTACAATCTAATTAAAGGCTTGTTTTAAGATATCTAAGAAAAAGAGAGTTAAAAAAAAAAAGGTGGTGTGGGGAGGAGGGCTTTTCAGAAAATGGAAGGTATATGTGTGTTTATAAAAATGTGTAAGCAATAATTGCCCAGAGTTATACTTTTCATCCCACAATAATGAACAGCATAATACTTCTTTAAATTCCTATCAGGGCTCAGTTTTATGGATGAGTTTTATGAGTTTATATCAAATGCAAGAACAGATGTATTTTAAGGATAAAGAGGTAATTACTAGGTAGGCAAATTTGCTTAGGAAAAAAACAAATGAATCAATCTAAAATCAGCTCAAATATTTGAAGAATGATGAAGGGTTGAAGAAGGGTCAGCTAATTTTTTTCCAGTATCGGGGATCGAACAGAAGAGGTCTCTACCACTGAGCTACATTCCTAGCCCTATCTATCTGTTCATTTATACATACCAGGGATTGAACTCAGGGGCATTAACCACTGAGCCACATTCCCATCCCTTTTGAAAAATTTTTAATTTTGAGACAGGATCTCGCAAAGTTGCTGAGACTGGCTTTGAACTCATCATCCTCCTGCCTCAGCCTCCCAAGTCAATGGGATTATGGGCATGCACCACTGTGCCCAACTGAGCCCTTTTTATTTTGAGACAAGATCTCACTAAATTGCTGAGGCTGTCCTCAAAGTTAGGATCCTCTTGCCTCAGCCTCTTGAGCAGCCGGGATTACTTGCATGTGCCACCGAATTAACATCATAAATAAATAAATAGTGTTGCAGCAGTTCTTTCTGACATTATCTCGCACTGCTCAGCAAACTTTGGCCTACCAAAGTCACTGAATGTGTTTTGCCTGCTCATCTCAACATAAAAGCCCTGTATTTCTCTGTACAAGGTCAGCTGCATACAGACCCATTTTGCGCACATCTGCGGTTGTTAATCCACAGCTATTCAAATCTAGACACTTGTTGACGATCTTTTTGCCCAGCGTCTGCAGGAACTGATCATTTTTCTCCATCCTGGATCCCAATTGCGTTTCTGAACTGAGAGTGTTAGCTATATAAAAATAGAGAAATTGTCTTTTAATAACAGAGAGCATTAAAGAGGCTTAATGACCATATAAAACAAGTGAAAAAGAAACCCTGATAACAACCCTGAATCATTCCCTAGGAAACCCACCTCAAAAGGGGACACACTTACCAGGCACAAAACTTGACCCTGTTCCTGCTTCCAGGTGCTCAGACACCAACCCTCCAGGAGCCTGAGCCACTCAGTAGATTTTCTTTCCTGACCTGCCCTGGACTTCTCAGTGTGAAGACAGAATTGCATTCCTGGGCAACTGAGAGACGCTTGCTGCCTCAAGAACACACATACCTTTGGCAAATACAACTGACAGGCAGGAAGCTCAGATATTTGCCTCCAAAAATTAAACAGGTAAAGAAGCATTGAATCTCATTGTCAATGAGATTCAGGTGGTCAGCGGGAGTGAGGAAACCATGTGCGGATCAGCCCCTAGATAGTTCAATTGGCACACAGAAATCCAGAGACAACAGTGTCCTGGAGAGCTTTGGTTATTTTCTCAACTCCTGCCAGAGAATGACTTCAGAAAGCCTCATTTGTCTTTCTTGCTCTTAGGGACTGCTTACACCTCAACAAGTTCTCTGTAATAGCACTATGCTAACATGATATCATAATAACAAAAGGTACTTCATTAAGCACCTATTATGTACCAGTTCTCCTCTATTTACCTGTGCCAGCACGTAAAACAAACATAAAGTACATCATTCTTTTGTAAGGATAAATAAAGATGCAGGTACTGAGAGTGACTTTAAAGTGGTTTTGTTAGGTGTTTATTTATTTATTTTCGATACTAGGAATTTAACCCAGGAATGCTTTACCACTGAGCCACATCCCCAGCCCTTTTTATGTTTTATTTTGAGACAGTGTCTCACTAAGTTGCAGAGGGCCTCACTGAGTTGCTGAGGCTGGCTTTGATCCTCCTGCCTCAGACTCCCAAGTCACTGGGATTACAGGTGTGCACCACCATGCCCAGCTAAAAAGTATAATTTTAAATATATAAAATGAGCATATTGAAATCCCAAAGGAAATCCTAAGTTCTGATGGCACGGTAATATTTTACTAACCCTGACAAAAAAAGTGGTTAAGAAGAATAGTCAATACCAGTAAAAAATTAAAAAGATAGTAGGCTATGGTAGTAATAAGTTTAGACTAAAAGATTAGAAGGTTCATAAAACTCCACTTCTCAACCACCGTGTATCTTGTGACTTGCTGTTTTTGGTAAGAAACAGGTGCACACATGATGGCTGGTCTTGCCAGGTTCTACCAGTAGGAGGCAGCACCATCCCCATTGGTCTGAAATTTCTGTCATGGCACATTGGATACAAGGTATTTTATTTGAGGTAGCATTGCCAGATATGAGAAATACAAAAACAAGTACTTGGTTAAATTCAAATTTCAGGTACAAAAAGAATTATTTTTAGTATGTCCCACATTACATGTAATTTTATCTAGCACCTCTAGTTTTGAGTGGGGCAGAGCAGAGAGCTGTGGGACTCGGAGCAGGGAAGGATTGCCTCTTACCTGCTCACAAGTACAGGACATCTTGCCTAAACTTAATGATAAGAGTCACAAACTATTCATAGCTTTGGAAACTTAGACTACTAATTAATAGTCAGAAGCAGAGCCAGAATTTGAACTCAGAATATTTTGCTCCAAAGCAAATATTGGTGTGTGTGACTTTTGCATTTTAAAATATTTCTCTGTGTTGCATCTTATTGTCTTCTCTCTTTATAAAATCTCCAACATACAAGTTCCAGCCCCACCAACTTTTCATGTCTTCTCTTATCTACTCAAGTCACTGTTTTGTCAACCGTTTCCTTTATTGTCAAATGTTTGGAAAGAGTGGTTTGTACTTGCCAGCCCCATTTCTTCACCACACTGTCAGTTCTGGTTGCCACACTCAGCTATCCAAATCACTTTTTAAAAGTCACCAACAGTGACCTACTAATCGACAGATTCAGGAATCTCTTCTCCGTCCAGCATGTACCTACCTGGCTGCTCTGTAGATGATTGACAAGTCTACAGCAGCACAGACAGAACACTGGGTTCAAATCATGAGCCCATTAAGTGAACAACTCACCTCACTTCTCTGAGTCTTGGTTTATTCCTCTACAGAATGGATGTATTTCCTGCCTGGCTCATTTCTCTAGAGCATAATGATTTAAACTTACTGAAGCCTCCCATGATCAGGGGACTCAGTAGTGCCTTTTACCTGAGAGGTACTTGAGAAATATTTGTTGAATGAACAAATAATTGAATTTTGGCTCTACAGTTCTTAATTACCAAAATAAACCAACACTCTATGTCTTGATCAAAATGCCTACGTATGAGTACTAACTTAGGAGACGCCTAGACATTTCTTCAAAGACTTTATTTTAGTTTTTGTTCAAAAACATTTTCTGCAAATGATCTCTTATATCATGCTCAGTGTGTAAAACAAATGAGCCACGCTATAGAATTGAGCTGGGGGGAGGTCCAGCCCTCCATGGAGGACAGAGCAGTGGTCACAGGAGTAGCTCTGTGGAATGATTTGGGCCCTCTTACTGGCTGCTTTAGGTCTGAACAAAATCTCTTGGTTCTCCAGTTAGTTCTGTGAGCTCACCAGTATCTTCTCATTGAGTTCCTTTCCAACTTAAATGTCAGGGTTGGTTTCTGTTGTTTACTATCCAGAAGAGCAATACTTCCATAAATCATTATGAAATGTTGGTCACATGAGTGGTACTGCTCAGGGAGCCAAGGTAACAAGGTCCTGTGTGCTAGGAGCCACAGCAAAAATATTGATACAGGCACCTTTGGGTTTAGTGACTGCCAGCCAGCCATTCAAATTATGATTATGTTAAGTTACATTCATATGCTAATTGGACTCCTGCTGTTTACCTGGGCCCGTTTCGGGACTCAGGTTACTCATGTCACTCTTGTAATGGGAGAGTTCCCATTGGTTGGGAAAGGATGGTAGGAGGGTGTTCCAGGGGAAGTGGAGCCCCCCCCCCTCAGGACACACACGTGGATGGACCCACTTGTTAGGGGACTCACACTGCCTCTCACAAAATAAAACTTTGTTTCAGTTTGACTGGCTTGTGTTTTTGTGCCCAACCGGGTTGCAAGATTGCAAGCCGGCGTGCACTGACAGCCCAGTAGGGAAGCGCCCAGCAGGAGTGCGGCAGGCAGTGCTGGCGAGAGCAGCGCAGCGGCAGGAGTGGAGCTCAGCCAGCCCGCTTGACCCGGGGCCGAGCAGCCTGCAGCACCTGTGTTCAGAGGGCTACCTGTTACCGGAGGAGACAGACAAGAAAGACACAGTTACAGTGCAGACGAAAAGCGCAATAGAGGCACACCATGGGTGTATGCAGCATGCCTCGGTGACAATAAGAACCTCAGAGAGTGGGAGAGAATGGGAGAGAGAAGGGGAATTGCATGGAAGATGGAAGGAGACCCTCATTGTTATACAAAATTACATATAAAAGGATGTGAAGGGAAAGGGAAAAAAAGAGAGAAATGAATTACAGTAGATGGAGTAGAGAGAGTTGATGGGAGGGGAGGGGAGGGGAGGGGGGATAGGAAGAGGATAGGAAAGGCAGCAGAATACAACAGACACTAGTATGGCAGTTTGTATAAACATGGATGTGTAACCAATGTGATCCTGCAATCTGTACACATGGTAAAAATAAGAATTCATACCCCACTTGAATCAAATGTATGAAATATGATATGTCAAGATCATTGTAATGTTTTGAGCAACCAATAAATAAATAAATAAAAGAACCTCAGAGATAGTGTTCCCAGGCATGGTAGGTGACTTTTGAAAGCTTCTAAGAGAAATTGGTGTTTGAATTGCACTGAAAATGAGTGACAGTCAGGTGTGTGGGTATTTTGGAGGAGGATGGTCACACAAGAGAAGGTTTTCTGGGCCCAGGAAACCACTTGGGGGAAACAAGTCCAGTTCAGGAAATTGTAAGTAAGTCAGAATGTCAGGAGAACAGGATGAATATGGGCTGTGGTAGGAGGTCAGGGGTAGGCAGAGGTCATGAAGAAATATCCATCTGCTCTACATGAAGTCCATGCTTGGGAGGGAAGACTTTCTCTTCAAGGCAACAGAGACTTAGTGAAGGGTTTTAAGCAGATGAGAGACCGTCATATCTCTGGTTTACAAAGAGAACTCAGGCTGGGTGTGGTAGTGCAAGCCTATAATCCTAGGGGCTCGGGAGGCTTAGGCAAGAGGATCACTAGTTCAAAGCCAGCCTCAGCAAAGTAGCAAAGCCTATGCAATTTAGACCCCGTCTCTAAATAAAAATATAAAAGGGGCTAGGGATGTGGCTCAGTGGTTAAGCACCCCTGGGTTCAATCCCTGGTACAAAAAAAAAAAAAAAAGGAAGGAAGAAAGAGTGAGCCTTCAGTGGTAGAGTGGAGGAAGGTTGGCAATAGAGCAAACTTGAAGCAGAGAAGCTAATGAGGAGGCTGTGGAGGTGGTGCAGGCAAACAACCATGAGAGCCAGACCACAGCCATGGAGAGGAGGAACCAGGACTGAGGGCCTCTGAAGGCAGAATTAACAAGACTCCAGGGGCCCCTGGATTTGGGGAGAAACGGAAATGGAGAAGACAAACATGGACTCGGGGTGTGGGGGCAGTGTTGCCCAGCCGGGGTGACCAACTGCTCGGTTTTGCATGGTTAACTTAAGCACTATTACAGGAATTCATTAACCACTTTCCTGAAGCTCCAGATCACACTTTGAAACAAATATGAACAACTTTCTAATGTAGATCGTCTCCTTGTAAAAGTAGACAGTAACTTTCTCTTAACAAAAAATGCTTTAAATATATTTAATTTACCTCCTGGTGAAACAGCATTATATTTAGTATTTGATGCCAAACAATCCAGGGGAAGTGAGTTAGGTATAAATGAAACAATACTGTCTGTCTTGCTAACGGTAGGTGATCACAGGAACTCCTTCTACTGTTTGCTTCATTTTTGTATATGTTTGCATAAAATGTTTTAAAAATACATTGAATATATTGATGACATTGAATATGACACATAACCTTGGAGAGAGATTTGGCAGTTTTTATTCTCAGAACCCTTTAATTTGTAATCCCTATTCTGTCAATTTATACCAAAAAAAGAAGAAGAAGAAGAAGAAGAAGAAGAAGAAGAAGAGAACAATTTGCTGAAATACAGTGAAGCAGGTAATAGGAAAGAGTATTTGCAAGAGGGTGAAAGAAGAAGCTAATTATATCATGTAATGGAATATTATGCATCTACGAAAATTAGACATATACACATCGTGTAGCAAAATGGGATTGAGCAGTATAAGAATATGTTCTGGGGCTGGGTTAGTGACTCAGTGGTAGAGTGCTTGCCTAGCATGTGTGAGACACTGGACTTGATCCTCAGCACCATAAAAAAATAAAATAAAAATACAAAAAATATCAAGAAAAGATGCATCTATTGCATTTACATATATATGTAGATAGACAGATAGATACATACATACATATAAAAGAATATTTTCTGAGCCTGGTGTGGTGGGACATTCCTGTAATCCCAGTAGCTTGGGAGGCTGAGGCAAGAGGATCACAGGTTCCAAGCCAGCCTCAGCAATTTAGCAAGAATGTAAGCAACCCAGTGAGAGCCTGCCTCAAAAAATAAAAAGAGCTAGGGATGTAGCTCAGTGACTAAGCACCCCTGGGTTCAATACCTGTTATCAGAGGGGGAAAAAGAGAATATGTTCTGAAAGTAAGATCAAGGTCCCATGTAAGCTCAGGAAAGATTTATAAACTATTACTGAAGCAGCAACTCCTACCTAAGATGTTTCTTTTTATCTCTGTTAATAGCTACAACCTGCTAGTTTCTGCTTCTGCAATCATGCTTGCTCAGCATCTATGGCAGGAACCAAAGCTGCGTGGAGAAAGGGGGAGACATCATGATTACTTCCATAAGAAAGCCCTGAAACCCAAAAGTCTGTGCTGTAGAAAAGATACTGAGAACAAAGAACTGTGCTCAGCTTTGGGAGAGGACCCCGCTGAGCCCCAACCAGTGCTGACCAAACCTTTCTCTTCTATAGCTCCAAGTGCCGCTTGTCTCTTTCCAGGGCCAAAATTTTCCATATTTTCTGTAACATTACAACTGTGCAAGAGATGCCTGTCCGGCTCTAGCTGCCTCTTGGACTTGTCTCCCACATCTCTCATCTTCAGCATCCCTGACCTCCTGGCTCGCTCTCACATACTCTGGGCTCACTTTCACCTGGGGCCTTTGCACTTGGAGCTCCCTGTGCCTAGAAAGCATTTCCCAACATGTGCATATGTCTGGCTTCATTCATTCCTTCCACATGGCTAATTTTATTCAGATCTGTGCTTAAATGCTACCAAATGAGACTCCCTTTTTCTAGACCCAACTAAAATAGTGCCCGGTGCCAACGTCATTCTCTGCCTTCTTAGCTTGCTCCCCCCCCCATATCACTTAACACCTGGAATTATATCTGCACTGGGGTCATTGTTTATATAATGTACTTTTTTTATGGCTGTATTTCTAGCAGTGGCTGGAACACAGTAGGCACTATGTTGACTGGCTTACTGACTGCACATAAATGCATACATATGCAAAAAGACCGAAGGCAATTTTAAAGAAAGGACAGAGCTGGATACAACTGTGCATACCCCTAGTCTTGGCCAAGGTGGGAGGATCATTTGAACCCAGCAGTCGGAGGCCAGCCTGGGCAACACAGCAAGACCACATCTCAAAAAATAAAAAAAAAAAGTAAAAAAAAATTGATCTTTTCTGTTATAATGAAAGAAAGTTGGGGATTTCCTCTAAACCTTTTATAATATTGTATTGCTTTTTGTAACCTAAAAGTAAAAACTTTTGAAAAGCCAAACTATTGAAAACATGAAAGTAACATAAATGTTTAGCATAGAGACTCATCAGCTTTGGTTTAACACACAGATTTCTTTACAGGAAAACATTATTCTAAAAAATAAATAGTAGCATCTAATAGTTTACCAGTGTCTGAGGTGGCCATCCTGTGGGACCCGTTGCTGGGCTGGGGAACAGTTGTTTTAAAGTCACTGTTGTCTTTTCTGCTTTCAGCTTTGAACCTGAGTCTTGAGCACCCAGGAAATTTGCTGGCAAATGAAATCTGGGACTTAGTTTCTCTAAGGAATTTTTCCTCCTTTTTTGACTCATGGTCAAGTTGAAAGGGTCTTTCTCAGTAGAACAGCTTCTGATGCCTTTCTGTTTTCTAGGATTGCTTGGAAGAAAACAATACTCTGTCAAAACATCCTCCTTTACATGAGTTTCCTGTGTCCTTTTCCAAACTGTTTATTGTTGGTAATGTTTAACATAAAAAATGAATGAGGCAGCCCAGGATCCGTGATGGTAACAGATACAAAGCCAAAGCAAATTTGAGTTTTTAACTTTGCCCTATGTTATTGTGTGAGATACAGATCATTAAACACTACTTTGGCAAACGTATCAACTGTGCCAATAGACTTTAAGCTACAGAAGCCAATTAGTGCTACCTTGTAAGAGATGTCAATTAAGGAGGACTTTCGGGTGCCTCTCAGCAGGACTGGCTGTTTGCAAAGCTAGAGGAAATTGCCTTCAGCAACCCAGCCTCTTCTCCTATATAGCTCCTTTTATATCTTACCATTTCCATATTTTCTCTACCACCATCTCATGGAAAAACATGTTGGCAGTAAAGAATTCATTCATTCCATGAATACTTTTAAAGAAATAACTGTGGGTGGATTACTATTTCTAGATGTGAGAGGTTCAAGGACAAACAAGACCCAGCTCTTGTCATTGATGCAGGTGGGAAGATGGACCTATGTGCGGACGACTGTAATCATGTGGGACAGGGCTGCAGGGAGGAGAGGCAGAAGGAGTCGAGGACTTCCTGGGTGAGTGAAGCCTGCCTCAGAGAACAGTCTGAGCAAGAGTAACATTGCCTGGAGTTTGAAGAACAGAGAGGTAACTAGAAAGTGAAGAGTAATTAAAAAGCAGGATGTTGGGTAATTATGAAGTTATGGGACATAAACCTAAAAAGAAGAAAAATGTTATTCTAAAAAACCTATCAAATATCAGCTTGTATTATTTCCATTTCTGTAAAAATTTGTTTAGGTGTTTGTATTGAAGTAGAAAAAACATAGGTGAATAATGACATGACCATAGATGAATATTTGCTGATAATATATACATATATCTATGAGAGAGAGAGAGAGAGAGAGAGAGAGAGAGAGAGAGAGAGAGAGAGAGAGAGAAATTCATGATAGAGAAAGCAAAGCAAAAGCAAATTGAAAGGAGATATATATATTCTGAAAATAAAATAACCAACCCAAACAAACAAAAAACCGTGAAGAGAGGGAAGGTCATGCCAGGCACAAAACAGCAAGCTCAAAAGTTACCAGGCCTGAAGTTCTAGAAGAGCCTTCCTTGGCTTTAGGCATGAATCCTGGTTTGCCTGGAGCTGGGGAACAAGGAAGAATGGAGGTTAAGGGTGGAGTCTGGTATGATTAGAAGCAAAAAGGATTCCTGGGGTCTGATCTATCATTTTTCTAGACATTAGCTTACAGTTTATGGGAGGGTTAAAGGCTTAAATAAAAGGAATACAACTGTAAGTAGAATTCAGAGATTCTTGAAATTGGTTCTCTTTCTATTAAATAGTTCTTTCTGTGATTATGTTTCCAGAACGGCTCTTGAAACATTATGTACAGAAAATCTTAAAAACTGACCTTGCAGAACCCATCATAGCCTGTGGGATGGAATGTTCTTGTACATCTGGAGTGCTGCTTTAGGATCACACCTGGACATCCCATTTTCTTTTTTTAAATTTTCTTTTCATATCAGAACAGGAACCAGTCCTGGTTTACCCAGAAACAGACAGCAATGCAACCAGATGATTGCTTCAATTACACTGGCCTCCCCACAAGGTCGTTAAATGGGGTTAAGTGGGAAAGAGACAGGAAGGACCCCCTACTGAGATTCTCTCATAAACCTGGCAGAGCCTGCAGAACTGGTTGTCTCACCCTGATCCCAAATTTCCCCATAAACCCATTTCATTGTACTGGTCTTCCAATCCCCACCCAAGACTTACCTCCAGGGTCGTTTGCACCCAATTTCACCTTCTGGAGATTCATGCAAGGCCATTTTCTCTCAGAAGCCTGCTCAGTGAACGGCTTCACTACCCGCCCCCCACCCCACCCCAAAGTGTACAGACTCCAACTCCCCAAGTCTTAAGAAAACACTGCTGGAGGTGCTCCAGGATGTGGTAATTTGCCCAAACAAAACCCCACCCAGTTCTGAGGCCTGCTGAGTTATCTATGCAGGTTAATAGCACACCAGGGAGCTGGGGAGCCAGGGCAAGCAAGAGACCCATGCAGGACCCAACCAACAGAAGAGGAAACCAAAGGAAGGAGAGAAATGCAAGAAGTAATCCAGAAAGGAGCCCTTACTGGGAAGGGAGACTTGGGAGCTAAGAGGGCAAAGCACCTGCACATTGCTTACTATATCCTCATTTAAGTAGCAGGTTGTCATGCGCAACTTTGAAAAAAAAATATTTTTCCTCGAAATGCATTTGGGAAAATTCCTCTTTACATGATAAAGTTTAATAAACCCTCAGGCATCCCATATTCAAGCTTTAAAAATGGGCTTAACCAAATCTTCTGCATCTCCCTTGCCTCAGCCTGGACTTGACTATATGAAGATAAACCCGGAAACGGGATTTCGGAAGGGCTTCAGATCACAGTACAGGCTTCACACTACAGCAGCTGAAAACTGTCTCTTCTCCTGGGACCAAAGGCATTCACTTAAGAGCCCCTTGGGAAAATTAATTTCAATTCAGCCCACTGACATTAATTGAGCAGTTACTTTAGACATTTATTGTATTCTTGGTAAGCTAGGTTATTGCCAAAAAAAACCCAAGAGTAATTCATATTTGATGGGTTATTTCTCTTACATGTAAGCTGTTTGTATTCTGCTACTTTTGCAGAACTGAGGAATACCCTTGTTTTCCATTCTTAGGTTTGGGCTTAACATTTTTAATTTTTTTAAGAAATGCTTTTTCAAAGGCCTTACATTTTTTGATTCAGTATTTCAGAGTGAATCCTCTTTTCAATGTTGCTTGTTAAAGTGAGATGCACTTTTTTTCCCTTTCTCTACAAAATCTGCTTTTTAGAAAGGAACAGAAATCTTGTTTCATGTTGCAACTTGGATAAATCTAGAGAACATTATGGCAAGAGAAGTAACTCATTCACAGCAAGACAATACAGGACAATACTGCCACACAAAGTATCTAAAGTGTCAAACATGCAAACAGCAACTAGAATGGTGGTTGCTAAGGACAGGGTAGCTGGGTGGTGGTGGGGAATGTGTAGTTATTTAATGTGTATGGAGTTTTGCAAAATGAAAAGACAAAAAAGTTCTGGAGATTCAATGCACAACATTACAGAACTTATGCTTAAAAATGGCTAATATGATAAATTTTATGTTATGTGTTTTTTACTCAATTAAAAATTTTAACAGTATATTTTTAAAAAGTGACCTAGAACTAGAACTCTCAATGTAAAGAAGTTCTAGGAATACCTTAATCAACTTCTGCTTTCATTTTCCTTCTTATGTATTCATAAGTGTGGTAAGAATTTTTAAAACCCATATATATATATAAATTTTAAATAATTAAAAGTTAAAACCTAAGTAATTAAAAAAAACTTCACTTAATTCTAAAGCACTTTAAGAACATACAGTATCTTGAGTTTTATGCCTGATGGGCTTAGTTCATCCCTATCAGAACTCTAACCTTGAAAAGATATTATTAGACATATTTATAGAAGTTTAGTAAATACTACTATTCACAGTTAATGTAAATAGAAAAAGATTTATTAAAGGAATGGCAGAATGTCTATTGAATGGATCTCAGAGGTAAATATGTGTTCACCCCTGCTCTTTTTGAAACCCCATGGAAACAATAGTTAAAGATTATTTTTTGTTTTGTTTTGTTTTGTTTAGTCATAATTCTAGCCAGGCATAGTGGCACATGCCTATAATCCCAGAGGCTTAGGAGGCTGTGGCAGGAGGAATCTGAGTTCAAAGCCAGTAATTTAGCAAGGCCCTAAGCAACTCAGCAAGACCCTGTCTCTAGATAAAATATCAAATAGGGCTGGGGTGTGGCTCAGTGATGAAACCCCTCCTGGTTCAATCCCTGGTACCAAAAAAATAATAATTAGTCATAACTCTATAAGGGTAAAGAGAACTGGATATATGTCAATACAATTTTGGACTCTAGAGAGAATGACTGAATTTAAAGGTAAGTGCCTGGTAGGATTGAGAGAACAAAATTTTCAACTATAGACTCTCAAAAGGCTTAGTGATTGAAGATGCCAGGTAATTCCTAAGAAGGAAATGGGATATGGGTAGGACTGTACAAAAATGGATTAGTTTGTAAGGCATTAAAATGTTAGATACCATTTCTCATCCCAGGGTAGCCAGATAACCACCTCTTCTCCACCCTGTCAAAGGGTAGAAAGTTTGCTGGTGCAGAGGCCCATTCTGTAACCCCAGCTACTTAGAAGGCTGAGGCAGAGGGATTACAAGTTCAAAGCCTGCTTGGGCAATTTAGCAGGACCCTGTCTCGAAATAAAAAAAAATAAAAAGGGCTGGAGATATAGCTAAGTGTTTGAGTGCCCCCAGGTGCAATTCCCAATACCACAAAGGAAAAAAAACTAAGAAAGAAAGTTTATTTTCAGGACAGGTTGAAACACAGAGTGATCTAAACTCAGATACTGGTCGTGTTTTGAGTACCTTATCCAAAAAAGAAGTTAAATTTATATCTTGAGCCATCACACCCTTCCTTATCCCCTTCTGTTCCTCTAAGAACATACTGGCCACCAAGCCTAACCACCCTCTTCCACCACTCAACAAAGGCACAGTGGAAGACACCTACCCGGGGAAACTGGCTAGCCCAAGAGAAAAGACCTACATAGTAGCCGTCGAGATCCCTCAACTAAATGACTCTATCCCTGCTCAAGCACACTACACAGAAGCCTAAGGACTGACCGCTCCCAAATATATGACACATAATTCTATATGTGCATGGAGGACCAAGGTTCTCAAGATAGTTGAGGAAAGACTCTGGCATGAAAAGGAGAAGCAGAAACAATAAGAAAAAGGAAACTTGGAGAAACTAAAGACAACATATGGAGAAGAAGACACTTTAGAGTCTTTTAAGACTTTCTAAAGACTTTCTCTACTTGGAGAGTTAAGAGATGATGTAGAGCTTATAAATCAAGAACCAGAAGATATAAGAAAGGAAACATCCAGAGAACAAAAGAACTTTTAGAAATTAAAAATATTTGATAGCAGTTTCCAGGCAAATGCAAGTGGCGATAGTGTAATTTTGAATCTCCAGTCCGCCAAAATGCACAACCATTTCTACCAACTATGAGAGAGACGAGGCGTCCCCTGAATCCCTAAATATAAGGGGAGGGATGACTGACTGACAGCAGTAAGGCCCCCATGGAACGCATGGAATCGGCAGGTGGGCAGGAGGAGGTACAAAGCAAAGAGCCAGCAAGCCTATAATAAAATGGTCTTTACCCCCAAATTAAAATGTCCTCACTCAGCATTTAAACCCTTAGAGTCTTTTTGAGAACAGCTGCCAGATTTGGAAAGGAGTTTTTTTTTGGGGGGGGGGTGAACGCAAAGGAAAAGTTAGATGGTGTGGGAACCTCTGCACCCTATTAAACCTCAAGACCAACCGACTAATCTCCTTTCCAGGACAAAATGCCCCACGGAGGAGAATCTGCTGGCAGCCAAGTCTAAATTGAACAGCCAGAGACCTAAGGGCACAGGAAAGAGAACATCCAGATAAAAATGGGGAAAGAGAACAGAAAAGGTAGTTTCAGAAAGTACAAGTACACTGCTTATCTCCTTCTAAGAGCCACAGGAAAACCATGAGCTGGGGAAGTGATCCTGGCCCACCCTTTTATCCTATGGTCCACCACAGGGGCCTCTGCTTGGGGCTCCTGGGTATATTCTCCTGACACAGCAGCTGCCTTATCAAAAGCAAGTGACTCAGAGAGAAAAAGGACAAGGGTGTGATGCCGGTTATGACCTAGTCATGCACCATCAATTCTACCAGTCCTGTTGGTTAGAAGTGAGTCACTAAATCCAGTGACCAACAAGATAAGGGAAATAGCCTTTACCTTTCTCAGGAAGGAGTATCGAAAGATTTTCTGAACACCTTAAAACTGTTTTAAAATATAAAAAGGATTATTGAGAAAATAAAAGATATAAATAGCAGATAGTCAAAGATAAACCGACATTTTTTTCCTTTTCTTCTTTTTAAATTTCTTTTTAAAAATTTGTTCTTTTTGGTTATACATGACACTAGAATATATTTTGACATACCATATATACAGGGAGTATAACTTCCCATTTTTATGGTTGTGCGTGATATGGAGTTACTCTGGTCGAGTATTCATATATGAACATAGGAAAGTTATGTCCAGTTCATTCTACTGTCTTTCCCATTGCCATCCCCCTTCCCTTTCACTCCACCCTGTCCAATCTGTTGAACTTTCCCTCCCCACCTCCACACCTCTTGTTAGTCAACATCAGAGATGGCCTTTGATTTGGGGGGATTGGCTTATTTGACTTAGCATTGGCTTATTTGTCCATCCATTTACCAGCTAATGCCATAATTTCATTCTTCTTTATGGCTCAGTAATGTTCCATTGTGTACATATACCAGATTTTCTTTATCCATTCATCTGTTGAAGGGCACTTAGGTTAGTTCCATAACTTTACCTGTTGTGAATTGAACTGTTATAAACATTGATGTGGCCGCATCACTATAGCATGCTGATTTTAAGTCCTTTGGGTGTATGGAATGGGATAACTGGGTCAAATGGTGGTTCCATTCCATGTTTTCTGAGGAATCTCCATACTGCTTTCCATAGTGGTTGCACCAATTTGCAGTCCCACCAGCAATGTATGAGAGTACCTTCTCCCCACATCCTCACCAACATTTATCATTACTTTTATGTCGGCAGCGGCAAATGAATCATTGTTTTGAACTCCATAGTCTTGGACAGCTAGCCTGCTCTTTTGGGTATCTCTCAATACAACGGTGCTGGAAGACACGTCCATTTGCAGGTGGCTCCTGTTAATGGGGCAGAATCCATGCCTGGCCTGGGATTTATGTGTTCAGTATCTTTGAATTCAGATGCCTGCTGCCCTGGGGTGAAAGAAACATGGAGCATTCAATGGCCTTGAGGCACTAGCTGTCCAGAGCAAGAAGAAGATATTCCGCAAATAGATGAGCCTCCATTAGCCCATTCCTTCGGACTTTGTTTACCTTGAAGAACCCTTCCTAACAATAAATCCCTTTGTTGTGTTTGACTACATAATAAAGGATTCTCGGGTTTTTTTTTTTATTTGTTAGGGATCAGATCCATTAGGTCCGGCCACCCACCAGGCCCCCTGCTTTTGAAACTACTTTCCTGTGTCTTTTGTCTTTTATTTCTCATTAATTACTTCAGACTTTTAATTCCTCTATTTGGTTTACTGATCCCTAGCTGTGCAGGATGTAGAGAGACTTGTATTCTTGATAATTGCCATTCTGACTGGAGTGAGATGAAATTTCCGTATAGTTTTAATTTTCATTTCTCTCTTGCTAGTGATCTTGAGCATTTTTTCCATATATTTGTTGATGGATTGTATTTCTTCCTTGAAGTGTCTATAATGTCTATTCAGTTCCTTTGCCCATTTATTGATTGGGTTATTTGGTTTTTGTTTTGTTTTTTTGGTGTTAAGTTTTTTGAGTACTTTATAAATCCTGGAGGTTAACACTCTATCGGAGGTACAGGTGGCAAAAATTTCCCTCAGTCTGTAGGCCCTCTCTTCACATTCTTGTTTCCTTTGCTGTGAAGAAGCTTTTTAGTTTGACACCATCCCATTTATTGAGTCTTGATTTTACTTCTTGCGTTTTAGGATTCATGTTGAGGAATTTCCTAAATTGACATGATGGAGAGTTGGGCCTACATTTTCTTCTAGGGGCAGTGTCTCTGGTCTATGCCCAGGTCTTTGATCCATTTAGAGTTGAGACAAACCAACATTTACATAATGGGATTCCCTGACACAGAAATCCAAAGGAAATACTAAAACCTTTAATTCTTGAAAACATTTATAAAATAAAATAAAACTTAAATTTACCTAGCAAAATGACACAGTACATCTTTAGGAAAATCTATTTGGAATGGATAACAACAAGATGTATTGTAATAAAACTAATAAGTTTGAAAGAGAAAAAGAAAGAACAGATAGACTAAGTTATTTATAGGGTAAAGTCATCAGATTTTCCAACAGTTTATTATTTGTTTCCAGATAGTGGAATAGCTTATTTTATTTTATTGTTAATTTTTGATACTAGGGGTTGAACTCCAGAGAATTTTACTATTGAGCTACATCCCCAGCCCTCTTTATTTTTTTTATTTTGAGACAGGTTTCACTAAGTTGCCCAGGATGGTCTCAAGCCTGCAATCCTCCTGCCTCAGCTTCCCGAGTCACTGGGATTACAGGTGTGTGCAACTGTGCCCAGTTTGGAATACCATATTTTAAATATTCGGGGGTGGAGGGATAAACCAATTACTCTATAGTTAGCCATTCTGAACTCTACGTACTTTAAGAAACATTTAAGAACTCAGGAAATACCATTGCCATGAACTTTTCATGGAGAATCTAATCTAAAGAATGATCTTCAAATAATAAAAGTAATTGAAGAGAAAGAAAAATTGACTAGTGTTGATCTATGAATACATACTTTTCTATAGAGCTATGAATCACTGTTGTGGGCTGGGATTGTGGCTCAGTGGTAGAGTGCTTGCCCGGCACATGTGAGGCACTCGGTCGATCCTCAGCACCACATATAAATAAATTAATTAAATAAAGGTATTGTGTCCATCTACAACTAAAAAAAAATTAAATATTAAAAAAAAAAGAATCGGGCTGGAGTTGTAACTCAGTGGTAGAGCACTTGCCTTGCATGTGTGAGCACTGGGTTCGATCCCTGGTACCACATAAAAATAAAATAAAGTCATTGTACCCATTTACAACTAAAAAAAATATTTTTTAAAAAAGAATCATTGTTGTATTTAAGGGAGACCAAGTGTTTAATAGCTTTGTGATTTGATACTGTGGATATTAAATTATGAAAATGCTAAAAAGAAATAGCTATTATAAAACAGGCATGGTGGCACATGCCTGTAATCCCAGCAGCTTGGTAGGCTGAATCAGGAGGATTGCAAGTTCAAAGCCAGCCTCAGCAATTTAGTGAGGGCCTAAGCAACTCAGCGAGACCCTGTCTATAAATAAAGTACAAAAAAAAAAAGGCTGGGGATATGGCTCAGTAGTTTAGTGCCCCAGGATTCCATCCCCAGTATGAAAGGAAGAAAGAAAGAGCTATTATGGTATAAAGATTATAGACTAATCTAGTATAATTTCTGTATTTTTTTTAGAAACAATAATAAATAAATAACTACAACAAAATAAAAATCGGTTGTACTTCAAGAGACAAAACAAAAACAAAGAAATTATATGAGAAAAGTTCCAGAATTTAAAAGTATGCATTTCTACATTGAAATAGCCTCTTGAATGGCCATCAGGAGAATAGGGGTGGGGAACATACACCTATCAACCCTATGTCAAAGTACTTCTTGAAATTTCAAAATAATGAGGAGAAATAGAAGATGATAAAAGCCGCTATAGAAGAAAAACTCAGTTACATAAAAAATATTAGGACTCAACATATCACTGGGCTTTCAACATCAACCTTAAAAGCCAAAAAGACCTCCAAAACTCTAGGAGAATTATTTCCAATATAGAATATTGTCTTCCCAGGCAAACTGTCTCGTGGAAAGGTCAGGAGAAGGTATTTTCAAACATGCTAAGTCTTAAGAAGTTTCTGTCTCATAAACCCTCTCAGGAAGCCTCCTTGAAAATGAGGGAGCCAGCCAAGATAAAGAAAAACATGGGTTCCAGTAAGAAAGGAGGATTCCAAGATGGCTATCCAGGGAAATCCTGGTATGACAGGAACCAGGTCTACAGTCAACCAGCCAGTGAAAGTCAAAAACAGTGACTTCAACAGGGCTCCTTCAAAGAAAGAGAAGAGGAGGAAGGAATAATATCTGAGTCATCTGGCCCTAGTGGAAGGAGTTTTGAAGCTCTGCCAGAATTCACGGATGAATTGGTAATAAGTACAATAGGAAGCACATTTAAAATGTAATAACTTCCAAACAATTACAAGTAATAAGGCACTGAGACCTGTGTCGGTGGAAGCCAGGATGTGGGCAGGCAACTGGGGAGGGCCCAGCGGTGACCCCAGAAAAAGGAGAAGGAGGGGGGCCAGCATGGAGAGCCAGCACCTGGAGCTGCAGGCTAAGTGCAGCACCCAGGGTGCAAGAACATGAAGTCACAGTTGTATTGTGTCTGCATTTCTCCTGGAAAACAAGGCTTGAATGCAAAGCCAGCATCAAACAGATCTAGAATGAAAAGCCAAAACAAGTTGTTTAACAACACGGTTTCAGGCCCAGGGTGATACAACTGGTGGAATTCAAAGGGAGATGCCTTCCTTGTGGTTTTTCTTGAGTATTCTTGAGAATGTTCGGTCAACCGGAGCTGTACAGGAGTTTTGATATTGCTGTCTGCCTTTGGCCGAAGGACGGTTTACTCCTTCAATACTTCACTCAGGTGAAAAATCAGGAACTGGCTGGGGTAAGTATTCTGACACTTTTCAAGCTTAGATCTTCCTTTTTCTGATGATGATTTGTTACAATATCTGGTTCCATCTACAAGTAGATGTAAGACACTTGTAGAAAAGCCTGTGAAGAGTTTTGTCTCCAAATCCAAGGATGGTTTCTTTTGCTAGAGTGACCTGCTTCTGATTGAAAAAGGAAAGGACCGTGGTGGGAGACATTGCTGGTTATCTCCCAATATCTGCCTTCCTCTTCTTCCCTAATAAAAGACTTTTAAGCTGGACACACGGCTGACTGAAACAAGATTTACCTTTTTCAGCATCTCATTTGAAGGAGGAGGAGGAGGAAGAAGAGAAGAAGGAGAAAATAATAAACAAGCTTGGCAATTGTGGGATCAATATACAAAATTCAATTTTATTTCTATACGTTTAGCAATCCCTGACTTTTTCTATCTAATTTTTGACACAAGATTTCACTAAGTTGTCCAGGCTGACCTCCAACTTGCCATCCTCCTGCCTCAGCCTCCCCAGTCGCTCAGGCTCAGCTCAAAAGACCTAATATTTTTTAAGTTGCTATATTCCCCCAACTGATCTACAGATTCACTATAATCACTATCATAATCCCAGCTTCTTTGTAGAATCTAAGAAACTGGTCCTAAAATTCACATGGATACTAGAGACCCTAAGTAGCTAAAAATCTTGAAAAAGAACAAACATTGGAGGATTCACTCTTTCTGAGTTCAAAACTAACGACAAAGCAACAGTAATCAAGGCAGTGTGATATTGGCATAAGGATAGACATAGAGATTAATGGAATAGACTCGAGAGTATAGAAATAAACCCTCACAGTTATGGTCAGTTGATTTTCAACAAGGGTGCCAAGACCATTCACTGTGGAAAGAATAGTTCTTTCAACAAGTGGTGCTGAGACACTAGATCCACACGCAAAAGAATGCGGTTGGACTCTCACCTCACATCATTAAAAACTAACTCAAAATGCATCAACGATTTGAATGTAAGTTTCAAAAAATCCTTAGAAGAAACATCAGGTTAAATCTTTGTGACTTGGATTTGTCATTTCTTAGATACCATACAGAGAGAACATAGGCAGCCAGGAGAAAAAAAATAGATCAATGAGGCTCCATCCAAATTTAAAACTTTTGTTCTTTAAAAGACACTATCAAGAAAGTGAAATGACAACTCACAGGGAGAAAATGTTTGTAAATCATCTATCCGAAAAGGGTTTATACCTAGAATACAGGAAGAATGATGGGGACAAATAAAAGACAACCCAGTTTTCAAAGGAGTCATTGATCTGAATAGATATTTCTCCAAAGAATATATACAAATGACCAATGAAAACATAAATGATGCTCAAATCATAGGCCATTAGAGAAAATCAAATCAAAATTCCAATGAGATGTCACTTCCTAACCAGTAGATGGCTAGAATTGAGAAGTTAGGATGCAGAAAACCCAGAACCAACAGAAGCTGCTGAGGGAATATAACTCAGTGCAGTTACTTTGGAAAGAGTCTGCAGTTCCTCAAAAAGTTAAACACGGAGTTACCATTTGATCTGAAGATTTTACTCCAGGTATATATCTAAAGAAATGAAAGCACAGCTACCAGGACTAATCTGTGCACAAATGTTCATAGCAGCATTATTCACATGGCCCAAAGATGAAAACAACCCAAATTCCCATCAACTGATGCATGGATAGACAAAATGTTATTTTACAAATGGAATATCATTCAGATATAATAGTGGAGTATAGATATATAGAGCATAGGTGGAGCTTAAGAAGATTGTGCTGATGAGAGAGGTCTGACACAGAAGGCTACATATATTAAATAGCCAGATTTGGCAAGTAGAGAGAGACAGGAAGTCAATCAGTGGTTGTTTTAGGAATGTGGAAATAAGGTTGTGATCACTAAAGGATATGCGGTTTCTTTGTGGGGACAGGGACTGAAAATATCCTAAAATTGATTCTGCTGATGGTTGCCCATCTCTGTGAATATATTAAAAATCATTGAATTGTCCACATTATATCTGGGGAATTATATCTCGATAAAGCTATTACTTTAAAAAAATAAAGTAATCATTACCAAAAAAAAAAAAAACCCAAAATGTGGAAAAACATAAATGTGGGTTGGTGATATGGCTCAGTGGTAGAAAACTTGCCTAGTATGTGCAAAGCCTTGGGTTCAATTCCCAGCACTGCAATTAAAAATAAATAAAAATGCATCAATATGTTTTGTCTATTTTATGGTTAAGCTATAAATAACCTTTATGTAGCCATAACAATATGAATGTTAGGTATCAATTAAAAAAAAAAACACCAACTCTGTAACCACACTGTAAGGCTGAGGAAAAGGAAAATAGAGTTGAAACAAGTAAATCCATATGTGGTTTACAGAGAAGATAATAGTTAACCTCTAAAAATGAAATAACAGGGGCTGAATGTGCAGCTCAGTGGTAGAGCATCTGCCTAGCCTGTGCAAGGCCCTTGGTTCAATCCCCAGCAAAATCAAACAAACAAAATAAAAATGAAATAACCATGTAAGTGTATTATTTAGAAGTGCAAAGCAAACAGCAGACAAATGAACAAAAGAATTGAAATAAGTTGTCTGAACAAAACTCTTATCATAATTAGGTTTTCTGAACCTGACAGAAACACTTTAGATTTTTTAAAAACATTTTTTTCTTATTAAGTCTCGGAAGAAGAAAGAAATGAGAAACCACAGTGATAACTCAAAGAACAAAAAGCTGTTCTGACTTTTTATAACCTTTTGAAGAACAATGAAAATATACATCAGTGTTGTCATTTTCAATCTAAGGATAACATTTTATGAACTAACATTTTCATACAAGAGAAAAAATGCTAAGTTCAAAAAATTATTTTGTCTAGAAATTACAGTGAAGGTCTTTAAATACATTAAAAGATTTAAACAAACGAGTTTTTCATAATAAGAAATAGAGGAAGCAAACAGTTATTTAGTACTACCAGGAGCTTTCTTCAACTAAGGCCTTTCATAGTATGCCATCTTTAAAGTCCTTTTTGTCTTAGTTATTCCTTTTTAATCGAAGTTGGGCAAAAGGAGACACAAACAATTTTATTCCCTGTTTTCTCTCTGTTATCCCCCGCTGACCTTATTGATGGAGGGGCCTGGGGCCCCTTGCTAGAACATTGGCTCAGGCTGCCTTTGAAGTCTAGCATAATTCCAACAGCTGAAGTCATCCTTCATAATGGATTCAGCATGGTCCAACTGCTGAGCTTCCCAGGAGATTCTTTGAAATAGCTATAAAATTCAAAACAAAATGGTTTGGGGTGGGGGGAAATATGGATAAAAGAAATTATTGGTGAAACCTAGGTCATGTGCCCATGTGTTCCAGGAAAGATGGCTGGGAAATTTAAAATCGGGCATCTGCAGCTTCTATAGTTGGAAGTGACTCTTCTCCTGTATATGGAAGATTCTCTAAATATTGAAAAGTCTTCATTGTGTGAAGTCATTCAATAATGTGTGACTATCTATTTCATTCACAGGATTTCATTCTCTGTGTTTTAAATTCTTATACTGATTAAAATCTTGACATGCATGTACACCTGTTTTTCAAGGGGAAAGTGAAAAAAATTATTTTATTTATTTATTTATTTATTTTTTATTGTTGGTCGTTCAAAACATTACATAGTTCTTAATATATCATATTTCACAGTTTGATTCAAGTGGGTTATGAACTCCCGCTTTTACCCCGTATACAGATTGCTGTATCACATCAGTTACCCTTCCATTGATTGACATATTACCATTCTAGTGTCTGATGTATTCTGCTGTCTGTCCTATTCTCTACTATCCCCCCTCCCCTCCCCTCCCCTCCCCTCCCCTCCCCTCCCCTCTTCTCTCTCTACCCCCTCTACTGTAAATCATTTCTTCCACTTGTATTATCTTGTCTTACCCCTCCTTTCCTCTTATATGTAATTTTGTATAACCCTGAGGATCACCTTCCATTTCCATGCGATTTCCCTTCTCACTCCCTTTCCCTCCCACCTCTCATCCCTGTTTAATGTTTATCTTCTTCTCAAGCTCTTCGTCCCTACCCTGTCCTTGGTTACTCCCCTTATATCAAAGGAGTCATTTAGCATTTGTTTTTTAAAGATTGACTAGCTTCACTTAACATAATCTGCTCTAATGCCATCCATTTCCCTCCAAATTCTATGATTTTGTCATTTTTTAATGCAGAGTAATACTCCATTGTGTATAAATGCCACATTTTTTTTATCCATTCATCTATTGAAGGGCGTCTAGGTTGGTTCCACAATCTTGCTATCGTGAATTGTGCTGCTATGAACATTGATGTAGCAGTGTCCCTGTAGCATGCTCTTATTAGGTCTTTAGGGAATAGACCAAGAAGGGGAATAGCTGGGTCAAATGGTGGTTCCATTCCCAGCTTTCCAGGAAATCTCCATACTGCTTTCCAAATTGGCTGCACCAATTTGCAGTCCCACCAACAATGAACAAGTGTGCCCTTTTCCCCGCATCCTCTCCAGCACTTGTTGTTGTTTGACTTCCTAATGGCTGCCAATCTTACTGGAGTGAGATGGTATCTTAGGGTGGTTTTGATTTGCATTTCTCTGACTGCTAGAGATGGTGAGCATTTTTTCATGTACTTATTGATTGATTGTATGTCCTCCTCTGAGAAGTGTCTGTTCAGGTCCTTGGCCCATTTATTGATTGGGTTATTTGTTTTCTTATTGTCTATTTTTTTGAGTTCTTTGTATACTCTGGATATTAGGGCTGTATCTGAAGTGTGTGGAGTAAAGATTTGTTCTCAGGATGTAGGTTCCCTGTTTATCTCTCTTATTGCTTCTTTTGCTGAGAAAAAACTTTTTAGTTTGAGTAAGTCCCATTTGTTGATTCTAGTTGTTAACTCTTGCGCTATGGGTGTCCTATTGAGGAATTTGGAGCCCAACCCCACAGTATATAGATCATAGCCAACTTTTTCTTCTGTCAGACGCCGTGTCTCTGGTTTAATATCAAGCTCCTTGATCCATTTTGAGTTAACTTTTGTGCATGGCAAGAGAAAGGGATTCAGATTCATTTTGATGCAAATGGATTTCCAGTTTTCCCAGCACCATTTGTTGAAGATGCTATCCTTCCTCCATTGCATGTTTTTAGCCCCTTTATCAAATATAAGA
The DNA here is from genome assembly GCF_045843805.1 of Urocitellus parryii. Classification (NCBI taxonomy): domain Eukaryota; kingdom Metazoa; phylum Chordata; class Mammalia; order Rodentia; family Sciuridae; genus Urocitellus; species Urocitellus parryii. The sequence goes on from NC_135532.1 coordinate 130,431,059, forward strand.
TAGTTGTAGTTTTGTGGATTGGTTACTGTGTCCTCTATTCTGTACCATTGGTCCACCCGCCTTTTCTGGTACCAGTACCATGCTATTTTTGTTACTATTGCTCTGTAGTATAATTTGAAGTCTGGTATCGCTATACTGCCTGATTCACTCTTCCTGCTTAGCATTGTTTTTGCTATTCTGGGTCTTTTATTATTCCATATGAATTTCATGATTGTTTTATCTATTTCTACAAGAAATTCTGTTGGGATTTTGATTGGCATTGCATTGAACTTATAGAGAACTTTTGGTAATATCGCCATTTTGATGATGTTAGTTCTGCCTATCCATGAACAGGGTATATTTTTCCATCTTCTAAGGTCTTCTTCTATATCTCTCTTTAGGGTTCTGTAGTTTTCATTGTATAAGTCTTTCACCTCTTTTGTTAGGTTGATTCCCAAGTATTTTTCAGAGGATTTGTCGCTGATATACAGGAATGCTTTTGATTTATGCGTGTTGATTTTATATCCTGCCACTTTGCTGAATTCATTTATTAGCTCTAATAGCTTCTTTGTAGACCCTTTTGGGTCTGCTAGGTATAGAATCATGTCATCTGCAAATAGTGATAATTTAAGTTCTTCTTTTCCTATTTTTATGCCTTTAATTTCTTTCGTCTGTCTAATTGCTCTGGCCAGTGTTTCGAGAACTATGTTGAACAGAAGTGGTGAGAGAGGGCATCCCTGTCTTGTTCCAGATTTTAGAGGGAATGCCTTCAATTTTCCTCCATTCAGAATGATGCTAGCCTGAGGCTTAGCATAAATTGCTCTTACAATATTGAGGTATGTTCCTGTTATCCCTAGTTTTTCTAGAGTTTTGAACATAAAGGGATGCTGTACTTTGTCGAATGCTTTTTCTGCGTCTATCGAGATGATCATATGGTTCTTATCTTTAAGTCTATTGATGTGGTGAATAACATTTATTGATTTCCATATATTGAACCAGCCTTGCATCCCAGGGATGAATCCTACTTGATCATGGTGCACAATTTTTTTGATATGTTTTTGTATCCAATTCGCCAGAATTTTATTGAGGATTTTTGCATCTAGATTCATTAGAGATATTGGTCTGTAGTTTTCTTTCTTTGAAGTATCTTTGTCTGGTTTGGGAATCAGGGTGATGTTGGCCTCGTAGAATGAATTTGGAAGTTCTCCCTCTTTTTCTATTTCCTGGAATAGCTTGAAAAGTATTGGTATTAGTTCTTCTTTAAAGGTTTTGTAAAACTCTGCTGTATATCCATCTGGTCCTGGGCTTTTCTTACTTGGTAGTCTTTTGATGGCTTCTTCTATTTCCTCAATTGTTATCCTCAATTGATATTTGTCTGTTTAGGTTGTCTATATCCTCCTGACTCAATCTGGGTAGATCATATGACTTAAGAAATTTATTGATGCCTTCACTATCTTCTATTTTATTGGAGTATAAGGATTCAAAATAATTTCTAATTATCTTCTGTATTTCTGAAGTGTCTGTTTTGATATTGCCTTTTTCATCCCGTATGCTAGTAATTTGAGTTCTCTCTCTTCTTCTCTTCATTAGCATAGCTAAGGGTCTGTCGATCTTATTTATTTTTTCAAAGAACCAACTTTTAGTTTTGTCAATTTTTTCAATTGTTTCTTTTGTTTTGATTTCATTAATTTCAGCTCTGATTTTAATTATTTCTTGCCTTCTACTTTTTTTGCTGTTGTTTTGCTCTTCTTTTTCTAGGATTTTGAGAAGAAGTGTGAGATCATTTATTTGTTGGTTTTTCCTTTTTTTAAGGAATGAACTCCAGGCAATGAATTTTCCTCTTAGAACTGCTTGCATTGTGTCCCATAGATTCCGATATGTTGTGTCTGTGTTTTCATTTATCTCTAAGAATTTTTTAATTTCCTCCTTGATGTCTTCTATAACCCATTGATCATTCAGTAACCTATTGTTCATTCTCCAAGTGATGCATGATTTTTCCTTCCTTCTTTTATCGTTGATTTCCAGTTTCATTCCATTATGATCAGATAAGATGCATGGTATTATCTCTACTCCTTTATATTGTCTAAGAGTTGCCCTGTGACATAATATATGATCTATTTTTGAGAAGGATCCATGTGCTGCTGAGAAAAAAGTGTAACTGCTTGATGTTGGGTGGTATATTCTATATATGTCAATTAAGTCTAGGTTATTAATTGTATTATTGAGTTCTATAGTTTCTTTATTCAACTTTTGTTTGGAAGATCTGTCCAGTGGTGAGAGAGGTGTGTTGAAGTCTCCCATGATTATTGTATGGCGGTCTATTAGACTCTGGAACTTGAGAAGAGTTTGTTTGATGAACATAGCTGCACCATTGTTTGGAGCATATATATTTATGATTGTTATGTCTTGTTGGTGTATGGTTCCCTTGAGCAGTATGTAGTGTCCTTCTTGATCCCTTTTGATTAACTTTGGCTTGAAATCTATTTTATTTGATATGAGTATGGACACTCCTGCTTGTTTCCGAAGTCCATATGAGTGATATGGTTTTTCCCAACCTTTCACCTTCAGTCTATGTATGTCTTTTCCTATCAAATGTGTCTCCTGTAGGCAGCATATTGTTGGATCTTTTTTTTTTTTTTTTTGATCCACTCTACTAGCCTGTGTCTCTTAATTGGTGAGTTTAAGCCATTAACATTTAGGGTTATTATTGAGATATGGATTGTTCTTCCAGCCATATTTGTTTATTTATGTTATTTAACATGGTTTGTTTTTCCTCTTTGATTATTTTTTCCCTTTACTGTACTACCTCCCACTGTTGGTTTTCATTGTTATTTTCCATTTACTCTTCCTGTGAAAAAAATTTTTTTACCCTCTCAATTGTTCTAATTTTGCACATGAAAAAGTCTGTGTAAAATAAAATATTTTGTAAGACCCTCTAAGTTTCACCACTTTTCATGTGTTTACTTATTTATTTAATCTATGGTAATCCTAGGAGAGTACTTGTGACACATCTTAAATGCAACCATTAAGTCAAGAGTCTTTAAGCATCCTTTTAAAGGCGGGTATTCTGCAGATCACTAACAGGTAAGGGAAACTAACTACTAGATAATAAAAAGAGGTTTATAAGCTCTTAGAGACTTACTAGAGGCCATAGCATTAGTAAACAGACATCAAAATTTAACCCAAATTAGTGGCTATAAAAAATAAATAACATGAAATGCTAATGGCGATGGAGTGGTGGGGAGCATGGGAGGAATGGAGGAACCTTAAATAGGGAAAAGGGAAGGGAGGGGAAGAGAGGGGCCATGGGGGGTAGGAAAGACAGTGGAATGAGTTAGACATCATTATCCTAAGTACATGTATGAAGACATGAATGGTATGAATATACTTTACATACAACCAGAGATATGAAAAATTGTGCTCTATATGTTAATATGAATTGTAATGCATTCTTGTCATATATAACAAATTAGAATAAAAATATATTTAAAAAAGAAATAACAGGAAATAGGAGGATTTGCTTGTAACCATCAAATATGCCACTTTGCCTTTCTCCAACAAACTATTAAATCACATTTTCTGATGTAGCCTGAAAAGTGAACGCCCATATTCCACAAAAGAAAAGAGGCAAGTAAAGGCTGCCTTTGTGCACCAGAAGCTATAACCATTTCTGAGATGGGCCATCAATCTCAGATCACATAGTGAATGAAGTTGGCCACAGAGAGCTCCTTGCCAGTACCAAGCTCCTTGGTATTGCTTGACAGCACAGTTGGAAGCAAGGAAACTTCCAGACTTGAAATATGGTGTTGCAATACATTGGATGTCCAAGATATTTCTGATTGCAGTTGTATTGGTATCTTTTGCATGCATAAGCTTTTCTCTTTCAAAAGTGACAAAGTAGAATTTTTTTTCAAAAGCAACAGAACACTTTCCATTATGATCTGGTAGAAATTAACGTGACTTTGTGTGCTTTGCCTCATGGTGGTGCCATACCTAAAGCCAAGATTATAGTATAACACACTGTCCAGGAAAATGACACCACTAGAATGTAGAGCTGGCAATCGATCAAGAGAGAAAGAAGTTAGATCATGAGCTCACTCTCCATACTCAGTGGCTAGAAATAACATGAAGCAAGAAGGTTTTCTTGTTGTTCTGGTAGGGCACATTTGTAACCTATTCCCTACCCAACTTGTTCCAGAAACATACTTTCAAAGAAAAAAGAAAGACTGGATCTCACATTTCCCTGAAAATGTCATTAATGATAATATGTGTAAAAAGTCAATGTAGTATTTTCTCTTCAGTTTAGATTTCTTTGTTGCATAGAACAAATCCTTGCTGTATTCTAAGAATTTTGATGAAAATCATTAACTACAGAAAGAAGTCTGCTGAATTGTAAAGAGAGATATAATTTTACTTACAAAGGAAAGTGCTTAATTTTATCTTAAATGTGTACAGCCATTCAGATAGTTAAAGAATCTGAAACTGTTCCCAAAGCCCTTTGAGACTAACAAGATTTTTCCAGGACATTCTTGAAGAAATGAACATCCATTTTGGCCAGAATTTTAAAGGAATTTAATCCATTTATTAACGTAATGACTTAACTGGGTAATTAGTGGTTTTCTTCAAAGTGTAGTAACAATGCTTAACAAATAAGGCCCACCATAATTTTCCAGTTGGCTTGGATATTTTAGCTTCTAGTACAGGCAGCAAGTATTTATAATGAATCCTTATAATTTCTGAGCATGCTATGTCTCAGGCCTTAGATATCTGAGTTCAGTGTCTTTCATATGATAAATATATAATTAACCCAACTTAATTACTGACAACGAGTAAGTGCTGCTACAGGGCCTTGACTTTCTTTGGTTCATGCCAAGGAAGAGTGTAGCTATAAATGTAGCAGGCGTCCTGCCCTTAAAAAGGGATGGGGATATAGCTCAGAGGTAGAGCATCCCTGGGTTCAATCTCCAGTATGTCTCTCTCTCTCTCTCTCTCTCTCTCTCACACACACACACACACACACACGCACGCACGCACACAAGCTAATCATAGCATCACTAACTGTGGGAACTTACACAAATTATTAAATCTTCCTAAGTCTTATCGGATTCATTATCTGTCAAATGATGTGCAGGGCAGCGACAGGCTAGGAGAATAAAGTGAAAAAGTACCTGGAAATAACTAGAACAATTCTTAGCACATCAAGGTATTTAGCAGTACTTGTTTTCCTTCCCTAAGATTACATAAACGTCTGATAACGGGACACTAGATGTCATAGAAGGAGGCATGTTAAGAAGAAAGGAAGACATTCTAGCTGCAGGACATATTTTGATCAAAGTCACAAAACAAAAAACACACCAGGATTACCCATGGACACTGGGCAAGCCAGTCTCACTGGCACTTTGGCTACCACTTTGGCTCAGGTACACTGAGCCAGAGAATTCTCCCCAAAATGGTTAAGAAATGAACTAGACCATTGGTTGGGCTGCCATGCCAGTATCAGTGGAAATGTCACCTTCTTGGGAGGTTTAATTTGTTTCTTTTCAAATAAGTAATGAGGTAGTAGGAATTCAAGGCCCACAGGGTGTTTGCCACTGTCTATAGTGACAAAGGTTCCCTACTGCCCTTCAATTCATATGTTGAAGCCCTTACCCCTAACGTAACTATATTAGAGATGGGGTCTTTAAGGAGGTAATTAAAATTAAATGGGGTCATAAAGGTGATGTCCTTATAAAAAGAGGATGAGAGACCGGAGATCTCTGCTTGGGTGTTCAGGTGAGGACACAGGGAAAAGGTAGCTATTGGAAAGCCAGACAGTAGGGTGATTGAATGCTCATGGGAAGATCTAGAAATGACTAGGAGTAGGGCAGGGAATGATGATTTTTTTCCTTTGCCATGAGCTCCTCCCCTTTCTACTTTAAGACCTCTTTGAAGGTAATGAGAAGTCAGAGACCAGTCTTGGGTGCAGGATCTTAGGTGTAGCCAATGCGATACTGTAAGTCTTTCTTGATCTTCTCTAAAACCCCAAGACTTAGAACCCTGGCATCAGCATGCACTCACACATCCCTTATTACACAGTAATTTACCAGAAGGCTGCAAAGATAAGCCTTTGCCAATGGGCTCTTCCACTCCCATTTGGGGATGTTGATCCTCAGTTGTCTCTTCCAGCAGATTTGTCTCTTTATTGGCAATAAACAGAAAACACTATTTGAGCTCAAAGTGTCTCCAGATGGGTATAGGTGCTTACAACGGTTTCCTATCCTGGATATCACCTCCCCTGTGCCCAGCACCTGGAGAAATCAAGACTCACAAAATCCTGAGGCCCGAAGATCTATAATACATATTTCATAGTGCTTTTATTCCCGACAGAGGAAAAGACAACAGAAAGAAAAGGAGAGTGTCCCTAGATAAAGTGCAGGGTTTTAAAAACTACGGTGAGAGCTGGAAGACTTTCAAAGGGAGAAGTCCCACTTGTCAATCATGTTTTACTCCCTTAATTTCAGCTCTCTGCTTGTAGACTTTCCCTACTGTAAAGATGAAAAAGCTAAAGGAACTTTTCCCAGCCTTCCTTGAAGCTAGGTTCTGGACGTGATTTAGATCTGCTGAGCCCTGGCAATTGTGCAAGGCTTGAATTTGCAACTGAGATACATGGGGAAAGAATTGAGTTATGTGATGTCCAACTTCCTGGCGTGTGTGGTTTCTAGCCTGCAGCTGTGGCAGCCACTTTCAGTTTCAACAGGCAGTGTCTTCATCATGCTGAGCAGTCGCTTCCATGATGGGTGGCCAGGTCATGCGACGTGGCTTTGGGAGGATTTCCTAGAAATACAGCTTAGAATTTATTTCTCCGTAAGCTATTTAATACCGGCAATGGATCCCTTTCCACCTAATCTAGCCAAAGAGAATCCTGGTCTCTGCCAAAGAACCCTGCCAGATGTCCTGGGATGGCAGAGGGTGGAGGTAGTTGCTGGAGGAGTGGACGAGTCATGGGAGGTTTATGTTTCATGAGCCTGGCGACTGTGTCCCCATTTTCTCCTGTTCAGCCTTGCTTGTCTTTTCTTCAGATTCTCTGGGCAGACTTGGAATCTCAGCCTGGAACATTCTTTAGTTGCTAACTCCTACTTGTTCTTAAATCAACCCTCCCATTCAATCTTGAACCTCAGGATGCCCATGTTTTGTGATCTCTTAACATGTTCTAATTCCCTCATAATTTCAGTCAAGGCAATAATTAACTGACAGTTTATAGCATTTAAAATAGAGATCTACTCAGCCAGACGGGAAATTTCCTGATAGCAGAGACTTTGCCTTATATAGCTCTAGTGTATTCCCAGCGTCAATAAATAGAGTTTATTGTACAAGGTCAGTGCTCAATAATTAGAGTTTGAAGAAATGCACTCCATCTGCCTTCCTCCAACCTGGTGCCTCGAACTGAATACTTACTTCCATGATCGTTGCGGCAAAAGAAGATGAGCTGGAGAATTGGGCCTGGCTCTCAAATGCTTCTGCTTGGGAATAACATGCATCATTCATGAACATTTCATTGGTCAAAGAAAGTCACAAGGTCACCTAAATTCAAAAGAGTGATCCAGGACAGAAAAAAGAACTGAAAATGCTGGTGCACGGTTGTAGTGCCTGTTGCAGCCTCCCATCCAGGAAGCTGACCTAAACATTAAGGTTGGAGGAGGGGGAAGCTCTGATTATTCTGTAACTGGTGGCTTGAGTTTTATTTCCTAAAGCAAGGGCATTATATTCTTTGCTCGAAAGCATGTTTTTGGTATGTCACTTTTACTGTCTTGTTCTCTACTGGCTAATGTGCATTCTTATCTTGGCAGTTCTAAGCTCAGGGATTTACCAGAAATTTCCCTGTGAAAATGAGCTGTAGAGCAATAGCAGAATCTGCTTACCCAAGCGGGCTGACCATCTATTCATTGCTTTCACAAGGCACATGGATTTAGTTCCTTTGTTACACATGAACCATGGCTGTGCCCTGTTTTCATTCAGTTGCCTTGAAATTCAGTTGCTTTGGAGATTTGCAGAATGGAACTTGCATCAACAATCAATTGTACATTTACTGAACGTCTGTTCCCTATAACGCCTTTGACAGGTATTGATAGATGCAAAGAAATATAATTGATGGCTTTTGTCCTTAAGGAACTAAACTTCCAACTGAGGAAATAAGTTGTAAATCCCCCCAATACTACCAAAATTCATCGCTATGTATTTTTTTTTTTAATGTACTGGTCTTCAGGCAATAAAAGAATTTCAGAGGTAAGAAAGCTGCACAGAGTCAGGGTCTAGGGGATATGAAAGGTGAGCTGGGCTCAGGGGTAGTAGAACTTGGGTCACCATGCTGCATTATGTTCTAAGCCTGGGCTTCTTCAGTGAGAGCCTGAGAGAGAATAAAGGAGAGACAAGATCAGCCACAGGACAGAGGAGGGAGCACCTTAATGGCCATGGAATAGGTGTGGCTGGAGCAGCTGAGGAAAATACTGCATGTAGGCCACCTCGCCCAGTGCTGGCCTCCCTCCCTTGGGTCATCTCAGTGCTGACTTCAAGTCTTCCCCAGATTATATTCCCTTCTGGGATTTCAGAAACTCTACCTCTTCCTGGAAGTCCAGCCAGTGTGTCTGTTTCACATCCTCTTGGCCAACCTTTTACTCTGACCGTTGGTGTGCTGACCAGCTACATGCAGATGTAACCAGACAGCACACTGGGCTGACCCTCTGCCCTGGGCCTCTCTTCCACCACCTTGAGTGACAGACATCCCACAGTGGGTACCCACCCAGAAGTGCAAGGAAGTTGGCACCCCTGAGGTAAACCTTGACCAATGGGAAACTTAGGGGCTCACAAAAGATACATGTTTCTTTCTTTCAAGCCTTGGACTGCCAATTGTGAGGACATTTTACACATTTTCTCAGAGGGGTCCCAGAAGGAATGAACCACTGTGCCAGTAGGAGTTACCCCTTTTCCTCTTTGTCATTTCAGTTTTCCCTGTACCCCCCCCCCAAATCTTGGTGTGGGAGAATTGAACCCGGAGGGACTATATCACTGAGCTACATCCCCAGCCTTTTTTATTTATTTATTTATTTATTTATTTATTTTTGAGACAGGTTCTCAGTAAGTTGCCCATGCTATTCTCAAACTTACAATCCTGCCCCAACCTGCTGAGTCACTGAGATTACAGGTGCACACCACCACACCTGTCTAGGACACATACCTTCTTGGCATTGATGTGCAACAATATGCATTGAGTTTGAAGTAACCTGAACACTCCCAAGGAAGTTACTTGAGCCTGGGTGTTCAGTCTTTATTGGAATTTGGTTGAGTAGAAATTATTGACTGCTGTAGTTTTCAGCTCAACTGACACCCAAGACCCAAAGCCCCCACCCGACATCACATTGTAGGTGGAGCTCAGAGGCCATATCCTTCATTACATTGTTACTGTCTGGCCAGTCCAAGGACCTCAGGCAAACAAAGATATGCCTATCAGGAAGCTGAGGCTCCCAAAAGCAGAAGATGAAAGACCCGACCTCTTTTGCGGCAAGTTTAAATTTTTTACTGCACGATACCCAACTCAGAAATTATTCCACTAGATTTTTATAGGGAATTGTCTAATTATTATCATCCAATTTTTCCCTCAAAAAGTTGTTTAATCAAAATGGAAGTAACTACCAATTTGTTGATAGTAAGAAGTGTCTCTCCTGAATAGTCACAAGTGTCCTTAACAGCAGTTGGCTCAACACATGGCAAAGAGACAATAGCGGTACCCCCATCAAAGGATCCTCCAACCTCCCTCCCTCCCCAAACCTATCTCCTGTGGAAAACAGCAAGCTATATCAGGTCATATATTTTCCTCTTGGTCTTGAATCTCTGTTTATTTTAAGGGAAAATGAAACCCCTATGTTTCAGAATCACTTATACTTAACTCATTTAAAAATTTCACAATAGCAATTCTTTGCTCTCTTCTCTAAATCTTGCAAGGGACAAGGAGAAAAGTAAAGAAAAATTGAATAGCAGGTATTCAAACTTTTTCTGCCTTTTTTTTTTTTCAGTACTATGATTGAGGGGAGCTCTACCATGAGCTACGCCCTTGGCCCTTTTTATTATTTTGTTTGTTTTGAGACAAATTTTTTTTAAAAAAGTCTTGCTAAGTCATTGAAGCTGTCCTCAAACTTGAGATCCTTTTGCCTCATCTTCTTGAATAGCTGGGATTGCAGGCATGCACCACCATGCCTGGCCATTTCAAACTTTTAATACAACCACAATCTAGTTTGGGGCCATGAATAATAATGTCAGTGCTAATAATCCCACATGGACCATGTTCTTCCAGACCTAATATACTCAGATCACACCATCCTCACAAGCTCTCTGGGGCTATATCAGACCAAAAAGCATTTATCGTATTGATTACACCTATGTTCCCATCTAATGTCAACTTAAGAACTTATCTCTGCAAAAAGAGTGTAAAATCCTCAAGTAGGAGGGTACTTACTCTGTACACATTTCCCAGCTGAGCATACTTTTAAGCACTAGTGTTTCAGTCAGGTTTTTTTGGGAGGTAAGGTGAGGGGAGAAGGGATAGTACTGAGGTTTGAACTCAGGGTCACTTTACCACTGTGCTACATCCCCAGCCCTTTTTATTTTTTGAGACAAGTTCTCACTAAGTTACTAGGGGCCTTGCTAAATTGCTGAGGTTGGCCTCAAATTTACAATCCTCTTGTCTCAGCCTCCTGAACAACTGGGATTACAGACATGCACCAGCTTAGTCAACTTTTTAGTCACTGTGACCAAAAGACCTGACAAGAATAACATAGAGAAGGAAATTTTTATTTTGGCTCATAGTTTCAGAGATTTAGTCCATGGTCCTCCAATTCTATAGTTTGGGCCCAAGGTGAGGTAGAACATCATGGTGGAAGGACATGTTAGAGGAAAGCAGCTTAGAACATGATAACAGGAAGAAGAGAGAGAGAGAGAGAGAGAGAGAGAGAGAGAGAGAGAGAGAGAGAGAGAGAGAGATGGAGCTTTGCTCACCAGGGACAAAAGCATGCCCCAGTGACCTACCTCCTGTCACACCCTACAGGCCTACAGTTACTACCCAGTTAATCCATATCACTGGGTTAATCCACTGATTAGGTTAAGGTTGTCATAATCCAATTGTTTCACCTCTGAAAATTCTTGCATTGACTTACACATGAGCTTTTGGGGGATACCTCATATCTAAATCATAACAGCTAGCCAAGCACACAGTGGGTGTTCAAGAAGTACATGATGATAATGAGACAATTTATATTTTTGTAGGTTCCTTTTAAATATATTATTTATTTGAGCCCCATAATGCATATTAATTTTTGTTCTAAATTTGGAAAATGTGCTCCCCCCAACCCCTATTCTTTAGTTCTAAAATCCTGTACCACTAGCTCTAGTGAAGCCCACAGGAATTGTATTCTATACCTATTAATTACATATCTCTGTATGACACCAACAAGATGATATTAAACATGATTAAGTAGAAAAAAAATTTGAAAGAACTCCTGAGGTGTGGGAAATGAGGAATTTTGCTCTGGTTTTTAATATGGACTCTATCTGTCTCCTGCCCCCCACAATTGAGGAAAGTATGCAGTTAATCTACAATCAAAACCTACTGACTTTTTTTGTTCCTTAAATACACTTTATGTAACTTGTACATTAAATAAATTTAGACCTTGTCCATAAGCTCAATCATTACCAGTTTCCAAATTCTGCAGCTAGAAGTTGTATATTACACACGATATTTGGTTTCTGCTACACAATAATGTTTAATTAATCCACTGGTTTGGTTATGATGGAAGACCATATTTTGCCCTCAAAGGACCTTTAATGACTTACTGTCTTTGTCCAGGAAAACAGTGGAAATTTAGGAAAACAGAGGACACAGTGCCATTCAAAAAAAAAAATGTGGTCAGGGGACTGTTCTCTTTATTGCTAAAGTAATTGCAAGTGTTTTATTTAGTGGGTCAATTTTCAGTGTAGTCTAGCCATAATAAAAATTCTAAAAAAAAAATCTAGCATTGATACATTCTTTAAGACTTTGGGACAATCATTAATTAGATACACAAAGTATCCTTGTGATTTTGGGTCACAGGCATTTTTTTCCAGCTGAACATTTCTGAGGCTCTAGCAACTTTATCTGGTAATTATTTTGCAAAATATCGGAAAAACTGGTTGACTGTGAACAATTTTTAAAAACAGAACAGATTTTTCAGCAAGATGCTGTGACTTTATATGTAGTTCTAAAAGACATGAGCTCAAGGTCTTTCCCAGAGAGGAGATGTTGTGCAGACAAAACACTTTCACAGAAGTCCTTGAATAAGAACAATTTTCCTAACAATGCTAAGATGCTATTTGGCTGGTTCACTGTCATCCTTGTGGTAGAGTTTTGCAGAGGCTGGGTGACATGTGCTGTCACAACAAACTGAATGAAGAAACAGATCTGAAAATCTGCCTGTCTTCTTATAAACCAGATGTCACAGAGATTAGCACAAATGGAAAATAATGCCACCTTTCTCTCTAGATTTTTAAAAATATATATTTTTTTCACACAAATGTTACTTGTGTTAACATGTAGTGGGTTTATTATTGTGAGTTTAAAAATTGAATATTTTAAAATCTCTTTTAATTTCTAATGCAGTAGGCATTGACACAGATACCCAATGAAATAAGGTTCTGAGGCATTCAGCACATTTTTAGGAAAAAAATGGATCCTGAGACAAAAATGTTTAAGAAGTCTTACTGGTGTAAGGGAAATAGCAATGTTTTTGAATTGAGACAATCCTGCTGCATACCGGCCACCTTTACACACACACATAAATGCGCACGTGTACACACACACACAGACACACACACAGACACACACACACACACACACATAACCCAATCAAGCTTTCTCTCATTTCCTACTTAAGAAAAATAAACAATTTAATTCAACAAATCAATATTAATCTATTCAACAAAGCAATTAAAAGAAAAAATCCTCCACCTGAGTAATTTGTGGAAGAATTTCCTGAGAAATGGAATGAATGTTTATATCCCTCTAAAATTTTTATATGGAAAACCAAGTCCTAAGGTGACATTTGGAAGTGGGGCCTTTGGAGAACATTAGGTTATGAGGGCAGAGTGCTTGTGATGGGATTAGTGCCCCCCAAAAAGAGACCCTGGAAAGGTCACCTGTCCCTTCCACGGTACCTCTTTAAGTCTTGACAAGGAATAGTGACCATTTGTAACTCTAAGAAGGAGGTCACATGTATTCATATTTATTTTTATAAGCATAAAATATCTGAAAAAAAAACACAAAAAAAGGAGGGAAGCTGGAGTTAAAGGGAGAAAGATCATTGGAATTTTGAACCCTGTGAATGTATCAGTATTTACTCAAATTATAAAATAAAATTTAAACCAAAAAGAAGCTAGGAACATTTATTCTATTTTATGGAATAAAGTGTTGCCCAATTCTGGAATCACAAAGTCAGTTGAGATCTTTCAACAAAAACCTTTTTTTTTAAATTAAAAAATATTTTTAAAAAACAACACAAATCCAACTTTTTTCTAAAACAACTCCCAAATACTTGGTTCCAGATCTATGTCGTCCAATAACGGAGATTTGATTGGTGCTCCATTTTTGTAAACTTTATTTTTCTCTACCAGATGATAAATTCTTTGAAGGAGACGGTCACCTGTATACTTACAAGTCTTGGATCTTCCTGTAGTACTGAGCACAGTACTGGGTATGAACAATGTGCTGAATAAAAACCTGTTAATTAACTGGTACATCTGTTCCCAAGGGACTGAAATAATGTCAATAAGCCAATTTTATGTGGCAATTTATTTTTTGTGATGAAACTGGACCAGCCAAGGGGAAAAAGACCAGGCATGCTCTGACCAGCAAAGCAGCAGCACCAAAATAAATAAATAAATAAAAATAAATTGATATTTTATTTTAAAAAATAATTGAAATAGTCATTATGGAAAATATAAACCTTTGGCTGGATTCCCTACAAGTATTTTCTAGTGTGGAATTGTTTTTACTTGTTCACATAATAGAGGGATCACTGGTCTTCCTTTCTACCCTGGGGCCTTAAGAACTTATCTAGTTGGGAAATCAAATAACAGGGGAGATTTACGGCAATGATGTTATCTATTGGTCTCCAGTTTGGGTTGTTTTTGGTTGTTGTTTGTTTGTTTGTTTTTGTTTTGTTTATAAATCTGTGATGCTGAGTCTTTGTAGAAAAAATCATTCAGAATCCCAAGGCACTTCATAAACAAAGCAGTAAAGCTACTGTTTCAATGTCACATAAAGATCTGCCCATGTCTCCTTTCCAGAAAAGGCAACTGTGATTAAATAAAGGCTTTTTGGTTTGTATTTTGTTTTTGCAGTGCTAGTGATTAAAACCAGGGCCTTTGAATGCTAGGTGAGTGCTCCACCACTGAGCTGCACCTCCAGCCCCTAAATAAAAGCTTCTTAGATTTCAGCTTGGGCTTTTTGTCTCCAATTTTGAGAACCTGACTTTTGGACTAGATCCTAAACTTGGTCAAGTTTGGTTTTCAGTAAAAGATTGTTGGCACTACAAAAACATGGCTTAAATGCTAAAAAGAAAAAAAAATAGCATGCAAAATGATTTCTCTTTATTTGAAAAAAGCTGTCATCCAAAATCAATGAAGAATCCCTGCCTGGTCTCTCCAATTGGTGGGAAAATACTACTGATTAGGGTCCACAATATTTCACTCATAGGAATGACTACCTCATGGCAAATTTTCAGGCGATGAACCATTTAGAATGTTCTGCTTCCTCTTAAAGATTCTCACTCTCTAGAGTTCCTCCAGCTCTTAACTTTACTGTAATTGCAAATCGAAATGACCAGAGTTTACATGTTTAAGTTTACATATTGTAGGAAGAGAAATTTTTATTCAAATTTGCTTTTAATCTTTTACAAAAGACAGGCAAGGGATTGTGACCACAATTTCAAAAGCCAAATGCTCTTCTGAGTTTTGATTGTTTTGGAGAACAAAAGACTGTTATTTGCATCAGAGTTGATTTTATATCCAGATACACTGAAGAGATAACAACAGGTTCTGGGCATAAACCATCCTGACTTCCCACACCGGCCTTACTCTCTGATGTTTCATAATTTTGTAAACCTGCTTCAGAGTTATTGACAATTATAAAAATGTGCAATTTAGATGGATATCAGAATAATTTGACAATTTTCCTCATGTTTTAAACTAACTGGGTTAGTCAGCTATTCATCATTGTGATCAAAATACCTGACAGGAACAACTTAGAGGAGGAAAAGTTTATTTGGGGTTTATGATTTCAGAAGTTCAGTCCATATTCGGCTGGCTCCAACATAGAATATCTTGGCTGAAGGGTGTGGTAAAGGAAAATTGTTCAGCTCACGACAGCCAGGAAGCAGAGAGGGAAAGAGAGGGGGAGGAAAGGAGGGAGGGAGGGGAAGGAGCCAAGGACAGATACAGTCCAAGGTCACACCCCAACTGCCTACAGTTACCTCCCAGTAGTCCATTCAAATTATTAACCCATCCAATAGATTAATCCACTGATGAAGTTATAGCCCCCATGATCTAATCATGACCTAAAATTCCCCACCTGTGAACATTGTTGTTTTGTGCATCATGCTTTCAAAACATGAGCTGTTGGGAGATTTTTCTAAATATCCTAAAGATATAACAGATAAAATCTGCTACTTGCAATGGAGCAAAATCTTTGGGTCTTTAAGAGTGTGTCTCAACCAGATTACTTAAACAAATTCTTCATTTAGTAGCCAAAGTCATAAACATGCATTTATCCTTTAGTTTCATTTATCAACAGGGAAAGGTAAAGTATTTTCTCTTGGTAATTTGCCGTATCTTTTCTTTTCAATTAAAAGATGATTCCCTTCTAAAAGAAAGTTAGATTTTTCTAATTTCAACTGTTTCCTTCTCAGAGAAGATCTCAGAGAGAAGACACCTACAGTTCTGTTTCCACATCTACAAAGCCAGCCTCGTGAGTCTCCCCTCCTACACAGTTACCCGGCTCAGCCCTGCTGGACCAGATTGCTGGATGTCTTAGGACGTGGGTGGAGGCCAGGATACTTTAAGAGCTTGGCTGTGCTCGTGCCAAACTCTTGGCAGGAAACCTAGCTGTGCAGTCCAGGTCCCCATGCTGGATGCCAGCAGCCTGGTCTCTTCTATGCCTGGCTTCTCACCAGGTGGAGGTGGGGCCCTCTGCCATGGCAGAGAATCTTCCCTCTGCTCTGTTTTGTTGGCTTAGAGAACTGTATCCAGTGATCTCCTAAGAGGCTGCCATTTTAAAAACATTATTTATTTCATCTTGGTTTCATGGTTTAAAATTTCTATTTGGTGGTGTTATATTATGTACATAGCTTATTAAGTCATAGGACATAGAGGAAATATATACTTGATTTTTTTTTTGTACTGGGGATTGAACTCAGGGGTGCTTAACCACTGACCACATTCCCAGACCTTTTCAAAATTTTTATTTTGAGACAGGTTCTCGCTAAGTTGCTAAGGGTCTTCTCAAGTGGCTGAGGCTGGCTTGGAACTCTCAATCCTCTTGCCTCAGCCTCCCAAGCCACTAGGATTACAGGTGTGTGTCATCACACCCTGGTTTGAAAATATTTTTGATGGGATTTCCCAGCCAAAAAAGTTTGCATACTACTGATTTATGAGCTAACATTCTAGAAAAGGGTTTCCCAAAAACCACTTAAAAAGCTTATGTCCAAGACTAAAGAACCAACCAGAAACAACTCCAATGGCCAAAGATGGGACAATGTGAGCATTAATATAAACAATGGGTTAAAAAATATTAAATAAATTAAAAATCCATAGTCATAATGTAAGTTTAAAAACAAAAGCACCAGTCATCTATAAAGGATGTCAGTGAACCAACTAGTTATTCTGAAAAGAACTGAGTATTGAACTTGACTTTCTCTGTGAGTCATACCCTACAGTAATGCTATAGTTTGAATGTGTCTCCCAAAGTTCATGGGTTAGAAATATAATCTCCAAATTCATACACTGAAGGTATTTGGAGATGGAACCTTTGAGAAGTAACTGGGGTAAGATGAAATTGTGAGCCACTTATCCCCATAACGGAATTAGCAGCTTTAATAATAAGACCTGAGCACACATGCCCATTGCTTTCACCATGTGATGTCCTCTGCCATGGAATGATACAGCAAGAAGACCCAGACCAGACGCCAGCTCCTTACCTTGGATTTTTCCAAGGTAAAAATTGTTGTTAGTTTATAAAGAAAATTAATTTGTTACTCATAGTTTTAGAGACTGGAAATAATTTGATGGGTTAATAATTTGAATGGACTACTGGGAGGTAACTGTAGCAACAGAAAACAGATGCCAAGAGACACAGGTGCCAATATTTGATGAGGGAAAATGTCTCTGTCCACATACACACACCCAGGCATACTCAAGCAATACCAGGATTAGACTATCATTATTTGGCCAATCTCAAATGAAATAAGATTTAGACTATGACTATCAATAACTACTAACAGTACAAGAAGAGAAAGACCAGAAGGTGATGGTCTCCTGATAGAGAATCCACCTCAAATTGTGTAGCAGTTCCCCCAAAATTCAAACCCAATTGAGATCAAGCATCTGAACCTATTAACTAGGTTTTGAGAAATATGGAGGCCTGTGGAACATGCTAACATCAATTTAGGATTCAGTGGGAGAACATCCTCGTCCTTCACCAGAACACAGCTGGGACAGTAAATATGTTTACAAGGAATAACCTCATTGTGATCCTGGGAGTCACCATCCCTTTGGTTTCCTAATATAACAAAATGTTCCAATGCCTCATGCTCTGAGGGTTTCTTGGTTGCGGAAACAGAGAACCAGAAATTGGATGGTGGAAACAATGTATATTTATTGCTAGTCCATTTTGGAGGCTCAAAGTTCAAGATCAAGGTTGTATCAGGTTGGTTCCTTCTGAGGACTGTGAGGAAGAATCTGCTCTATGCTACTCTCGCTTGTAGTGTTTGATGGCGGTCTCTAGTGTTGCCTGGTTTTTAGATGCATTCATATAGTGTTCTCCCTGTATGCATGTCTGTCCCCAAACTCCCCCTTTTGATAAGGACATCAGTCAGAGTAGGTTGGAGCCCACTCAATAAATTCAGCTTGATTACTTCTATAAACACTCTGCCTTCAAGTAAGGTCACATCCTGGGGTGCTGGGGGTGAGGACTTCAAAATATGAGTGGGCGAAAGGGCACAATTCAACCATGACACTGGTCTTCCTATTGTTGGGGACAAATTGCGCTAGTTTTGGATTCTCAGATTTCCAATAAAGTCACTGGGCTACAAATTCCCAAGCTCTGCTTCCTTTGCTGTGGGTTCCTAAATCACCCTCCTCTTCTTGCTCTTGGAGCTTTCTCAATACTGTTCTGGTTAATGTCAACTGATTAATGTCAACAAGGCTCTGGGTGGCCTTGCTTGAGGCTGTTACTGTCTATCACTGTAATTTGGTTCTCATCTCTCTTTTCTTTTCACTGTACAGTCCACAAATCTTAAAAAGGGTTTCTCCCCTGTCAGCAAACACAGTGTCCTTGGCCAGCTTTCTGGTGGCTGAGTTTTATGTGCCTATTGTATTCCTTGAGCCCCCTTCCAAAGGTAGACTGCTCCTTTCAGGAACTCAGGATTGTTTCCCAGATCTATTAAAGATGTGGGAAGGTAATACGGTACTTCTCCCCTATTGCCCTTGAACTCTTCTCAAAAGATGGGAAGAATTTTTCTTCTCTCTTTTAAAATATGTTAACTCTGCTTTTCAAGGTATTTCAGTACCCTGAAATTGGGGGATAGTCTTAGTCACATTTTTTTTTCTCCCTGAGACTTTTTATCTTGATGCTCTAAGAATTTGTACCTTCTGAAATTAATTACTCTGCTTTTCCAAGAACTTGGTGGCTCTTGTCCTTCCATGACACTCAAGGTTTCCCAGGGCTGATGTGCAAATCAGGTGTCTACCAAACCTCAGCAGTTGAAAACCATCTTCACCTAGCCAGTGTCCCTACTCTTTGGAACCTGTAGTCCAAGCAAGCAAACCTTACCCTTCCAGGAAAAGGAGACATCCAGCTAGCTTGGCTACATTATTAGCCACAGTGCTTCCAATATTCAAGCAGAGAGATAACAGCCATAGGTTCACATCCCTTAGCTAAAGAGAGCCAAGCATTGTCAGCAGAGAACTTGGTAAACTTAGGTGCATTTTGTGTTTTTTAACACAAAGCAGACAGTTGTACTCCAGGTCACCAGACAATACTAATAGTTACATAGTAGTTACATGCTAAGACCTCAATTGCAAAAGAAAAACAAAAAACAATAGTCAATAACATGGGAGATGGAACTAGGGAGAAGAGAAAAAAAGAAAAGGTCCAGAAAGTTCAAAGAATACCTGGGGAATGGTTGGGGGAAGGAGGGAGTGGGAATAAAATGGAATGAGTTCTGTTCCAATCCACTCAACACCAACCTAAGGTGATATGTGGGTGCTGAGAAGTTTGCGAAGCCAGAGAGAGATGGGTTCAAACACAGCCCTGTATCTACTAGCTCTTCAAGCTTGACTCTATCTTTGCCTCAGAATCCTCACCTATCAAATGAAAGTAATACGTCTGTTGAGATGAACGCATGAGATAACACCAAAAAAAAGTACACAGCACTGGACCCAGTGGCACAGCCTATAAAACTAGTGACTTGGGAGGCCGGGATAGGAGGATCACAATGTCAAGGCCAGCCTGTGGTATGGGAAGCCATTCTCATCCCTGACTGGGTGTGAGGTGGTCCGGCCAGCTGTGCCAGAGCTTATCCCTACCCTTTTTAGGTGCGAGAGCCCGTCAGTGTGGGGTGTGACTGACCACTGACCCTGAGACCAATCACTGACCCTGACCTTGGAATGCTGTCCCCCTCAACCTTCATTGGATGGAATTTTCCCCTGAATTTCTTGTTCCCCAATAAAAGCCCACTCTCTGGCGGGCTCTTCCACTCTCCTTCTGGTCTCTTGTGTAAACCTCGCTACCACACCAGGTGGCTTGAGGCAGGAGCCAGGAAGGACTGTCTCTTAGCTGGGCAAGAAAAAGGTAAATTGAGTTTATGTGTCTTTATTTTGATCTCACTAATTAACTTCTATGTTTAGAACCTCTAGGATGAAGCTAGCGTGCTGCTCACGCAGCAGACCGGGGAATTCTGAGAGACCCTCAGCAACTTAGCAAGACCCTGTCTCAAAAAAATATAAAGGGCAGGATGGATTGTAATCCCGGAAGCTCAGGAGGCTGGGGCAGGAGGTTCACAAGTTCAAAGCCAGACTCAGCAATTTAGTGAAGCCCTCAGCAGCTTAGCAAGACCCTGTCTTAAAATAAAGTAAAGAATAAAAAAAAGCTAGGTATGCAGTTGACTCTGAGTGGGTTGAGTGCTCCTGGGTTCAATCTCCAGTACCAAAAATAAAAAGAAATGGGGCTATAGATAAAAAATAGCTTTATTATCACTATTATTAATACTAACTCCAAAGTGCCCTTTTCTGTTCTGTTGAAAGAACAAAAATAATTCCTTTGGCCTTAGCCATTTGTATGTATGGGCAAAGAAATTCCTCTCTATCAACCCAAATTGGCATCTTCAGGTCAAGATTATTTTTTAAATTATTATTATCTTTAATTTTTTATAGTTGTAAATGGACAGAATGCCTTTATTGTATTTATTTATTTTTATATGGTGCTGAGGATTGAACCGAGAGCCTCACACATGCTAGGCAAGCACTTTGCCAATGAGCTACAGCCCCAGCTCAGGTCAAGGTTATTCTATGAGAAACATATTAACATTTCCCTCAAAAGTTGGAGCATATCTGCTAAATTTCCTTGGCATTTTATAAGATGGAGGAGCATTTTCCTATCATTACATTTCATAATCACCCACTTTTCGACTTTCAACAGTTCACTAGGTACACTTACCAATTTCACCAAATCTAACAAAACACCCACAACATTAGAATCATGTCTCTGAAGGCATGGCTGGAAGGACTTGGATCAGAAGGCACTTTCTGTGATAGAAGGCCCTGACTGGGGCAGCCTCATCCTCAGTGAAAGACAGGGGGAAACTCCAGCAGCAGTCACTTGGCAGGAAGACTGCAGCCATGGATTTTGAAGCAGGAATAGAGGCACAAATATCATAATTATGGAATACATAAGCTCTCACCTTTGTCAACATCAGGTGGATGGTAGGAAAAGCTAGTGATGAAATATTGATGCATTCATCCTAGGGACAAAAGGGTAAGATTACTTATTTTTCTGTTATACCTAAAAAAGTCATAATTCATCCCAGAAAATCAATTGACATACTGGTGCTTGCTTATCTTTTGGATTGTGTTCCCAGCTTCTTGACAGACTGGTTCTGGCTGGGGCCTGGTTGCCCACGACTGCCAGGGAGTCTCCGTCCGACCGTGGGTGAACTGAAGGAAGTCCCTGCTTGGTTAATCATTGCCACGGTTGCCAGCTGCAACTTGTTTTTCCGTCTGAAGCACGTTTCTTTTTTCCATCTGAGAGAGCCTGGATTTATGGCTACAGGGTATGACACGAAGCACATAACTTTGATCAGAGTTAGTTCCTGTTCTATCAGGTTGTTTGGTTGTAAGCAGGGGACACATTATTTTTTCATGAATCTTGGCTGCCTTTTTTTTTTTTTCTTTTTTATCAGAGACCTAAGATGGGGAACTACAAAGAAACGAAAACAGAACAATATTTGTGCAACAAGGTGACTAAAATGCTTGAGTGCTCGTCTTGCTGGGGACAGGAAGTGGAGAGACAGTGGCTGGACTGTGTGTGCCAGGCTGTTTTTCCTTCAGTGCTTCCCATGTTTTCAAGCATTCTGACATCCGCAGCTTCCTAAACCTTGACTCAAACCCACAGAGTGTTTGAAACTTCCTTTAGGGGATGTTTTAAAACCTTCATTCTGAACATAACTCTAACACGAAGAGAAAGGACTGGAAGCCCTACAATTTAGCTTGAGTCCCCTGAAGTTTCAACTCCAGTTCCCATGACAAACCCCAAGACTTGACTTTCTTTTTTTTTTTTTTTTTTTTTTGGTCATTATTATCCTTGCCAGATACCATCCTTCTGAGAATGTTTACAGATACCTTGTAAGTGACACTTGAGCAAAGCTCTTCTTTTCTTTGCCAGATAGCTCTATTGCACTTTGCAGTCACCATTATCAGAATCCATATCATTGCTCCTGGTGCCAAGTGACATCAGTCCTCCTGGGACCCCAGTCTGTTGCTTAGAGACTCAAGAGAACACGGACCCTACCTTCTAGGCACAAACACTCTTAAGAAAGGCAGGAAGGTAACAAAAAAACAAAAACAAAAACAAAACCCCACTGCAATGAAACAACAGTGGTGGCAGACATAAAAACATTCTGGTGCGGGCTATGACACACACCTGTAATCCTAGCCTTAGGAGGATCACAAGTTCAAAGCTAGCCCCAGCAGCTTAAGGGAGACGCTATTGTTAGAGGACAGATAGATGAGAATGGTGAGAACATGAGGTTAAAATGGGCCCACTGTGCTGACCCTCCCACCCCATGCTTTCTTTGCCCCAAAGCAATCTACCTGCAGCCCTGCCTGGCCTAAGTGGACAGGCTATGCCACATTCCTCAGCAAAGTGAGGCAGGGACAAAGGTCTGGTAGGTAATGAATGATGGGGGTCAGGAGGATGACCACTGGTTATACGAAAGAACAATGATTTGCTAATGGTTAACCTCTACCATCATGCTCTTGGGTGCTCTGGATTGCTAACAATTAACCTCCTGTCCCTGCTCTTGGTCACATGTAAAGGGAAGAAAGAGAAGACAATAATTAAAGAGGAGTACTGGGGCCTATAAAAAGCAAGTCGCAACCCCTCCCATGGGCTCTCAGCTCCAAGGCCTACTTCTTTTGGGAGAAGTCTGTCTCTGTCCCTTTCTTAAATAGAACTTG
Source organism: Urocitellus parryii (assembly GCF_045843805.1). NCBI lineage: Eukaryota > Metazoa > Chordata > Mammalia > Rodentia > Sciuridae > Urocitellus > Urocitellus parryii. The sequence continues at coordinate 130,454,045 of NC_135532.1, forward strand.
CTCTCAACACTTGCTTTGGCATCTTTCAGGTGTTTAATCTTCAACATCAGGGAACAAAAACCAGTTCCCGATCTCCAATAGACCAGTATCACTGTCTCTAAATGAATTATAACAAAAATGCTCAGTGGTTAAGTACCCCTGGGTTCAATCCTCAGTACCAAAAATAAATAAGTTAATTAATTAATTAATTATAATCCCTGGTGACTTAAAGTGGGAATTGGTCCTACAGTGGTGGTTCTCCCCTGTGAGACCCAATGTTTGATTCTCATACAAAACATCTTGCATCACCCTCTTCACATCCTGAAGTGTAATTCATTAAAATATATAACCTGCCTACACAGTTCCAAAAACTCAGAGGACTTTAAGGGCAGTGAGAATGCTCTATGATTCTGTAAGGGTAGATACCTGTCATTATACATTTGTCCCACACCCACAGAATGTCCATCAAGAGTGAACCCTAATGTAAATCATGGACTTTGGGTATAATGATGAGTTGATAGAGGTTCATCAGTAACAAATGTACCATCCAGCAGGGGGTGTTGGTAATGGGGAGCAGCTATGCCTGTGTCAGGGAGGTGGTATGTGGGAGATCTCTATACTTTCTCCTCAATTTTGCTGTGAACCAAAACCTTCTCATAGAAAAAAAAATCTTTTAAAAAAAATCAACAAAATAACCCAAAGGCAAGGAAAGAAATGTTAAAAAAAGATTAAAATATTTTAATATACAAATATTTAGCATGACTATACTGAAAGATGTGAAAAGTCAGAAGCTCATACCTACTTATATTGAATATTTTAAATTTAATCATATTTATTTTATTACCTTGTTTCATGTTTTAATTTATTATATTTTGGTATATTCAATTTGTATTTAATATAATAACACATTGTTATTTATATACAATGGAATTTTTATTTTTTAAATACTTGCCATTTTGAAAACAGGACCAAATTAGTATATTGTACATAGCACTATATTGAGAGATTTTAGAAAGAAGAAAAGATAGATACTAAAGAGAGTGAGCAAGTTATGTAAGTACTAAGAACATAGAATAGTACAATGGATTGATCTGGTGACTCATCTGGCATGAAAGGCATTGTTCTGGATGACAATTTTTTAAAAATTTTTATTGTTGGTTGTTCAAAACATTACATAGTTCTTGACATCATATTTCACACTTTGATTCAAGTGGGTTGATGACAATTTTTTAAAAAAAAATATGATGAACAACTCTTAATAGGTTTGGAACAGAAGAAAGCAATTTTCCTTCAACTTTATCAAGTTGAATACATAGAAAATTTAATGTATACAAAAAACACACAAAAGAAAGCTTTGTGTTTCATGTAAAGTGGAATTCTGTTCTGAACTCTGTTAATTGTAATTCTTCTTCATAAATTTCCGGAGAAATGTCTTAAATTTGCGTGTGAGACTATACAATCTTGTTGAGTGGGCACGGTCCACATTGCAGGATGTCTCCCCTCATCCCAGAAAACAACCCTTAAAGTCTATAACATTTCCCAAATAACCAACCAACTGAAATTTTGATAGTTTATATTTATTTATTTATTTATTTATTTTTATCACTGGAGGAAACAACATCAACCCCAGTGTGGGCCCCTCATCTCAAATTTCATGTCAAATAGTCCTGGGTTCAAAGCCTGGCTCTGCCTCCACTAGAATTCTGACCCTTTGAATTCAAGTTCCCAGCTGTTAAATGGAGAAATAACAGTGGTTAAACCTGAGAACAGGGCTCTTCTGAGGATTGCATGAGACGAAGCACTTGAAATTCTGGCCATGTGATTGCCATTTGATCACTAGGAATGTGAGCTGTCTATATAACCACGCCTCACTGGGAGGTCAGGGTGGGAAGGAGTGCCCTGGGAGTAATGTCCTTTAATCTTCTTTAACATTTGGAATTCATAGATCTGCTATTTTTTAGGAGTGATAATTTTAAAAAGTTCTTTGTGAAGTCGCAATTTTTTGTCTCACCCATTGAACTTAGGTGTTTGTTGTAAATTTGTTACTTCTTTTGTTGCTTTCAAATAAAGGAAATATTTGCAAGAATTATTTCTTATAAATTCCAAGGCTGTGACACAACTATAGCATATTATGGAAATTAGGATGATTTTTCTTTTCATGCAGTGCAGGTAGAAGTCTTCTGCAAAGGGGAGAGCCCTTTAATTCATTTTGATCCAATCTTTAGAATTGGCTCAGTGTACCCTAAAGTTGCATGAATATAAGAATTAGCTAGAACAGTTGCTAACATTACAGATCCCCCCAAAATACAGATCTCCTTTCTCTGGAGAGTCTTGTTAAATTAATCTGGGCTTTTTGCTAAGGATATTATAAACTCCGGTGAATTAATAATAGCTAATGTTTACTGAGTATTGACTATGACCAAGAATGATTTTAAATTATTGTTCAAACCTGAATCCTTGCCATAATTCAGAGGAGGTACTCAGGTCCTAAAGGAACCAGGATGTGAGTCAAGTAATCTGGCTCCAGGGTACCTGCTTTCAACAATTACACTTTCCTCTCCACCTTGTTTACCTTATGCTGTGGCTTGAATGATTTGTTCACATCACCAAAGCAGATAAAGGTGATGTTCTGTTTTTCACATTTTGTACAATATTTAAGATAGAAATCCTTTTTAAAATGCATATATAGAACAATAAGAGAGAAAATAAAAGTGAGAAAAATGTTTAACAAAACATCAGCTGGCTGTGAAACAATTTCAATGGATCTAATATCCATATAATTCATGTACCTAAGGAAAAGGGGAAGGATGAAAAGGTATTTCAAAAAGTATGACTAAAATTTTTCCCAAACTAAGGAAAGCCACTAACTTATAAATCCAAGAAGCTCAATGAATCCCAAACACAGGAAGCACAAAGAAAACTATACCAAGGCACATTATAATCAAGTCACCCCCACAACAGTAGTAAATAGAAAAAAAATCTTAAATGCAGCCAGGGAAATAAAAACAATTGTGTACAGAACAAGGATAAGAATGATAACAAACTTCTCAACTTCTCACTGGAAATAATGCAAGCAAGAAAGAGTAAAATGGTATGTATGTATATGTATATGTGTGTGTGTGTGTGTGTGTGTACAATATATATATAGACAAACTTGTTTTATGTGTGCATGTGTGTGTGTGTTTCTATACTCAGTGAAATTAATTTTCAAAAATGAAGGCAAAGTAGAAAAGTTTTTTCAGCTAAAAAAGTTAATTATCCACATGCCTATTTTGCAAGAAATATTTAAGGAATTCCCTGAATCAGAAGAAGAAGATACCAGATAGTATCTATCAAAGGAATAAAGAGCACTTAAAAGGTCTCCTAGGACGAAGATAATGACTGTGTCTTATTGGAAATCCTCAAGTGTTGAACCATTTCTACATGGAAATAGTAATAAACCCAGCAATGATGATTAAGCAGGATATTTTGCAACTAACTCAATGCAATTTGCCAACTTTAGTAATGCTGATCTTAAGTCATCCCTCAAAGGTATAAGCAAGCAACTGGGAAGAGCCCCACAAGAGACAAAATTTCAAGTACCTTTCAGCTTGTTGAAAATGAACTTGAATATTCTCTTTCTGATGATCTCAGTGAAGACCAAACTTCAGACTTTTTTGAAGGAAGGTAAGTAAGTTGCACTGAACAAGCATTAATATAAGAGGCATATTTTAAAACCAGTATAAAATTCAACCATTTTCATAGGCTCTGCTTTATCCTTCTTTACCAGCATCTTTTGCTTAGGCTTTGAATGTTCTAATGACTCAGGTCTGACATTGCATCCCATAGTGCTGTATGGTTTGTATGAATGTCCCCTAAGCATCCCTATATAAAGGCTTGGTCCCCAGAGTGGTGGTATTAGAGGTGGTGGAAACTTTAAGAGGTGGGACCGATTGGGAAGACCTTAAGCTATTGGGAGCAAGTCCGCAAAAGGCACTGTAGTTCCCTTCCTATGCTCTTGCTCTCTGCTTCCTGGCTTGAGATGTGACCATTGACTCTAAAACTCACTTCTGTCATGATGTGCCACCCTCACCAGAGGCCCAAAACAATGGGGCCGCCTGATCTTGGACTTGAACCTCCAGAACTGTGAGCCAAAATAAACCTCCTTTTACTTCATAAATAGCCTGCATCCAGTTTTTCACTATAGTGACAGAAAGTTGGTTAATACAAGCAGTGGCTCATGTACTCCTGGGAGCATCATTTGCAGGCAATACCATGAATATGAAACACGGAAATGCTTGGAAATCAGCACTCCCAGCCAGCATCTGTTTAATAGTTGGCAGGGTAGTATTCCTGGTAAATACCGTGTCTTTGTTTTTTGTTGCTGTAACAGAATATCCAAGATTGGCCAATTTATAAAGAGAAGAATTTTGTTGTGGCTCATGTTTCTGGAATCTGGGAAGTCCAAGGTGCTGGTGCTGGCATCTGCTTAGTTTCTAGTAAGGGCCTTATGCTGCCTCAAACCATGGCAGAAAAAAAAGAAGCGCAAACAGGTTCAAGCAGAAAAAATGAAACACAAGAGGCAGGACTGCTTTATAACAATCCACTATCATAATAAGTAATCCAGTCCCATGAGACCAAGTATTCACTCACAGGAGACGGTCTCAATCCCATGACCCAAACACCTGCCATTGGGCCCCATGTCCCCACTCAGCCACACTGAGGAATTCATATTCCAATATTTGAACCTTCGGGGACCAAGTTCAAAACAGTACACAGTTAGTTGGTCTATTTGGTAATGAACTTTCTATGATGACAACTGATAATATAATATTTATCTCAAATCGCATTGAATTACAGTGAGTAGACAGTTCCAAAAAATGTGAGTAGGGGTTTCTGGCTCATAAATGGAAACTCTTTATTTGGGAACTTCAGCTCCAGTCCAGTAGCTTGGCCTGATAAAGTCCATCTATTTGTACAAACATCTTTACTAATATCATTATTCAAAGTGATTTTGCACCAAATTCAAATAAAGTCCCTACTTATATCCATCCAAAGTCTATCTGTATAGGGTCAGCAAAATACATATCATCAGAACAATTTAAATATACAGTAACATCCGATAGAACAAGAAATATTGGTTGTATCTCCAGATTCACTCCGGTGCTTAGTAGTTAGTGCACATATATTTGTGAATATTAATAAAACACAAGAAATCAGGCAGTGAGCAGTGGTAGGGTGTCATTATCCATTCTCTTATAGGTCAGCCTCATATCCCCTGCTTCATATCCCTTAAAGTCAATTTTTTTGTACCTACAAGCATTTCCATCAACTCCAATTGGGCACACTCCCATTCTAACCATTAATGGTTAACTTCTCCAGACTCCTTTCAGACTGTAGCATTTTGAACAGAAATTCTCCTAATGTGTCAGGACATACAGTCAACCATACTCTGGACAAATACTTAACAACCAGAATTCTGTCATCCAGTTAGATATTGGGCAGTTAGTTCTACCTCTGGTAGCCAAGTGATAGTTAACCATGCTTCTTCTCAAATGGTTGGTAAACAGATGTCTTTGATTCCAAACTTTTGTATATCTACATCTATTTCTCCTGATTTAAAAGCACCATGAAAATTTTTAAAAGATATTTCAAGTTTTTTCAGCAAGTTGTACTGGAAAAAATGAATATCCATGTGAAAACCAAATGTAGTTGGACCCTTTCCTTTTCACCATACACAAAAAATAGGTACAAATATAAGAGCTAAAACTGTAAAATTATTAGAATAGAGGAAATGCTTATGACATTAGATTTAGCAATGCTTTCTTATATATGACTCCAAAAGCATAGCCAAAAAAAGGACAAATAGATAAATTGTATTACAGAAAAATTTAAAATTTCTGTGTATCAAAGGACATAACCAACAGAGTGAAAAGGCATTCTATGGGATGGAAAAAATATTTGCAAAATCATACATCTGACAAGAGATTAATATTTAGAACATATTAAAAATGCCTACAATTCAACAACAAAAAATAAGTAACCTGATATTTTAAATGTACAAAGGACTTGAAAGACATTTTTGCAGAGAGGAAATGCAAATGGTTCATAAACACATGAAAAGATTTTCCAGATCACTAAAAATTAGGGAAATGTAAATTAAAACCACAGTGGGAGCCCGAATGGGTAGCATACACCTGTAATCCCAGCAGCTCAGGAGGCTGAGGCAGGAAGATACTGAGTTCAAAGCCAGCTTCAGCAAAAGCGAGGTGCTAAGCGACTCAGTGAGACCCGGTCTCTAAATAAAATACAAATAGGGCTGGGGATGTGGCTCAGTGGTCAAGTGTCCCTGAGTTCAATCCCCAGTACCGAACCCCCACACCAAAAAAAAAAAAAAAAAAAAAACAGTGGATACCACCTCACACACAATAGAATTGTTATTACTGAAAATATTAAAATACATAGAAGATAGTAAGAGTTAGCAATGTTGTAGAGAAATTAGAACCCCATGCATTGCTGGTAGGAAGGTAAAAGGGTATAAATGCTGTGGAAAACAGTATGGCAGCTCCTTAAAAAATTAAAAATAGAATTCCACAGGATCCAAAAATCCCACTCCTGAGTATATACCCAAAGGAATCGAAAGTAGTGTTTCAAAGAGATGTTTGCACACCCATGATCATAGCAGCATTATTCACAAAAATGAAAAGATAGAAGCAACCCAGTGCCCATCTATGAATGAGTGAATGGATAAGCAAATGTGGTTTATACACATAATGGAATTCAGCCTTAAAAAGGAAGAAAATTCTGGAACACGTTTCAACATGGATGAACCTTGAGGATATTCTACTAAGAGAAATGAATCCGTCACAAAAGGGAAAATAGTGCACAATTCTGGTTATATATGTAGTAGTCAAATTCACAGACATAAAAAGTGGAATGGTGACTCCAGTGGTAGGTGGAGAGTTGGAAATGGGGAGTAGTTTAAAAGGTATAGAGTTTCAGTTTTACAAGATAAAAAAGTTCCAGATTATCTATTACACAACAACATGATGTACTTACTACTGAACTATACATTCAAAAGTGGTTAAGACAGTAAATTTTATGTTATTTTATCATAATTAAAAAATCTTTCATTCTATTGGCCCTCATAAAAGCAATTCATTATTTGGTTATAAAACATTGGCATCTGAGACTGCTTTGAAACAGGATACAGCTCATGCCAAGAGACAGCACATTAAGCTGAAAGAGTGAGAGATCCCAGGGACCACTTCAGAAAACAACTGGGTATTTTGAGTACTAATGGAGTAATATTTATAAAATTCTAAAGGCCCTTTTACCAAAAAGATTTTAAGTAAAGAAAAAAAAATACTTACCATTAGTATCATTATACTATTTCTATAAACATTGTCACATTGTTAAAAGCAAATCTGTCTAAGTTTGAGCTAGTTATCTATTAATGATAGGCCCTTTGTCACAGTAAGAAATATTTAGTTTCCAGAAACCAATCTTTAAAAGCCTGCTTTGTACAACTGTTGAAGTCTATCATTACAAGGATTTATTTTTGGCACCAGATCCTGGAGCTTTGGCTAATAGCAGTCAACTGAGGTAATTCTACCCTAATTTTGCAAGTGTTCTAATGGCAGTAAAAGTATGTAGCCCATAAATCATAATGACACTCAGAAAAAGAGTCCAACATTTTGGAGAGCCAGGAGAGCATGGTGACTGCCATTCCCATTTTCCATAATCACCCTTTGTTGGAAATATTTTTATTACTGAGATAAATGTAAATTATTTTTTGGAAACAAGTTCCATTACATTTAATATCCATGTCACAAAAAATTACAAAAGTTCAATTCCAGAAGCTTAGATTAATATTCCCTGGAGGGTTTTTTATTTGTTGTGATTTTGACACCAAAGAAAATATCACCAACAGATAAATTACATGTGCAATTGTTTTTGTCTGTTTGTTTGTTTGTTTTTAATTTAAAAAAAATTTTTTTGGAGTTGTAGATGAACAGCATGCCTTTATTTTGTTTGTTTATATGTGGTGCTAAGGAACGAACCCAGTGCCTCATACACGCTAAGCAAGCGCTCTTCCACTGAGCTACAGCCCCAGCCTGTGCAATTGTTTTAATGATGCTTTTAAGTTAATTTGTTTGAAGATGAAATGTCAATTCTCCCTGTTGTCAAGTTTCTCTATGCCTTGTCAATTTTTTGCATGCCTAGTCCTTATGTTAAATCAGTAGTAAAGAGGAAAGAACAGGGGAATCAAGTAGCAGAAATAACAGTCCTTTCAAAAAAAAAAGTAATAAATTATAAACTGGAAGCAAGAACCATGTCTTCGCATATACCTCTCATGTGTGCTGAGTTTTGTGGCCATTAAAAAGTTTTATTTGGGGCTGGGGATGTGGCTCAAATGGTAGCGTGCTTGCCTGGCATGCGCAGGGCGCTGGGTTCGATCCTCAACACCACATAAAAATAAAAATAAAGATGTTGTGTCCACCGAACACTAAAAAATAAATACTAAAAAATTCTCTCTCTCTCTCTAAAAAAAAGTTTTATTTAAAATTAAATGATATTTCAAAAGCACTTTGCTCACTAGAAGTAATTTTTGAGTATATTTTTATTACTCTAAGTCCATGGCTTTCTAAATCTCAATGATTATTATTTTTAAAATAGGGATATTAAGGAAAGTAAGACAATTTAAAATTAAGGAGGATAAGGAAAATAACAATAAAACTTTTTATGTTGATTGTCTTTCGTATCATTTCCAGATAGTTATTCACTTGTATAATCTACATGAGCAAGAGATGAACCAGAGTTAGCTGATTTAATGGAACTGCTGTTAGAATTATGATATACTTCATTGATATGACTATGCACAAGTTAATAAAAACTTTTTATTGTTTCTAGGTCAATTATTCCTATGATCAAACACTCTCTTACATATAAGACATATACCAAATATGATCTTATGTTGATTACTGGAAGTTTTGTAAAATAGCATATAACAATTTCAGAAGAATTTATTTAATACTACCATGTTTTTAAAAAAATAAATCCCAATCTCATTGAACTACAGATTTCAATTTTTCACAATATAAATAGATTTCTATTTTCTCTAGTTTCCTTAGATCATGAAATAATCACTATCTACATATAAATAAAGAAAGAGAAATATAGATGCAGAATAGGAATGTTTCTTATTCTTTCTTTGGAAGTCTTGTTTGTATAGGAAAGGAATGTCCTTGAAATAAATTCTATTACATCCTATTTCTATATTTACATGCTTATTTTCTAGAAAAAGAGAGCACTCAGTACAGGAAAAAATAATAATTTCGAGTGCACATGTGTCAGTATTAAAACAAATAATTTAAAACAGATCTAAAGCCATCTTTATTTTTCAGTGCATCCTGACCACATTTAGAAAAATCACTAATAGCAAACCAGTAAGAATTTTAGTAATCACCAAAATATGAAAGCTAACTTTATGTTTTTTCCAATGGCTGAAGATGATATTAAGATATTAAGTTCTAGAAGCAGCCAGCCACTCCTTCAGATGGCTTGGGGTTAGAGCCATGAAGTTATTGCCCCAGGAAGGGACAGGGTGAGAACACCAGTCATCAAAAAGACCAGGGGGTCTGTAGACTATGAGTCTCACATTTCCTTTTTTCACCTACTTAACTGAGACATTTGTCCTTAAAAATAGACTTTGTGAAGAGAGAATGGTCTCTTAACTCTGGATATTAGTTAACATATCTCGAGCCAAGACTAAAGAATTCATCACAATTGCATATAAAGAAGTCTCAGTAAGTCAGGAGGAAGGTGGTCAACCCCTGAATCCAAGATGCTGGAGTCCAGGTCAGGGGAGCCGTGTCAGACAAGCAGAGTGGGAAACAGCCCAGAATGACTCTTGCCCCACATCTCATGTGGTTTCCTGGAAGAACACCTCCCAGCAATGTATCCTCAAAGAGCCTAGGGTTGCCAAGGCCAGGCAAAGAGCCAGCCTGGGTTAGCATTCCTGAGTGACACTGAGGGCTGCGGCAGGGATGTAGGAGTGACTGTATCCCTTTGGGTAATAGAAAAGTAGCAAAGACTCTATTTAGGAAGCTTGCCAATATCAAAACAAAAGTAGCCCTATGGCCCAGGACTACAGTGTTTGGGCCTTATTTCTTGGGGAGAAAAATCCAATCATCTCTAGTCACACAGAATGGGAAAAAATATTTAGCAGATCCATGGGAGACAGTTAAACGACAGAAAGTCTTCAGATGGTTCTTCCATCAGCAATGTCAAAAACAATCAATTATATAACATAATAGCTAGTGTTTAGAAGGAACTATCCAAGTTCTTAGTCACAATGTTGCCTTCATTTCTTAAACAAACAAACAAAACAACTCTATGAGGCTTGGTTGAGATAAGGACACTGAGGCTCACTGAAGTTTGATAACATGGCCAGGTCCTACAGCTGGCAAATTGTGGGGCTGAGACTTGGATGCATCTGTTAGCCATGCCAGTCCTGGCTGTTAAACACTACTTCCTGAACAATGACCCAAGTGTGGATACAGTAAGTTCCAAAGGGTATTTCTTGCAAGGAGCTCAAAAATTGATGATAAAAAATGTGTGTTACCTTTAACTGGAAGCCTAAAGCATTACTTGTAATGCAACTGTACTAGGCAGGGTTCTGTAGAGGTACAGAACCAATAGAATATAGATATAATTATAAAAGGAGATTTGTTAGATTGGCTTGTATGATCAGAGGCTGGATAGCCCCACAATGGATGTCTGAATGCTAGGGAGATGGATAAACCAGTCCAAGAAATTGGGGCCTCAGAACCAGAGGACCCATGATACAGCCCCTGTTTGAAGCTAGAGGCCTGGAAGATCCCTGGTATGAATCTATGTTGAAAGGCTGCAGACGCTGATGTCCGATGTTCAGGGGTCATGGCAGCGCAACAGGCACCCCCGCTCTAGAAGAATGCAACTTGCTTGCACACACTTTCAGGCTTCTTCCTTCTTCCATTTTTGTTCCATCTGGGCCCTCACCACCCCAGTCCATTTGTTGTCCCACATGTGAATTGTCTGTAGAAGCACCCTTATAGACACACTCAAAGGTGTGCTTTACTGATTTCCCAGGAATATCTCAATTCAACCAAGTTGACAATAAGATTGACCATCATGACTACTCTAATTTTTTATAATAAATTCTCATTTGTACATTTAACTAGGACATTCCTAGGAATCAATATATATATTGGATATGCATATGGATATTTTTTTCACGGCTACAAATGTGTCTCTACTAATAAAACAGGTCACATTTTCAAAACTCCGTATTTTCTCTTCTCTATACTATAAAGAGTTTCCACCATCTATGAGAATTAAAATAGTTGCCAATTCCAGACACTTCTTCCTTAAATAGATTGCTATTTTTTGTTACATCTTCAGCTCTGTGAAAAATAGCTTTGATTTTTTTTTCCTACTTGCAAGAGAAACTTTTCCACTCTAAACCTGTTGGCAACATGCAATAGGTTACAGTTCCATCAAAGAAAAGCATATAACTTATTCATATAGTGTTTTCCTTTGTGTCATATTGGACAGTGGTATTAAGTAAATGCCCACAAAGCATCTTAAAGGCTAAGGAGGGATTAGGCTAAAGGCTAAACTCTGAGACAGGTTTACGTCCACTGCAGTGCACTTTCCTTGGGCTTAACATCTTTTAGCCTATCTGTAGAGGATATCAGAGGACAAAGTTTCTGTCATGAAATAGAACTGATCAACTTAGTTGAATTCATATTTAAAGCAAGCTTAACCTTCACTAAGACAGTTTCAGAAACCTGTGTCAGCTGTGTTTTTCAGTCTGCTGTCTGAGAAGCTTCTGCAGTTGAAGGACAGAAAGTCTTCCAGTGGTGCTCCCATCAGCAATGCCCAAAACAATCTTTATAGCGGATGTAAGTATGCCAATCTACAAATCTACACAGTGATTAGTCCAAAACTGAGGCTAGTTACTCTTAGGAAAATGTTGCATGTATACAATGAAAGAGCATTTTTATCTTTAAAAAATATTGCTTAATTTTATCTGTTCCATTATTAATTGGGTGACTAAATTTACTACAGTAAAGATGATGTACCACTCTAGCCAAAGAAATACTGCCTGGTCTTAGTGTTTGTTTGTTTGTTTGTTTTATGTGAAAATAAAAGGAAGTTTATTTAAGATAAAGCCAATTCAAAATTGTATATAAATTTGTTAAGTGTCTTATTATCTTCAAATAAATTAAATACCTACCTCTGTATGCTATTATACATTTATCATACATTATTATCTTAACAGACTTCCATTATTGTAGATAACCATATAGCAAAAATTGTCATGAAATATCAAAAAAGAAAATTTCAGCAAAAAACATTGAGGAACAATTGATGATAATCATGAAAAACAATTAGGTTGATATTTCTTAACTCGTTATTTAAAATGATCTAACTAAAATGCCTAATATTCAGTTCAATTACTAAGTACTTCTAGAATTTTGCATTAATCTATGTATAAATTTATGTAAAATGGATATTGCTACACAATCTTTTGAAGAAAATAAAGGTAATTTTTACAAGCCGTAGTAGCACATAAATGATGTTGAATCCAAGTAGAAAGTAAATTGCATAATTTCTACTTGCTCAATTATGCTAAAAGTTTACCTTTTTTCATTACAATAATTGCTAATGTGCCTAGAACTTGACATTTCAAGAAGGAATGGATTTGTCCAATTCCAATGAGATTTACAGAGTGAAAAGTAGTTGGGAGGTAAGGATAGCATGCACATAGCCATCTGTCTCTAACGCTTTCCATGTGCTAAGGTGAGATGGATTCAGAAAGTGCTAAAGCATATGCTTTTAGTAAAAGTGAAATATATTTTAGGGCCATTGCCAAGAGCTTCAGTATTAACTGTTTTTGTGGATAGTACTACTTAACAGTAGAGTGATAATTCATTTTCATTTACACTCTGCTAGTATAACAGAAAAAATGCTTGCTAGTTAAACCAAATTAAGTCTAGTTGCCTTCTAAAGTGGGATGATAGTGGTGTAGTTCACACCAGTAGAAAAGAACTTTCAAAACACTTGTCCTTTATCCTTGGCAGAAATGGGGAGAGGAGGAAGATATGGAGAGACCCAGAGCAGAAAACCCAATTAGGTGGTATTCAGAGTCTCTGCTCTAAGGAGAGGAGTTAGAGAGGCCTCTGCAAAACAAAAGTGGAAGGAATTATGTTGGAGTTATTGGGGTCCCACTTAAGAGAAGTTAAAAAAAATTAAAAGAAGATGGAGCCTGGGTTGTTGAAATGGCTCAATGGAATGTTTCACAATGGAGAAGTCTAACACTCAACTGCTATTTGACATGCCTCCTTCCCCATCAGCCAAGACCTTAACAAAGTGAGCCATGCAGACATATTGCCATGTGTTAGTAGTTTTATGTGACTTTTGAGGGAAATGGACTGCATCCTGAATTCATGTTGAGGAGAGAGAAGTTCGTAATTAAGAGAAGTGAGCTATGGGATAGAGTGGGAACCTCATAAGGGCAGAACCCCACAGAGCCAGAGTGCTCATGATGATGAAGCCCCAAGGAATGGGTCAAAGCCTGCAAAAGATGGCAGATGGAGGCTCAAGGTAACCTCCTCACCCGTATTTTAAGAAGCAGTGTAATTTTCCTTTTAGTAAGTAACCATGACACACATTTGGGTTGAAGATACCATAAATGTATAATTTCATCTGCTTAACATAAGTTCTTAGACTAATTTTAGGATTCCCTTTTAACCTTCTCAGGAAATATGTGCCTCTACAATTATAAATAGTCAATTATCCTATGCCAATTTATTTATATAGGCTTACTTTAAACTATTTCAATTAACAAATTTATTTTGAATATTAATACAATTGTTTTTATTTTGTACAATTAGTTTTAAAAATTTTTTTCTTACTGGATATAAAAATATATTTTCATACTTTTAAGTACAGTTATGAGAAATTAGCCTAATTTCTATTTGCTTGGTTTATTTTTTTCTCCCAAAAGGTGATAATGTAATGCATTTAGGCAGCTTCATTGGCTTTTCTATCTTTTAAAAGATTTCCCATTTATTATTTTAAAAGTTTGAAAACACAAGATTACTTTGAGCATTAGTATGCTTTTCAGAATCCACAGGACATCTAGAATAATAAATATGTGAAGCCAATAATGACTTTTTTATGCTTTAATTTTAAAAACCTTCAAATATATCTATCTTTAATTTCAATTTAAAAATTAATATTTAATTTTCTCAAAATTATGGAAATATTTAATTACACTAGTTTATTTCTCAAATATAAAAACTGACCAGGTATAGCAGTTATTTAAAAAATTAATTTATCTTAATGTACTTAATCCCAGAATACATGCATCATATATGCAATAAATATTCTATACATATATTTGTCAACTCAAATTGCACTGATTTTAATGAATGACCACAGTTCAACCAATGGGAAACAGAATCAAATTGTACCTGGCTACTATGCAATGGGCAAGTATTTGTATCTGCTGATTTAGCAAGGGCTTTAGTTCAGGAAGTTCATGTCTTACTACTACTGCCCTAACTAGTTGAGACAGAATTAGCACTAGCTAAGACGTCTGTGTGCTGCCTGTAGGGGTTTGTTGAGGGTAAGAGTCTGAAGACAGAGATTAAAGAGTCCTTATCCTCCTAAAGTGCTGAGCATCCAGGATTAGAGCTCTGGGTCAGAGAAATCCACCTGAATGCAGACCTAAGCACCATTGTGCTCCCCTACTTTGGGATTACTAGACACGCTCTACCTTAAAACTTATATCCCAGTCTGCACTTTTACTCAAGAGAATTTCATCTGCTATGGTAAAATAACCTAGTTCACAAATTTGTCTATGCATGTCAAAATAACAGAGAATACCCTGAGAACGTGAAAGTGAATATTTAAAGACTCACTTGTTGATCATGTGATTTAACACCTCTAAAATGATGGCTTAGGAGCATCATATAGATTTGGAATTTCAACTATGTACCTGGCTGATGAAGGGACCAATCTGGTCACTTTCAGAACATTTCCTTGAAAGTGTTTTGTCTACATTTATTTTAAAACATAATTTGGTTTAGAGCCGTGTAACTATTCTGCATAATGTTATGATGGTGGATATATGCCACTATACTTTTTTCAAATGCACACCAAGAGTAAGAGCTAATGGAAACTGTCCTTTGGATAATAAAGATGTGTGCCTGTAGGTTCATTGGTGGTAACAAAATATATGCTCTGGTAAAGGGTGTTGATAGTGGGGGAATCTGTACATGTGTGGAGGAGGGGAGAACTGTGCTATCTGCTCAGTTTTGCTGTGAACCTAAAATTGCTCTTAAAATGAAATATATAATATATATAGTGTTGGGGACATAACAGGAATAACATTAAGAAAGGCAATGCTTTCTTTTTTTCAGAGAAATATGGAAACCAATAGACATTGTAGTGATAAGCAAATACCTACTTTTTCACTAGTACAAGGATGAATAGAAACTGGGAAGCCGAGTAGAGCTCAGAACTGTAACATGCAGGTATTACAGAAACCAGTGAGTTGTTGTCCTCCCCAGAGACTTCCATGATGCAAGGACCTTTCCATAGACATTGGGAATTGTTTGCATTGTAGGTTAAAAAAAAAAATAGGTGGGCCAGTGAAGTAACAATAAGCCAACACATTAGAAGCATAAAAAATTTTTATAGTTTACATTCAACACTTCTGGCATTGCAAAAAAAAAAAAAAAAAAGAAGAAGGAAAGCTGGACCTGAGGACCATGGGATCAAGAATAGATAAGGGGCTGGGAAGGTAGCTCAGTGGTAGAGTGCTTTTCTCAGAGCCTTCCCACAAAAAGAGAACAGATGTGGTACCAAGGACAGTTATAGTGGTAAATTATGTAAGAATTGTCTCTGATGCTTCCTTTCCCATTGATCTGATAGTGTTAAGTTCTCCACTTACTTCACCAACTTTGTGATTTACAGTAAAAAAGAAAGAAAGAAAGAAAGAAATCCCTGTGTGCTCTTGCAGCCAATGGACCCTACAGATCCTTGTAGAAATATTCCTATGCCTGATGGACTTGGCACTGTGGAAGAAAGGCATTTGTGGTTACCTGGTGGGACGACATTACAAGGTAATCCTGTTCCCTCGACAACACTAGACACTCTTGCTGCCCTTCCTTACATCTCCCTGGACCTCTTCTGAATTCATCTGCCACCATGGAGGTCATTTCCCCTGCATCTCTCTGCTTCTCAGTCTGAAGGTTTTTTCTCACCTCATAGGAGCTTGTTGGGTCTAATTTAAGCACAATCCAGACCCGTTGGAAAAGTATTCCCTCAACCAATGGCCAACTAAAATCACTGGGTATGTAGCCACCTTTCTGTCTTTTGGGGGACAATTCTGAGGTATATACCACAAAGTTTTCTTAGAGAATCCCAGTAGGGTTGAACCCCAGTTCCCACAGTGGTAACCCACACACTGACTCATCCTTTATTGACTTTTCACTTCCTGGTCTCACTTCCTTACTCTCCTGAACTTCCTCCAATTGCCTCCTAAATATACTATCTGCACTGAACTCCTTGTCTCGGGGCCTGCTTTGGGGATTTCAAAGTAAAACAACCTCCTCTGCTTTTAGTGATTCAACTCCCTATATTTTCCCAAGGGTGACATGCTGAGGAAGAGGGGTGGTCGGCCTTTAAGCCGTTCTTGCTCCTCTCCTTTTCCTTCCTTCTTCCCCCAATTTGTCTCAGACATCACATCAAATAAAAGATGAGCACTGTATTTTTTTAATATTTAATTTTTAGTTGTAGTTGGACATAATACCTTTATTTTATTCATTTTTATTTGGTGCTTAGAATTGAACCTAGGGCCTTGCACGTGCTAGGCAAGCACTCTACCACTGAGCCACAATCCCAGACTCTCATGCATCACATTTTATAACTTCAAAAAGTCTATCTCACTTAAGGATAAGTTTAAACTTCTGCCAGAGACCATCAATGCAATACCTTCACTTATCTATCTATCTATCTATTTTTAATTTGGTGCTGAGGATCAAACCCAGTGCCTCACACGTCGTGCTAGGTGAACCTTCTACCACTGAGCTACAACCCCAGTCCTCAGATATTTTTATTCTAATCTCGACTATACCATGCCTAAACCCCCTAAGGCCACAATCAGAGAAAAAATCATACTGATATCCCAGAGGTTCAGTGATAAAAATAAATTAAAAAAAAAAAAAGAGCCATGTGCAGTGACCAATGCCTGCAATCCCAGACTTGGGAGTCTGAGGCAGGAGGATCACAAGTTCAAGGCCACCCTCAGCAATTTAGCAAAACCCTGTCTCAAAATAAAAATAAAAAGGTCTGGGGATAGAGCTCAGTGAAAAAGCACCCCTGGATTCAATCCCTATAATGATGATGATGATGATGATGATGATGATGGTGATGATGATAATGGCCAGAGCCAATGTTAGGTGACATATGGACTTGAATTTTCAATTTTATCAGTAGAGTTAGATCTGAAAAAGAAGATAAAGAAGGGATTGCATATTTAAATGCTGTTATTTTTAGATTTGGAACCATGTGAATAAATGAGCTATATTAAAAATTAAATCAAACAGACACACAAGAAAAGAAAATAGAAAAGAAAGATCACTACAATGGAAAACATTTTCTTCCTGACTTCCTTTCCTTACATATAGTTGTAGATATTTCATATTTTTTTAAGTGATGATTAAGAAAGGAGGAGGTGGCCGGGTGCAGTGGTGCATGCCTGTAATCCCAGCGGCTCGGGAGGCTGAGGCAGGAGGAACTTGAGTTCAAAGCCAGCCTCAGCAAAAGCAAGTTGCTAAGCAACTTAGTGAGATCCTGTCTCTAAATAAAATACAAAATAGGGCTGGGTATGTGGCTCAATGTCTGAGTTCCCCTCAGTTCAATCTCTACTACCCACCCCCCCAAAAAATGGAGAAGCTGGGCTGGCATTGTAGCTCAGTGATAGAGTGCTTGCCTAGCACATATGGGGCACTGGGTTCAATTCTCAGCACTACATAAAGACAAATAAAATAAAGGTAACTAGTTTGACTAGTACTTGCTTAATACTTTAAATTATTCAAAGAATATTTTTTCTGATCACTAGGTTCTGATGATAAATTATAAGAATATTTGTGTTTATACAAGCATGTGTATAATTTGGTCACTTTTTCTAATTAGTCTTACATATTCAACCAATATCTGTCCTATTTAGATATATTCTTAGTCATTAAGAAGATTCTTCCAACTAATTTTCTGTTTTAATTTTGTCAATTATCAGAATATTTTTCCAAAGATTGAACATACAGAAGAATGTATTCATTTGGACCCCTACAAATGTAAGAATCAAAACAAGTTGTAAGAAAGGAAGTTGGTATTCCTGGAATCTTGCAAGACTGGTATAATTTGATTATTGTTTCTAGTATGTTATGCCATTACCTGGATGGCAAGAAATTCCAAAGGCATTTTTACAAAACGGTTCTACAGTTGTCTCCCAGGGCTTTCTGTAAAGGGTAACCAAAAGCTTGATGTAGCCAGTCTTCCCAAATATTGTGAAAAAAAAAAAAAAACAAATTATTTTCACTGTGTTCAAGAAGAATTCACAAAAAGTAGAGTTCTTTGTTAACATACTTATTTGGTTCTTTTTAGAACTCCATCAGAGCCAAGAGCTACTGATGTCAAATCCTGTGATGGCTGTGAACCCCCTACTGACAGCATCGGGGCAGCAGAGGATTCCACTTGTTCCCTCGACATTTGGACCTCCAATTGTGGATAGGTATTTCTCTCCAATATAATAGTCCAGTAAAATGATAGTCGAGTTCATCATTAACCTTTAGAATGATGTTAATGCCAGCGACATTCTATTATCCCAGTGAGCTGTGCTGTGATAACTCAAGTCAAGATGCTTGTCTCCCCTCAGGATATCTGCCACCACTTGCCCTTCTAGGCCTGCTTGACCTAATTGCTCAGCAGGCAAAATAACTAGCCAGCAATTACAAGCCTCATTCAGATGCAAACATTGATGTGTTAGTCTTCCAGGGCGGTCATAATAAAATATCAGGCTGGATGCTTAAATAATGAAAATTCATTTCTCTAGTTCCAGAGGCCAAAAGTCCAAGATCAAGGTGCTACCCAGTGGGTTTCTAGTGAGGCCTCTTCCTGATGTTTAGACTCAGGAAGAAACACTGTGTCATCTAATGACCTTTATTTTCTGTGTAAATGCAGAGAGAATTCTGGATTCTCTTCCTCTTCACTGGTCCTATCAGATTAGGCCCCACACTTATGCTTCTTTAACCTCAATTGCCTCCTTAAAGGCTTTATCTCCAAATGTAGTAATACTGGAGGTTAATACTTCAAAATGTGAATTTAGGGAGAAACAATTAAATTCATAACAATAGGGTGCCTATGATAGACAATTCTTTCTTTTCAACAAAAGTGAAATTATAAATATTTTGGTTGTACATGCTGTCGATATTCTATCTTCTTTTCTCAGGAATGTCTTTTGATATTCTGAAAAGAAAATAAGACACATTATTTATTCTTTTCTAAGGAATGTGAACAATAAAGTTGGACTCCCAGAGACAACTGAAGTTTAGGGAAAAAAAAATTGTTCACCTAGATTTTTTAACATTGACTCCAGATGGCAATCCCAAGCAAAATATGTCCATTAAATAAGAACATAGTTTGTGGTAAGAACATAATGTTGGTCATAAAAAATCCACAAGTGGCATTTTCCCTTCCTGTTTTCTCTTTTTGTCAACCTGGGTCAATCCTCCGGAACTACAGAAATGAATTTCCTTGACCTGGGTCAAGTCCTTTCTTCTAATCCTTACTGTATTTCTCCACAAACCAATAAAAATCACGTGACTTTTGTACTTCAGTTTAGAAAGAGGTGATAGAATTCCATGTGGCAATTTAAAAAAAAAATCTCCCTGCCTAAGCAATGGAAATTTGTCCAACTTCATTCTCATTTTACCTATTTTATATCTTTTGTTTTTTTCCCCTTAGAGATGTGTTGCCTCCCACTGTAGGTCCAACTGACCCAAGGCAGTTTTGTGTTCCTTCCCATTTTGGATCCTCTATTCTACCCAATGCAAATATGCCAAATATGTTGTCTAATCGCATCTACTCAGGTATGAACAATACATGTTTGGCTCTCATCTGTGGAGTCACTGTGAACAGAATGGCTGCATTAAGCTTGTCATCATTTTGCTGCTGAATTTTGGAGACAGAACTGTGTGGTGAATTTTGGAGACTACCGTATGATAGTTTCTGCCTAGGTTTGAAGCATAGTGTCATCACTGTGTGACTAAGTTTAAGTTGCTAACATTCTCTGCGTATCAAAATGAAGAATTTCAATAGTGGTGTCTTTTTTATCTTACACGTGAGGAACTGATAATGTAATGAAGAGAAGAATCTGAGAGTTAATGGGGCCTGGGCAGCTAACAGTGGCCTGGGTTGGGAATGTAACTCAGCAGCAGGGCACTTGCCTAGCATATGACAGGCCCAGGTTTGATTCCCACCTATGCAAACAAAAAGCCTTGTGAGCTTGTATATCTTAGTGACAACATGGCTTTTATTCTGAGTAAAAGGAGAAGTCTTCCAGGAGTTTGAGCAACGATGTGACATGGTCTGACTTAAAGGTCACCAGGAGCATTCTGGCTGCTGAGATGGGAACAAACTTAGGAAGTTCAGGGAATAAACTGATAGGAATTAAGGAGCAGTTAGAACAGTTAAAAGATTCTAATGGTGAGGTCTTGGATTGGGGGAATAGAAATAGTAAGAAATGGTTAGATTCTGTAATTATTTGGGTGGTAAAAACAGGATTTTCTCAGTTTGGATGTGGGAGGTGAAAGAGGTTTTACAAATGACATCAAAAATTTTGTTCTGGGAATAATCCAAAAGGTGAAGTTGCTGTTTGTTGAGTTGAACTTGAGGAAAATAAAGGAAAAGAGTTTTGTGGGAGGAAGAGATACCGGAGACTCAGCTTTCTCAGATTACATTTGGGATGCCTAATAGCCACCAAGTGGAGTTGTCAAAAAGGCAGCTGAAGTCAGGGAGGACTTGTGGAGGAGATCAGGAGCCATAACCTTGGAACTCATCAGAAAATATGAGACCAGGTAAGACCATCTATGGATGGACCATAGATAGAGGAGTTCAAAGGATTGATCCCTAAGACACATCAACAGAGCCCAAAGATGAGGAAGATTGAGCATGGAGGAAACAGAAGAAGCAACCAGCAAAGTAGGAGGAAACCCAGGAGCATATACTGGGGAAGAAAGTTTTGTAAGTGGAGAGTGAGCACTGTGTCAAATACGCCACTCATAGCCCAAGTGAGATGAGGACTCATTAGATTAGCACTATGTGGATGTCATCAGTGATCTTTCTTTTTGTCTTTTTTGATGATGCCTGTACATATTGTTTTCATTTCAATCTCTTAGAAAACTTCTTGCATTTTTTATAAAGTATTGGTCCATGATGGGTTGGAAATATATAAAGAAAATAAATTTAAAAACTGGTTCTTTTCCATAGATGGCTCAGAAAAGCCCCAGGATAAACTCCTAAGTGCATTCTAGTCCAGAGAAAGGGGAAATCAACCAGGTTGCCAGGCAGGAATGGAGCCTGAAACCTGGTGATGTTGCTATTGAGGTACTTTGGAAGATTGATTTGAATATAGGATATATTTACTGCTCAACTCCACTTAACTCCTCATTGCATTTATTTCCTGGGATTTTGGTACATCAAGAAACATTCTTTTATAAAAAGTCAACAAAAGAAACCTATCAATTTTTCCTTCAAAATAAGAGATCAAGGTGAGGTAAATGGGGGAGATTCTGGTTAAATTGTACAAAGTTTCAATTAGACAGGAGAAATAAGTTTGGAGATCTATTATACAGCATGATAGGTATAGTTAATAACAAGTACTATATATTTGAAAATTGCTAAAAGATTTCAAATGTTCTTCTCACCAAAATAATAATACAATAAACAAATACAGTGATTTTATGTTAATTCATTTCTACAAGGAATACAAATATCAAAATATTACATTGTACCCCTAAATATATTCAGTTAAATAAGAAAAGATAGATCAAAGATTCACAGTTCACCCTCTTTCATTTGTAATATGGCAGGAAAATGTCATCTATAATAACAATTAAAGAAAAGAACCAAAATTTATTTTGTATTTATCATGCTGTCACCAAAGATGATCTTAGATAGTAAACATCAGTGATCCAATACGATTTCTAAATTGTGTTCAACTGGTGGGTTGTTTTTTGCAGACATTATTTTCAATCATTATACTTTATTACTTTCAAATGCGTGCTTTTCCTTTGTTTGTGGAATGGAATGGTGGTTTTCTTTTTTAAGGTTGGAGCTTTTTGCCACCTGAGTCCATAAGGGCAGTGAGCAGAAGAAATGAAATGATTCGAAGGCCTCATGCTGCCAGGTAACTTAACAATGTTGTTGTATTTATTTTCTATTCACTCACTCATCCATTTATAAATGAATATATATGACAAATGGACACACACTCACACAAACATACACACACACCCTGATGACTTACAGAAAAGATTACGAAAAGAAAATATACGAACACGTATACAGCTTTGTTAACAATAAATGCAAGATTAAAAACCAATAGTGAAGCTGACAGTTCTATACATTGTGATAGTCTGTCAATGTTCCATAATTAATGCATAGCCATGATGTCTCTGAAGTTCATATTGGCATTTCTGTCTTAAATGACTTTAAGTGACTTTTGCTGGAGGGTAGGAGCCAAGTTTGCTAACCCCACTTCAGACATTGTCAGAGCCCAGACAACCTGACATCAGCCCAATAGTGGCCTTCAACTGTAGTGACAGGCAGAAAAAAAGGCAGAGCAATATAGCTAGGGTATGACCACAGGGTGAGAGAAGGCGTTGAGTCAATTTCCTCACCACTGAACTCTGAGGAGTCCAGGTGACCACCAATAAGAAAGTGAAGTAAGCCAAACAGCAAGTCCTCCTTTCCCACTTGCCCCATCCACTTGCCTTGATTGATAACTATTGAGACTTGCATTAACTCATTGAGTCCCACTAAGATTGTGCTAAAGGGTACAGAAAGAACAGAGGTGCTACCTTAGGGAAGGCAAGGGGCCATCAAAATTATATTCCTAATGTTTTTTTCCGGTTGTGTAAAATATATTGTTTTGTTTTTAGGGCAGAAATGGAAATGTATTCTAATTACCAGCAAAGGAAATTGGAAAAATTTAACCCAAAGGGACTAGGTGGCTTAGAGATGCCATTCCTCTATGGTTCCAGTGTCCCACCTTGCCCAGCCATCTACCAAGGCCAGAGCATGCTCCCAGCCAGTGACCTGCATTTTCACAGAAGTACCCTCAGAAACCTTCGGGGAAACCCTATTCTGGTAGCAACTGGACCACACTTTATAGAAAGCTGGGGGCAGAAATATTATCTACTCAGGAGAGGTTCCGGGAATCAGAAACCTCTTAACAGTGATTCTGAGAGTTCCAAAAATCAAGCAGAAGAAAAAGTCCTAAACCAGACACATGCAATTCCACACGAAGAGGATGAGCATGAAACAGACCCAGAAACTGAAATATGCAACAATCAGAAGTCAAGCAAAACCAGTGACAAACCCGCTACAGCTGTCACCAACCCCTGTGGAGCACTCCAGCCCACTAATGGAAAACCCCAAGGAGCTCATGCTGCTCCCCTGGAGGTGAAGATCTGGCATGGTGGGAAGCAGAAGGCTTCAGAGCCAGGTGTTGAAGCCTGTGATGGTGATGGTGAAACAAACAGAGTTTGCCCTCCAGTTCCTCCACTGTCTCTGCCAGGTGGGTGTTCAGGGGCCAAGGGCAGATCCTCACTAAAAGCAGGTTGTCAAGTCCTGACCTTATTACACAGGGAACTGCAACAATTATGCCTCTCTTTATCCTTCTTTTTCTTAATCCTGTTTAGAACAACCTCTTTTGGAGGGTTACTAGGAATTAAACTCAGGGACTCTTTACCATTGAGCCACATGTCCAGTCCTTTTTTTTATTTTGAGACAAAGTCTCGACAAGTTGCTGAGGCTGGCCTTGAACTTGTGATTCTTTTGCCTCAATCTCCTGGGTCTGGGAATACGGGCCATACCCTGCTTAGAATAACAACTTCTTCTTCTTTTTCTTTTTCTTTTTTTTTCCGGTGTATGATTTCTTTTATTTTTTACATCTTTATAATTATACATAATAGTTGGTTTCATCCCAACAAACTCATACATGCATGAAATTTGATTTCAGCTCATGAGTCTCCCTTTTCTCTCCCCATTTCCCTCCCAGCTAGAATGACCTCTTTTTGAAGTCACTTTATTATATTGGTTCTAATAAGCCATATCAATGACACTAGTCTTTATTTATATGTTGAAAAATAGAGAACTTTCAACAAAGTCTGAGGAAGTATGAGGGAACTTACCAGAATTTTAAATTAAAAATTTAATTTAACTTACTGTTAATTTCTTCATCACAAAGCAGACAGGCTTTTTGCTTTAGAGTATAAATTCTATCTCTTCTATATTAAGTGTAGAAAAAAAAAGGCAGTTAAAAAGAAACAACCTTTCAGGGTCTATCACTGTTGTGATACCTTCTAACCTGAATGTATAAACACCATTGCCAAAACCATGCAGTGAATAGTTTCTGGAACTTTTTTAGAAAAAAAAATTTAAACACAGGGATTCTGGGGTGTGTGAAATCTAGCCACCATACTAACTGCCTCTCTCCAAAGTGTTAGCTTGCCATTTTGATGAAGATGTAGCTAAATTCTTAGCAGAGAGCATGATAATCAGAGTATCACAGAACATGGTGGCATTAATCTGGAGAGAGCTTTCTGTTGGAATCTGGGAGCAGATGGAATAAATCTTTGTTTGCTTATAATACTGTTGTCACTAAGCATCCTTTCAGAGGAGGAAAAGAAAGGCAGAGACAGAACATTTCCCAGTGACTCTGAATATCTTTTAAAGAAATTACAAAATTGGCTCATGTAAACAGAGCGTGTTCTGTCACTCTGAGAGAAATTCTTGTAACTCTACAGAAACCCATGCTCCAAGCTTCCTCTTTTTCCTAGAAATTCCATGCCACAAAATAATTGCCTTTCCATCTTAAAGGAACACATGCACTGGTTACAGTTGGGGAAAATCTTTCTTTGGATGAAGATATTCAGAAATGGACCGTGGATGATGTACACAACTTCATTAGAAGCCTTCCAGGTTGTTCAGACTGTGCTCAGGTGACTCAATATTTAAGTATTTTCATAAAATCACAACAATTTGAAATTTATTTCCAGCATAATAGTTTTGTCAAATTTGCCTCTTGCCCCCAGAAAGGATTCCTATTAACCCCCCCCCCTTTTTTTTTGGCAGGAGGTAGAGTACTAGGGATTGAACTCAAGGGCACTTGACTTTTTTATGTGGTTGTCTTTTCTGGGACAGGTGTTTCTGATGGGTGTATGTGGTTCACATGCCACACCCAATGCCAAGGGAGGCTTCAGCATAGGTCCCAGAAAGACTCCTGAGAGATGGAAATACTCCCAAAACTAGAAGGAGATTCAGAGACTAAACATTCAAAAGCAATGGGAAATGTATGCTAAATTCCTTGCTCATGCATATAGCAAACATTTTTGGAGTACATGCTTCTATATAAAAAGTTTTAGGGTGGGGCTGGGGCTTTAGCTCAGTGGTAGACCACTTGCTTAGCATGTGTGAGGCACTGGGTTCATTTCTCAGCACCACATATGGATAAATAAATAAAGGCCCCAATCAACAACTAAAAAATAAGTAAATAAGTAAATAAATAAGTGTTTTAGGCTACTCATCCTAAATAAAAGAAAGCTATACTTCATTCTGAAAAGGACAAGGAAGCAATAGATCTGAAAAGTAGAAACTTAACTGGATCTATCTATCTATTTATTTAGTGGGATTAAACCCAGGGCCTCCTACATACTAGACAAGCACTCTATCTTTGAGTGACATACCCAGCTCCTTAACTATTTTTAAATTCTACATTTATACTGGCATAATATGTAAAAATGCACACACATAATTCCATCTGGTAGATAAATGCTATTTTTAAAATTATAATGAACTGTCAAGACAAATGGAAAGAAAATTATCCTCATTTTTGTGGGAAAATTGGTGACAAAAATCATGGGTTGTCAGTTTTGAAATTTATGTCACTGCTACTTTTTACATATTTAAAAAATAAGGCAAGAAGGGGATTTGGGGGTAGGAAGGATAGTAGAATGAATCAGACTATTACCCTATGTACATATGTAACTATTCTACCAGAGGAATTCTACCTCATGTATATAACGAGAAATTTTACTTCATTATATATGACATATCAAAGTACATGCTACTAACATGTGTAACTAGAACAAATTAAAAAAAATTTAAAGAAGGCAAGAAAAGAACATTAAAGGTTAACAATTTCATAATCAACTGATACTAGAAAAAAATTTTTAAAACTCTGTTTTGTGAAATGTTTTCCACAGTGTAATGCTGTTAATTCTTTTTCTTTTCCTTTTTTTAAAAATTCTGTTCATAGGACTTATAGAAAAGCCATAGTAATTAAGAGTAAGGCTTCTGAAACCAGAAAGTACAAATTCAAATTCTGGTTTTTCTATTTTTTGAATGTGTGACTTAAAACAATTTTCCTCTTTTCTCTGTGCCTTTCACCTACAAAATGAGGATAATAGTAAAACAACATTTTCAAAGGGTTGCTATGAACATTAAAGAGCACCTTGTACCTTTTGAGTACTTGATAAACGCTAATTTCATCATTTGCATAACACATTAATTTTTTTCCCCTATATCCTCCTGCTCATTGGGTATAACTTTATTTTATTATTAGTCACTAGTCACAGGTAAATCACTTTTAAGATTTATATCTACCATTTATCAAGTGCCACAACAACCACAGGCACAATGAACTTATTAAATTCTGATAGCAGCCAGAAATAAACAATCCTTTGTATATAATAAGCATGTGATTGCTGATTTTGGTGGATTAAAAAATTTGTGGAACTTTGATTATTCTTAATCAGTCAGCCATCCATAGTTATTAAAGTTTATTATAAAGAGTATAATAAACTACTCTTGCAATAATAATCCCAAGTGTCCCTTTGTGGGTAATACACAGAAGTCACCAAAACATGAGTACCCCAAACATTGCTGACTCACTATCTTTCAGAAATAGGATGTCAGTGCCTTCAAGAAGAAATGATATCAATTATTTCTAAATGCTTCTCAAATGTCTTAGGGGTGAAAACACATTTTAATGTCTTCCCCTCCAAGCTACTGCAGATGACATCAACCGAAAGACTGGGCTGCTCTGTGGTGTGCTTTCCTTGTTATGCTCAGGGAAATTCCTCTGCACAGAAATGGGGAAACCTCCCTGATTCAGCCCAGTGCATTTTGGATGCTACAGCCTTGAAGCAGCACCGCTTGTACATAGCTTCCTTATCAAAAATGTCCTGTCAACTTTTACTCCAGCCCATCTCCTTTTTTAGTGGGTGGGGTACCAGGGATAGAACTCAGAGGCATTTGACCACTGAGCCACATCCTCAGGCCTATTTTATATTTTATTTAGAGACAGCGTCTCACTTAGTTGCTTAGTGCTTCATTTTTGCTGAGGCTGACTTTGAACTCACAATCCTCCCTCCTTGTCTCCTGAGTTGCTGGGATTATAGGTGCCAGCCCATCTCTTTATATGAGTTGGACCATGCCCCTAGGCTAGTCAGAGCTGTACCCACTGTACTCCCCTCTGTCCTCACCTCTGCCTTAGGTGTCCATTCAGCAACCTCCAAACACACACTTCCTTCTACTAAAGCAAGAAATTGAGGGGGGGGAAAAAAGATCACAAATAAAACCCAAACCCTTGTGCAAATGAGCTCTTTTAAAGAGATGTCTCTAGAGGGTTGGTGGCTCAGCTATTTAGGGACACACAGGAGAATCTGTAACCCATTTTGTTATTCTAAATAAATGTCTAATTCAAAGAATTCAGCAGATAAGATTTTATGCCCAAAACTAACTGAAATTACTGAAAATTGAGGCACATTTACATCATACACATGGCTCAAAATGCTCTGGTAAGGACAAAGGGTGCATATCCAAGTGACAGAGATGTGTTCTATATCTTGCCCAGGCCCCATGTATACTCACCATGGCTGAGGGTTAGGTCCATCCTCACCTGCCAGTCCCTGGCTGCTGACCTCCCTCCCTTTGAAAGGGTATTCATGTGTTTTCTCCTTCGTTGGATGTTCACAAACACCCACTTCAACACTCATGGAATCACTACAAAGGAAGTAGAAATGAGATGAGATTTCCACCATGAATAGAATCAACTATTTTCATCTGCACTCCATCTTCTGCATGGCAGTGAGATCCAGCAGGGGAAACCCTGGATCAGAATCATGAACAATATGTAACTTAACAAGTTTTCTTACTGTGTGTGTTGAATAACTCAACCATTTCTACATGGATTCTTTGTTTATAAAAAAAAAACTAACAATGATAATAATGCCTAGTGTGATATCCACTGTGATAGACACATAACTTACATCCTCTTTTAAATAAAATTTTATATCATAATTCTGCCCCCCCAAAAGATATTACCTTTATTTTGCAGCTGAGTAAAACTAAGCATCAAGTTGACTAAATTGGAAAATACATATGTGACTACAAATCTGTCCCTTTCTATTATAACCCGAATTACAGTAAGGTTATTGAGTAAGGTTATAATAACCTTACTTTACCACTTACAATAAGGTTATTGAGCTTCCAACCAAGGATCTCTGGTCTCCTAGAAAGTCTCCAGGGTGGCAAAAGAGGCATATTGCTTTTGATATTTCAAAGAGATATTTCTAAGAAAATTATAATTCCTCCAATATAAGGCTACACAGACTAACCTAGACTGCCAACATTTTTAATTTGGCTCAAATTAAATTAATTCATATTAGCCTATTTGTTATTTGCTTAATTGAAACAGGAAAAGAACTAATTACTTAATACACTTTGTAAATGACTCAAGATCCTGGTCTTAGCTTTCCGAGAAATTTCTATTTTCCAGCTGGTCCCAAGGCATGCCTTTCAAGGCCTGGGACCACATAAGGAAACATGCACATGTGATTTCTCTTCTGATGGAGCTCAAAGTCCAGAGGAGGACACCAGTCAGGGATCCCACATCAACAGAAATGTGCTACAAGAGGGGATATGAAGTGGAGGAGGAGCACACGGGAGGAAATCATGGTCCCCTAAAGGAAGTGGCCTCTGAAGTGAGATGTGAAGGTCAGAAGGGAGGGGAGGCAGAAGGGAGGGAATAAGGAGCTTCCCAGTGAGGGCCAGAGCCAGAGAGAACTTAACATACTTGGATTTTGAGAAAAGTTCGCAGTAGCATAAAGGGCCAAGGCCAACGTGGAAGAAATGAGAACAGCAAGACAGGATCCTAAAGAGAAAGAAGGGGCCAGGTCACAAGGAGCCTTGAAGACCCCGGGAAGGACTTTGAGTTTATCCTAGAGGCAGTGGAGGTTTTAAGCAGGAGAGACATTATTCACTTTATTCCTCAGAAATGTCACCCAAGTTGATTTTTGTGAAAATAGATTGAAGGAAGCAAGACCACAGGGCGAGATGCCTCACGTGAGCTATAAGGAGGTTAAGCCAGGGTAGGAGCAATGTGGGTGGGCAGATAAAAACACTATCTGAGAGGCAGAATTGGCAGGATTGAGCATCTAAGTTAAATACAGATGTTAGAGAGTCTTCAGCATATAGAGATGGTCATGTTCACAAAGGAGTAGTCATCAATGTCAAAAGCATCCAGGAATTTAGCAAATACAAGAAATGAAACTAGAAAATGTCCAAGTGCTTGGTACCTTAGATGCACTAGGGAGCCTGAAAAGAGAAGGATTAGTGGTATGGAAGGGAAAGAACTCAGAACCTATGAGACTAAAGAATGACAGGAATGCAGGGAAGATCACTGAACCCCTTTTGAGAAATGCAGCTATGAAGGGAAAGAGAGATGTGGGGCAGACCTAGAAATGGAGTGTGTGTGTTGTCATTATTGTTCACTTATCAATGGTGGAAACTTGCTTAGCTAGTGGGAAAGAGCTAGCAGAAGAGGAAAAGGTGAAGACAAAAGAGGGAATTTTCTATTCATGTGAGGCCCCAAAGTGGAAGAGGTGAAGATCCACAGCAAATGTGGAGAAATAGTCTTTAAGTAGGAGAGCGACCTTGTTGTGGTTAGGATATGTGGTGCTTCAAAAAAGCTCCTGTGTGAGACAATGCAGAAAAAACCTTCAGAAGAGAAAATTAGATTATGACAGCTGTAAACAAATCTGTGGATTAATCCACTTGAATGGATTAAATGGGTGGTACCTGTAGGCAGGTAAGGTGTGGCTAGAGGAAGTAGGTCACTGGAGGGTGTGCCTTTAGGGTTCACATTTTTTCCCTGGTGAAGGGAGCTCTCTCTGTTTCCTGGTTGCCGAGTCCTGTACATTTTTCTTTGCCATGCCTGGGCCCAGTGCTACAGAGTCAGCCAACCGTAGTCTGAACCTCTAAAACCAGGAGCCAAAATAAACTTTTCCTCCTCTAAGTTGTTCTTGTCAGGCATTTTTGTCACACCAACCACAAACTCACTAAAACAGACTTGTTTTCCATTAAGTAGGATAGTGGGAGAAACATCAGTTGTTAGTTTCATTATACAGATTTAGTGGAAATTCTTATTTATTTTTTTATTGGTTTTTCTTTCATTTTTGGTACTGGGGATTGAACCCAGGGATGGTTAATCACTGAGCCACATCCTCAGCCCTTTATATATTCTGTTTAGGCACGGGTCTTACTAAGTTACTGAGGCTGGCTTTGAACTCACAATCCCACCCCCTCAGCCTCCAGAGCGATCATGCCCGCCCTTTCTTTCTTTTTAAATTAGGAAGGAATATGATCTGCTGAAAACAAAGGAGGACTCTGTAGGGTCTAAAGTTTAAGGAGGATGGAGAAGCCTTCAAAGAGAAGGTGAGAAAGCTCATGAATGAACACAAGGATTGCCAGGCAGGTTGAAGTTGGAAATCACGAAATTATGGTCCCACTAACTGATCCAGACCCATGTCTTTATTTGCCTGGAAACTTTGTCCACCAGTAGCTTTCCTAACTTCTGGAAGAAAGAAAGGCATGGAAACATCCACTAAAGAGTTAAAATGAACAGGCCTTGCTAGAAAGGCCCAGGGTAACTGCTCTCACCTACATTTTCAAACATTAAATAGTGGGCAAAGGACACTGCATCTGCAAACCCGGGCGGTAATGTTTGAGCTCTACCCGTATCCCTTTACTCAGGGTACTTGCCCATTTGTTGATTCATCCTACAGTGTTTATTGCACATCTTCTACCATAAACCACCCTGCATTAGGGGTACATTGATACATAGAACATCGGCCTTGTCCTCAAATAATAAGTGTTTTAGGTTGGAAATAAGTTCTATAAACAGAGAATTATAATCTATTCCAAGGGT
Source organism: Urocitellus parryii (assembly GCF_045843805.1). Classification (NCBI taxonomy): domain Eukaryota; kingdom Metazoa; phylum Chordata; class Mammalia; order Rodentia; family Sciuridae; genus Urocitellus; species Urocitellus parryii. The sequence continues at coordinate 130,485,615 of NC_135532.1, forward strand.
TATTAATGTGCCACTGGGACATGGGAAAGAGAGCAACTAGAAATAAGTTGGGAGCTGGGAGTGTAGGACAGTAGTATTTCACTTGCCCAGCATGTGCCCTGGGTCCAATCCCCAGCAAAGAAAGAAAAAAAAAAAGGAAAGAAGAAAGAAAGTTATTTTATAAAATTTTGTGTCAGTCCCAAATAGTCTCAATGTTTCTACCAAAACTAAAATATCTGTATACAGAGCAAGAACATTATTTTTTAAAGACATTTGAATAAAGCTGATGCCTTTTTGTTTAATAAGGTATTTAAAGATCATGCAATTGATGGAGAAACTTTGCCATTACTCACAGAGGAGCATCTTCGAGGTACTCTGGGATTGAAGCTAGGGCCAGCACTAAAAATTCAATCACAGGTATGATGATTTCATATAATTAAATATTTATTAATGGGGTGATGCTTGGGAGAATTTTTTTTAACCTTTATTCTGTTGTAATATACAGAATATTTAACCTCTTTATTGAGCTTTCCTGTCTGTAGTAGGGACATGTTAGATGTGAAGGAACCTGAAAACATTAGGTTGGAGGAGTGGTAACACACTCCTAGGTATAACTGAGAAGGCAATAAGAAGTGGTGTGTGGTAAATGTTTGACAATTAGAACTTCTTAAAAACAAATGAACCCTGATTTGTAGCATTTGCCAATCTCTAGCACATAAATCACTCTCACCATAGTCAACAATATCATAATGACACTGAATATAGAATTGCAAAGAGACCGAGGCAGCACCACACTTTATTTTCATCAGATACAATTGACATATTATATCTCAGATATAATAGATATAAATAACCCTAAGTACGCAGACAATGATAAATAATAACATGCCCAGCTTACCCAGCTTGATTTTAAGTTTTTAATATAAGTTTTAATAATGGAATGTTTAACAACTGGCTCACAAACTTCCTACAAGTTTAGTAAGTGGCTGTGGTGAGTAGGAACAAACTGGCTGCAGCCACCACTTTTTGCCACCTCCCTGCTCCATTCGTGTCTAAAGCACCATTGTCTTTTTCTAAAGCACCAATTACTGCCTTAGCCTTCTTCTGTTCTCCCTGATTCTGCCTTTACCTACTCAAGTCCACTCACCAAACAGTAAAAAGTGGTCCTTTTTATACATAAGACAGATCATGGCTCTCTTCTATTCAAAACTGTGCAAGAGCTCCCCACTTCCTTCAGAGTCAAAGCCAAGGTCCCATATCAGTTGCACTGTCCCACCCACCACAACCTTGCAGATCTCACCCTCCACATCCTCTCTTCAGTACTATTGCTCTTGCTTACCTGTCAGCAGTTGTTCCTTAACTGCTACAGGCATGTTCCATGCCAAGGCTTTCCCAACAGCTGTTCCCTCTGCCCAAGATGCTCTGCCCCTGATGCCTTCATTCTTTAACCCCTACATTCATCTTTGTTCAAGCATACCTTCTCATTGAGACTTGCTCTGATTACCCTATTTAAAATGTCACACTGCTCAGGCCCCATGCATGCTCCTGATATCATCTTCCTGCTGTCCTTTCCATTCATAACACTTATCACCTTCAACCATAAATGTGATCTATTTATTTGTTATATTCATTGCTTATTGTTGACTTCCCTTGCCACCATTTGAAAGGATTTGTCTGCTTTGTGGACTCATGTAACTTTAGAACATGCAACATTCGTAAATAGGTCAACAATTAACTTTCAAAAGATTAAACTTCCTAAAAGGTAAGCCAAAAAGCAATAACTAATTTGTTCCAGAATTTGTTCCAGGATTCGTTCAGGACCATTCCTAGTCAGCATAAATGTTTATGCCAGGAACTAAAATTTCAGATTGTCCTTTGAAAACCATTTTTATTTGTCTAAAGTTTTTAAGGTAAGGAAATTATTTTTTTCTTAATATAAATACTTCAATATTTCCATTGATATTATTTTTTCCAACATTTCGGAATAATTTTAGAGACAGTAAAGTTGTAAAGATTGTACAGCTTATCTAGTTTTCCCCAATTTTAACATCTTATACCACATGGTACATCTGTCAAAACTAAGAAATTAACATTGATGCAATATGATATTTGTTTTTAGATTATTTACTTTTCTTTAGTAAGGATCTTATATCCCTCAGCATACTTACAATGACTTCATGATTTTTTTTCCCTCAAATCAAATAGTCTTTGACTTCAACTTATCATTAATTTTTGTTAGTATACATACTTCCATGAAACACAACTGAGTTACTACAACCCAGGCACCATCTGCCAGCATAACAAACAAGGTTCCCTCAGAACCTGGGGGGAAGGCCAAGTTGATTGACAGTTGTGATTGGGAACTGAAGTGGCAGAACTGGAAGACTCTAAGTAACATGTGGAAGATCCAGAAGGTGAACAGCCAAGAGTTCATCACTGGATAAGATAATCAGGTCTCAACATCCCAAACTGGAGACTGAAGGAAAGCCCCATGATAGCCAGCACCACCAACAAGAAGAAACGCCCCCCCCACCACCACCATCAGCACAAAATCAAGAAGGCGGATCTGAACTGGCCATACAAGGAAAAGGATGGATGGAAGAAAAAAGTTACAGAAACTTGGAACAGATGTATTATTATAATGAAGGCAGTTTTGGATCTAAGCTGAGACAGTGTGACCTGGGTTCCATCCAGGGTCAAGCTTATAGCAAGATCAGCTGAAGCCTCATGTAGGGTCCCAGTTAGCAACAGGGCACTAAGTCTCTGAGCAGCTTCATTTGTCTCACCAGTAACCAGCCAGGAGAAGGACTGGCTAGAGCTGGTGTAGGTGGTGGTGGTGGCGGGTGTGGGACCATTGGGGAACGTCAAGGTGGGGTACACTTGAAGTAGAGTCATGGTCAGTGCCCTTGAACCATATTAGAACCAGGAAGGGGAACTGGAAAATTAGAGTCAGGCTGACACAAAGCTTTACGGCTGAAAACACTGTATGCTTCTAAGAGAAAGAAAAAGCTCACCATAATCTAGCACTGTGACCCTGCAAACTACATATAGGTTACATGACTTAAATTACCTCGGCCTCCCTCCGTGGTTAGTGTTGGGTTATTGAATGAATTCACAGACTTAATTACTATAATTATTTTGTCTTTAAAGGTATCTCAACATGTGGGAAAAATGTTCTACAAGAAAACTCTTTCACTTCCTACCCATACAAGACAAGCATTTGATCAACCAGCAGATACATCTCCTCTTTTGGATTTTAATTCCTGGAGTGATTTGATGAACATTCCTTGTCCCCAGGATATAAGGATTCCTAAAAGAATTGAGCAAGCCAGTTCAAGAAATTAAAAACCCTCAAAGAGCAAAGGGCAGTCTGAACCAGTTTTCCAAAGAATCTAAGATTCACCAAGGGTGTGTGAGAGCTTCCCAGGACCAGACAGAGGATGAGAGAGAGGGAGCTTCTCACCGAGCTGTCTCAGGAGGTTTTGCCAGGACTGAAGTGATACTACCTTCAAGGGGTTGGAGAATTGTCCTTGGAAGAAAAGAACAATTCTAATTGTCTCCTAATGAAGGAGAGAATTCGCAAACATGAAGAAAGCCACAGTTGGTTGTTTCTGTGAGAAAATCTCTGAATAAGCCAAAAGAGCAGAAATGAAAAAGAGAGCTCCCCATTTCCCATCCTCGAGCCCTGATAAAGACAGACTGAGAAAGGAGGTAGAAGAGGAAGGGAAAGGCTCATGGTAGTGGAGGAGCTGACCACAAGACCCCCTCCTTCTTCTTTCAGGCCTGGCTGCAAGGGGAGATATTCTACACAAAAGTTCCAAGCCTGACTTGGTATTGCTCAGGACTAGATATTTTATTTCTGAAAATGATTGGAGAACTCTTTATCTGACAAGAAGATGAAAAGTCATAGTATTCACTTCAGATTTTATCCAAGAAGGAGGAAAGAGTTATCTCTACAAAGCAGGTTTAAACTGGCAAGAGAGAGGGGAAGATTAAAGTGGCTTTCTGCTCCTATCTGTGGAGTTTCTCTCTTCCAACATCGGGTTTGGCAGAAGGTCTCAGAAAGGTTACACAGGAAAATGATAACAATTTGCTCAAGGTGGGGACTGGAAGATAGGGGTGTGAGGAAAACTTCTTCCTCTGTATCCTTTTTGAACATTTTGAAATATTAACCATGAGAATGTATTTTCTATTTTAAAAACTTACATTTAAAGGCTGGGAATATAGCTCAGTGTGTAGAACTCTTGCCTAGCATGAGAGAGTCCCTGGGTTTGGTCCCCAGTATAGCAAAAAACAACAAAAAATTACATTTAAAATAACAGACTGTTGCAGGCAGCCTCTAAATTAGGCCCCAGCAATCTCTCTTCCCTGTGATTTACTCCTCTTGCCGGTGGGCTGGACTGACTGATTTTTTCTCATCAACAGAATACAGAAAGTGTGATGCAGGTCACTTCTGTGGCCCCAGTACTCTCTGGAACTCTCTTTGAATCACACTCTTGGGGCAACCAACTTTCATATCTCCAGACAGCCCCCAGTGGAAAAACTATGTGGTCAAACTTGGCAAAGGATCTTCTGAAACTTGCCAATGGCCACATACTGTTCAGGTAGTGAAGGTGCTCTAGCTCCAGCCTACAGCTTGACAGCAGCTCCTGAGAGGCCCAGAGCCAGAGGCTCCCAGCTAAGCCACACCCAGATTCCTGAGCTACTGAGACTGAGATGAAGAATGTGTGTCATCTTCAGCCACTAATTGTAATCTGTCACATGGCAATGGAGGACCAAAACAAACACGTTACATTTCATAACACAAAAAACATGCTACCTACCTCACTCTTTGACTTGGAAGGTGGGCTTTCTTTTTCCCCAACAACCATGCTGATTTAGTTGAATTGTGCTTGCCTTCACTTTTACAATGAAGGTAATTGTTTTGTTTTGTTTTCTGACATACAACTATATTATACCATCAAAGATACTTGTGAATTGCTTGTTTACTCTCTTGGTTCCTTTGCTGAGGGACAGGAAAAAAGTCATCCCCTAAAATTTCAAAATTTTATTTTGTGTTAGATACTTATGATTAAATAAGCATAGATGAATAACAAGGGTCAGGAATTTTACTAAAAATAAAAGATAGCTTCTTCAACAAATGGTACTGGGAAAATTGGAAATCCATATGTAGCAGAATGAAATTGAATCCCTATCTCTCATCCTGTGCAAAATTCAACTCAAAGTGGATCAAAGACCTGGACATTAGACCAGAGATCCTGCTGCTACTAGAATACAATGTAGGCCCAACATGTCAGCTTAGGAACCAAATTCCTCAACAAGATTCCTAAAGCACAAGAAGTAAAATCAAGAATCAATAAATGGGATGGTGTAAAACTAAAAAGCATCAAAAATCTTCACAGCAAAGGAAACAATCAAGAACGTGAAGAGAGAGCCTACAGAATGAGGGAAAATCTTTGCTACCTGTAACTCAGATAGAGTTTTAATCTCCAGGATATATAAAGAACTCAAAAAAACTTAACACCAAAAAAAAAAAAAAAACCACCCAAATAATATGATCAAAGGAACTGAACAGACACTTCACAAAAGAAGATACATGAATTGTCAACAAATATATAAAAAAAATGTTCAACTTCTCTAGCAATTAGAGAAATGCAAATTAAAACTACATTGAGATGCTGTCTCACTATAGTCAGAATGGCAATTATCAAAAATACAAGCAACAATAAATGTTGGCAAGGATGAGGGGGAAAGGTACACTCATACATTGTTGGTGAGACTGCAATTGGTGCAACCACTCTAAAAAGCAATATGGAGATTCCTCAGAAAACTTGGATTGGAACCACCATTTGACTCAGTTATCCCATTACTCCATATATATCAAAAAGATTTAAAATCAGCAAACTATAGTGACTCAGCCCCATCAATGTTTATAGCAGCACAATTCACAATAGTTAAGCTATGGAACCAAACTAGGTGCCATTCAGTGGATCAATGGATGACGAAAATGTGAGATACACACAGACACACAATGGAGTATTACTCAACTATAAAGGAAAATTAAATATGGCATTTGCCAGTAAATGGATGGAACTGGAGAGTATAACATGCTAAATATGAATTAAGTCAATCCCCAAATCCAAAGGCTGAATGTTCTCTGCAGATGATAAGGGGGTTGTGCAGGAAAGAATAAAAGTTCACTGGATTAGACAAAGGGGAATGAAGGGAAAGGAAGGGAAGGGGATGGGAATAGAAAAGACAGTTGAATGAATCAGACATTAGTTTCCTATGTTCATATATGAATATATCACCAATGAAACTCCACATCAAAAATGGGATTCTAATTAGAATAAGTTATACTCCATGTATGTATGTCAAAATATACTCTGATGTTATGTATATCTAAAAAGAACAAATAAAATTTTTAAGAAGAAGTTTACTAAAAAATAAATTTAAAAAAAAACTTGAAAAATACCTGACTCTCTCATTCCCTCTTTGTAGTCATTCAGTATTTAGTGTGCTGAACAACTGTTTTGTCATATGACCTTTTACTTGTTATAATCTCCAGCATTGACAAGTTTCACAAAATGACTGGTGTAAGTTAGCAGATGCTATGGTGGGAGATAAAAAGAAAAGTTTAATATTGTAGTGATAAAGGAATTGTATGGTTCAATCCATATGATGATTTTTAAATTTTCATTCCTGCTAAATTAGTCAATCAAGTTGGTAACTGATTTGAACAGATGTGTCTCAATTTTGCACTGATGAACTATTCTGATATGTCATCCTGGCATGCACTATCACCAAAAAAAGCACTGTGCTTAATTTTAGATCAATGCATAAAAAAGGACTAGAAAAGATATATTAAGAAGGCTCTCCCAAGTAATTTAAGTTTCTTCTTCATTGGAAGAAGAAACTTAAATTACTTGTCCATACTGTTACAGAGCAGGGGCCTCTTGGGAAGTTGAGGCAGCATGAAGACTGTGCCCCCTTTCAAATCCCAATTCTCGCAATCAAGTCAGAAAGATTTTAGACATGTCACTCAGAGTAACAAGCATGAGTTTCATGAAGAGATAGAAAAGAGAAAAGGAACACTCTCAAGAAATAGCAGGTTCTCTTGGAGAAGAGAGGGACAGAGTGCCTCTTCTACACTCCAGTTTTATTAGGAATTCCAAAGAAGTTTTCAGAGTCCCACCAGGTCTACCTCTTGATTTTTGGGTACAGCAGAATGACATCAGACTTTCAAGTTCTCACTGCCTTTAGAACTCTATGTCACCTTGGCTCATGCTGATGGGTTCTAATTAGATTCTTAACCATAAATTCTCACAGATTGTATGGTTAAGAGAAATTATCCTTATCTCCCTGAGTTTGGGGATCTGATCTATGAAGAGGGTCACAAAAGTCTCCCCTTCAAGATAACTTGGGTTCCTCTTACATTACTTCAGGCCTGCATTTCTCCTGCAGATAAGAAGTAGTTTGCTGAGGAATATAACATAGCTTGCTACTTAAATCAGGCAGTGCTGTAGGTAAATTGCTCTTGGAAAAGAAAACATGTGGGAGTCATCACAGAGGGCCCATTTTATAGAATTATTCTCTTAACCTCATGTCCCCACCATTCACATCTGTCTGTCCCCTAGCAATATCAGTAATGTTTTCTTTCCATGTTAAAGACTCCCAGGTGCCAGGCACATGCCCATAATCCAAGCAGTTTGGGAGACTGAAACAAGAATATCATTAAGTTCAAAGCTAGTCTTGCAAAAAGCAAGGCACTACGCAACTCAGGGAGACCCTGTCTCTAAATAAAATACAAAATAGGACTTGGGAGGTGGCTCAGTGGTTGAGTGCCCCTAAGTTCAATCCCCAATACAAAAAAAAAAAAAAAAGTCTACTAGGTACCTTTTAACAAAAGGGACACTTTGGCAATACAGATGATTTTGGAGAGTGAAATTTATCCTAACGTTATCATATTGAAATAATTTTTAACTTTTCCTCAAATGTTACTTCAGTCTTAAACATTACTCTATGAAAATAAAGTGGAAGATACATTTTTCAAAAACCCTTTCTTTTGGTTAAAAACTAGTTACAATAAAGTCATTTGAAAAATAAACTATTGTGACAGGAAATAACTCTATCTGGACTGATAGAACATTCACACAATAGAGTGCTATGCAACTCTTTCCCTAATGGAAGTGTTAAAACTACTAAAAGGAAGTAATAGAATTTAAATATTCTCCTATTGTGTCCCTAAAACATAAAAGACTTAGGCAATGATCATAAATACTTCAAAGATAAACAACTGGATATTATGTCGCTCCTGATGGAAGTCCACAAAACTCCAATGTGAAGTAGTCTTTTAAAAAAATTTTTTTGAGCCCAATCTAATTTTACCCCAAAAATAATTTATAGGAAATACAGGATACAGAAGAAAGTATTAATTATTATTAAACATTACCACAGTTGTAAAAATAACAAAATCAAGATTGTGGGAGCTGGGCAACAGTGGCACACACCTGTAATTACAGCAACTCAAGAGGCTGAGGCAGAAGGAAATTTCAAGTTCAAGGACAGACTGGGCAACTTAGTGAGACTCTGTCACAAATGAAAAATAAAAAGGGCTAGAAATGTAACTTATTTGTAGGGCATATCTGGGTTAAATCCCTAGTACCACACACACACAAAAAAAATGAGGGGAACCACGTAGTAAAAATGATCCTATCTCCTGCAATGAATAAATTGCAAGGAAAAACAGAGAAAACATATTTTTTATGATTCTTAGTCAGGCACAGTGGCACATGCCTGTTGTCTCAGCCATTCAAGAGCCTGAGGCAGGAGAGTCACTTGAGTTCAGGGATTTGAAGCCACCAACCTAGAGTCCCATTTCAAAACCAAACAAACAGAAACAAAAAATTTTTAAGATTCAAACCATTCAGATGTAAAAATTTGGAAAACAGTGGTGTTGGTTGCAAACATTGTAAATACAATTTATACCACTGTTACATACTTATAAATGGCTGTAATTATAAATTTTGTGTAATATGTATTTTACTACTGTAAAAAAGCTTTAAGTCAAGTCACTTATTATGACTATAAAAATTTATTTATTATAAGAAAATAATAAAAAAATTGGAAAAAATTTGAGCACATTAGGAATATCCAATGCTAGTAAAGAATTATTGTTATTTTTAAATATGTGATAATACTACTGTAATGTTTTAAAGTAGACATCTTATTTTTTAAGTATATTTCATATACTGAAATATGAACAGATAAAATGATATAAGTTTTATCTGGGGTTTTATTTGATCCTGCCTACAACCTAATAAATTAGCCTGTCATTATTTTATGGAGATAGGCAGAATACATGAGACATTTAGAGGAGACACATAGGACTTATTTTTACCAATCATGTATTAAGCAGCACAACCAATCAGCATATATGTGTTGCTCCCCCTTGCCCTCAGGTACCATAGAAGCACAGGTGGTCCCAGAGGATGCCTGTACATGTAGTGAATTTGCTTCACAGCTGAGGAACACTGAACTTGGGTAACCCACCAATTTTATAGCAAGCAGTAAGCTTGCTTTTTTGTCCTGGAGCTAGTGTGGGTATGCAAGGAGGGGAAAACATGTCTCATCTCTTAAGGTTACCAAATACAAAAACCAACCTTGAGAAATTTCCCTGGTAAAAGAACAGCTGGGCTTTGCACTCTTGGCTCATCCAGCAAGATATGCAGGAACAAAAGAGGCCCAAGAAAGAGTGTCTCTTCCAACTATACCAGGACGCTGATTTGCTCAATTGAGAGGGGGTATAGGCAAGTCAATATGAACATGGGTGAAACAAGTTTAGTCATGAGTTTGATATTTTTTAATGCTGAATCTTGAGTACATTAGTTTCTATTTCACCCTATTCTATGTATACTTGAAATTTCCCATAATATAATTTCTGTAAAGTTTATTTATTACAAAGTTATTGGGTTGGGCATATGGCTCAGCAGGAAAGCACTTCCATAGCATGTGCAAGACCCTGGGTGAAATTCCACAAAAATAAATAAATAAATAGTTATATAGAGTATTGTGACACCAATTTTTTAAAATAGAATATTTTATTTTATTTTATTTTAAGATAATTTTTATTGATTATGCTTAGTTATACATGACAATGGGACTAATTTTGACATAATTATAAAAGTATGGAATACAATTTTTTCTAATTCAGTCTTCAGTACTTTCTCTTTCCCTCCCCTCCCTCATTCCCTTCCCTCTACTAATCTTTCTGCTACTTAGTTTTTTTTTGTTTTGTTTTGTTTTTAGTTAGTCTCTCATGGATGTACATGACGGTAATATCCACTGTGGTATATTTATATATGTCCACAGGAAAGTTAGGTCAGATTCATTCCCTTGCCTTTCCCCATCCCATCTCTTCTCCCTTCCCTTTATTCCCCTTTGTCTACTCCATTGATCTTTCTTCTATTCTTTTTTAAAATTCAGCACCAGCCCCTTATTTTGGATTAGCTTCTGCATATTAGAGAAAACATTCATTTTTTACTTTGGGGGACTGGCTTATTTCATTAAGCATTATCATGTTTGTTTTGTTTGATGAGAATAATTTCCTAGAATTAGGAAACAAATAATCATTTAATTTAATTCAACAATAAGATTCGTAAACTTTAAAAAAAATTTTCAGCTGGCAAAATAAGAATTACCTATTAGGAGAGTGAGTCAAAGAGGGAGGTGAAATATATTAGAATAGTAGTTTTTATAAAATATATGCACAGCCTAAAACCATTAAGAAACAAATAATTTCCAGTTCCATCCATTTACTGGCAAATGCCATAATTTCATTCTGCTTTATGGTCGAGTAATACTCCATTGTGTATATATACCACTTTTTCTATATCCATTCATCTGTTGTAGGGCATCTAGTTTGGCTCTATAGTTTGGCTACTGTGAATTGTGCTGCTATAAACATTGATGTGGCTACATCACTGTAGTGTGCTGATTTAAAATCCTTTGGGATAGCTGCCTTATATGATAGTTCCATTCCTAGTTTTTTGAGGAATCTCCATACTGTTTTCCAGAGTGGTTGTACCAATTTGCAGTGCCACCAACAATGTATGAGTGTACCTTTTTCCCCCACATCCTCACCAACATTTATTGTTACTTTTATTCTTGATAATTGTCATTCTGACTGGAGTGAGATGTAATCTTAATGTAGTTTTAATTTGTATTTCTCTAATTACTAGAAAAGTTGGACATCTTTTCATATTTTTGTTGACCACTTATATTTATTTCTTTTGTCTGTTTAGTTCTTTTGCCCATTTATTAATTGGATTGTTCTTTTTGTTGTTGTTTATTTGTTTTTCTTTTTGGTCTTTTGGTGTTAAGTTTTTTTTATGTATCCTGGATATTAATGCCCTATTTGAGGAGCAGGTGGCAAAATTTTTCTCCCATTCTGTTGGCTCTTTTTTCATAGTCTTAATTGTCTCCTTTGCTGTGAAAAAACTTTTTAATTTGATGCCATCCCACTTATTTTTTATTTTACTTCTTGCACTTCAGGAATTCAGTTGTTAAGGAAGCCAATATGTTGAAATGTTGGGCCTGCATTTTCTTCTAGTAGTTGCAGTGTTTCTGTTTCGGTTTCTAGGTCTTTGATCCATTTTGCATTGTATCCCAGTAAAGGGAATAGATTACTTGAACATTATTGGTGCCATTTTGAAAAAAACTCTAAATGCTTTTAAGCTGTACACATATTTTATAAAAACTACTATTTTCATATATTTTACCTCTCTCTTTGACTCACTTCCTAGTAGGTGATTCTTATTTTGCTAACTGGAATTTTTTTAAGTTTACTAATCTATTGTTGAATTTAATCAAATGATCATTTGTTTCTCAATGCTAAGAAATTATTCTCATCAAACAAAACAAAAGCAAGGACCTTAAGCACCTTATTACTTTAAGGGAAAAAAGGAAAAAAAAAACCAAAATTATCTTCTCAGTATAGGTTAACCCTTAGTCCTTGGGCAGGGAGGGGTGGAGCAGGGAGACAAAAAATAATTTTTAAATTTATAATTATTTTTCAAAACATCTTTTGGAAACTTCATTTATGCTAATGATTTTTATACTAGCTTTGGTTCCAAACACTTAAAAAAAAAAGTTACTAAAACTAAGCCAAGGGCTGGGGTTATGGCTCAGTGGTAGAGCGTTTGCCTAGCATGCATGAGGCACTGGGTTCGTTCCTTGGCACCACATAAAAATAAACAAATAAAATAAAGATATTGTGTCCATCTACAACTAAATATATATATATATATATATTTAAAAAATAAAACTAAGCCAATCATTTTGTGGTGCCTAGGCTAATCCTCTCTTTCAATGCATGCATTATATCAGGTCTCTTTTTTCAGTAATCTACAGTTTCTCAGAAATAATTAGGAAACCATTAGTTCTTCAGTATTGCTGTTCAACAATACATTCACTGAATAATTGCTTACCAAAAACATATGTACCAGGCTAGATGCTACAGGCTAGGGATCAAGGGCAAATAATGTAGATTCTACCTTCATCTAATTTGTGGTCTAGCAGATACATAATTAGACCATCTTTTGTAAACAGGACTATTCCTCTGTGTGTCTATGTATGTTTAGCTAAGCCAAGTTTGAGGGAAAAGGGTATTAGATAATGCTCAAATTTTTTATTAGTCCATTCCGTGTCAGTCCCCTCTCAAATTCTTAGTTCTCTGATAAATAGTGAAATGTGTTTAGCAATTTCTAGTGCTCTTCTGTGCTTCTTTTTGGAAATAGGTTTCTACAGATTTTCCCCCACAGTTGCACTCCTATAGAGAGAAATAGCCTATTTCACTTCAGAAAGGATAAGAAAGGTGATAAGCCAGTCATAATGAGAAACTAAAAGCCCTACTTCTTCATTGTATATCTTCCTGTCTCCCTAAGAGCATGCTTTGGGAAGCACAAAAATAAAGAAATTGTGTCTTCCTTCTGGGGATCAACAACCCACTGTACTGGAAACCTGGATCCTCATAACCACTCAGGGGTCCCACTTGCTTAGAGAATCTGCTCTTTGCTGAGTACCTGATGAATGATATTGGGAGCTGAGGGCCACAAAGAGTGCAAGCATTTTTGTCAGGGGAAAGGGGCCAACAAGCAAACTGAGATGTATAATAAAATTCTACTTAAAGCAAAAGCTACCTGGAAAATTTCTCTCCTCAGAGCTAATGCCCCTGAACCCATCTATAGCCCGACCAGAAGTAATCTGGAGAGAGAGCTGTCAAGAAGAAAGGGGTCAGGGGATATGGCTCAGTGACCTAGTACTTGTCTAGCATTCCTGAAGCTCTGAGTTCAATCCCCAACATCACAACAAAGAAAGAGAGAGAAAAGAGACCCAAGAGGAAGGAATGCAAAGAAGATGTTACGCTTGCCTACTTTTTAGCTTCTACCATCTGTGGCAACAAGAGAGCTAGAGAAATTGTTACCTACCACTCAAAGACCTCTCTTTTATACTGATTATAACTACCAAAAGAAACAATGAGATTGACTCACCCCCCACCACCCATAGTGTCCGTTTTGAACTACATCATCTATCTTGTCTCATAGAAAAAGGGAGAGATTTTTGACTGTACGACCTGTGGATTAGAGTCTGTGGTTTGGATTCACCTTTTATAGTCACCTCTCACCTTGAATAAATGGCAGATCATTGGCAATCTGCAGCTCCTGGCCCCTTCCCTTTTTCAGCTATATCCTCCTGGGGGACCCATCTTGCAGATGTCTTAAATTAAGGTCCCAGACTTCTCTGGAACTCTACCTTTCCCAAACAAGCAAACTCACTACCAGAGTTTTGCCCAGTGAGATTCTGGGAAGTCTCACTGATCTCACTCTGGAGGGATATTACTCCCTGTGCTTAAAAGACAACTCAACATCAAATGGTGCTTGGTTCTTCTTCCTGCTTCTTGACTTCAAAGTCCTTAAGCCTCTACATTCTAAATGCAGAGTGTGTCACTTCCTGAGTACTTCTGTAACAGTAAGACATCTGTTATTTCTCCCAAACTGTTGAAGTTTCCTACAGTGAACATCTCAACCATTCTTACACCTAGTGTCCCAAGATGGGGGGGGGAATTATTCAAATGACTCCCAGGGTATAGGATTATAATATCTTCCTTTTATCAAAGGCACTGGCCTCTTCAGACACACACCAGGATGCACGATCTATGAACTATACTTATAGAATAGCAATGAAGTAAGTTTTCTCTTGGATCTACAATCCATCCTGCTGCTTCTGTCTGACTTACCTTGCTTCTCAAATTCTGTTTTAAGTATTTATGAGTTTATATTCACTATTGTAAAGCTTTTTAATATACTTAAGTTCTACACGTTGCACAGTCTCCACAAGGCAGAGTTTAGTCTTCTGTTATAAACCAGATGGCAACACCAGTGCTTTGGACCTTAGATTAGAAGTCATTCGGGTGCTCTCTGAAGACTGCAAAATGTGGAAACTATAAGAAATTTCTGTCTTCCTATATGGGCCAGGCTGATGCTTTGCTACACAGTTGACCTCTTCTTTGACATTTATGTGAGTAATCCAACAAGTTCTGTACAGGAAGCACAGTATTTGCTGGAGTTATTTCAAATGCAAAGCTGTGTTTTGCTTTGATAATAAAACTCCCTGCAGTTTTCCCTTCACCTGCAAAACAGAGATTACAAGTGTTTACAGAAAGCACTTGTATAATTTGATAAATAATACTTCAGAGCAGTTCTCTGATGTTTGCAGTCCTCTACATAGAAGCATTTACTTTTCAGACACATCCATAGGTCCCCAAACATCAAATAAATAGAAATTGTTTTCTTCAGAATAACTTTTATCCATGGTAGTCTTTTTTTTTTCTTATGAAGGAGATGATGATCAGGAAGTTAATTGTTACATAGCATTGAAATTACTGTCACAGTCTAACTTTTGGTTCAGAATGCTTTAATACTCAGCTTTCCCTAAGTGATGGAGTTGGGTGTGTGTGTTTTGCATTAGTACCAAATATTTGTCATTAAAACCACTCATTTAAATGCGCAAGAAAATAAATAAATGAAGATTCACAGCACAGGGAACAGAATGAACCAGCTGACGACGACAGATTATATAGGTTGTGCAGACACCAGGGATATCAGCAACTCCAAAGGAAAGTTCTAAACAGGACGAAACAGCAACATGTTTAGTACTTGGAAACATGGAAAAGAAATCTACTCCAGGCATGATAACTGTTCTTATGCTATGGGCATAGCAAATCTTTATTTACTAGGCTTTGTCTATACCCACCAATTCTTTAGGCAAAATGACATCTACAATAAGTATTCTAAGCACTTCTTCCTATATAAAGATATTACCTCTTTTTTTTTCTTTTCTGTAGCACTAGGTTTTGAACCCAGGGCTCCTACATACTAGGTAAGTGTTCCTACCCACTGCACTACATCCTCAGTCCTGAGAACTCTCTAAAGTGAATGGTCTAATTGAATTTTTTTTTTTTTGTACCAGGAATTGAACCCAGGGGCACTTAACCTTAACCACTGAGCCACATCTCCAGCCCTTTTTATTTTTTTTTATTTTGAGACAGGTTCTCACTTAATTGCCTAGGGCCCCACTAAGTTGCTAAGGCTGGCTTTGAATTTGGCAATCCTCCTGCTTCAGCTTTTCTAGCCGCTGGGATTACAGCGGCTGGCCTAATTGGATTATTTTTAATGAAATGTTAGTTAATAGAACTTAAATTTTTAAAATCATAAATTAGGATTTTTTAAATTTGGATAAAGGAGAAGAATAAGAACCTTTTGGAAGCACAGGTATTTGTATATGAAAAAGGTGACTGAGTCTGGGTAGAAACTATGAAATGTAATAATTCTTATAAAATTTCAAACAGTGGGCCAGGGTTTATGGCTCAGTGGTAGAGGGCTTACCTAGCACATGTGAGGCACTGGATTCCATCCTTAGCGCCACATAAAAATAAACAAAATAAAGACACAAAATATTGTGTCTGTCTACAACTAAAAAGTATTTAAAAAACAAACAAACAATATGTTTGTTCTTGCTATCTATTGGGATCCTTGATTATACCAAAACTCACAGATGCTCAAGTCCCTTGTGTCAAATGGATAGTCTTTACATATAACTCACACACATCCTCCTGGATACTTTAAGTAGTCTCTAGATTGCTTGTAATGTCTAATACAATGTAAGTGCTATATAAATTGTTGTTATACTGCATTATCTAGGGAATAATTATGAGAAGAGGTCTGTTCAGTGTAGATGCAACTTTTTGTGAATATTTTCAATCCATAGTTGCTTGAATCCTCAGATGCAGAACCAGTGGATACAGAGGGCTGATGATAGTTTGTTCAGTTATTGTTATGGTTTAGATCTCCCATGAAGCTCATGTGTTGAAAGCATGGTTCCAAATGCAGTAAGGGTCAGAGATTGGACTTAGGCAATGATTTGATCATGAGGGTTCTGACCTCATGAGTGGATTAATCCTCTCATGATAGCTGAATCATGATAGCTGAATCATCCATTGATGGCTGAATGGACCATTGGGAGGTGGAGCCACATTGGAAAAAGTAGGTCACTGAGGGTGTGCCTTAGAAGATTTTACCTTCTCTCTGGCCCCTTCTCAGCTTCCCTGCTGCCTGCTGCTGTGAACTGACAGCTTTCTTCCTCCAGGCCCTTCCACCGTGATGTTTCTGCCTTGGGGCCAGCCAACCATGGGCTGAATCCTCTGAAACTATGAGCCAAAATAAACCTTTCCTCTTTGAAGTTTTTCTTGCTAGACTGGTCACAGCAACAAAAGGCTGATAACACAATCATCTTGTTTCACGGTAGTGTTATCAGTTAGAATGTTCTACAATGCAAAAATAACCAAAAAAAATTTCAAAACTATAAAGGAAGCATCGTATTTAGTAACTAAAAAATTCTAGATGTCTGGCTTCAGGCAAAGCTGAATCTAGTGGTTCAATGATCACCAAGGATCCAGTTTTTCTCTGTGACCTGTTCCTTGATTTCATCTTCAGCATCCCTAGAAGTGATTTCTAGGCAGTCCAAGGCTCCTCTCTCAAGGTAGTAAAATGGTTCTTGAAGTCCAGACCTAACATTCTCAAACCACAAAGTTGAAAGGAAGAATACATGTCTCTTTTCTGACCTTCAAAGTCCTGGCAGTCACTCTGTCTCATTGGTTCTTTTGGATCTTATGCCCAATTGCTGTGGCCAATAAGGCTAGATATACTTATCAGGCCATCCCCAAAGACAGGAATTTTTGAAACAATTTTTAGCCCCATAACTTTGTATTTAATTTGTAATATCTTATCTCACTCTTTTGACTGTTTGCCCCTTGAGGGCAATTATTATGACTCCTAAATTTCTTGCACTGTTTCAAAGCATCCAAAACAAATGCTAAACAAATGCAACTATGAGCCAAAATAAACCTTTCCTCTATTTGATCACTCAAATAATTTAAGATAATCATATGTAGTGATGATCATGGTAATAATTTATGAATGGTTATCTAGTACCTCAAGATCCTTTGTAAAACACTGTTAGGTTCTGGCCCCTCCAGATCCTCTCTCCAGCCTCTCCTTCATTCTCAGTGCTCAAGAGGTTGACTTCAATAGGCATCAAATGGCCTTGCTTCTCTCTTTCACTCATATCCATCCAGTGGCAACCAACAAGAGGAGTTCAAGGAGTAGAAGAGAAGTCAGAGTATTTATTCTTTGTTTGCCTCTCTGCTTTCTCAGGCCACTGATAGACCCAGCCTGATTTTCTCTTAAAATTGGGAGCCATCTCACCACAAAGCCATGAAAAGATTATTTTGGTTTTACTATAAATTACTGCAAATACTGTACTAGCTTGGAATGCCTGCCCGTGCCTTGAACTCACCCATGCCTGGCTCTCTCTAACCAGATAGCAGCCCTCTCCGAAACTTTAGTGATGCCTCATCAATCTTCGCCTTCCCTGGCCAGATAACGATGCTCTCTGAAGCTCTAATGACCTTCATAAATTCTGATGTTGGGGCCAGCAAAAATGTAAACTAGCCTTTGTGTTATGCTCCTCAGAGTTTTGTTATCTGTAACCCCCCCTTTGTGTAACTTTCTGGGCTATAAAGCTGGGCTGCAAGAAAAATGCAAGGCTGTCTTGTTCCCATGGTTTTTATTGGGAGAGGCAGCCGGGCCAGTCGAAATAATAAGCTTGCTTTAATTTGATTTTATTTGGAATCAGTGGTCTTTTCTTGCATCCTGGTCTAACACCACCTTTTCCATGCAGGCTACAGCTTATAACAGGCCACCTTCTCCCCAAACCCTGGATTCTGGGAAATCGGTTCCTCTGCCAGTCCTTTCAGGTGTAGGAATGAGAAGGCTTCCTGGCTATTTCTAGTTCTTGTTGATTTCCTTTAATCCTCTCCATACCTGTGTCAATGATCCTGCACTATCTCCTCAAGTAACTTTTAAGTGTGCCATTTGTGTACTGCCAGGATCCTGACTCATACACATGCTATCAGAAAATCCAGTTCAAACAAGCTTAAATCCCAAATGGGATTTGTTGAATCAGGCAACCCAGAAATATGGACATGGCTTCAGGCCAGTGCAGTGGTTCAAATGATGTCCAAGGTTATCTGAACTAGCGAGGACTTTTAAAAGTCAGATTGTTACTTTGATTATAGTATAATTAAGTCTGTTGTGCAGAAAAGGTGAGAGGAAGTTTTCTTACCCCATTTTGCTGATAGGAAAATAAAGAGAAAGGTGGTTTGCCAATCTGGTTGTTTCATCTTACCTAAGCACTTTGTAAACATTTGAGGTAAATAAATGAGAACTTTCAGAGACTTTCTATATTCCTCTATATTATGAGGAATATAGAAATTTGAGATTACCCCCCCACCCCCCCACCCCCCAAAAAAAGGAAATGGGAGAGAGTAGGCTTTACTTCTATCACTTAGGAATGAGTGAACACTTTGGTGACTATTTGAAGTTCACTCACTCCCCTCTCTCCCCTTTTGGGATCTTATCGTAAATATTCTCTTGCATTCCATTAATTTTATCTATCTGCCATTCCTCACAGAATCTAACACTGTCTAACCTGTGTAGATTTTCAGTAAAAGGATGAAAAATTGGCTATCCATATAGTAACTGCTATACCATTTGGTTCCCATGTGCCTGCAAAGGAGTACAATTTCAAGGGCTTTTCTGTAGCCATCGACAACCATGATACTAAACTCCAAATCATGTACAACCACAAGAATGGGATTCTAATTACAATAGTTTATGCTCCAAGTATATACAACATGTCAAAAATATACTCTACTCTCAATCTAAATAGAACAAATAATAAGAAAAATAACCATAGTACTGCATCTGCCTTCGGAAAACCCCTCCTTAAAAGGAGCAGGACTTCACAAGCCTATTGGCAGTGTCTTCCAAGTAAAAAGGCTCTCAATGTGGAGCCAGAAGATCTAAGTTTGAATTCCAATTGGGTAATTTCATTTCTCATTTTACTTCCTTAAGCCTCCATTTTTCTAATCTGTGAAACTAAGACATTGACCTATAGCCTATAAAATCCCTAGCTATGCAAGAAGTAAAATCAAGAATCAATAAATGGGATGGATTCAAACTAAAAAGCTTCTCCTCAGCAAGAAAAATAATTAATGAAGTGAAGACAGAACCTACAGAATGGGAGCAAATTTTTACCACACACACACATCACATAAAGCACTAATCTCCAGGATATGTAAAGAACTCAAAAAACTTAAAAAAAAAAAACAATAACCCAATCAGTAAATGGGCTAAGGAAATGAGCAGACACTTCACAGAAAATATACAATCGATCAAAAAATTTATAAAAAATGTTCAACATCTCTATCAGTTAGAGAAATGCAAATTAAAACTAAGATTTCATCTTACTTTAGTCAGAATGGCAATTATCAAAAAAATCAATCAACAATAAGTACTGGCAAGGTTGTGGGGGGAAAAGTATACTGATTCATTCATTACTGGTGGGATTGCAAAATGGTACAACCACTTTAGAAAGCAGTATGGAGATACCTTAGAAAACTTGGAATGGAACCACCATTTGACCCAGCTATCCAACTCCTTGGTCTATACCCAAAGGACTTAAAATCAAAACTTTACAGTGATGCAGCCACCTCAATATTTATAGCAGTCTAATTCACGGTAGCTAAACTGTGGAAATAGCCTAGATGCCCTTAAATAGATGAATGAATAGAGAAACTGTGGTATATATATACAATGGAATACTACTTAGCCTTAAAGAAGGATGAAATTATGGCATTTACGGGTAAGTGGATGGAACTGGAGAGTATCAGGCTAAGGGAAGTAAGCCAGTCCCCAAAAACCAAAGGCCGGATGTTTTCTTTGATATGCTGATCCATAATGGGTGGAATTTGGGATTGAAGAAAAGAGGAATTTTGGATTGAGCAGAGGGGAAGGAGAGGAGAGAGAGGGGAAGGAAGGGGGAGTGTGTGTAGGGGGGGAAATGGTAGAATGATACAGACACTATTACCCCTATGTAGGGGTATGATTGCACGAATGGTGTAACTCTACATCATGTACAACAAGAGGAATGAGAAGTTGTTCTCCATTTGTGTAAAAAATAAATAAAATTAATTAAAAAATAAAATTCCTAGCTATTAATATTCTTTTATATTTTAATATATCTAAACACACATACTTGTATATATAAATGTGTGGATATACATGTAAAATTTTTTAGAAAATTTTATGGAGAAAGGAGGCAATGACTATGCCTAGAGGTGCAAGTATGATAAAATCTGATTTGGTTTGCTTATTTTCTGAACAGTGAAAGTCTTACAGGAAATCCAGCCACTGTTTTTCATCATACAAACACTTTCTGTGGCTAAGTTGGGAAAATTAAAAGCAGGAAACCCAAAAAGAAACAACAGAAAAAAAGTAATAAAAACATCCCTCTATGTATGTGGTTTTTATTACTTCTCAGTCACAGTCTCAGATGATTGTCATAATTCTGTCTGAAGTTTTCCTTTCTTGTTTCACAGCTTTACACTTTGTTGTGTCATTTCTGAAACACTCCCCCATTTTTAAGGTTATAAGCAAAAACAGCTCTCTGCTCACTTGTGAACAATGAGTTTTGTGAGAGAACAAAGCAACTGAAGCAAAAGAAATCCTAATCTCAGATCAAGTTGACATGAGCAAATGTGTTTCGGCTTGAGCAGCGTGAACTATCACCACCCACCCACTCCTTCCCATCAAACTTGGAGATGTTTTAAACCCCACACCAATTCTCTGAGAACATTTAGAAATGAGATGTTTCTAACATGATCTGGGTTGTGCAGAGATGCCTCCTCACTCTGCCTCAGAGGAGGTAGATTAAATATGATAGATGGGGACCAAAGGGAGATATATTTGAGGAAGTGTGCCCCTAGGAAGCCTGTCCACTCACGAGGCTTTGGAACACACCACATGCATAGTGTCTGCCATCTTAAATAACCACTCAGGACAGGTTTGTTAGGGCAAATTCTTGAAAACAGAAAATGGAACGCTGGGCCAAAAGGCTTTTACAATTATAATTTATACTGATGTTGCAAAATTGTGTTCCAAGTTGCACTAATTTATACTCTTGCCAGAAATGAGTGAATGCCTTTTGCTCCACACTCTTACCCACAATTTCATTAAAACTGTTGATTTTTGTTGTCTAATAGGTGAAAAAAATCAGTATACTTTTAATTTGTAATGGTTTCCAACAGGAAGTAGCAATAATGGCCACCATGATTACCTATTCATTCTCTCCCTCTGGATGAGTGTTTCCTTTATCGAGCTAGCTATACCATGGGGATTGTTTTTGTCAGCTTTTTGTTGCAATGACCAAAATATTCAACAAGAACAACTTAGAGGAGGAAAAGTTTATTTTTGCTCACAGTTTCAGAAGTTAGGTCCATGGTGGACCAACTCCAATTGCTCTGGGCCCAAAGTGATGGGCCAAGGGCATCATGGCCAAGGGCATAGTGGATATAAGGTCCTTGCTTAGCATCTGGATGGCCATTTTAAGGAAAAAGTTTGTCTTTCCTGCCCAAGGGTGTTTCTGAGAAAGGCTCACCATTCCATCATACCAACCCAACCCCTAACCATCTGCATAAGGACTCGCCCAGCTCTGATTTCTGAGCCTGCCCTATAAAAGTTCTGGAACCCAAGCCTGTTTTGCCTCTCTCCACTATAGAGAGATGGCCTTTATGTGTCAGTTTTGACAAATAAACTCTCGTGTGTAACTCTGCCTCCATCTTTCATTTCTTGCTTACCCGTCTCTCGTTTCTCACTTTCCCTTCAGTGGAGAGTACTGCTCTGTTTATGGTGGCCAGAAAGTGAAGAGAAAAAGGAGAAGGGGCCACAGGGAAAGAAGAACTTTCCAGGGCTTGCCCCCAGTGACCCACCTTCTTCAGTCACACCTCACCTCTCTATGGTTAATACCCAACCCAGTTAGCCCATTCAAACTAAGATGGACTAATTAGATTATAGTTCTCACAATCCAATCATTTTATTTCTGAATATTCCTGTATTAACACAGGAGCTTTTGGGCTACACCACCTCATATCCAAATCATAATAGGCATGTATTTTAAAGTTCAATAACATTTCCATGGAGAGGGAAGTTCATTTCACCCTCTCAAAGGGAGGGAGAAGTTCTAAGTTCTCATATATGGGGCCCTAAAAGATGTCCACCTTTAAATAAAGCATCAAACAGAACAAAATACAAACTCCAAAACAAAAACATCATAGAACAAATTATGTGTTTGGAATCATTCAAAACTGTGTAATAATCCAGTTGAAAGAAATAAAAACAAATATAATGTATACTATATAATCTCTCTCCAGAATTTGCATAAAATATTGTAGGAGGTACAACTGAGTCAACTGCAATAAGTATTCAGGAAGCTTTCATTCTGGAAGTGACATGTTTCCTGACCTTTGAAAGCTTACCCAGGTATGAAAGGGAAAAAAAAAAAAACAAACAGGAAACACATGAATGTGAAAGTGCATGTGATGAAATGGGAGGAGGAATGGTTTCAAGGTGACAAAACGCATTGTTCCTTAGGAGAGTGAAAAGGTAAGACTAAATAAGGTCATTCTAAGGAAGAAATGATGATTTGGGTATGGTCAACGGCACACAGCAAAAGATAGAAAGCCTTTATTTTCAAGATTCTCTTTATCTAGAGTTCTGGTTTCAATTAGATGCACTGGAAGGATACAAAGAGGATACATGTGATGAGGAGGCCATCTTTCCTCTGCTGCTGGCTATCAAATGCATAGAGACAGGGGTTTTCCAAAGCATAGCACCAGCAGCAATTCTGGATCTTTGTGGGAATAAAGCAACTATAGCAGTGCTGGCAACAATTTCCTGATCTTGGCTTCCTGGCATGTAGATCACAGCTCTCCTAACAGTTTGCTAAACTCAGTGTTGCTATGGCCTTCCTCACACCCCAAAAGAGGAGGTTCTCCTGGCTGGTCCATTCTGCAGAATCTGGCAATCATTCAGGCAGGCCCAGCTTGGAACCTGCTCCTCCCAACAATTTTGGAAGCATTAATTACCCTATCTATGCTACTTATGTAACTTCTTATTAAAATACTTGTATTTGTTTCTTTTTTGCACTGAATTATCACTGATATAAACTAAAATAAGAAAATGATGAGCCTGGCTAGTATGCATGAGGCCCTGGATTCTGTTCCCACTACTAAGAAGAAAAAAGAGGAAGAGGAGGAAGAGGAGAAAGGAAAGAAGAAGCCCTTGCCTACATGTGAACGATATTGATAACTGCTAACTTTTCTACTCAAAATGACAAAATAATTACCATTCTATTTAAGAAGACAAAGTGATTTGTCTATGATCTTAGTCTAATACTTGTATGTTAAAATTTATTATAGTTTTTTTGAAAACAAAGTATGTGTTTTTCAAAGGTATGTCATTTATGTCATTTCTTGAGTAGAAGTCTAAAGAACAGCACTTTTTAAAATGTTAATTTAATTTCAAAGTAAAATAGACTTATTTCAATTTATTTAAATATATTTTATACTAAATGTATTTATTTTTCTTTGTGGCAACAGTACTAAATCACTAGCATTATCAACTACATATTTTTAAATGCTTTTACAAAAACCACAGCACAAAACAACCTGGCCATTATTTTAGTTCCCTATAATTTTTTTTTCTTTTAAATTTTGTCACACATGTTTACCATATAAAACAGAACCAGAGAAAGTATTATTTAAACCAATAAAACAAGAGTACCTATTTTCAGATTTCATAAAGCAATCAATGGGAACATTATTTCTATATTGTCCAGTTCTACTTACTGAGAGAGTAGACTTCCCGGGGGAACTTAAATTTTTCAAATTGCCCCCATGCATCAGTCTTCCAAAAAGGGGGTCCAGATTAAAGAATCTTTGTTTCACAGAACACAGTGATGAATTTTTTTTAATTTACAAAAATATGCCCAGTATTGAGAGTTCAATTTCTCTACCCTATAAAGTAAGGAAAATTCTGAATTTCAGAGGCAGTCCTAGGGAGAAGTGACAGAGCCCAGAGATTCAGAAAGGTGATAAATGTTCTAGAGAGAGTGAAGAATGCGGTAAGCAGGAAAAGAGGCACAGGCATGGGGTAGACCTACAGGATTAGCTATCAAATATCCCTTATTAACCCCTAGATAAGCAATACCATTGTGGGGTACTCCATTTAGCACTGGAGAAGGAGTAGAAATAGAGAGCCCATTAAAGGAAACTGATAAGGGATGAGAGGTAGGAAGAAAGCAAAAAGCTATGCAGTGTCCTGAGGGGAATCAAAAGATACTTCAGGTTCTTGGATTTATATACCATCTATGCGCCAGTGACTCTGTAGGAGAAAATTATTCCCTTACCCTCTTAGGTTCTATAATGGGGTCCTGTGAATTAAACTGATAAAAGGCAGTTTAACAGAAGCATAAAATTTTGCATCATGTTATTATGTTCACCATTCATGGGAAAGAAGTGAAAACCTCCTTGAATTCAATCTCTTGCACCAAAAGGGGGGGGGGGAGTGAAAAATCAAGGAAGTAGTTACACATGGAAGCTTACATACTTCATAACAAAAAGTGATAAATTGTTGAGAAGCAACTAGATAAAGGAAATGGGTTTGGGATGTCTAAGGGTGGGCAAATTGTGGGACAGCAAGAATACGGAGTTACATGGAGTTATTCAGTAAATTTATAAGATTCATCTGAGCACTGTCTCTATCACTATTGATAAAAGGTTTTTTTCCTCTCCCTGGTGCAGGGAAAGGAAAGGAGACACCTTCACAAGGAAAATGTATGCCCCAATTTCTAGGCAGATAAGAGGGGGGCAGAGAGCTCTTCTGGTGTCTTGTTTTTTCTTTTTTTTTTTAATTACCTTCAGATCAAAATACTCAAATCCCTATTCTTCCCATACCAAACTGCTTCCAATCTTATCTTTACCATTTTATTAAGTTGCAATTCCATTCTTCCAGTTAGTCAAGCACCAAATCTTTGTCACCATTGATTACTATCTTCCCCTCACTCTCAAAATCATATTAACTACCTTCACAATATACCTAGAGTCTAAGCACTTCTATCATCTCTACAATAACCATCCAAGTCTAAGCCACCATCATTTCTCACTTGTTTGTAACAATAACCTACTAAGCAAATCTCCCTACTTTTATCCCTCTTTCAGCATTTATTCCTACAGTCTATTCCCAATATGGTAATTAGGATCCTTTTAAAATATAAGCCTTTATCATATCACTCCTCTGCCCCTAATCTGGCTTGACACACCTCTTGATAGCCCCCATTTTACTCAGTGTGAAATCCAAAATCATTACAATGACATACCAAACCCTGTGCGGTCTGACCCATTTCCTTTCTGACCTTAACCCATAATTCCCTTCTCTTTTGAATGTACTGCAGCCACTGACCTTACTGTTTCTCAAACACACCCTGATTCTCCCACCTCTGGAGTTTTGTGAGTACTGTTCATTCCACTTGCAGTACTGTACCACATAAAGATATAAACAGGGTGCTGGGAAGAGGGGCTGAGCTATTTTTATAAAAGTATTAAATGGAAGTGGGACCCAGAAATTTGAAACTTGGTTTATATATGCAAAAATTAGCCATCAGTCATGCTGCTATACACACAGGAGGGTTTTAAACAAAGGAGTAGAAGATGACCTGAAGTGTAGAAGACAGAGTTAGGAAGAATAATTAGGATGCTGTTGAAGTAATTGTTCAGGGAAGAATTCCAAACAGCTCTGTTGTGGAATCAATAAGATTAGCAAATGATTAATAGAAAGGAATGGTTGGGATACTTCTAAGATTTCTAGCATGATTAACTGAGTGATTAATGATGCAGTTATCAGAGTTAAAGAATATAATAAAATGGGTCAGGTTTTGCTGGGGAAATGGTGATTTCCAGTCAGATATCTAGTAGGTATATGGAAGAGTCGGAAATAAACATGTATGCAATATTTTGGAATTAAATTGTTTAAGCATGAATAAGATTCATCAGAATATATAAAGAGAAGAGAAGGAAAGAAACCAAGTACAGAAATATGGTAGCCAGAAACATTTGAGAATTGGGTAGAAGGAGAAAAGTCAAAAAGAAATCAGAAGGAAGAACGTGCTAAAGGAAAATGCTTGAGATCAGAAGTGTTTCACATGGATTTTTGGTGGGAATTCTGGAATATCTGCATATACATAATACATAGAGATATGCTGACTTCATATACACCTTGCACAACAGCCCAAAGTTAATTGTATACAACATTTTTAGTGTACCTACATTTGTATTGCAATCTCTCACGTGAGATCAGGTGTAGAATTTTTCACTGTGACATCATGGCAGCACTCAAAAAGTTTGAGATTTTGGATTTTCATATTAAGGATGCTCAACCTATAGTTCCAAAGCAGTCTTGGGGCACAGAGCACAGAATGCCTGCTCTGAAAAGCACGATGATGGGAAGATGGGAAAGATAGCAAGACCTGGGGCTAAGGGTCCTGTGTGCCTTCCCAACATCCACTTAAGAGAGATCTGGTTAAAATGAATAAGGGAAAATTAAAATTAAATGACAACGGAGGGTGATTCATAAGAAGAGATGGACATAGATTGATGAAGAGGTTCCTTCTAGAAAAATAGCTATTGCTTTACACTTCCCCCCAGCTCTCAAACATCCATCATCAATCTACATACTTTCACAAATTTTGCCTTATCCACATAGCACTACTTATTTTTTCCTCTGAATTGACTTTTTTTTTTTTTTTTTTTGGTACTGGGGATTGAACTCTGGGGAATTCAACCAGAGCCACATCCCCAGTCCTATTTTGTATTTTATTTAGAGAAAGGGTGTCACTGAGTTGCTTAGTGCTTCACCTTCTGCAGAGGCTGGCTTTGAATTCATGATCCTCCTGCCTCAGACTCCCAAGCCTCTGGGATTACAGGTGTGTGCCACTGCACCCAGTCTAAATTGACTCTTTAATTTAAATGCTTTGTTAAAAATGAGAAACTGATTATCACCATAACTGAAATATGGGTATCACTTTTCAGAGGTTAACAAGACTGTTGCCTGCTGAAGTCTTTAAGTGGAGGGTCGTTTTCTCTTTATTAGGAAAAAATGAGAGGGATTAAAGGCATTCTGCATCATAAATGCTAAAGATGGAGAATAGGAAGTTAATGGTCAATTATCAAATACTTATTTTATAAGATGCTAGCTGGAAAAAGTACTGGATTTGACAAATGAATTATTAGTTAATGGTGGAGATAGAAACAAAATTGTAGTAATCTACAGAGTAAATGGCAATGAGACCATGGGAATAGTAAATCAAAACTCTTCTGTAGAAGATGGTAGAGATGTAGCTTGAGAGACGTTGTCCACAAAGGATTTTCATTCTTCACTGTAGTCCTAGCTTAACATTTTTCATCTACTAAGGCACTCAATATCCATTAAATGTAAGTGTTTTCATTTATAGATCAGCTGTCCTATGAAAAAAAGTCTCCAAACAAAACAGATTCATTATCATTTTGGGTGGGGAGGGTTGGAGGAGGAAAAGACATTTCATAATTCTAAATTATTTTTCAGATTAATTGGTAAGAATCATTACTAGTTCATCTCCCTTCTCACTACACACACACACACACACACACACACACACATTATACCTCTTAGAGGAAAGAAACTAAATGGTTTCCCTAAGAGCAGAATAACATAGTCCAAAAAGAACTTTGCTTTATAAAAAGATTAGGCATTAAGATTCTGCAAGTTGCCATAAGTACACATTAATTGCTAGTAGGTTATAATTGAAGAATTTTGAAACAAATAAATGCTTACAACATTAGATTAATAGGAAAAAATCAGGCTACCATTATTGCATGTGATCTGTTTGGGGAATGGGAAAAATGTAAATAGAACATATCCACTAGCATGCACACACACAAAGTAGGAATAAATACTAGAAGAAAATTTAAACGACTAAGAGACATCTGAGTGGTACAATTAAACTTTTCTTCATCTCACCTTTATTTTCCCAATTTTCTGCAATTAAAAATGGTTTAAAATCTCCATAAAGTCATGGGACTTTGTATGTAAGCGCTAGCTATTTAAACCCCTCTCTTTGGTCTTACGTGGCTCTAAAATACCAATAGTCCATAATAATAATCCACCAGACTTCCTGGGATGTTTCTCCTATTCATCTTAAACTTCCCTGGGTTCTTTCTCCCTGACTTCAGGATTCTAAAAGTGAGTTTTAAGAAACCCCCGGACAATGGCATGAAGAGCCTAATCTATTTAAAGGAGCTGCTACCGAGGAAGCCGCGTGGGAAAAGATCACTGACTAGGGTCTCGCCCTGCGCATTGGATGAGTCCGTTTCTATCTCCACCCCTCATTTACCTCGTTCTTCTCATCTTTTAAATGGAATCTCATGAAATTTGAAAGAGGTGAGATAAAGCTTGTTGGTGACATGATAGGAATTACCACGGTAAAGGTTTCTAGGACTCGGTAGGTCTCAGCCATCCCGTTGGGTGAAAGGCCCCACCCCAAATATACTGAGCCTGACTCTGAGGGGGCGGGGCCAGGGAATCTGCATTTTAGTAGCTTCCCAGGTAGTTCAGATGCTCAGTCAAGTTCGAGAACGGAACTCTCTTCCCAGCCTTCCTATTTTCTGATTCACTTCTTGACTTCCTCCGGGTTCTGGCGAATTCTCCAGTTTCCACAACAGGAGAGGAGGGAAGAGAAGCCGCCACCAAGGACCTCAGGCCCTTGGGGCAGCCGACCTCCCTCTCTCCCGGCGCCCGCCGGCGGGTTACATAACGGACCGCGGGACGCGTTCTCGCGAGATTTCCACCGCCCCCCTCCTCGCTCCACGTCAGAAGGAACCGGGCGGAGCGGCCAACATGGCGGAACGCAGGCGACACAAGAAGCGGATCCAGGTAGCAAAGCCCAGTCCAGGGGTAGGGAGCTTCAGCGCGCTCGGAAGTAGAGGAAGCGGGGAAGACCTCCTGAAAAGGCGCGCGAGGGAGAGGACGGGTGGGGTTCCGTCGCAAGGCAGCCCGCTTCAGGCTGTGTCGTTGTGAGGGGCCTGAAGTGGGGCGGTGTTGGCTACTGCGGAGACAGAGGTGGTGGTGGAGCAGCAGCAGGGGAAGGAAGGAGGCGCCGCTCTGGGAATCCGGCCACGGAGACGCGGCTGAGGGCCTCGGGTTCCTGTGGCGGTGCCGGCCCAAGCCTGCGCTGGCAGGTCAGCCTTCTCCAGAGCTCGGACAGGGACCCACCCCGCCCCGGGGCCCCTCCTCCGTTCCCTTCACCCATCGACTCTCGCCTTAGCTATCCCGAAATTAAGGCCACGGTAATTGGGGTAGAAGGAGGCGGAGAGCTGACCTAAAGCAGAGGTTCTTTGTGCGCGTAGACGGTAAGAGGAGGAAGGACCTGGACCTGGTCAAATAAATGTCCCAGGGGCGCAGGTTGTGATCCCCTAATCCAGATGTTCAGTTGCGTTTACGTTTTTCCTCAATATTTTAACCTCATAGTTCCACTTGAAGCTTACTGGCTTTCTTCCAGGCGACACGTTGTAAACAAACACAACCTCGCTGGTGCTGCAATGAGCTGGTGGCACCCAGAAACCTTTCACATGCCAATTTGTCATCCTCATAACCTACATAACATCCCTCCCTCATTCCACATGCATATCATCTGTGCATTTCTTCCCAGCAATTTTCCCCCTGTTGTTCTTTGTCAAGAGGATTAAATATGTTGAGCATCTTGGACTCAAGATGTTTATTAGTCTCAGCAGTTCATATGCTGAGAAATCAAAAGCATCATAAATTGATAGCATGTAGTAAAGTTGTCAGTTATACTAATCTCCAATTGTTACACTTACTGTTTTCTGTTCCTCGAATAGAGTGACTTTCCTATTTATATTCTCTGCACTTTTGTTTATCAGCTTTTTGGCCCTCTTACAGGTGTTTTGAGCAAGTTAAAGTTTAAATTAAAAATTTTTAAAGTGGTCTTTCAAGTACTCTGAAAAAAGATAATGATCTAGTAAGTTTGCAGTTTGGCAAAAAAAAAAAAAAAAAAAAAGTAATTGTGAACAGGGTACCAAAGGGAATTAAAAGAGGCAAATTCCAAGTTCAGACAGGTCTGAAGACAAGTCTTAAGATCGGTAGAAGTTTATATTCATACTATTCCTGATCTTTTGAAATTTAGTGTTACTGATTTATATAGACAACATTTTACCAAAATTTTATTGGGAGTTGTCAGATTTGTACTTACTGTACTCCTTATACTTGACAACACAAATTTTGTGCCCATGAATACCCACTGTTTGTAAGCTGTATTTACAAACCATTCAAAGAGTTTTGAATTCATACTCTAAAAGAAATAAGCCAATCCTAAAGAAACAAAGGCTGAATGTTTTCTCTGATATGCGATGCTAATTCACAATAAGGGGGGGGGCTAGGGAAGAATAGAAGTACTTTGGATTAGACAGAGGAGAAGTGGATATGGGGGGTGGAAGGATAGTAGAATGAATAAGACATCATTACCCTATGTGCATATATGATTTCATGGTGTAACTCTACATAACATATAACCAGAACAATGAGAAGTTATACTTCATTTATGTATGATGTGTCAAAATGCATTCTGTTATCATGTGTAATTAATTAGAACAAATTTTTAAAAATATTATATATATATATATATATATATATATATACACACACACACAGACACACACACACACACACTATTTTACAGTTTAAACTGCACCTTAATATTGTCAGGAAGGGTATATAATTCACTTTTTGAATAGTTGCTGATAAAAAGGTAGGTGAATATAGTATAGTACTATAGAGGTAGTGGCCCAGAAATTTAGTGTTTGCCACTGTGCCTCTTTGTACTGAAGCTCCACCAATTTTTAGAGTAATTTTGAGCGAGTTACTTTTTAACCTCAATTTTCTGTATATGTAAGGGATTTTTTACCTTTTAAAAAATTTGTTTTAAACCTTAGTTTATATTATACAGTTGCTGTGAAAACAGTAGGTAAATCAAGTACTTACTAAGTTATAAATGTTACAAAAAGTGCTTGGTGCACAACCTCTTCCTCCTTATCCTCCCCTAGGACAAAGAACTTAGGTTGGATTATTATTTTAGTTTTTGTTAAACACTTTTCAATGTGGTGAAGATTGATTAACAGCTATCTATTCAGTAAATAAACATTAGATTATGAGTTACAGAAAGTGTATCTACTTACTTTCTATTGTTTATTTCAGGATCTGATTGTTAAAAATTAGTTCTGCATACTGCAAAATGAAAATACGTTATTTTCTCATCACAGTTTTTAAAATAACTATGTAGAATATTTGTGGAAGATCTTGGAGTGGTACTTTTATGTCATTAAAATTCTGACAAATTTATAAAAATACACTGTCCTAGTCAACTCCCCCTTTTTTTTCCTTACCAGAGAGTCAGAAACTCTATGCTATTGATATCACGTGAGATAAAAAGATCAAATTAATGACAAAGTTCAGAGTTTGTTAAAGAAAAGATTCTTTTGTAGGACTTCAAAGCAGAGTATTCTACAATAACACCTGTTTCCTGTTATTTGATGTTTCATGATTATTCATTTCTAGAAAAGATTTTATGTTAAGTAGATTCAGTAACCTTGAATTATAATTTGTAATTTGGGGGAGGATGTTTGGTATAAACAATAAAATAAGCTCAGGGTTAAAAAAAAAAAGTAGTAGCTAATTCATTTGCTTTTTCTAGTGCAGCATAATTTCAGATTCTTGTGTCCCATCAAAGTTGGAAGCAAGAAGACTATTGTCACATTTCCTTCTAGGACTGAAAGTACTCGTCACTGAAAACCTGAAGTGAGCCACATGTTCATTGACATGATGAACAATTTTTAATGATGGAGATTCTCAAATAAGAGTGATATCAATCCAAATTAATGAAAAATTTGAATAGAGTTTTAAATTATTTAAGAAATGAAATTATGTATGTTTTTAAAGAAATACAGTAACTTCGTGCAGATTTAACAGTGCTGCTTACTAGAAGCATTGATTTAGAATCCTGTTGTCATGAAATTTAAGAGTTGAAAATAGTCTAGTAAAATTTTTTTTGAAACTTCTTCACCAATTAGTCTGATATAAAAATAGGTGATGGGCCTAGAGTGTACTGCCTGCCCTCATTTTACAGATAAACTGATGTCCAGTGAGGTTATGTGACATAACCAGGATTGCTCGTCAAGATAGTAAAACTAGTTTTAGACAGATCTTCTAATTCCCAATTGAATATTCTTTCTACCTCACCATTGATAAAAGTAAGTTGTTCAGAAATACTTAAATCCTGATTCTTTATATATCAAATTGTACAACAAAAAGACTTAATATGACTTGTCCCAGCTAAAGGGAATCATCTCATCCAGTATTCTGCATATGTGTATATGTTGTTGAGTTTTGGGACATTTAAATGGCTTACTTGTTCTTAGAACTTTTATAACCTCCACCAGTTATTTTTGTTGGATTTAGCTGTCTTCCTTGTACCAAACCCCTGACATATCATAAGCTATGCTTAATTTCAGGAAAGGAAAGAAAATAGCAACTTTTGGACCATAGAGCCAGACTACAGGTCTTACTTCTCAGGACCTTCTGAAGAAAAGAGAAGGAACCCAGGAAGATAGTCCTAAGTCTGAAATCTCCCCACACAGGTTTAATGGAGGGTTTTGCAGTTACCTAACAAACCTGTTGTTACAGAGAGAATACAATAGAAGTGAATTGGAGGTGTTACAGAAGGATACTAATACAGTCAATATACAAAGCTGTGTGACTTTGAGCAAATGATTTACCTTAGGTCCCTTCCAGCTTTCAGATTTTATTCTGTTAACCTATTGTTGGCATTTTCACAAGTATTTTATACTGTCTTTTTTGTGTCTTTGTGTACAAATTTACAGTTTGTAAACTTGAGTCTTTTTCTTTTTTGCTCAGTTGAGTATTGACAGATCAAGTAAGGCATTCTATTGGATATAGTTTTTAAATTCTTCTGTAACAGAAATTCTGTAAGATAAAACCCATGTTTACCTACTCTGGATCTAATTTTTTTTCCTCAAAAATGTTAAGTGTTTGGCTAAAATAATGAAACTGGTAATCTATGTCATTGTAGTATTTGTTGATGTGTTCTAAAGTAAAAATAGTTTTTGTTAAACAATCTTTTTTTTTTAAAGAGAGAGAGAGAATTTTTCATTATTTATTTTTTTTAGTTTTCAGCAGACACAACATCTTACTTTGTATGTGGTGCTGAGGATCGAACCCGGGCCGCACGCATGCCAGGCGAGCGCGCTACCGCTTGAGCCACATCCCCAGCCCGTTAAACAATTTTATAAGACTGTTTTAACCAAACTTTGAATTTAAAAGTGGTTTACAGCAATTAGCACATTGGTATTTGGGTGCAAAGAAAGGCAGTCTAGCTAAACTTGTTGGATCTTAACGTCCTCATTCTAACACATTCTAATTTTTTGTCTAAAAATTTCTCTCCTTTTGTTTCAGAGTTGATGGGCTGGTTTCCTTTTCATTAGTGGGTGCTAATTTCCTAAAAGGCCTTTATTTCTTTTTATAAACCTTGAAATGTTAATATTTTGTTCATATCAAAAGGGAACACAGGGAAGATACTATAGTTCATTGTATAAACAAGAAGCAAGTTAGACTATTTTATACCCTCTTTAGGCTGCAGCTGGGAAACAGAATAAAGCCATCATATAGGATCCCCTGTATGACCAACTTCTCATAGTCAAAGCCCCAGGAGATAACAAATTGTATTGTTTTCATAAAGGCAATCCATATTGTAATACAGATAACAATTATAAGTTACTGATACTTTAAGAAAGTATCAATGGACAAGTAATTCTGTGTCTAGTTAGGAGAGATTATCTAAATCCTATATTTTCTAAATCTCTTCTGGTCATTGTTTCTTAGTAGTATCTTTCCAGGGAGGGTATGCAGTTGTGGAAAAGTTGGCTAACTTGAATTTAATTGTTAAATGAGATTTTAAAAATTTGTGTATACATTATATACAAAATTCCCTATTGCATAATAGAATCAACTTTTCATCTTTTTATGTATCCTGATATTTAACCCAATTTTACATGTACTACTTTGATTATCTCTCAGAAGATTAATACCTTTATCTGTAATCAGTAAGTGTTTTAATTGAGTTAGTATGAATATTGTCATACCATGTCAGAGTGACATTATTGTTCTCCAGAATTACCTTCCTCCCAGTTTCCTTTCTGTTATTGAAAAACTATCATTTCTGTTGACCTACATACCTTTAACTAACCTTTTCATTCATTCTTTATAATTGAATCCTATTTATTCTATGTTTGTAATGTTTCAGATATCTACATTTTTTTTCCCCCTGTTCTTGGTCTGGCATCACAACACATTTACTTGAATATTGTAGTAGTCTTTTAACTAGTTTCCGTGCTTTATGAGTTTTTTGTTGTTGTTGTTTTCAAATTCATCCCACAGAACCACCAAAGTAATATTTAAAACATTTTTCTAATTCTCTTCTATTCAAAAATTACTAGTGGTCTTTCTGCTGCTTACAGAATAAAATAAAAATTACTTATTACTTATACATATTAATCTCCCAGAGCTTCATAACTGGTCTCTCCTGGAGTCCACCGTGTTTATACTTTTCATTCAGTTTACTCCAAACTCATTCATCTTTCAAAATTCAGTGCCTTCTTTCAAGAAATCCTTTTTAACTGTTCCTATCCACATTTATCTCACTTTTACTTTGTGTACATCTAATATATTTCTTCCACTCCTTTTGGAAAATAGCAGTTGCTTCTTTTGATAGTTATGTGCCAAAGTGAAGGTGTCATGCCTTACAAATGTGTTTGGTATTAACAGTAGCATCTGAAGATCATAGGATAAGCAGTCAAGAAGTACATATTTGAATGGTTTTTCCTCCCACAATTTTTAATGCCAGTAACAAGTTATCAATTAGATATATCTTCAAATTGACAACAGATGTATTAGATGAGGGGAAAATGAGTATAGTCGTGATTATAAAATAGAATTGGTTTCTGTAAGGCATTAATATATCATTATTTTCAACTATTATGTAATTTTTTCAGCTGTATGAATATATATATTTACTAATAGATGAAGCTCATGTTTATTACACATGTATATTATACAGTTAAATACTGTTATTTAACATGTGATGTCAACATATATTAACATAAAATGGTTTTAAAAATTCTAATAAGGAATTTCACCTTTTATTGTGTCAGGAAATGTATTTTATAGCTAAGACTCAAATCATGAACCATGTAGATGTTAGTGAACTTTTTGAGTGTTAAAATATTGAATTTGCAATTTTTTAGGACTCTGGGGTTTTGGGGATACGTATCTTAATAAAACTTTTTTCATGAGTATTTTGTTTTTATAGTAGTCTTCATTCCAGTTGAGTCGTTTGAGCTTTTAATTTTTATTGCTACAAATAACTCACAGCTGATAGTGGCAAAGTATATAATAGAAAATTTAGAGAGAGAGATGGAAGAAAACAGGGAAGAATTAAAGCTTTTTCAAAACTACTTTGTGAGTGTGCTTCCATTAACCAGATGTTCAAATGACATAGTAATATCTGTTTTCTGCAGTTCTAATTTTTGCCTTATCTTTATTAAGGAAAAGAAGAAGGCAAGGTAGGAAAGGAGTCCCAGACAATACCTGGTATCTGCAACTACAGAGGAAAGGGGAGGGAATGAGTACCAATTGTCAGCATCTTAGGAGTTCTTAAGGCTACTTCTTGGAGGCAGCTATCCTTGGTTACTTTGAGAACTGTCCCAATTGGCTATACATATTATTCAGGGTACATACTTTGGTTGTAGCTATTTTACACTTAATTCATTATACTTTGACATTTGGACAGTCACTATTGGCAATATCTTATCTTTTAAATTATTGTTTTGTGACTATTAAAAAGATGAACTGGTACAAAGTAGTTACCATACTGGAAAAACAACTCAAATGCCAAAAAGCAGAGTTGAGGCCAAAAAGCAGACAGGTCTGGCCCTTGTCTATTTGTATTTGAAAAAATATATAGTTTAAAAATCTCTATTTTTCTCTTTTTTGTGCATTACCAAGCTCCAGAGAATGCCTGAAGCAAGGGCTGTAGTTCATTTGAAAAGATTTACAGAACAGATCTGTAAATTATTCTTCAGTGCATAAATTTCTCAAGTAAATGTTTACGTTAAATTAATATTCTTACGTTGCAGGAAGTTGGTGAACCATCTAAAGAAGAGAAGGCTGTAGCCAAGTATCTTCGATTCAACTGTCCAACAAAATCCACCAATATGATGGGTCACCGTGTTGATTATTTTATTGGTAGGATTATAAAACCATATTAGTGAACATATCATATGAAGTTACCTAAATTTGGATTTTGTAGATGTTTTAGAAGTACTTGCCAAGTGTGTTTATTGAAAGTTGGTGATTAATATATGACAATTGATTATCCTATTCTTTTTAATTGCATTTGTTGGAAATTTTAAAAATAGGATTTACTTTTAGTATTCTGAAGTATTAACTTTTATCTTGATAGTGTGTGTACTTGGAACTAACTAGGAGCTTTGGTTCTTCATATTATCCATACAACCTTGTTATATAAACTCTTGTAGTGTATAATAGGGCCCATAGCTTATAAATAGTGGTTGTGTTGCCTTTTTTATCAATTAAAATTGAGTTGCCATTATAGAGAAGAAATTCTGTATCTTCTCTTTCTTTAGTAATATTAATGATTTTGATATTCAGAGTTTTTTAAAAATAGACATACTGATCACTTCAAATCTAACATTTAGCTATTTATACTGACAGTATTTGATTGTTTACAGAGTTATTCTTCAGTGGGTTACAGTAAAATTTGATGAGAATTTTTATTACTGTGTGGAGAAAGAGGAAGGTGTTTGAGTTTGTTTATCCTGTATTTGATAAGAGTGATAGTTGCATACAAGTATTTTGCAAGTTTTTGTCATAAACATTTCCCTATTAATTTACCTTGTTTTAAATAGTATTTGAGAGCCATTTATTTCACAACGTTACTTTAAAAGATGCTTATCAATATATTTCATAAATTGAGGTTTTAAGGAACTGTTATGATGGTCATATTATACTTAATTTTACATTGTGCTAGGTTTTATTTTCTGTGTCAGAATGTTGAAATTTGCCTTATGAAATATTGTTTATGTAGACATAAGTTCCAGTGAATACTAAATTTAAAATAATAAATTTCTTCTTTAGCTTCAAAAGCAGTGGATTGCCTTTTGGATTCCAAGTGGGCAAAGGCCAAGAAAGGAGAGGAAGCTTTATTTACAACAAGGGAGTCTGTGGTTGATTACTGCAACAGGTAGTATTATTTCTTAGCACAACAAAATTTATTTCTTTGTATAACAAAATAATTTTTAAGTTTCACCATAGCTCTTTACTTATTTTTTGTCATTAACGGTAGCTCTTTTACTCTATTGCCAGGCCTGCTAAACTAAAGGGTCAGCAATATATCATATGCTAAAGTCTATAGTGAACAAGCTCTTTTTCTTTTAGAGCAAATGGTTGGGAGTGTTTTTCTAAAACTTTTGCAGGGATTCCTATATCCTTGTTATCCTTGGTTTTTTAGTGTCTGTGCCCAGAACCATAAGCCAAATACCCTTCCCTGTTTTTAATGATTACTAATGTATAGTATTCCTTGAAAATCAAGGCAACTACATCTACCTTTCCTGTCTTTGAGAATTCAGGATGCAGTACAATTTGGTAACATAGACATATTTTTCACATTACATATTTTTTCTTTGCAGACACTCCATGGATTTACTTATTAATACTTACTAAGTATATTCAATAGTAGATGTTGACTGAATTTTGTTTTCATGACACTGATATTTATAATCTGAGAATTGGAGATTTTAGATTATTTTTCATGTTCGTAGGGAGGATACATAGCATTTCCCCACATAATCTTCACAGTGCATTAATGTGTATCACAAATATTCCATGCATCCTAATCTTGCACCAAAGATTAATAATAAATGATTTCTAAATGACACTGGCACAATTTTTAAAAAAAAAAGAAAAAGAAAAAAGCTGTATATAATGATTCCATCCCACTTTTTTCCAAAAAATAAAAAAAGCTGAGATATGGTATTAATATTGGGTTTACTAACACTTAAGATATTAGCCATCTGAGAATCCTCTTAAAACCCACTTTTTCACAGCCTGATTTCTTAATTTGTTGTATTAAATAAATCAAATATTTATCTTTTTTTGTTGTTGTTTTTTATTTTTATTTTTTGGCACCAGGGATTGAATCCAAGGGCACTTTACCACTGAGCCACATTCCCAGCCTTTTTTTTTTTTTTTTTTTTTTTAGTTAGAGACAGGGTCTCACTGAGTTGCTTACAGCCTCACTAAGTTACTCAGGCTGGCTTTGAACTCAGAGTCCTCCTACCTCAGCGTCCTGATCCACTGGGATCAAATATTCCTTAAAATTCTTAGTTGTCAAAGACGAGAGATCGCTAATAGGCATTTCAGAAACAGTACGTTTCATTGTTGGGTGGGGATACCCTAACAGTGGTGCAGTTGATATTTACTTGTTCCTTACAGCAATTTGTCTAATAAGAATTAGCTCCAAAATACAAACTCCCTGCCTACTTCAAAATAATTTTTTTTAACATATGGTGTAAAAATTATAAATGCAGCAACTGAGGCATGAAGAATTTAAGAACCTTGCCCAAGGTCACAAAGCTGGTAAGATTTAAGGTTCTAAATACAGTATTCTGGCTTCGAAGTCCATGCTCTCAACCACTGCACTATGACTATCTCCTCCAACAAGATGATGGTTCTTTTAAGGGAGCAAAGATTACAATTGAGTCACTTGCCAATACTAATTTTTTTAGATATTAAATCTCTGAGACTATTTCTCTGAGGAGAGCACCAGTATGGCCCATATCTATTTGGGCTTGTAGGAGCTATGGAACCATTTTAAAAACTTTTAAAAGCTCCAAAGACCTAGGTTCAGAGAATGTCATAGAGGTAGTCTCACTTTTCATTTTATATGTTATTTCCATTTATGTTGTGTCTGTCCTTTTTTCATTAAAGTAAAGGAGAGAAGCCATTTCTAATATAACTATTGAGGATTGGATGGCCAGTCCTTATGGGTTCCTACTCAGCCATAGAGAAAACCACAGTAAGATTCTTGTCCAGTTTCACCTGAAGTGTGAGAAAAGACACAAAACAGGAAAATGTGGGATAGTTAAAAAAAAAAAAAAAAAAAAAAAGATCTTTTCTAGTACAATCTGTACATTTTGTGGCCTACAAACTAGTTCAAACTAGGTGTCAATGAAATTTTGCATCATTGACCTGCAGTCTAGTAATGTCCTCCTCACTTTTGTGCAAGTGAGTCACACTCTTTCTCTCTTCTGGTCTTTCTGTGATCCTAACCTGCCACTTTCCTTCAGTAGTTCTCTTTCCTCTATCCAATCTGCCTGTCAATATTACAAACACATCTCTCAAGTCCTTCTTCTACCATGTAGTATTCCCCAGATCCTCCAGTTCATATTAACTTTTGTTTCTAAAGTTATACTGACTTATCAAGTTAGTATCATCCAGTTTGGCCCTTAACCATTTTAGAATTCTGGTATATGTGTTAGTGTTTTAATCTCTTGCATCTAAATCTGAAAACAATTGTAGGATCGTTTCTCCATAGCACTTGGCACAATGGGACATGTAATTAAAATTCACCATTAATACATAGGTGAAAGTACCTAATACATGCCAGGCGTTAAATAAATATTTGTTAAATCTGAAAAAAAAAATGCTTAAGAAGTGAGAAAAAATACAGAAGTAATTTTAAAACTTTTTACAAGCTGCTTTTAAACCATTTATTTACTCAACCATGTATTTATCACACATCTATTGTAAAGCAAGCCCCTGGAATACAGTTACTGTGACTTGCTTCCTATCTCAGAAAACAGAATTCTAATCTGTTGGGAAAGATTTATAATTAATAACAATAGCTGATGAAACTGTCAAGAATGATTTCACAGAGAAAATGCTTTAATCAAAATTTGAAACATAAATAGGCAGTTACCCAGCAAAAAAGAGAAAAGGGGTGTTTATTCCCAGGAGAGGGCATAGGATATATTGAGATAAGAAAGTATAAGTAGTTCTGTGAAAAATATCAAGACAGATATTTCTTTGGGCTCATGATTTGTTCTGTATCTCATATGTAAAGCCAAATAAGTAGAGGCTTTGATTTTATTACAAAAGTTAAATAATGTTAATCTCACAATTTTAGGCATAGAATGAATTGAAATAGACATCCTCTAAAGACCCATAAATGAATAAGTCAGTGATTGTACTTAGTACAAAATGGACTAGTGCTATAATGATCTTTGAAACCAAATGTGTATGTATCCCATAACTAGTAATTGCAGTTGAAGATTTTGCCATAGCAATAATGATAACATTTATTGACTCTATGTATACCAGACACTATGTTCAACAGTTACAAGTTCTTAATCCTAAAAACCCCTATGAGATAGGTATGTCATTTTAGAAATCAAGTGAAGTTAAGTTACTTACCTAATGTCATTTAGCTAGTCAGGTGGTAAAGATGATATTTGAACCTAACTCAATGTGAAATTATTTTCAACATGATTTGATTGGAAGTTAATAATCTACTTTTCTTTCATGGGTGGGGATAACCTTGCAGGAAGAGTGAAAAGTGACAGAAGAAGCAGACGGTCCTACTTGTCCTATGCCCTTCTGTATCTGCTCATCGGGGAAAAGGTTTTTTCCCTCTTACTAAAAGTTCAATGGTTTATTTCTTAAATTACTTATTTTTTTATTAAGAGTTTTTTCCACTGATATAAATTTCAGAAACTGAAGATAAAGAAAAGGATACAGAAGAAAATCTAAATTATTGATAATGTTGTTTTATAGTTAACCACATTACCATTTGAGAATATACATTTAAATTATATGTGTATACATGTACTCTCAATATGTGGACATTTATTATGTGGACATCTGAAATATGTACTATAATATAAAATGCTGGTTTTTAAAATTAACATTACATGAAAAAGATTTCATTTTCAGATTAAATGATGATAAATGTTTCTTCTAGGAAATCACATAAAGGCACAAACAGAATTGGAATATATGTTCATTATAAATTTGTCAAGACATTCTGAAGTAAAAAATATAAATTACCCCTTTATATTCAAACACCCCACTACTATTATGTCCTACTTACTGTTTATAAGTAGCTAATCATTAATTCTCTTTTCAAATTTTATTTACATGTATGTGTATACATATACTTATATATGCATAGCAATTATTAATGGTAACATTTACAAAATTATATGCTAAATAGAATAGGCAGATGAGGAAACCTAAAAGTAAACTTTATGGTAATGATTATGGATTGGACCTAATGTGCTACAAATGGAAGCCCAGCCAGGCAGGTGAAATATAACTGCTCCAGTGGGCATAACACAGTGACCAGAAAGAAGTGGTCATCTGGACAGGAAGATCATCTATATCAAATGACATGATGTTCTAGAGCAGGCACCTGTGAGGTGTAAATAGAAAGGTAGATTAGCGGGTACAGAGAGTACTAGTGAGACCTTGCTTCTAGATTGTGTTGTGGTAGTTGTACATTATCAAGGCAGAAGTGAAGAAAAAGATA
The DNA here is from genome assembly GCF_045843805.1 of Urocitellus parryii. Taxonomy (NCBI): domain Eukaryota; kingdom Metazoa; phylum Chordata; class Mammalia; order Rodentia; family Sciuridae; genus Urocitellus; species Urocitellus parryii. The sequence goes on from NC_135532.1 coordinate 130,527,894, forward strand.
AGGAACTTAGAAGCTTGAACATAAGATTTGAAAAAGTTGCTTATAAATGATAAAAAGAAGGGTAACCCAGTTTCTTGGTAGGTTAGAAAGGAACTGTCAACTGCAAAGTTGATTTAAATTGGGATCAGCTGAGCTTCTAAACTTATCATAAAAATGAATAAAAGATCTCATGAAGAGTTTACAGTTAGTGAAAGAGCAAACAGTTGTAGCAAATTATATAGTAAGAAGACAGATGCTAAGGATAGGATAACAGGAAACAGAAGAGAGGATGGGGTGGGCTTGTGGTTTATACACGGTCAACTAAGGTTAAGGGAAAACTTGAAAAAACCTTAAGGCAGTAAAACAAAAAGACATGTTTATTTAGGGAGAAAACATTCCAGATGAAAGGATCAGCCAGTGTAAAGGTCCAGAGGTGAGAATGTAAAAAAAAAAAATAATAACTACTAAAAAGAAGAAAGAACCGTGTGTATAGACAGAAGTTAACAAAAGCAAGAATACATAATATTTTGCCAAATATATTTTTCAAATTGATCTTGTGATAGTCCTTATCAGAGTCCAGAAATCTCATCTTACTGTATTTAATTATTCATTACTTAATTGAAAATATCTCATCATAATGCCAGCCTGAATAGTGAAGTCCATGGAGAAAAAAAAGACACCCAGAAAAATGTTGAAGAGATATGAATAGAATTAATCAAATCATGGACACACTTTTTTTCTTTTCTTTTGCTGTACTAAGGACTAAACTGGGAGTCAGGGGGAGGGTTACTCTACCACTGAACTATATTATTCTCAGCCCTTTTTATTTTTTATTTTGAGAGAGTGTCTCACTAAGTTGCCCAGGCTGGGCTTGAATTTTTCAATCCTTGTGCCTTAGCCTTCCAAGTTGCTGGGATTACAGGTGTGTGCCACCATACTTGGCATGACACACTTTTAATCTGTTAACATTTTTACACTATTTTCCTCTTTATCATTCCTGGCATTGAGACTTAACATTAAATGAGGCTAGTCTTGCTTACTCTTAAAGGACCTAGAGATAAATTTTATATCAATAATTACAAACCTATAATCTCTTTTATACCTAAATTAGTTAAAAGTGAAAATTATATTGAATATCATTGAGTTTTTCATATAATCTAATTGACCTATAAAAGGTTTTTTGACTGTTGGTGTAGTTCAGTATATTTCCATGGGCTTACTAGTTGTAATTTATGGGTTGCCAATTTATGTCTTTCTTTGCTCATTTTATTTGGGTCTTGATCTTTTTTGCTTTTCCGTCTATGTCTGTATAATAGATTGGGAATATAATGTTATACTTTTTTTCCCCTAAGGCTTTTAAAGAAGCAGTTTTTCCATCGGGCTCTAAAAGTAATGAAAATGAAGTATGATAAAGACATAAAAAAAGAAAAAGATAAAGGAAAAGCTGAAAGTGGAAAAGAAGAGGACAAAAAGAATAAGAAAGAAAATATAAAGGAAGAAAAGACAAAAAAGGAAAAAGAGAAAAAAAAAGATGGTGAAAAGGAAGAATCCAAAAAAGTAAATTAAACTAAAATTAAGTAAAAATGATGTGTATTTGATCTACTGGGATATAAGCATATTTAAAATATCAACACCCATTTGAGATGATTATATTGGGATTATTTATAAATATCATAGTTAAGAATTTTTTGTGTTAAAAGTGAAAAAATTTTTGACTATATGAATGTTATATTGCTTTTCCTTGATAATAAGTGTTATTTCTATTATTCACCTGTGGTTTTCATAGGAGGAAACTCCAGGAACTCCCAAAAAGAAGGAAACGAAGAAAAAATTCAAACTTGAGCCACATGATGATCAAGTTTTTCTGGATGGAAATGAGGTAAGAGTATATAGCCTGTGCTTAGAAATCCAGTTTTTCTTGGAAATTTTTAGTAAAATTTTTGATGCCTTCATGAAGAAAAGAAATAATTAGATAAATCTAATCATGCACCTAAGTATGTAAAAGCTATTTAGAATCAGCTTCTCTGAATTTAGATATATTAAAAAAAAAAAAAACAATTCATGTGAATAAGAGGAAACCTAAAGAAATAATGGCTTAATTCAAAATAGTTGCTTATTTCTTTCTCATTAGTGTAATCTAGAGAGATAGGGCAGCTCCATAGTGGACCTAAGTTCCTTTGTTTTCACCTTTGAAGATTGCCTCATGGTCCAAAATGATTGCCAACCTGGATATCTATATCCAGAAGAGGAAAAGAGTGAAAAATCATGCTTGTTTTTAAGAAGGCCTCTTTTTTTTTTTTTTTTAAGAATATTTTCACATACTTTATTCTGTAAGTACCATAATAACTCCCTGTGTAATAAACAGTCATCATTATCTTATTTTCTATTTGAGAAAACAGAATTAATAGATTTTAAGTGGCTCATCACATGGATAGCAAGCAACAGTTAATGATATGTACAAATTTTCTGATTTCTTATCCAGGCTGCTTTTCATATTACCATAATACTCATGAAATACAAACAGTAATGTTCTAAAGTAAACAGCAACACAGTCTTTATTGGGGAAAGGATGCTGTTTTGCAGTTAGAGTAAATACAAGTGGAGTCTTTAGGAGAACATTTGGGAAGTTTTATTTAGACTAGTACTTGGTACATGTGATATAATTGTAGGATGTTTTTGTTTATGTGGCATATATTCACAAACTTTAAAAATCCCTAAGTAATTCTGGGCTGAAATTTGATCTTCAATTGGCCTTCAGAAACTGTTGTCAACTTTAAAAATAAATCACATCTTAATAGTGGACTCTAAAGATAAATACTCCAATCCTCTACAAGTAAATCTTCAAAAACTTTTTTTTTTTTTTTTTACAGAAAGAGTTTTATTATTCCCCAAACTCCCCATATCTACTCTATTGTAAGCACACTCCCCCTCTCCCTAACCCCTGGCAACCATAATTTATTCTTTTTTTTTTTTTTATTGGTCGCTCATAACATTACATAGTTCTTAATACATCATATTACACGGTTTGAATCAAGTGGATTATGAACTCCCGCTTTTACCCCGTATACAAATTGCTGTATCACATCAGTTACCCTTCCATTGATTGACATATTGCCTTTCTAGTGTCTGATGTATTCTGCTGTCTGTCCTATTGTCTACTATCCCCCCTCTCCTCCCCTCCCCTCCCCTCCCCTTTTCTCTCTCTACCCCTTCTACTGTAAATCATTTCTTCCATTTGTATTCTCTTGACTTACCCCTCCTTTCCTCTTATATGACATTTTGTATAACCCTGAGGATCGCCTTCCATTTCCATGCAATTTCCCTTCTCACTCCCTTTCCCTCCCACCTCTCATCCCTGTTTACTGTAAATATTCTTCTCAAGCTCTTCGTCCCTACCCTGTCCTTGTTTGCACCCCTTATATCAAAGGAGTCATTTGGTATTTGTTTTTTAAAGATTGACTAGCTTCACTTAGCATAATCTGCTCTAATGCCATCCATTTCCCTCCAAATTCTATGATTTTGTCATTTTTTAATGCAGAGTAATACTCCATAGTGTATAAATGCCACATTTTTTTTATCCATTCATCTATTGAAGGGCATCTAGGCTGGTTCCACAGTCTTGCTATCGTGAATTGAGCTGCTATGAACATCGATGTAGCAGTGTCCCTGTAGCATGCTCTTGTTAGGGCTTTAGGGAATAGACCGAGAAGGGGAATAGCTGGGTCAAATGGTGGTTCCATTCCCAGCTTTCCGAGAAATCTCCATACTGCTTTCCAAATTGGCTGCACCAATTTGCAGTCCCACCAGCAATGAACAAGAGTGCCCTTTTCCCCGCATCCTCTCCAGCACTTATTGTTGTTTGACTTCCTAATGGCTGCCAGTCTTACTGGAGTGAGATGGTATCTTAAGAAGGCCTCTTAAGGACACTGTCCAAGAAGCTGGCAATTTCATTTCTGCTTGAATTCCACTGACTAGAATCTAGTCACATGGTTATACTTACCTGAAATAAAGTCTTAGATATGCACTTTTTATGCTGAATTTGCCCAACTAAAATTGCAATTTTCATTATTATCGAAGAAAAAAAGAACAGAGTAGTTAATGGGGGACATCGACTGATCTCTGTCTCTTATACACATCACTTGAGGGACCTAAAATTTTCAATATTATTTGATGCTTTGTTCAAGGAGCTAGCTTTTATTGTATCTTATAATTGTAAATTTGTGTGGTGGCAACCTTCCAGGAAGATTACATTGGTTAATGTTTTGTATTGGTTAACCAATACAAAAACATTAGTTATATACAATTGGGCTATTGTGAATTTCAGGGCTTATTCTTTCTTACTAAAACATTAAGTAGTGTATATAAAATACTGGCTTCTAGGGCTATGTGTTTGAAATTTTGGGGAAGCTTTTTTAAAAATATGTGTTCTGAGGGCTGGGGTTGTGGCTCAGTGATAGAGTGCTTGCCTAGCATGCACAAGGCACTGGGTTCGATCCTCAGCACCACATAAATGTAAAAGGAAGATATTGTGTCCACCTAAACTGAGAAATAAATATTTTTTAAAAAAACTTGTTCTGTCTAGGCTTTTCGCGAACATATTTGCATGAGAATCTTAAATTTCTTAAACGGAAGGTGGGGGGGGCATGGGTATGCATTTGCATACAAATATCTTATGGTAATTTTAATGGTTAAGAACCTTGGTTGATGTCTACCATGTGAGAGGCCCTGGGTTTAATACAGTATACAAAAAAAAAAAAAAAAAAAAAAGACAAAAGTTTGGTTAAGAACCCTTGTAATAGAAGTACCATCAGTTAAGCATTGAGCATTAGCTATATGCCAGCTATTTTTATAGGTGCTGGTAATAGCATGGTAAATACAATGAAATTCTCTACACAGAAGCATTTAAACCTGTTACTTTGTTGAAGGTTAAGCATTTATGGTGTAAGATTAACAATTAGGAATTGTTATTCAAAAACTAATTAGAAAGGACAAGTAGGGTTTAAAGACCCTGGACACAGCTGAGCCTTCAAGGCTGACAGGCAGATTGCCAAGTGAACCAGAAAGAATTTATGTCTGTTAGGGAAGGAAGCAAGCTGAGCAAAAGCATGGGTGCTTGCCATCCTGAAAAGACTAAATTTTATTCTTAGAAACCACCAATGTATTCCACAATATTTAAAGGTAGGAAATGTCTTTTTTTCTTAATATATTTATTTAGAATGGTAAGTAGCAGAAGTAATGTCTATGGACTTATTTCCAGGGAGATTGTAAAGAATAAAGTAGGGATTGAAGTAGAACCCCAGGTGTTAGAAATAGAAGAACCAAGTTGGAAGGACAGAAAGAGTTCTGGTCAAATAGGAAATGAAAGACTTCTGTTATTTGTAGAAATTAAGAAATAAAACTAAGAGTTATGGATAATGATTGAACATATCTCCAATCTGAATGATGTTCTGTTGTATAAAATTGCCTGCTAAAAGTACATCAAGCTTTAAAATAGCGGTTCTCTACATGTGGGCTAAAAACCCTCCTTGAAGGAGTGGACAGTGAAATTATTGCAGGGAGTCACTGAATCTTTATGTTCTCCAAGCATGATAGTGGTTCTTTATTGTCAGTAGGAGAGAAAAAGATGTAGTTTAGAGCTGTTGGATCTTAGTAAAGCCTGGCTGGAATCTTAACTATGTTCTTAGCCCAAACAGATCCATTATTACATAGGAACAAAAGGATTGATAATTGCTGATCCTTATTTTGAATAAACAGTGATTTGCACACATAAACAAATTATCAAATGCATGGAAGCAGCATTCTTATGATCATTTTCTAACTGAATGAATGCCAAAGGAACCATTATTATTGAAGGGAAAGTCTTTGGAATTTTTCTTAGAAAGTAAGCCTCATATATTAAGATGTTGGTGACTGCCTTAGAGGTCCTTAAATGTAGAAATAAACTTTATGGTGGATGCAGTGGTGCACACTTGTAATCCAACTTGTCAGGAGGTTAAGGCAGGAGGATCACATGTTTGAGGTCAGCCTGGGCAACTTGGCAAGATAGTCTCAAAAATTTTTAAAAAGGGCTGAGGGTGTGGTTCTGTGGTGAAGCACTCACCCAGCATGCACAAGGCCTTGGGTTCCAATCCCTAGTATTACCAAAAAAAAAAAAAAGACCTACTTTCCATTGTGACCTTAGAACTTGTAAGCACTAAGGTTTCTTGGTTCTTCTAGGTTTATGTGTGGATCTATGACCCAGTTCACATTAAAACATTTGTCATGGGATTAATTCTTGGTAAGTAGCAGGATGTAAGTAGCATTAAAGTATAATCTAAAATTTAGGAAACAAATGCAGAACCACAAAGGAAATTATTTCTAAATATAAAAGTTATCGTTTCAAAGTGAGTACTTTAAATAAAGTCAGAGGATAAATGGTAAACTAAGGAAAATACTTGCAATACATTAAAATGAAGATCTTTAAGGGATTAACAACTTGGTAGAAAAATGGTAAGGTTGTGCACAGATAAAGCATTACAATAACCAATCATGGATGATACTTAATCACGCTCAAATACAAAATAAAGCAACAGTGATTAAAGAAATTATAGAATTTGACAATGAAGGTCTTAGTTAGAAGGTCTCTCCAATAATTGACAGGTATATCCATTGTTTTAATTTTAGAGGGAGGTCAGTTTGGCATATCTTTCAAATTTTAAATGCATATAGTCTAACCCTTCAATTATACTTGTAGGAATTTATCCAATTTTATGCGTGTAGTTGCACAAGCATATGCATTTACGTGTTGCGTATTTTAATCCAAATCCTTCAGACTATATTTAAGAGCATAATATAGCATATAATCTTTGAAATGTTAAATGCCTATATCTTTTGGCCTAATAATTCCATTTAAAGGAATTCACTCTGTTACACAAACACAGTTGCACAGATGTATATGTACAAGGATATTTGCACTGATATCTATTAGAGGTTCAAACTGAACAGAATTCAAGTTCTTTAATAGGAAAAGGGTAAAATAAATTACAGTATAGTAGAATACCATGTATCTTTTAAAGAATTAGTATGCACTGATTGAAAGATATCTAGAATAGCCAGGTGTGATGACATGCACCTATAATCCCAGGATCTTGGGAGGCTGAGACGGGAGGATCTCCAGTTCAAAGCCAGGCTCAGCAACTTGGCGAGGCTTTAAGCAACTCAGGGAGACCCTGTCGCTAAATAAAAATATAAAAAGGGCTAGAGGTGTGGCTCAGTAGTTAAGTACTCCCGGATTCAGTCCCCAGTATCCAAAAAAAAAGAAAGAAAGATATCTGGAATATATCTAATTTTAAAAGAAATTGCAGAAGAATAATATTTATTCAGAAATGGAGTAGAACAAGAATTAAACGAAGATGTAGTCTTCATTATACCTTCTGATTTGTTTTTTTAAACATGAGTATATTTCTCTAAGTTCAGGGTAGGAGTGGGTAGGGAAGAATGATATAACAAATAGAAAAATAGATATTAATTAAAATAATATTGATGAATATGGTATCATAGGACCTCATTCAAAATAACTCTTATGATAAGAGTAGAAACTGTTAAATCCAAATAGCTAATAGCTATTGATTACTACTAATGTAGTAGTCACTTTGCTAAATCTTTTACAGACAGTATATCATCTCATCCTTACAACATCATCTAAGAAGTTAGAACAGCACTGATTAACTCTAAAGTAACTTAGCCTGAAAAGGATTAAGTAACTTGCTGTGTGTTACTTAGCTTATAAATGATAGAGCTAGAATTTGAATACTGTTCTAAAGACCTACTAATGCTGGAGATACTTATATACAGTACGCCTGATTTTAAAAAGGCAGTCTGTAGCAGAATCAGCTGGTGAGCTTCTTGAGTCTGAATATCAGAGCTCCACCCCAGAATCACAATCTCTATGATAGGGTCTTTAGAATTTAATTTTTTTTTTTTTTGGTTTGTTGGGGTGTTATTTTTTGTTCTTAGCTTTTCCCCAAAAGAATATGTTCTCTCTTGTTACAACCAAGTCATTTAAATTTTTGTTCTAGAAGTTATCTATGTAACTTTGTCATTTCTTGTTCTAGTGATTGCAGTTATAGCAGCCACACTCTTCCCTCTTTGGCCAGCAGAAATGAGAGTAGGTGTTTATTACCTCAGTGTGGGCGCAGGCTGTTTTGTAGCCAGCATTCTTCTACTTGCTGTTGGTAAGTATTACTAGTAGTAAAACTAACCTCAGTAAGGTAGGTATTGAGCAGTGGGAAATATAATCTGGAACTTTAGTAAAACTTAATAGCAAACTTAACATAGGTATGTCAAGAGTTACATGATTCTGCTCTCTGGGTTAAATCCCAAAACATGGCTCAGACTTGATTAGTTTGGGTCTAATCTGAAGAAAGGATTACTGGATTTTTTTAATTTTTAATTTTTTGATTAATATTACATTTGATTGACAAATCATGATTATACCATGAGGTACAATGTGGTGTTTTAATGATTAAATCAAGCTAATTAACATATATATCACTTTGCTTACCTTATCATTCTTTATGGTGAAACATTTTAAGTTTATCCTTTTAGTTATGTTGAAATAAATAACATTATTTTAATCTGAAAAGGGTTTGCTTTAAAGATTAACTACAGCAAGAATTTATTATTTTTGCAGTGATTTATTATTCAGTAAAACACTTTGATATTTCAACAAGGCCAATGCAGCTTATATTAAATATTTAAATTCTGTGCTTTTTATTCAATAAAGCATATTAGAATTCTGCTATGGCCAGGCTATATATGGTAAGATTAGGTTTTATTTGTTCTGAACAAATGATTTGCCACTTTGGGGGAAATTGGTAATTTCTACTCAGGTACCAAAATAAATTTTAGATACATCGAGAAATTAAATGTTTTAAACATCAAACAGGAAAACATAAATAAATTGGTGTCTTCTGTAGCCAAGAAGATGATCAAAAGGGCTAATAGATTTAGATTACATAAAAATTTAAAAACCCTTTTCACATCAAAAAGACAAAATTAAGAACAGGCAATAAACTGACAAGGCAGACAAAAAATCAAAGATTCCCATCTACTCTTTTTTTTTAAAATCAGATACAACATTTTTTATACCTTTATTTATTCATTTTTATGTGGTGCTGAGGATCTAACCCAGTGCCTCGCACATTGCTAGGCAAGCACTCCACGACTGAACCACAACCCCAGCCCACCACCTAATCTTATCAGTTAATAAAAGGACCTGAATATTAGGGAATAGAGAACATGAACATTCTTTCATCCTTTGAAAAAGAGAATAAAAAATAAATGATTAATAAATTTTCATCACTAGTAAATAGTATAGTAAGATAATGAGGTATTTTTTTGCTTGTTTAATTGGGAAGCTTTCTTCTTTTTAACATTAACATTTTTAACATTAATACTCAAAACACCAGGGAAGGTATGATAGTTATGATTTTCATTTTCTTACTTAAACTTGTATTTTTCTACAAGGGGCATGTTATTTAATCTGGGGGGGGGAGCAACAAATGTTACTTTTAATCCTAGTCTTTGAAGATTTTTCCTTGTAGACTGAGCAGTTTTTACTTTGGGAAAGATAAATGAATTTTTCTCAGCTTATCTAAAGTGGTTTACATTGAATTCCTTGATCTAACTGGAGTGTATGCTATTATATGATATGAATTTCTGATTATTTTTCCCAAATAACAAATCAGCTTTTCACCAAGCCCTAAAAGTACTTCTTTATAGAAGAAAAAATAACACCCACATTATTTACCGAATATCTGTTGTTAAGAGGACAGAATTGGACCAAGATTATCTTAACTGGGTGCATGTAAGAGTCTATAAAAAAAATTTTCATTTTTATAAAGCATTACTACTATAGCTAAGCAGTTTCCCTTTGCACATCCCTTCATCCTGGTCATCAAGATGTCCTGGGTTGGTGGCACACCCATGAACCCAGAAGCTCATCCTGTATCTTTCTTTAATTTTTTGTTAATATTTATTTTTTAGTCAGACACATATCTTTATTTTTTATGTGGTGCTGAGGATCAAACCCAGGGCCTTGCATGTGCTAGGCAAGCGGTCTACTGCTGAGCCACAACCCCAGCCCCTCTCTCTTTAATTTGACATGATTATATACCTCCTTTTTTCCTCTGTGATGTGCTTCAGTGAGGCCTTCTCCACACACCTTTCATTTTTCTTTCCTCTTATTCATCTTGAGAAAATCCACTGCTGCTTTTGCAGGTAACACACAATTGTAGACCAAGAAATAATATCTAAGCCTATGAAGTAGGTAACTAGAGTAAGTTGGTGTGGATTTAAATATGGAGCAGATAGCCTTGCAAATTCAAGTAGGAAACAAACCCAACATGTTGATTCTGTTAGAAAATGCAGCTCTAAATATCTTTTCGAATAGTATTGATCTGTAGTCATTTATAAAATGGATATTACTTTGATATTCTATGAAGTATTATATATTGTTTTCAATTATATTTGTTGTTACTTTGAATTTGCTTTGTTAATTCACCATTTAAAATAAGACTTTTGGCATTTTTCTAAAATTTGTCACTGTTGGTATAGAAATGGTATACAGTACATGTCACAGTTTTTCTGTGATTCTTCCCTTTGCTCCTGGTAATCTAATGCCATATGGAGAAAAAACTGTAAAGCATGTTAGAATTCTGCCATGCCCAGTTGTGCCATTTCTATATTGAATTTTCTTAGGTTTTGATACAAGATTTCATATTATGAATCATCTGTCTTATAAACCTATAAAACCTATCATAGTATCATAATTGTGTCTGGAGAAAAAATGTTCAGCCTCCTTAAAAGTTATTCATTTTCTCTCTAATCTATCATGGAACTTGTTCTTGTCATAATTTCAAACATTTACTTTTTCTGTTTGGACCACCAAAAATTCTAACAACATTCTTTTTGCGTATTTATATTCTTGTGAAAATAAAATACTATTTTATAAATAAAGTAGTTTATTTTTAAATGCTACTCTAAAAAATCAAGGCATAGCTATAACTGTTTTTTATTTTTCCAAAACAAAATAATAGAAGAAGCATTGACAAGCTTTTTTGAGGCTTTATATGAAACAGTGATATATAGTCATGAAGGGAAAAAAAAGTATCAATTGATTAGCCTATAACATTTATATAATCATTGTGGTCTTTATAAAAGAAAAATCACTGAGCCATACATAACTGGTGAATTAATAGAAAACTACATGAAGTATTACAGTTTGTAAAATTTCATCTCAGTTTTGTCATAATATATTGTTCTAAAAGAGTAATGTCATAAAACATACATAAACTCCCTTGCTTTCATTAGTATTATATTGTTTCTTACTATTGAGAGAATTGGTCCTTAAATAAGCAAAAATTATATAACTTACCTAATTAGTAAAACAAATAGATTAAAAGATAGATTCTAGGATTCTTTTTCCAGAGTTGACCTATCCTTGATTTTTTAGAGTAGCATTTAGGCCATGTAAGTGCATGCCTACTATACCTTGTGCAACCCTCAAAAATGTTTTCATTTATTTTAAAATCAGAAATAGCCCAGTGGTAGATTGTGTATATATATGATTATATATATTAGTAGACTGCAGTATTATGTTTGCATTTGTACCATTACATATGTAAAATATAATTTTAGTTTATTTTTTATAAAGGAAGTGCCCTACAAAGGCAAAAGTACCTAGGATTTAGAAAAGTCATAATGCGGCCCTGCTTTTTCCTTTATAAAGCCTTTTTTCTTAGGATATACTTCATTTCTTACTCACATTTATTTCATTTCTTACACAGTGGTCTCATGAATGCTTAAACTTCCAACTGACTGCTGTTTTTTAGAGTATAACATCACAAATTACATAAATCATAAGTGTATGTCCATGGAACAATACCCAGATGAAAAAGTAAAAGTAATTCTTTGGGAGTGACATTTCAGCATTGTGCACTTAAGTTCAGAGCAGAATGTTCTGCCATGAGAATGTTTTGATAGATGCTAAACTAGTCAGGATTTAAAAACTCATATTAAGGTGCATGAAATGTGCAAATAAAACTAAATGTTTTCTCAGCGTTTTATTAACAAATATTCCCTGCTCCCTGATTCAGTGTTTGAATTATTCAAAGAAATTTTTCTCCCCACAGCTCGTTGCATTTTGTTTCTCATCATCTGGCTCATAACTGGAGGAAGGCACCACTTTTGGTTCTTGCCAAATCTGACTGCTGATGTGGGCTTCATTGACTCCTTCAGGCCTCTATACACACATGAATACAAAGGACCAAAAGCAGACTTAAAGAAAGATGAGAAATCTGAAACCAAAAAACAGCAGAAGTCCGACAGTGAGGAAAAGTCAGACAGTGAGAAAAAGGAAGATGAGGAGGGAAAAGTAGGACCAGGAAATCATGGAACAGAAGGCTCAGGTGGAGAACGGCATTCAGACACAGACAGTGACAGAAGAGAAGATGACCGATCCCAACACAGTAGTGGAAATGGGAATGATTTTGAAATGATTACAAAAGAGGAACTGGAACAGCAAACAGATGGGGATTGTGAAGAAGAGGAGGAAGAAGACAATGATGGAGAGATACCTAAATCTTCACATGAAAAATCATAATTCAACTAATTTGGGGACTGAATAAGGGCAAGAGGTTGGATTTTCTATGTTGGCTGATCATCATAATGTACACTTCTTATTTGTAGCATTCTTTATATCCATTTACTGAAATGTATTTGACATCCAAGCAGTTATTCAGTTCATTTTATAGACTATTGGTACTACTATTGGTACAGTTTAAAGCCATTAATAAGTTTATCCATTTGATAATTTTACAGTAAGTAGGTCTCATTCATTTTGATAGTTATCAAAGATGCATTTTCCACAATGACATTTAGATTAAGGGCATTTTTGATAGTTGTATGGCTTTTTACTGTTAGACTAATCAAAATAACTTTAGAAGGAATAAAGAAATTGCAACGTTTCAAATTATGCAGAGTTATGTAGCCATTTCACAGTTTCTTTAGAATGAAATGCGTAACACTTTGTTCTTGATAGTTTGCTTTTGTTTTTCATCATAAAATTATACCAGGAAATTTCTTAAGATTCTGAGTTAGCAGGATTCAAAAGCATTTCGTGGAAACAAGCCAACTAATAACAATGCAGCAGCACTTCTAGTTTAGCTGCAAATTCTCCTTTTCCAACTTAGGAAATCCAAACTGATTTGTACGTTTGATTCAGAGAAAGATGGTCATCTCCAGTAGAGAACATGAACAGCATTGGTTGGAAGGTGATGGCTCTCCTACCTTCTTCCCCATCTCCTTGTAACGTAAAGCGTATTCTGTATATAATTTACGAATAAAACATTTTATTTTAATTGTTACTTATTATTTAGACATTTCTCAACACTTAAATTTGTAAAATTAAGACCATGTAAGGGTATGTTTTTAGAGAAGTGAAAGTTTCGATAACCCACAGAACACCTGTGATCTTTCTACAGCAGCTTCAGTTTTGTGCCAACATTCCATGTATTTGAATATGAGTAAAAACTGATCCTTATTAAATATAAGAGCAGACTTAAAAGTAGCTGTTTGTAAGCCTTAATGTTCATTTTGATTTATTTTAAAACTTTACATTCAGAAATGGGGTACTGTATTACCAGACCAGGAGGCCCTGCTGTGAAAGATAATTTACTGTTCTAAAATATCAATTTAAAATAAAGGCTATAAAAGAAAACATAGAGAACCATTGGACTCTAATTGCTTCAAACTAGTTTTGTAATTTGGTTTTATGTTTCAAATCATAGAAGAGCCTTGTTTACTTATGAGCATAATCATTCCTTGGAGTTATACTCTCAAAGTGATAGTGAATATTAAATTATTTTCCTTCAGTCACAGAGCAATTTGCTTTGTTATTAAAATAAGTGGAGTAGGTCTTTAATTTTTTTAGGTTGTTTCCCATCCAAGTGTTTGACTAAAGATGTTAAATTCTTATAATTATGAAAAAATACTTTTTCTGTATATTGAAACATCCTATCAAACATGGCTTGATTGCTTCTTTAATAGTATTCCCCGTAAGTGGCTAGAAGTGTGGCTCTTCCATGTTAATGCAATACTGTCAAGGCTGCAATCATTTCTAATTTTCTCTTAGCAAATGTTTGTTGATTTTAGTGCCTGGGTATTTCCCCCTCACATTTGCAGATCTCTTTTGCTTTATTTCCACAATTAAGGATATATAAAATTTGAGCTTCTGAGCTTCTTAATCACCAGTAACAATAATACCTATTATGGGGTATTGAAAATGATACCAAAAGTGTTTCTCAGAAATAAAATTAATTTTGTTAACAATTACTACAATGGCAATACCCGAGCACTCACTGTTTAAAGTTCTTTCTAATACATGTATTGTGTCTAGTCCTCAAAGACATGTGGAGCATGGCAGACAGGAAAGTCAGCTTTTTATTGTGTGTGGATTCTTACAGAATGTTAGTACAAGGTTTTTAAATATTGGTGATTCTGAGGGGAATTGCATTCTTAAATGGTTAGAAAGTGAGTTCAAAATTTCAGCTTAGTTTCTATTGTACTCCTCAAGGTTGTATACTTTAAACAAACATAAAACTTAAAGGCTGCATATGTTACAATGCTCAGAATAGATGACTGTCTTTGTTAGCTAACTTTAAATATCCTCCAGAGCATGGAGAATTGTTTACAGTAGTCAATAGAATTGATGATTAAAATAAAAGGGGGCAGGGTAAATCTTCAGATTTGCTATGCCACTGTTAAGTATAAGCACAAAACTTTCAGATACTGTAGGATTTAGTGTGGAATGGTTATAAACTGGCCTAACTAAGCAGAATTGAATTAACAGGACTAAGTCCAGATGGTCAGAATAATGCATATGTGAATGTTCTTAAAGTTACTATATTAAATAGGGTGCTTTTCCTTTTCCCTTCCACTGAATTCTTTAATTTCCAAATATAAGGCCTAGACAATGTTAATTGAATAATTTAGATGAACAATATTCAGAAAGTAATAAATTTTAATATATCGCATTGAAATTATGCAGTGGTGATGGATTTTGGTGTTTTCTCCCTCTTTCTGGTTTTATATAGTGGGTACCAATTAGCTACTGACTAGAAACCATGTCTTTTGCAAATTGAATTTTCTTTTTCCTAATCTTTATTAAGAACTGGAAAAACAGCATCTCAGTTGTTCTTGTATTTGTGGTAGTTATGTGCTATATAGTCACTGTGATCACTCAATTAAACCATTGCTTCTAGGAGAAATAGAGGGCTGGGTGTTTGCAAACCTCTGGCTACATTTTATTTAAACAGTCAATATGTAAACTTGTTTTAGTTGTTCTTTCTGTTAGAAAGACACTTTATTTAATATAGCTGATTCATTAACCCTGTACACAACAAATAACACTATACTTCCTGTCTGAATAGAGCTTTTCTGACACTTTTTTTTCTTTCATAAGGCACATCACAGCCTTAGGCCAAGTGCCTTATTGGACACACTCCTTGGGGGTCACTTTAAACAGTGAAATCACCAACAAAAAGCACAAATGTGAAAAAAACATGGCATTAAATAGAGCAAAAGGACTCTCATTATATATAGTATGAGACCTGGAACAAGAAGGTATTATTCAACCTTAGCTGAGAATGCATTGGACAAGTCACAAATTTTTTGCTACTCTGCGTATAGCTACAAAAACACTGCAGAAATTTTAGCCAAATTCACAAATATGGAATGTTAGCTTTACTATGAATAAAGATTTACTGTGTTTAACTATAAACTTGTGGTATTTAGTTACCTAATTTACAGAATAGAATATTGATGAATTGTGCTTCAGTATTTGCGTAACATTTTAAATATCCACTCTGGAAGTAAATAGTTCCTAACTGTTGCATAGTAGATAATTTGCTTTTACTTTTAGAGCTGTATTTCAGGTCTTTGTTCATTCATTAATGCTGAGCACTTACCATATTACCAGAGTGTATTAGACAAAGCCATGAGTAAAAATCCAATATTCCTGTTGACCATCAAATAGTGTAAAATGTTGTGGCAAAGATTTGCCAAATGGGCTAGACATTTCTTATTTACCCTCCAGCTCTCCTCTACTCCATGAGGCTGAACTGAATGGACCAGAGCAGTAGGCTACTGTGCCTCCTGGCTTCTGGGTGAGATTGGCCAAAGATGGTCCTGGCCAGAAATCTATTCTTTTGGCTCTTCCCCCAGTGGAGCTGCCTCAGGAGTCGAAGGCTACCACTTCTCCCAAACTTCCCTTCACCACTATGAGTTGTCATTCTCTGTTCTCTCCTTTTGACCATGGACAATATCAGAGTTGAGGCTCATACCCTGGAGTTTCTGAAACTAATATGCTTCCTCTGTACCCTATTCCCACACTTGTATCCTCCAAGTATCATAAGAACCATGTTAGAACTAAAACCAATGGCTGGGCACATTGGTGCATGCCTGTAATCCCAGCAGCTTAGGCGGTAAGGCAGGAGGACAGCAAATTCAAAGCCACCCTCAGCAAAAGTGAGGTGCTAAGCAACTCAGACCCTGTCTCCAAATAAAATACAAAATAGGGCTGGGTATGTGGCTCAGTAGCCAAGTGTTCCTGAGTTCCATCACCAGTACCAAAAAAAAAAAAAAAAAGGCCTATGATCTCTGTTCTCAATGGGACATTAGAAAGAGAGGGCAGGATGGCTTCAGTTCCAACTTTTTTTTCTACATGGACCCTTAGACTATTTTTAAATGCAGAAAATGAAATGCATGGATTACAAAAGAAACCAATTAATTAATGTAAGCTATTAAGCTGTTGTGTTCTGATACAGTAATATTTGTGTGCAATTACTAGATTTAGGAGGGGGGTCTAATACTGGAATGACACTGAAGTAGCATAATATACTGAGATCTTTGCATCAACTCTAAAGTGGTATGAAAATAACAAACTTCTATTGACAAAAAATTACACTACTAATACAACTGTGGATTATTTTTTACATTTACAATCAAAGAAAATACTAAATTTCCATTATAGTCTAGTGAAAATAACTTTTCCCCATCCATGCTCATGTATGCTCTGAATTCTAAAATCTCATCAAGATCTGTGAACTACAGGTTTTAAGAACACCTGAACCTAACTAATCAGCTCCACCAATGTTTCAAATAGGACTATAATATTATATTCAAAGGCCAATAATGCTTAATTTAGTATAATACTTAATATTATTCACATCTCATGTCTACTTCATTAGCACAAATCAGCAAATTATGCATGTTGCAGAACATTTTGTTTTTTTATCTTACTCCTAGATAAAAGGTCAAGATTTTTTTTTCTGTAGCAACTTTAAAATGAAGAAGCAGGGCAGGATCCTACCCATACTGAGATTATCTTCCATTCATTTAACAAACATTTGTGAAGCCATTACTATGTGCCAAGAGTTGAGCAATCATAGAACTAGCTTGGGAGCTAGAACATAGAACTAGCTTAAAGAGCCAGTTTAGTGAGAGAGACAAGTATTCATTCAGTCAGTTGCAACAGGGTTGAGCAATGTCAGATGAGTCTGTGACATGCCCATGAAATCCCATGAGTGTCTAGCCCAGACCAGAGAGAAATCTGGAAGAAATCTCATGATCTTGAAGAATGAGTTGGTGTTATCCAGGTAAAGAATAGAGCCAGTGCAGCAAGATGTGCAAAAATAAGACAATGAGTGAAACTGGCATTTCCTGAAACAAAAAATAGGTATAGCCAGAAAAGAGAAGTCCATCAAGTCTTTCAGGTGACAAGTCATTTTTTGCCTAGAAGGCCTTGCTTTGGAAAACATTCCTCCCCCTTTCGTTACAGTCCTCAGTTTATTCTAGGTGACTGGCCTCCAGAAAAAAACTCCCAATCCTAACCAGGCCAAAGTCCACACTTCCTCTGGATCTTGAGTTCTTGGGATCATGTGTGCCTAAAGATGCCAATGGCTATATTGTTCCCACAGGAACAGAGCCTGCCTAGAAACAAAACCCCATGACAGAAGCAGAACCAAGGGCTGGATCAAGACGACAAGGCTGCCTTGACATGCCGTCTTATTACATAAAAATCAGAAGACGCTTCTAAGTAAAATTAAACAAAAACCCTGACCTTATTCTTAAGGGACAACTACTCATAGTCTATAAACCCAAGGTGTGTAACAAGTGTGTCCATGTGTTCACTGAGATGGGAAGAGATTAAGTAAATGGGGTCATAACATGTGTATCTTACTCTTAGAATATTCAGAAATTGATGATCTGGAAAAAGAGGGAAACCAAAGACTTGAACTTTTTCCAGAAGAACAAATCACTGATTTCTGGTTTTAAATTATATTTCTGCCCACCAACTTCAAGCTTGAAAATGTGAACATAGGCTGACCTTAGACCAAGTATGTACAAAATACAACATACAAAATGTTACAGACTCCATATTCCACATTACACCGTGTTTGATGATCAATGAGGGGATTAAAAGAGGAAGTTTTTATTACTAACTTTTCCCATCTTCAAATATGTATCTTTTCCTTTCACAGTTATGGCCTATTGTACTTCAAAGAAAAAAAATAAAGATCAGTCACAAGAAAATTAGTCTACAGCTGAGGACAGGAACAATAAGTGTGCACAAACTGGTCTGCATTTATAGTCTACAATATCAAACAGATTTCACAACTGTAAAGAACTACTGGGGGCTGGGGTTGTGGCTCATTGGCAGAGGCTTGCCTAGCATGTGTTAAGCACCACATATAAATAAATAAAATAAAGGTCTGTGGACAACTAAGATAATAAAAATTTAAAAATTAAAAAAAAATCCATTGGAGATTACACAAAACAAGGCAGATTGGTACTCTTTACTTGCAAATACTCTGCAGGTTTACAAAATCAAAACCTTATTCTTAAAAGCAATTTTTCCTCATTAGTCTTCAATAAAAGAATCCTCAGAATTCTCCACTTTTCAAATTCCCATACTTTCTTCTACCTCGCCTTCCATCTTGCCCCCAACATAGTCTCCTTCCAATGGACTGATTATAAATTTTGTAACTGAAAATACATATGCAAAAAACGAGGCTTGGTGGTGCATGTTTGTAGTCCCAGCTATTTGCAAGTCTGAGGCAAGACAATTGCTTGAGCCTGAGAGTTCCAGACCAGCCTGGCAACACAGGGAGACCCTTTGTCAAAATAAAAACAAAACAAAAGACACATGCAAGAACTCTGAAAAAGTCTAGTGCCTCCCTCAGTTTCCAACAACGTTACTTTTTAAATAATATTGGAAAGGAAAATAGTATATTTGTTCCCAAGTTTCCATTGATGTCAAGTCACAATTTTACACAAATAATTAACCAACAGGAGGGAAACAACTCCTGGCAAATAAATTCAAATTTTCAGTGTCTTTGTAACCTTTACATTCTTATTCTACCATGGTAGGGACAAAGGACTGCCATTTAGGCTCCAAGTATAGACCAGAGACTGCTTTTTTCAAGAGGCACTTACTATTCTCTGCAGTATTCATCTTGAAACTGGTTCACCTAATTCACCAACCCTTCTTTTTCTTCAGCTAGAATTTATTGAGCCTCTACTATGTTCTAAATAATGAAGATAAGAATATGAGGAATCGGTAGTCCCTGCTCCAGACAGCTCACAGTCCAGGGAAGGACAGGAATCTGTGTATGCTGCAAGCAGGAACAGAAGCATTTTCTATCTCAAGAGCTGTAATTCCTGCCATCAGAAAACTGCTAGCCTGATAAGGTTGAGACAGGGTAAGTACAAAGCAGAGCCCTATTTACTTGGGGAATGCAAAGTATTCTGGGCTCTGCAGGAGTGGCAGAACAAGACCAGGAAACTGTGCTTACCCAACAAGGAAGGGTTTTTACAGCTGCTCTGTTTCCTTTTTTTTTTTCTTTTTGGTACTGGGGATTGAACACAGGGGCTCTCAACCACTTAGCCACATACCCAGCCCTAATTTGTATTTTTATTTAGAGACAAGGTCTCACTGAGTTGCTAAGCACCTCGCTGTTGCTAAAGCTGGCTTTGAACTCACCATCCTACTGCTGTAGCCTCCCCAGCCGCTGGGATTACAGGCATGTGCCACCACGCCCAGCTCCCTGTTTCCTTTTCATCATTGATAGGACTGTCCTCAAAAACCAGGAATAGTGCCCTCCAGGAGTTTACAAATACAAGTGAGAAGTAGTCATTAATTGTAAGAGTAGAAAGGAAAGCAGCAAAATAACTCTTACAGCCTTTTTGTTTTAGAGGCTTCCAGCCCACATCTGGAACAATAGCAAATAAACATTCCATTTGCCTCTTAAAAGTTTTCTGTTTATCATGATTAAAGTTAAACCTGTGTAAAATAAATCATCAGGATGTTCATTTAATTTACCCTACCCAAACCCTCCCCCAGCACATTACCATGAGGAAGCAGCCCAAGACACTGTTCTATGTTGCCAAGAACAATTCCTTCTTGTTGCTTTTTTCTAGAAACAACATACAAGTATAGGGATTATTATTATTATTATTATTATTTCAAATAGATCTGTGCTATAGAGCTCAGCCCTGCCTGTTGCAACACGAGCACTCCCTTCAGGATCAGGGCAGCCAGAAATCAGAAAAGAGGGGAGTCTGCTCTAATGTTGTCCAAGACCAACTTCCTGTTGACTTTTAATGTCTGCTAGCACAGCTTAATTGTGTAATTAATCACGAAATATTAATTAATGTTTGTGTAGTGCTGATTTTGCTTCATTAAAACATTTACAGAAGTTCAAAGGTAAGCAGATGAAACATCTAATTGATTTTTGTTTTCCACTGTTTTTGTTTTGTTTTGTTTTGCATTTCTGGGGATTGATCCCAGGGCCTCAGGCATGCCAGACAAGTGCCATTGCTGAGCCATATCTCCAGCCTTCCGCTGTCATCATTTTAGGGCATGACACATGCACAGATAATTTTTTAAACATAAACTTTCAAAATAAGTGTAACATACCCAAGAACAGTGCACAAATAATAAATTGTACGGCTCTGAATTATCACAAAGTGAACACACCCATATAACTATAAGGCCAAGAAGCAGAACCTAGAAGACCTCTGCTCCCCAGCTTCCTGACTCCTCCCTACTATGCTCACTTTGAACACTATGGATTAGATTTGCTTGTCTTTGAACTTCAGGTAAGTAGGATCATGGTAACTACCCTTTTGCATTTTCTTTAACACTGACTTTTCAACATGTTGAGATTCATGTCGTATGTACCAGCAGTTCTCCAATTACTTTTGTACAGGTTATTATCCGCTTCCTAGACGGGAGAGAGAACTAGCAGATGATGGTAAAGGTTCCAACTGAGACCCCAGGTACAACCGTATTTCCTCATCTTCCTGATCAACATGGGATGAACAGGGTCACCGTTGTCCAGTGAGGGTATATTCCTGCCTTGAAGAATAATATCCAGAGAACTATCTAACCATTATGCCTCAATCCCTATTAAGAATATCTGTCCCCTTCACTGTGAACTTGACTGGAATTTGCTGAGTGCCTCCCACGTGTAGGTCCTTGTGCTGTGTGAGTGCTGCAGCTGTGATAAGCAGCTTACATTAGAAAGGAGCCATAAGACTAGCCATACAATTTATTATTTGTGCACAGATAACAATAGTTCAAGGGCATAATATGACTAGAGATGATAAGAGGCAGAGACACAAGGTGCTTTGGGAATTCTTAGAGGAAATCACTCTCACTTGAGGGATCTGGAAAAAGGCTTTGAGGTAGTGTTTGAGCCTTGAAGGACCAGTGCAATCACCAGGACAATCTGTGGAAATATTCCAAGCCACGGTCATATCCTGAGTAAAAACAAACCAAGAGAGACAATAGGGCTTTTGTGGAAAATATTAAGTGTCCTGGTTGGCCACTTGTCCTCTCTTTGCTTTTTAAATGGGGAGACTCCCCAAATTTCTTGGTTCAGACTCATTAAATACCCTCAAGGTAATGACAGTCCTATTCTTGGCTTTGAACATGATGAAGTCTTTTGCCCAAGTGCAATGGGCCTAAGTCCTAAGACACCTCAATGGCAACATGTCCCAAATGTAACTTTGATCTCCATTCCTGCAGGGCTGCTTTGCTTACTGAGCTCAAGTCAGGATCAACCCAGCTAGAAACTTAATCATCTTCAATCCACACATATATATTAGCCACCAAATTCTATTTGTTTCTCCTTAGAATTATCCCTCTACTTGTTGAAGTATTTTTATTTTTATTTTTTTAATTTGTTCTAATTAGTTATACAAGACAGTAGAATGCATTTTTGATATATCATACATAAATGGCATTGTAAAGTTTCCAAGCTGCAGGGCCTGAGTTAAAAAGTAAAAGACCAGGTATTGATAAAATTCCTCTGCTACCCCAAAAACCTGTAATCCCTGTAGCTGTTAGGACAATACCCGAACTGCCCAGTAAATATTCCCATTGACTCCCTGGTTGTCTAATAACCTGGGACTCTGTGTAGTTTGTCACGTAGTCCTTTAGGCCCTAAAACCAATCAGTTTGAATGTGTACCCCCCTTAGAAGTGACCAATCACCCCTGCCCAGCCTGTTCCCGCCAATGAATGTACTAATCATGTCTCAGAGTTGTTGTTCAATTTTCCCGTGCCTCATGATGATTTGTTCCGATGTATGCAAAGCCCCCCGCCCTCCCCAAAAAGTGTACTTAAGCTCTGCTTGACCTCTGCTCTGGGCTCTGGGCCACTCTCCCTTCCTGAGTGAGCCTTGAGCCTCAGCGCGCTGAATTAGGATCCTCTTCAATAAAAATCCCCTTATTCATGTTGCATGAAACTGGTCTCTTGTGGTCTCTTCCTCCGACGTTTCGCGGGTCCCTTACAACATCATGTATATATACCACATTTTCTTTATCTATTCATCTGTTGAAGGGCACCTAGGTTGGTTCAATGGTTTAGCTATTGTAAATTAAGCTGCTATAAACATTGATGTGGCTGTGTCACTGCAGTATGCTGATTTTAAGTCCATTGGGTATAAAGCAAAGAGTAGGTTAACTGAGTCAACCGGTAGTTCCAGTCCATGTTTTCTGAGGAATTTCCATACTGCTTTACATAGTGATTGCACCAATTTGAAGCCCCACCTTGCTGAAGTATTTTTAAAAAGTCTCTTAACTCTGCCATTCTGCTTCCCAATTAGCTCAAGCCATTATGGTCTCAGGATGAGGCTGGTGGTATGAGGGATCGGGGTGGGGTAGATGTAGGAAGGACTGAGAAGATAAAGGATGCACACAGATTGTGCAAAAAGAGAGACCAGAGTCCAAAATTATTCCAGATTCCTGGCCTGAGCAACTAGAAAAGCCAAAATAAAAACTTTGGGACTTGAGAAAAGGTAGGGCAAGATAATTGAGCTTTGAGCATGTTGTATTTGAGATGGGACATCCAGATGGAATGTCCAGCAGGTCATTGTTATAGTGATGTGCAGTTTAGGAAAAAGGAGAAAATTAGAACCCACCATTTTGGAGTCATCAGATCAACCTTGAGCTGGGGGATAAAATCGTGAAATTGAGTGAGATTACCAACAGGGAGCAAGAGACCAGTGAGCCAAGGTTGGACCAGGGAAGTCACCATTTAAGAGCAGGCAAAGGAGTAGGAATCCCCCTGGAGACTGGGAGGAAATGTTCCAGGAGGTAGAAGCAAGGAAAGTGGTGAAGGGAGGAGGGGTCAAGGATGAGGCCACCACCAGTGGAGCCAAATGCAGCAGCAAGTGCACTGGGCTGTGCAATCATGGAATGCCACCTAAATAGTAAAGAAAAGTTCTCCAAAGATTACTAAATTGGGGGAGAGTATCAGGGTATTGCTATGGGAGTAAAAGCAAACAAAGAAGATGTCATAAGTTATTTTGATACAATAATCCTTGGCCACCAGGATTAACACCAATAACAAGGGCATTCAAGTATCAATAACAAGGAGCTTACCAATCAGAGCCAGAACAGAGAGACGCTGGGCAGATATCTTTGCTGAAGTTTTTTATTGTTGTTGTTTGGGTTTGGGAGTTTTTTTGTTTGTTTGTTTGTTTGTTTGTTTTATACTAGAGATTGAACCCAGAGTCACTTTACCACTGAGCTACATGCTCAGCCCTTTTTATTTTTTTACTTAGATACAGGGTCTCACAAATTGCTAAGGCTGATCTCAATGTTGGGATCCTCCTGCCTAAGCCTCCTGAGTGCCAAGCCACGGTACCCATCTGAAGTTTTCTTTGTGTGAGATTGCTGTGACCTTTGTGCAAGGTCATGGTCCAACAGTGAATATTCTTGTTGTTAGGCATATTTGCATGAAGTCCTCTCCTTCATAATTTCCCAGCTTTATTTAGTAGTAGTAGTAGTAGTAGTAGTAGTAGTAGTAGTAGTAGTATTTTGTTGTTGTTGCTGTTGTTGTTGTTGTTAGGACTTAATACAAGTGACTCCATTTTGATTCTGACAACTTTCACAGAGGTCAGTATGTGTTTGCAAAATGGTTTCATCAGAGGCTGGGAAGAGCCAGACAGGAGCAAGGAGGAGAATGAATGAACGGGGAAGGGAGGAGGTCTGAGCATGACCTTTCCAGAACTTGGCTGAGAAAGGGAAGACTAAATAAGAATGTAAATAAAAAACAAGGATAGGAAAGATTTGAACTTGCTCAGGGTGAGACTGAGTGTGTGTGTGAGTGTGTGTGTGTGTGTGTGTGTGTGTGTGTGTGAGAGAGAGAGAGAGAGAGAGAGAGAGAGAGAGAGGAGAAGCTGGATAAACTGAAGACAGTTTGGTGGACCTCTGATCAGACAACAGATGGGAGGAAATGGAAATCTGTGCAGGAACCCACTCACTGACCTCTACGCTTCAAGGGTCTTTAAGAACACTTTCTTTTTATTTAACTTTAATGTTTTTATCATATTCACAAGCTTCAAAAAATAGAAAACTATAAAAGGTGAAAAATCTCCCTCTGTCCAATTTCCCCTCCCATTTTTAACCCCTACATGCATCTTTCCAGTTTCTTTATGCATATACAGTAAAGTACAAATGTAGGTTCTTATTTTCACTGAATCCCTTTTCCCACTACCTCCTCTTCCCCTTTTAAAACCAAAAGCACATATTATGTCCTCTGTTCTGTATGTTGCTTTTTGTCACTTATCAGTATGTCTTGGAGCATCTTCCCATGTCATTGAGTGGAGAGCTGTATGCTTAAGAGCATTTTCCTAGGGTGCTAGGGTCCTAAATGCCAGAAAAGTATGTATTTAAATTTCCTCTGGTTGAATATTCTGTCATTTCATATCATAATATTTAAGCATTTCATTTTTTAAGTGCAGCAGGTTTAACAACAATTTACTGAAAATATTAACTGGTACTGATTTTTTTGTATATTTCAAATTTTCCATAAGAGTAACAGAAATAGAAACGAACATCAGACTCTGTATCTCCTCAGGAGGACATAGGACTCTACCACATTTTAAAGTAAGTGTCCTGTTGAATGTTGAGTGAAGAAAGAGTGAATATATCTGAATATGGCAGAAAATCAGCAGAACTACAAATCTGATAGTGTTCAGAAACCTGATAACTTGGAGAACAGGTGAGACAGGACAGTTGATTCAGGTTTAGGCAACAGGAAAATATCACCATCAGCAAAGGGCAAGTGTAGAAGTGGACCTGGCAATTTGCAGTGGTGGAGAGCACAATGAAAATCAGAGATGTTAAACTTCTTAAATCTCTCACATCCTGCACTGATGGCTTCAGGTGATGCCCTTGAAATAGAAAAACAAAAATAGAAGCTACCTCTCTGGAAGTGCTTGAATGGGAATGGATTTATTTGAATTGAATTTTATGCTTTGAATAATTTTAAGGTTTAAATATACATCTTACTCTTGGTAACAATAATTCTCTGCAGTCAATCACTCATAATTCAGTGTTTTATTTTGCTGCAGTACTGAAGATTGAACCCAGTGGCACTCTACCATTGAGCCATACATCCCCAGCCCTTTTTATATTTGGAGACAGTATCTTGCTAAATTGCCAAGGCTCGCCTCAAACCGAATTTTTTTGAATTAGCAATCCTCCTGCTTCAGCCTCCTAAGTCGCTGGAATTATAGGCATGCAAACCAGTCAGTGTTTTTGGTTTTGGGTTTTTTAGCCAGCCTGAACCTCAGATTTGGCAATGAATTTTTAGAAATAATATCAAAAGCATAATCCCCAGAAGAAAAAAATTGATAAGGTGGTATTTTAGTAATTTTTTTTTTTGCCTCTGTGACCAAAAGACAAGAACAATTTTAGAGGAGGAACAGTTTATTTGGCACTCATGGTTTCAGAGGTCTCAGCCCAAAACAACCAACTCCATTGCTGTGGGCCCAAGATGAGGCAGAACATCATGGCAGAAGAGTATGATGGAGGAAAGCAGCTCAAAACATAGCACCAGGAAGCAGAAAGAGCGCATTCCCCTCAACAGAGACAAAACATATACCCCAAAGTCATATACCCTAGTGACCTACCTCCTCCAACCACACCCTACAGTTACCACCCTGTTAACCCTACAGGGGATTAATGTACTGATTAGGTTAAAGTTCTTATAAGCCAATCATTTCACCTCTAAACTTTCTTGCATTGTCTCACACATGAGCTCTTGGGAGATTCCTTATATCTAAACCATAACATGTAGATTTTATCAATATTAAACACTTCTGCTCACTGGGCACAGTGGCAGATGCATGTAATCCCAGCGGCTAGGGAGGCTGAGACAGAAGGATTGCTAATTCAAAGCCAGCTTCAGCAACTTAGCAAAGCTCTCAGCAACTCAGCGAGATCTTGTCTCTAAATAAAAAATATTAAAAGGGCTGGGGATGTGGCTCTGTGGTTGAAGTACCCTGGGTTCAATCCCTGGTACAAAAGAAAATTTCTGCTCTGAAAAAGATACTGTTAAGAGAATTAAAATCCAAGCCATAGGCGGAGAGAAAATATTTGCCAAGCACCATCTGATAAAGGACCTGTGTTCAAAATAAACAAAGGACTCTTAAAACTCAATAGTAAGCAAAGAAACCCAATTTTAAAAAAAATTGGCAAAATACAGACACCACAACAAAGACATACAGATGTGAACTAAGCATATGGAAAAATGTTCCTCATAAATCATTAAGGAGTTACAAATTAAAACAGTGTGTTGGTCAGTTTTGTATTACTATAATGAAATACCTCAGACTATGAACTTATAAAGGAGAAAGGTTTATTCATCTCATGGTTGTGGAGGTTCCAGTTCAATATAGGGTGGCCGCATTGCTCTGGTTCTCTAATGAGGGTGGCACATCATGACAGGAGCTTGTAGTGCAGCAAATCATTTCCATCATGAGCCAGGGGGGAGAGAGAGAGAGAGAGAGAGAGAGAGAGAGAGAGAGAGAGAGAGAGAGAGAGAGAGAGAGAGAGGAAGGAAGAGAAAAGCCCAGAGGGGTCCCACAATGCCTTGCAAGGGCTCATCCTCAATGACCTAAAGACCTCCATGAGGCCCCACCTCCTAACAGTCCATAGAACCTTCCAATTCTATCACTTGGGGACCCAGCCTTTAACATATGGCCCTTTGGGAGACATTCATCCAAACCATAGCAATGAGATACCACTACACACACACCTATCAGGTTGGCCCAGATCCAAAGCACTGACACACCAAGTCTTGGTGAGGGTGTGGAGCAGCAGGAGCTCTCATTCATTGTCGGTGTGGATGCAAAATAGTACAGCCACTCTGGAAGATACTTTGGCATTTTTCTTACTAAATAGAAATATGGATCTGTTCAAATGAGTGAAGAGTACCAAAAACAGTAGCAGTTTTCAAAAACATGTGATCTTACAGTTCCTGGGGGTCTCTTTCCAGGAGATCTGCAAGGTCAAGTTATTTTCATAATAATGCTAAGGTACCTGTCCACTCTCCTTCTCTCACAAGTGTCAGTGGCATTTTCCAAAATAATATGGCAGCAGCTTGACTGCATAGGCAGATATGAGATTCCAGCCATAGTCTAGTAAGCCAGACATTCAATAAGTTTCTTTTTTTTTAACAGGTTTTTAAAAAAATATTTGATGTTTCAGTTGTAGTTGGACACAATATCTTTATTTATTTTTATGTGGTATGGGGATCGAACCCAGGGCCTCGCCCATGCTAGGGGAGCACTCTACCAATGAGCCCTCAATAAGTTCCTTTAAATTGTAAAATAGTGCCACTTGTCTCACAACATTCTCACCTTGAAGAACAATTATTTTTATAAAGGCATGATACTTATATTACCATGTCTTTTATTGTTTCTAAACTAATTTTTAAAATTCTTGGTTTTGGTTTTTTTACTTTTTGGAGTACCAGAGATTGAACTCAGAGGCACTGAACCACTGAGCCACATCCCCAGCCCTATTTTGTATTTTATTTAGAGACAGGGTCTCACTGA
Organism: Urocitellus parryii; assembly: GCF_045843805.1. Lineage (NCBI taxonomy): Eukaryota > Metazoa > Chordata > Mammalia > Rodentia > Sciuridae > Urocitellus > Urocitellus parryii. The sequence continues at coordinate 130,556,329 of NC_135532.1, forward strand.
GTTGCTTAGCACGTTGCTTTTGCTGCAGCTAGCTTGAACTCGTGATCCTCCTGCCTCAGCCTCCCAAGCCACTGGGATTATAGGTGTGCGCCACCACACCCGGCTTGGTTGTGATTTCTAATGCTATCGATATTGATCCATATTTACCACATAAATGAAGCTCTTTGGCATTCTCAAGCATTTTTCAGAGTAGTTATTAAGCAGGCAAGAGACCCCCCCGAGAAGACTCTTGCCATAATTAAGCTTCTCCAGAGACCTTTACCACAATTATTCTTGTTAACAAAACATCAGCAAAGAGTTCTGCGAAAAGGCTAAATGTGGTTAGATGCTTTATTTCCTGTTGCCCTGTTATGTCTTGCAAAAGCTACATTTAACTGCAGACTTGATGGGTATACTCTTTTATGGTATACCCTGTAAAATCCCTGACTGGTCTAAGATATGGGATAAAGAACACCTTCTGAGAACTCAAAAGGAAAAAAAAAAAAAAACTTTTATATACCTCCAAGCCCCTCCTGCCACTGGATATAAAATTTAAAAATTTTCCAAAATCTTTTTCCAGAGGAGAATGTTTTAGGCTATTCAATAGCCTCTCTGAACCCTCCAGTCAACAAACCTGCATCCTGAAACCCAGGTGTCCAGCTTCTTCTATCCCTAAGGGGTCCCGAAACCAAAAGGTGTGAGAGCTGCTGTTTTAGAGCAACTTAACATTAAAAACTCTTTGATAAAGTTGACTGAAATGAGGAGGATTCAAAGACAAATAGAACCATGTGGTAAAAACAAAAGAAAGCCTTCAGAAGTGGAGGCAAACAGAATAGGACCAGAAAACTCAAGCTAGAGATTAGAACACAGGAGAGGAACGGCTCAAATTTGAGGAGACTGGCTCTGCAGTGTAAATCATTTACCTGCTCAGCACAGACCAGTTGTGCCTAGCAAATATAACTGCCTGACAACCTCAGCAATTAGTTGTTTGAGACACAGATATGATTGCCGACGATGACTGCATTTAATAATAATGACACTTAAATTGCATCTGGCACTTAGGGACACTGTCCAAATCCCTTGAGGCATTATTATTCACAGTTACTTTGTGCCATCCTGTATCCATTTTACTTAAAAAGAAATAGTAAACTCACAAAAGAAAGAGTGGGAGGTTGAATTCAGGTAGCCCTGAATGTAAAATTCTGCCTCATCCTGACTCCATCTAGAAATTGCTGGAACTTACCCATGTCAAGCCTGCACTACAGAAAGTGCTCGCCTTGAGAGCAACAGTGTCCTTGACAAATAATTCATGTCCTGTGACTGGCTTTAGCTTTGACAGTGTAGCTTCCCTTGTTACTTCCCACAGTTTGAGGCTGATTTCTCTTAAGTCTTAGAGTCACTTAAACTTTTAAATAAATTCCTTTTCTTCTCCACATCCTCACCGACATGTGCCATTCTTTTTCTTTTTTATCGTAGTCATCCCAACCGGGGTTGATTTCCACTCTTTGCATTTAGGATGACTGTGGATAATCTCAATATGAATTGAATCCTAAACATTTAATGCAAAGCTTTTATATACGATGCTTCAACTTTCAAGTTTAGGGTCTACTTTTGACTTCCTGAGACCAGAGCAGCAAGAAATCAGTATCATCTAAACTCAGAAGGGAAGCAGCATTTGCCCATGAGGCATAGAGAATTTTTCACATAGCTCCTGAAAATATCTGGGCCCAACTTCTCAGAACCAGAACTTGCAAATCTTTGCTGAAAACTCTCTGGGCTACCTGAATTCTTTTCTCTAGGCAAGATTATTTTTAAAAATACTTATATCTTTCTTATTTTCTATGTTAAGATATAATTCACATATTATAAAATTCATTTTTAAAGTGTCCAGTTCAGTGGCTGGGAATGTTGCTCAGTGGTAGAGTGCTTTCCTGGCACACATGAGGCCTTGGATTTGATCCCCAGTGCCCAGCCCCCAAAACATATAGTGCTCAACTCAGTTGTATTTATATATTCACAGTTTTGCAACCATTACCTCTAGCTAATTCTAGAACATTCTAAATAAATACAGTACCCATTAGTAACCACCTGATCTTCCCCTGGTAACCACTCATCAATTTTGTATTTATGGATGTGCCTATTCCAGAAATTTCATATAAATGGAATCATGGAATATGTGCCCTTTTATGATTGGCATATTTCACTTGAGATACTGTTTCCAACACTCATTCATGCTGTAGCATATATCAGCAATTCATTCCTTTGTATTAATATTTCACTGAATGGGTAGACTGCATTTTGTTTATTCATTCATCAGTTGATGCAAAAATACTTTCTTTTCCACTTTGGGTTATTATGAATAATGTTGCTATGAACATGTTTTTGCATGGATGTATTTTTCCATTTCTCTTTGATATGTAACACCTAGGAGTAGAATTGTCAAGTCTTAGGATAACTCCCTATTTAACTTTTGAGAACTGGAAAACTGTTTTCCAAGAAAGCTACACCATTTTCATTACTACCTGAAATGAAGGTATGTTGCAGTTCTTCCATATTCTCACTGATGTATTATCATTGTCTTTTTTAATCATTTAAAAAATTTTAAATCATTTTTTAAAATTACAGCCACCCCAGGGGATATAAAGTGATAGCTCATTGTAGTTTTGATTTGCATTTCTCTAATGACAAATGATGTTAAGAATCTCTTCTTGGGCTGGGGATGTGGCTCAAGCGGTAGCACGCTTGCCTGGCATGCGTGTGGCCCGGGTTCGATTCTCAGCACCACATGCGAACAAAGATGTTGTGTCCACCGAGGACTGAAAAATAAATATTAAAAAAATCTCTTCTTGTACTTACTAGCCATTTTTGTATCTTCTTTGGAGAAATATCTTTTCAAATCTTAGCCCATTTTTATATTGAGTTACTTGTTTTTTTATTGTTGAGTTGTATATGGAAAGATAATTTTGAGGTGTATAGTCTATGCTGTTTGCCTGAGTTCTCCAATAAAATCCTTTATTGGGCACTGTCCCTTGTGTATTAGTTTACTAAGAGTGCTGTAACAAAGTACATGGGACTGGGTGGCTTAAACCACAGAAACTTATTGTCTTACAGTTCTGGAGGCTGGAAGTTGGAGATCAGGATGTCAGTAGGGTAGGTTCATTCTGAGGGCTGTGAGGAAAGGATCTCTTCCATACTTCATACTTTTCTGATGGTTTTATGGAAATTTATGGCCTGGCTTGTCTTATAGAAGAATCATCCTGATCTCTGAATTTGTCTTCACATAGTATTCTCCTTGTGTGCCTGTCTATGCCTAGTTTTCCCCTTTTAATGACACCAATCATATTGGATTAGGGGTCCATCCTGCTCTGGAATGACTGCATCATAATTTAAATAATTTATTCTAATTTGTTATACATGATGGCAGAATGCAATTCATTTCATATTACACATATAGAGGCACAATTTTTCAAGTCACTGATTGTACACAAAGTATTTTCACACCATTTATGTCTTCATACATGTACTTAGGGTAATGTGGTCATCTTTGGTTGGGTGGAGGTAATTCTACCTCTTCATAGATTTTTCCCTTGTCCCATTGAACTATTTCCTTACTTCTTCCTCCCTCTTACTTTACTCAACAACCATTTTCTGAGAACCTGCTATGAGCTGAGCGCTAAGCCAGGAAGTGTGGGGATACAACCACATATCCAACCCTCAAGGGACTAACATTCAGTTTCCCTCAATTGCCTTGTTGCTGGTCCAAATTAGAATAAGCTAGTTCATTGTGAAGGGACACTGCAAAGAGGGCACAAAAGCTAGTCCCCACACTGCCACCTTTCCTGAGTTTCTACCACTAGTGACATTAAGATAAGATCTCAGACTCAGCAAGAAGTCACCAAACATGGAGAAAGCTAAGGAGTGTAGTCCGGGATTTGAAGTGCTGGTTTTCCCCATGTGTGTGATTGCCTTTTCCTATATAGGCTCTGGGGCTGCCAAGGCCATCCATACCCTCACCAAGAGGCTCCCCCTGTTGACTTTACCATCCCCTCTGACCTCACTCCCCTCTCCTCCAACGAGAAATGCAGCTTTCTACAAAGCATCTGAACCATTTCTTGGCAAGTGTTCCCACAAACCAGTCTTGGGAAAATGGTTGAGAAAACATTTGTTCCCTGAGGAGTCCTAATCTTTTAGAGATACACATTGAAATATTTACAGATGAAATGATATGATATCTGGGATTTGATTCAGAATAAAGCACATGTGAGGAAGTGAGTGGGTTATACCTGAAACAAGACTGACCATGAGTTAATCATTGTTGAAGCAAAGTGACAGGAACACAGGGGCTATTGATAACCTTTATTTATTTTTACATTTAAAATCTTCCATATTAAAGTTAAGAAGGAACATATTCCTACATTTCATCATATGTCATTGAAAGGAACTTATCATTTCGATATATTTTGCTGCCTAAATACTTGCCTAGATTTTAAAAAAAATGCCACAGCAAAGAAAAGGGGGGCTAGATTTCTTATCTATTGGTGGTCTTAAACCAATAACGGTCTTGTCCTCCATAAAATGCATAAAACACACAAAACTCTAGAACATCATTCTAATAATCGAGTTTAAAGGGATAAACCCCATCTGGGGACAGATAGTTGAACTTGATTAAGAGATTTTCGTGGCTCTCTGTGATTGAGGTATATATGTACAATGGAACATTACTCAGCATTAAAAGAGAATAAAATCGTGGCATTTGCAGGTAAATGGATGAATCTGGAGAATATAATGCTAAGTGAAGCAAGCCAATCCCAAAAAAACAAAGGCTGAATGTTTTCTTTGATACATTTCTTTTCTGTGTTTGAGGTGATGAACTGACTTGTCTTGTCTCAGAATTTTCATACACTCATTTCCAGGCAGCATATCATTGGTATTGGCTGGAGATCATGGAACTGTGGTTTTTAGCCTCAGTAAAATCTGAGAAAAACAACTGGGAGATGGGTAGAATTTTCTTTGAAGTTTATCTGCCTTTTCAGTACTCCCTTGAGCCAGTATTATGTAGTACAAAGACCACAAACATTAGAGCCAGACTTGCATCTTAGAACTTGTGTAAGTTCTATAATCTCTCCAAACCTCAGATTCCTCATCTATAAAATATGAAATAATGTCTAATTTGCAGGGAAACTTTTAGAGAGTTATGGATAAGGTATGTGAAATGCCTCTCCCATCACTCAATAAGAACTTATTGTGCATGTTCCTCTTCACCCCACATCTCCAATGATTAGCATATAGTAAGAATGCAATACCTGTTGAATTAAATCTCAGATGGCGGTGGTTAGTGGAAGTATTGAGACTATACCAGATTCCTGTCTTGGCAGGTCACCTGAAACACATCTAGATGACATCCCCTTCTTCTTCTTCCTCACATCTAATCAATGACCAATGTTCTATCTATTCAAGTTCCCAGCATCAATGGAATTTATCCACCTTCCTTCAATTCTGCTACTTCTCCCTTAGTTCAATACTTTTTCTTCCCTCTCTCCCTGCTTGCAGCAAAGGCTGGTCTCCTTATGTTTATGCCTCCTTCTTTACAGTCCATTATCTGCACTATAGCTGAAGGATGTTTTAAAAACATATGTCAAAAACATAAGAGTATAATGAAGTCTCATGTACCCATCACCGAACTTCAACTCTCAATGAATGGCCAGTTTTGTTTTATGTATACCCATCTGCTTTCCCCAATGTTCTTGAATTATTTGAAGCAAATCCCAGAAGTCATAGCATCTAGGGACATATTTTCTAAATCCTTCATGTGCCTTATAAGCCTCCGTATGATTTGATCCCTATTGACTTCAACTACAGATCCCATGTTGTTGTTCCCCTGTCTTAAACCCAGGCAGATCCGGCTTCTCTCAAGTCCTCCAGCAGTTCCTGAGGCCTTTGGGCTATTTTTAATGCCCAGAAAAGCTGTCATTTATCTTCTGTCCCCTTTTGCTCAGCTGTAGGTATGCATGCTCTGTTGCCATCTGCCCATTACTTCCTCAAGAGGCCCCTAGGCTCAGGCTGAACACCTCTCATCTGCTCTTTTTGTACTCTCTGCTTCTCTTGCAAGTAGTAACACGTTACTTTGTAATAAGTTATGCCAAGCTGTTTTCCCTCTTAAAAAACAGCTCCGAGAAATCACATCTATTTTGTTCCCTGCTGCAGAAGCCAGTGCAAAGGTCAATACTTTCCTTATAGAAGGCACTTAGTAAATATTTGTTGTTGTTTTTTTTTTAAGAGAGAGTGAGAGAGGAGAGAGAGAGAGAGAGAGAGAGAGAGAGAGAGAGAGAATTTTTAATATTTATTTATTTATTTTTTAGTTCTCGGTGGACACAACATCTTTGTTGGTATGTGGTGCTGAGGATCGAACCCAGGCCGCACGCATGCCAGGCGAGCACGCTACCGCTTGAGCCACATCCCCAGCCCGAGTAAATATTTGTTAAATGAGGCTCCTAAGAAAGGTATAAACAAAAGCCACAACCATTTCATGTTATAAATTTATAAGTTGCTTTGATATTTAGACCAGTGTCATAAATCTTTCATAACCACAAAAATAATGCTTAGACCTATAATTTTAAGCAAATATTGTTATAGTCAATATGACTTTTTTAAAAAAATTATAAGCTGCATGTTATGCTAGACACTGAGGATTCAAAGATAAATAGTACATGGATTTTGCCCTCAGGAGCTGGGTCTAGAGGAAATGACAATCATTTCTTTGAAAATTATCCATGCTATATATAGAAGCCGGAATGTTTTAGCCAAAGATCCTGTAAAATATCCAGCTGCTAAGAATAAACAGGAGTTTGCTGTTAAAAACAAAACAAAACAAAACAAAAAAAAAAAACAGTTAACATTTACTTTGGGCCAGTTATGCTGTAAAATAGTTTTCACACATGATATCATTCAATCCTTACAACATCACTTGAGGTATGTTTTATTATTCCTATTTTACAGATTAAAGAAAAACTGCCAAGGCATTAAAGAATTAACAAACTCTTTCTAAGTCACCCAGATTTGAAACCAGAGACTTTGACCTCAAAGTGAATATTCTTACCCTGTGTCTGGGATTGACAAATAATCTTTGAGCACTGTTGCAAGAAAAAGTAAGAAAATAAAAGACACTCTTCAATTCATCCAAGTTTTCCCCTTAGTGTCCTGGTCTCAGAACTGTGTATACACATTGCATAGGAAAACAATGGATGTAAAGAAAAGATTTACTGTTTAGGTTAGGTTCCCATAGACCCAAGGTACTAACCATTGAATTGGAAGTTTGTACCAACTTCAAATTCTCATGGGTGAAGCTACTGTCTACCATGAATTTAGTTCTGTACTGTTTTTCTTACTTGTCTATGGTGGGTTCTGACTCAAATGAAATGTATTACATTTTGGGAGAAGTTGTTAGGGTAAGTTTCACTTGTGGAACTTAAACCATGAAAAGAGATTCTGTATTAAATATACATATATGAAAGTTTTAAAAAATATTTTTTATTAAAGAAAATTTCAATCATATACAAAAGTAGATCAAATAGAATAATCAACCTCCACGACCCACCCCTTGCTTCAACAACAGTCAACTCATAGCCAATCTGTTGTATTTATATTGCCATTGATTTCTACCTCCTTTTGTTTTATTTTGAAGCAAATATGTTCAGGAATAATTTGAATGTTCTGTTCTTTGGGTTAAAAGAATATATGGAACCAGCAGAAAATTAAATGTGATTTAGTCAGCAAGATACAAGAGGAACAGGAACAAAAAAGAGGACTCTATGTGATTTTGACCAGAGGAAGACAGGGGGATTGGAGTGGATTATTGGAGGTGTTTGTACAGGCAGACAGTAATGCGCCCCGTGGGGAAAGTTTTGATGTGCACAAGGAGAATGCAGTGCTTCTACATGTCACTGTCATTAGCACATCAGCTCTGCACAGTATCTTCACTGCATCTTCACCACCAAAATGATTAAGACATTTGTTCATGAATCCATGGTGCCTCTTCTGTCTGGCCTAAAGCCATTTTGGCATGAAAGGAAACCCTAGAGTGGGACTGTCCTATTGAAATATACTGTGAGACACAGGTGTGATTTTAAATTTCCTAGTAGTCACATTTTCAAAAGTAAGAAGAAGCAAGTGAAATTAATTTTAATGGTATATTTATTGAACCAAATGCATCCAAAATATTATCATCCCAATATGTCGTCAATATAAAAATTATTATCAAGATAGTTTACATTCTTTCTTTTCTGCTGAGTCTTTGATATGCAGTGTGCATTTTATAGTTACAGCATAACTCAATTTGGACTAGTCCTTAAAATGGGCTTGATAGCAATATGGGATTAGTGGTTACTGCAATGGACAAAATAACCTTAAAGAACACAGGGTAAGGGAGTTAATATCTACTTTATAATGTAGTTGAAAATATGCTACTTAGCATCACTGGCAAAAGCTGAAGTACAGTGGGTATAAACTGGTTTGTCCAGGAAATCCACTGACACAAACAAAAGAACACTAACAATGAAAAGGTTAGACAAATTCATCTACAAACAAGGAAATAACTACAATCTCCAAAACCCAGGCTATGAAGAAGTGTGTCTCTCCAGATCATAGTATAGTTAGTGAGTGGAAAGCATATTGGCAGTTTCTCAGAGATTCTTTACTTACAAAAATATGATAGTGAGTGGAGGCTTGAGTCACTCAAATCCGGGTGCTATTATTTATAAGCTGTGTGACCTGGGCAAGTTATTTAATCTCTGTGCTATGGGTTCCTCATCTATACAATAGGGGTCATGAAATGTGGGACAGTCCTAAGTATTAAGTAAAGCAGTCCATAAGGAAACAAGAAGAACCACACCCATGTTTAAAGCCATTAAAAACAACACACAACAAACTTAACAGCCACAGGATCATGGGAAGATCAAGAGGAAAGTGGGAACTGAAGATAAGAAAGGGACAGCTGATGATACAACTGAATTTACAAATCAATTTTATTTTCCCTGGGGTCTGGGTTCTAACTCAGTGAAGTTGTTTGGAGGGGGAGGGAGAAGAAAGTGAAAAGGGCTCTGTAGGTACACAGCAGAGTTCATTAAGCAAAGTTAAAAAAAAAAAAAAGTCACTAGCCAAAATATCTATTATCTAGGAATCTTTTCAGTTGACCACAGCAACCTCCTATTTAGGTAACTTTCTCTCCAGGAGGGAAACTCCCACTGAGAAAAAAGGGAAATACAGAAAACTTACAGAGAATGTCCAGAGGCAACATTTTCATTTTGAAACTGCCAACTACTTCAAATCACTCCACTGAGCCACTCCAAATAGTTTCTGAATAAAAGAACAAAGGATCTAGATACAATACAGATGCAGAGATGAGTCAAACACAAAAATAATGCAATCAAGTCATGTGCATAGTACAACTAAAAAAAAGTGACAGTAACAGAAGAACATTTAAGAAAAATGTATTTTGCTTGCAAAGAATTCAAAAGGAACCTATAAGTTTTTTTGTGTGTGAAAGAGCTTTAGCAAGAGAAATGAGAGAGAAGAGAGGAAGGTGATATAAATTGGTATTAGCCAGGAAAGAAATAATATGTAACAGTAAAAACATTTTGGAAATGAAAGTCACAGGAGAAGCAGTAAGAAGTAAATATGTCTGAGAAAAGAATCAAAGACTTGAAAGTTAAGCTTGAGAAAATATAGGAGGAAGAAGTAAAGAAAAGAGTGATTACCTCTAATCATAGATTATGTTAGAATAATATATGGAATAGGTATGAGGGAAGAGAGAACTTAGACAAAAGGGCTCTCATCAACCCTCGGGAAAATGTACCTGCAAAATCTAGACAACCAAGAGACAGCTTAAGATAAAAATAATTTTCAAGAATGGGAAGGATACTGCCTTGATGCATTTGATGGTGACTACTGATTCCATTTAAATATCAAACTAGGGCTGGGGCTGTAGCTTAACGACAGAGCGCTTGCCAAGCATGCATGAGGCTCTGGGTTCGATCCTCAGCACCACATAAAAATAAACAAATAAAATAAAGGCATTCTGTCCATCTACTACTAAAAAAATAAAATAAAATAAATAAATAAATATCAAACCAAGGGAAACTATAGCAAGAATTATAATCACAGAGCAGAATGAGTTGCAGGGTTGACACTGATGATGTAAATGATCAACCAGGTGGTCTAGAAGGGCAGGCTTGATACCTGGGCCAAAAGTCTCCAGCAGCAGGGCTGTCTTTGGAGCAGCCATGAAGGCATGGCTTGGCATTGTTCCTGTCCTCAGAGGTAAGCCTGCCTCTCTGGTCTCCTCAAAGATTCTGGGTTTCTCTTAAAAAAAAAAAATCTGTTTAAATAGCTGGAGTGTTTGTCATTGGAAATGAAATGATAAACTGTTCATGTAAAATTTGAGAAAGATGTATATAGTCCAAGTGTTAAGTAGATGGATGCTCATCCATAGTGGGCAGGAATGTTTCCAAACTTTTGAAAGGGCAGTTTGTCAGTTTTGATGAAAAATTTAAATATGAATCCCTGTGACCCAGAAATTCTACTTCTGGGAATTTGTCTGATATTAAACAAACTTCTATACATTCAACAAGTATTTATTAAATATTCTGTTAGGTGCTAGAGACTGCAATGAACAAAACAAAAATCCATTTCCTCTTCAAACTCACATCCTGGGGTATTACAGTGCAAGGAAACTAGTAGAGAAAGTAAAAACATTAGGTACAATATATTATAAAAACAAAGAGTATTAACTTAAAAGAAAAAGCAAGATAGGGGACAGGGAGATATCGGGCACTTTATAATCTGAGATTGGTGGTCAGGGAAGAGTCACGCCTGAGTAGAGACCTAAAGGAGCTGACGGATGAAGTTATGTCATATTTGGAAGAAGAAAATTTAAAAAAAGAGGAAACAGCAAGTGCACAGGCCCTAAAGTAAGTAGAACCCTAACCAGCATCTATTAAAAATCAGCAAGGAAGCTAGGGTGGCTGGAGCAAAGTGTAATGGGAAATGGAAAGAAATGTAAGAGAGAGGTAATGGCAATGGGGTAGACAGCTAACTTTGTTGGCCATAGTGAGGACTCTAGGTTTAACTCTGTGTGAGTGATAAGCCATTTCAAGGTTTCGAGCAGACAGATATCATTTGATCCACATTTTCATATGGCTGTTCCAGCAGCTGTATTGCAAATGGGTTGGGCGAGGGCAAATGTTGGAACCATGCAGAAAGCTATTTCAATCACCCCATCAAGAGACAGATAGCAGCTTGGACCAGGGGGAAAGCAGTGGAGTAGGGAGAAGTGGTCAGATTGCACAAAAGGGAAAAAGTGTGGAGACAAAGATGTTCAAGAATGTTTTCTATAATCAAGAGAAACTAGAAAGAACCTAAATGTCCAGTAACAGAAGACAACATGACTAGTCATATGCTTCTATTGTTCTCCTTTTTATAGGTTTTGGAGAGCAGCTATAGTCAAGGAAATTAAGAAAAAAGATGTTAGGCAAATGGTGATTTCTATTAAACTTTAAGATTGAGTTTCTTGTCCCAAAGTGTCTAAAATATGAAAAGGAATAAACTTTTGTCTAAGAAGTGAAAATGGGAAATGAATGTGTGATTTGGAATTTACATATTTGCCAGGAAAATATTTTGTGGAGGCTCAAAACTGGTAGATAAGAATTATCTCAATGTGGGGCTGGGGTTATGGCTCAGTGGTAGTGTGCTTGCTTGCCTTGCATGCGTGGGGGCATTGAATTTGATACTCAGCACCAGATAAATAAATAAAATAAAGGTATTGTGTCCTACAACTAAAAAATTTTTTAAAAAAATTATCTCAATGATCATTTATTAATCATTCCCCATATGCCAGGCATTATTCTTGTGCTTTTATGATAGCATAAAAAAATCTAATTTTATAACACATAATCTAATTTCACAAATTTGCCCAAGGTGATTAACTAACATAAACCAAAGAGCTGAAACTCAAACTGGGGCTGTCTGATGCCCAAACCTACCCTGTGGTGTTAGGCTGGCTAGATTGATTTTTGAGGCTTTTCGTTGGGAAGAACAGTTCACCTCTTGGGATTGCATTGAATTGCATGTAACAAACCCAGACTATGAGTGCATTAAATAAGCAAGGAGGGTATTTTTCTCATGTAATAAGAAGGCTGAAGCAAGACCTGTCCAGAGCGAGTGCCACTTCTCCTCTCTTGCGTGTTGCCCTATGGCCTAAGATTACTACCCTACCTGCAGCCTCAGAGCAGGAAACAGGAAACTCAAAGGAACAATATTTGCATCAGTAAAGCAAAAGCCTTGCCAGGACTTCCTCCTATGTCTCATTGGTCAGAACCATGTCATGTGACCCCTGTTTCTACATCTCATTGGTCAGAGTCCTGTGACCACCCCAGTGATGACCTCTGGGAAGGTGAGTACTTTAGTTTGGTACACAGTCTTCCAGAATGAAACCTAATTCACTCAGAAGTTAAGAGGGGAAGATTATCAAGGAGGCAGTTAGTAATGTTTATCCGGTTAATCTGACCAATTAGGGACGTGGCAAGAGGAGATGATGCCTCAAAGTGTTACTCAATGGTGGATTCCGAGGGGTTCTGGGCACCATTGTTGATAAATTTCACTGCAAGAGAGACAGAGAAATGAAGTCTTTGTTCCAAGAAGCCTTGAGCTTAGCTTCACTTCTGCTTGTTTATTTATTTAGTTGTAGATGGGCACAATACCTTCATTTTATTCATTTATTTTTATGTGGTGCTGAGGATCAAACCCAGTACCTCACACATACTCCAACACTGAGGTACAATCGAAGCCCTTCACTTTTGTTTTTACAGGAAAGAATGAATAGTGGTGTGAGGATGGCCTTAAGTCTGAGCCTAAGCAACTCTGTTTAAAAAACTCCAGTTTGAAACCTGCTGTCTCACCAGGCACACCCAAAGAGCCCTCCAGTAAGGCCTCAAACAAGTTACTTCCCCTCACCCTGATAAACAGAGTGAAGCCCCTGGCAGTCTGTCCTCGACTGATAAGAGGGAAAAGCAAAGAAAGATTAAAGTGGAGACCACCAGACCAGATGTTTCTGACCCCAGGGTAAATGTTGTCATGGAGAAATCCAGCGGTAGCTGATAAGGATTGAAAGGGGGGTCAAAAGCCCCCAAATTTAGTATAAATAATAGAGCTAATGAACAGGGATTCAGCCAGCCAAAACAAGGATGCACTTGAGCTGGAGAGCCTGAGAGGACCTGACATCCCATCACTTGTCATCATTTCCTGAGCCTCTGCATGATCCTTACCGCTCTCAAACTCCTATCACCTCGTCTGGACCTTGGTAAGAGCCACAACTTCTCCCTATGATCCTTCCTCAACCTGTCATCCACTCCACTCCAGGAAAAGCCTGCCTTGGTTCCTGACCTGGTCACTGCAGTCTAAGTGAGTGTGCAACTGCTGGACATAAAGCCTAAGGATTAAGATTTTTGAATTTAGCATGCAGAGGAAATGTCTGTCATTAGCCTGTTATGATTAAGTGTGTTTTGCAGTGCTTAGAATTAATCTAGTACTGTTTGCTGTGAATTGATTATGTCTACTGCAGTGCCTAGCATTGAGGATTGTCGTTTTCTTGATTAAGAATCTATAGAGTGAAACTGTATTGAGTAATCTGAGTGAATATAGCATTGAAAGGGGCAGAAGCGCGTGTACATTCTTTATTTCTCCCCTCAATTGCATATGTTGCAATTTGCCCCCTCGAGACAAGTGGGAAGCAATGAATGGTCTTTGCCACAATCCCTCAACCCAGCCCCTTCCATGGAGTTCCCCTCGGGAGGTACCTGGTATGCATAGATATCCTCAAGTGCACACCCTCCCTAGGCTGGAGAAGTCTGAGGGCAGTTGTTGACACAGGTTTTGGGAATGGAGGGAAAGCAGAGGGCACTTGGAAATAGTTGAGGATGCTGGGAGCATTTGAAGACAAATACAGCCTCCTGAATCCTCCTGGAGAAAGACATTGTAAATTCAGTCTAGCTCCTCAGAGTCACCCTGACCAGGTCCTGTCACTAGTAAGGCACTTCTCCTCCTGGACTTCATTTTCCCCTCCTGTAAAGGCAAATAATAATCCTATCTTGAAGTTTGGAGTGATGTACATCCAGCTCCTGTTTTATAGTATACATTCCACATATGGCGGCTGTTATGTGTGTCAGGAGTATGATCACTTATTCAGCTCCTATTCTCTCCCTGTCATTAGTACTGACAGCCCTTGCTATTCCTTTATGAGAACACACACTCTGTGGCTCTCTGCCTCTTTACTTCCCCCCTGTGGATTCTGGGCAGAAATACCTCAAATTCTGGTGGATCCTATAGTCCTTCTTGATTCAGAGGATCTCACCCCTTCTCTAGGATATCCTTTCTGACCTCTTCAGATGAGTGAAGCCCCTCCTTAGTGCCCCTAGCAGTCCATACTTCTTTCTGTCAGGGTTCTTACTGCTCCCTGGGGCCATTACTGAGTTCCTGACAAGGCCAGTCCAGGCTCTTTCCAGGGTTGAGATATCCAGGCTCCTCATTTAAGGCTCTGTTTGAAGATGAGCAGCAGCAGGAGGAAACTGTGCCATATTTTATATATTTCAACTGTATCATATTTTATATGTGCCATATTTTATACTTTCAAATGACAAGTCATAGATGCTGTCTACAGCAAATCAGCACTGTAGACACACAAAAAGCAATGTAACATGTGTGTTATTTGCAGCTATTTAAACATAAGAATTCATAGTACATCTGAAAGGAAAGTGACCACAACACTCTGAGCGACCACTGCTTTATTGCAGCAGTGCAAAAGAAGAGAAAAAGAGAGCGAGAAAGAAAGAGAGAGCGAGAGAAGAAAGAGAGTAAGGGAGAGCGAAAGCAAGAGAGGAAGACAGAGAGTAAGAGAGGGGGCCCCGGCAGGAGGGAGTTTTTATAGCCAAAAATCTAATGGGGTCTCTGGGTCTGCAAGCTGTCTTGTTGATGTTCAATGATTGGATCACACAGTAGTTGCTAAGGCTGAAATCTTCTGCCTTCAGGCAGGTGGGGCAGGGGTCAGATGTGGGTTTCTGTTGCACCAGACCGGTGGGGGTCCAGTGTTCAGCCTTGAGTGGGGTTGAGTGTTCAGACTTGAGGCAAACAGGTGATAAAGAACCAGACACAGGGGGGTTTGAGTGCTGGGTTATCCTGCAGCTAACGTTTGTTCACCTTGTCCTGCACCTAACAATATCACTGACAGTTGTTTTAGTGGCATGAAAGTCTTGGGTTCTGTCACCCGTGTGTAAGCTCCATCTGGAGACAACTGCCAAAAGTGTAAATTTGTGACTGTTAGCTAACTGAGAGTTTGTGATGGAGAGCTGCCCTGCCTGTGCTGCCTGCGGGGGACCTGGGGTAAGCTGGGGCTTCAACGCCTAGTGCCAGGAAGGGTTTTTTTTTGTTTTGTTTTGTTTTGTTTTTTAGTTGTAGATGGACACAATACCTCTTATTTTCTTATTTATTTTTATGTGGTGCTAAGGATCAAATCCAGTGCCTCACGCCTGCTAGCCAAGCGCTGTACCCCTGAGCCAAAACCCCATCCGCAAGGAAAGGACTTCTTAATAAGCTCCCAGCAGCTCCCGCGTCCCGCACACTGAAGGATGTCTCTCCGCCAGCCTCAGCCTCCGGCACCTCTCGCCACCCCACCGGCAGGGGGCGCCCCCCTCCACTCCGCAAATCCGGCTTGTCTCTCCAGAGCCTAGACGGGGCGCAGACGCCCGTTCTTCCGGGTCTGGAGCCAGCTGGGCGCGGTGGGATCTGAGGGTCGTGCTCCCTGCCTTCCCCTCCCCGGAGTGCTCAAGGCGGGGGCGGAGTGGGCGGGCGGGCACGCGGGCCCCGCCCCTGCCTCAGACAGTCACCTGGGGCCGGGCGCGGCAGGTGCCTGGGCTGCGACCTCGCCGCTTGTGGTCTGGGAGTCTGTGAGCCGAAGGCCGACCTCTAGCTGCCAGCCGCGGGTGAGTGCGGGGGCGGGGAGGCGTCCCGGGGTCCCGGCGGGTCCCCTGCCCCTGTGCTGCGCTGCTTCCCCGGCGTCGGGAGGGGAGGGATTTCCCTTACAGGATTTGGAGGGCTGAGATTTCTCTGCTACTTGAGGGACCCGGGAGTACGCCACCGACCCGTGAGCCTTCCAGGCTCGGGGTGGGACGCGACGGGTCTGTGGTGAGTTTGAGGGAAGCCAGGGAAGTGGCTTTTGAACGTTAAAAAACAGGTGAGGGCAGAGAATCGCGGGGTTGTGACTCCTGCCTCCTCCCGGGCACTCTCAGGTGATTGCGGGCCCGTACACAGGCGCGGGCGTTCGCTCGGGCCGACTTTGCGTGCCGGCTGCTGAGCGGGGCGTTGCGGCCGGCGTCCGCGCGCACGCCGGGCGCGGGGATTAAGCCTCTGGGCTTTGCAGTGCTGGCCGGTCTCCGAGGACAGAGCGCCTTGGCTGGTTCCCTGATGACCAGCCTCACTAGCCCAATGCCTTCTAGATAACCTGGGCCGGTCTTTGGGAACCCGGCGGCTGAAGCAACTTTTTCTCACCTGCGCAGGTGGTCTCGGGAGGTGGCAGCAAGCAGGGTCCCGCATTCGGGAGGCGACTGCGCCCATCGGGCCTCAGAGGACGGAAACACGCTTTCTTCGTTCCCCACTGTGCAAACGCTCTGGTAAGGCGGTTGGGTGTTGCTCAACTCCCAGAGATAACTCGCACCATTGCGAAGAGGTGCAATGTAAATGGTGGCTGTCGATATTGTTCCGTTTCTTCAGGGGAAATGGGTTCTTGTGTGCTTTGTTTATAAATTTAGAGACAAATTTTCATATGTATGATCAGCGTTTCTATGTGGTATCCCAGGAATAGAGTTATTAGAGTTATTGGGAATCACCTGGCTCCTGTGGGGTACCTGTGATTTGAAAACGATTTGAGAGACATAACGCAGCGTTAAATCTTCTGAGCCTTTATTGTATCCTTATTAAATTGTTATGGTGAGATTGTAATAAATCACCCAGTCCATCTTAAAGCAGGAGAGGGAGCCTTTACTCACTAGGCTGTGGGCCAAGAGGCAGGCTGCAAGTCTACACCCTTCTATTCCCTCCTGGAGTTTGAGTACACCTTTATAGTCCAAAACCACATTAATCATAAGTGGCTGCTGCTATCATTCAAAACCATAAACAAACGTTATGAGATCATAAGCAGAAGGGAAGTGGGTCAAAAAGACCCTAGTTGACGAATGGTTACTCACACCTGGACAGTCAATCTCTGACAGGGTACATAGTCCAACAAAAATGGGAAGCAAAAAGGGAACAATTTTATATTGTATAAGAATTGCCATTTTGTGTTGGCAGACATGTTATGCTAAGCAACTATTGATAGGTACAGTGGCAGGGTGTTCCCATGGGAGAAGCATTCCTTACATGACATGGAGTCTCAGAGTAAAATGGAGTCTGTCTGGTCATTGCCCATGTAGCCTGGTCCATAACTAGATGAAAGAACCTTTTAAAACATTGATATGTGGAAGAAATTTGTACTTGTTATTTGATGGGTTTTAGTTTTATTATTGGCGTCATAATTTTGGCTTTAAAAAATCTTTAACTTTTGGTTACTGAGTGAAGTTGAAATGTGGCTTGGGGATATGCCTTAAAATAATCCAATTTGGGGGGAGCTTAACAGAGAAATGGGGGGAACGAGAGGAGTTGGTTATGAGTTGTTAATTGTTGAAGCTGGGTGATGGGTATGAAAATATGTTGAGCATTTTCCTTTAAAAGTAACAATTCTATTACCTGTGGAGGTGTTTTTGGGTTTTTTTTTTTTTTTGGTTGCTTGCTTTTTATTTTATTTATTTTTTTGGCAGAAGATAGGTTTAGGTTTAGTACTACAGGTCCTTTTAGATTCAAAGCCTTCCACACTTCCTTATTCTTTGTAAATTGGTTGTCATCACAAGCCTTCCTTTTCTCTCTCTTGGGGGTATGGATTTATTTTGCTCTAAAGGCACAGGGTGTTTGCTGAGAATGTCAAAGCTGAATGGATGAGTTGATGCAGGTGGATGCTGGGTCAGCTTTTTCTGCACAAAGGGTATCAGCATGCCTGGGGGTTGAGTTGTCTCCAGTCAGGCGGGTTGTATAAAATGTGTTAGCAGTTTTTGCCAGTTGCCCAAATCCCTTTCAAATTACACTCATCAAAAAGCAGAGGCCAGGGTATGAGGATGTAGCTTTGTGGTAGAGCACAGTCCTAGCATGCACAAGGCCCTGGGTTCCATCCCTAGCACCAAAAACGAACAAAAAGGCCAGGCTAAAGTAGTGAACACACATGCGTACACTTTTGGAACCATCATATAGGTTAAAAGATTTTTATTAAAAAAAAAAGATGATCTGCTTATAACTTGAAAGAGATTTTTGTATTTTCTGTGCTGATTTTTTTCATATCTTTATGAGTTTGTATTAGGAATCATGACATGTAAATATTTAGCAAAGAACTGACTACTTAAAATTCTGCATGGTGTTCCATCATTCTTTTAGAGAACTCTGCTTTGAGAGAGAATAGTATCTAACTTATTTTTTCTCAGGATTTGTCTTATAATTTCTGCTCATTCTGTCATGTTGATCAGTAATTTGTAAACATTTGGTTCTAAGAGGGAGCTATTGAAATGCAGTGGAGGGAAAAAGGGGAGGCATATTTCTGAAAGATAAACCCACATTTTTTAGTAGCTTCAGTGCAACTGAACTTAATGCCTCTTTGATTTAAAAAGAAAACAAGTCAAGTAAATGACTTACGTGACAATTAAAAGTAAAAATGTTAGATGAATCTCCTCAAGTCTTGACCTGGCACATATAGATTGAGTAGTCTAAAAGAAGATGTAGAGATGTTTTAAGATTCAATTCAGGGCTAGGCATGGTGTCATGTGCCAGTAATCCTAGCAGTTCTGGGGGCTGAGACAGGTTCAAGGCCAGCCTCAGCAACTTAGTCAGGGCCTAAGCAACTTAGTGAGACTCTAACATATTTAGAATGATGTTGGCCTGAGGCTTAGCATCGATAGCCTTTACAATGTTGAGATATGTTCCTGTTATCCCTAGTTTTTCTAGTGTTTTGAACATAAAGGGGTGCTGTATTTTGTCAAATGCTTTTTCTGCGTCTATTGAGATGATCATGTGATTCATATCTTTAAGTCTATTGATGTGATGAATTACATTTATTGATTTCAGTATGTTGAGAATCAACCTTGCATCCCTGGGATGAATCCCACTTGATCATGGTGCACAATCTTTTTGATATGCTTTTGTATTCGATCTGCCAGAATTTTATTGAAGATTTTTGCATCTATGTTCGTTAGAGATATTGGTCTGAAGTTTTCTTTCTTTGAAGTGTCTTTGTCTGGTTTTGGAATCAGGGTGATATTGTCCTCACAGAATGAGTTTGGAAGTACTCCCTCTTTTTCTATTTTCTGAAATAAATTGAAGAGTATTGGAATTAGTTATTCTTTAAAGGTCTTGTAGAACTTGGCTGTGAATCCATCTGGTCCTGGGCTTTTCTTGGTTGGTAGTCTTTTGATGGTTTATTCTATTTCCTCATTGATATTGGTCTGTTTAAGTTGTGTATATCTTCCTGACTCTATCTGGGAAGATCATATGACTTAAGGAATTTATCAATGCCTTCACTGTCTTCTATTTTATTAGAGTATAAGGTTTCAAAATAATTTCTAATTATCTTCTGTATTTCTGTAGTATCTGTTGTGATATTGCCTTTTTCACCATGTATGCTGGTAATTTGAGTTCTCTCTCTCCTTCTCTTCATTAGCATGGCTAAGGGTCTGTCAATTTTATTTATGTTTTCAAAGAATCAACTTTTAGTTTTGTCGATTTTTTCAGTTGTTTCTTTTGTTTCAATTTCATTGATTTCAGCTCTGATTTTAATTATTTCTTGCCTTCTGCTTTTGCTGCTGATTTGTTCTTCTTTTTCTAGGGCTTTAAGATGTAGTGTGAGGTCATTTATTTGTTGACTTTTTCTTCTTTTAAGGAATGAACTCCATGCAATGAAGTAGTACTGCTTTCATAGTGTCCCAGAGATTTTATTATGTTGTATCTGTGTTCTCATTTACCTCTAAGAATTTTTTAATCTCCTCCTTGATGTCTTCTGTAACCCATTGTTCATTCAGTAGCATATTGTTCAGTCTCCATGTGATGCAGAATTTTTTATTCTTTATTCTGTCGTTGATTCCCAATTTCATTGCATTATGATCTGATAAAATGCATGGTGGTATCTCTGCTCCTTAGTGTTTGCTAAGAGTTGCCCTGTGGCATAGTATATGGTCTATTTTTGAGAAGGATCCATGTGCTGCTAAGAAGAAAGCATAACCACTTGATGCTGGTTAATATATTCTATACATGTCAGTTAAGTCTAAGTTATTAATTGTGTTATTGAGCTCTATAGTTTCTTTATTCAACATTTGATTGGAAGATTTGTCCAGTGATGAGAGAGGTGTGTTAAAGTCAGCCAAGATTATTGTTTTTGGTCAGTTTGACTCTTGAACTTGAGAAGAGTTTTTTTGATGAACATAGCTGCACCATTGTTTGGGGCATATATATTTATGATTGTTATGTCTTGTTGGTGTATGGTTCCCTTGAGCAGTATGTAATGTCCATCTTTATCCCTTTTGATTAACTTTGGCTTGAAGTCTATTTGATATGAGTATGGAGACTCCTACTTGCTTCCGCACTCCATGTGAATTGGATTTTTCCCAACCTTTCACCTTCAATCTGTGTATGTCTTTTCCTATGAAATGAGTCTTCTGTAGGCAGCATATTGTTGGATCTTTTTTTTAATCCAATCTGCTAGCCTATGTCTTTTTTTTTTTTTAAAGAGAGAGTGAGATAGGAGAGAGAGAGAGAGAATTTTTAATATTTATTTTTTAGTTCTCGGCGGACACAACATCTTTGTTGGTATGTGGTGCTGAGGATTGAACCCGGGCCGCACGCATGCCAGGTGAGCGCGCTACCGCTTGAGCCACATCCCCAGCCCTAGCCTATGTCTTGATTGGTGAGTTAAAGCCATTAACATTTAGGGTTACTATTGAGACATGGTTTGTATTTTCAGCCATATTTATTTATTTTTGTTATTTAACTTGACTTGGTTTTCCTCTTTGATTAGTATTTCTTTTATTGTACCACCTCCCTCTGCTGGTTTTCATTGTTGTTTTTCATTTCCTCTTCATGAAATATTTTGCCAAGGATGTTTTGTAGTGCCAGTTTTCTAGCTGTAAATTCTTTTAACTTTTGTTTATAGTGGATGGTTTTTATTTCATCTTCAAATCTGAAGCTTAGTTTTGCTGGATACAAGATTCTTGGTTGGAACCCATTATCTTTCCGTTTGAAATATGTTGTTCCAGGGTCTTCTAGCTTTCAGGGTCTGTGTTGAAAAATCTGCCATTTTCCTAATTGTTTTATCCCTGATTTTAATCTGATTCCTTTCTCTTGTGGCTTTTAAAAATCTCTCCTTATTCTGTATGTTGGGCATTTTCATTATAATGTGTCTTGGTGTGGATCTGTTGTGATTTTGCACATTTGGCGTCCTGTAGGCTTCTTGGATTTGGATTTCCATTTCATTCTTCATGTCTGGAAAGTTTTCTGATATTATTCCATTGAACAGATTGCTCATTCCTTTGGTTTGGACCTCTGTGCCTTCCTCTATCCCAATAACTCTTAAATTTGGTCTTTTTATCCTATCCCATAGTTCTTATATGTTCTGCTCCTGTTTTCTTATCATTTTCACTGTGCTATCTACGTTCTTCTCAAGATGATATACTTTGTCTTCGTTGTCTGATGTCCTATCTTTTAAGTTGTCTACTCTGCTAGTGATGCTCTCATTTGTGTTTTTAATTTGTTTTATTATTTTGCGTTACTTTCCTACTCTGTGGGACTGGTATGTTATTGTTTTTACCCTATAGATTTGTGGTGCTCTTGTATAGTCCCAAGATCCCTCCTTTGTGGGGAAGGACAATGTTGACAGTTCCCAATATCAACAATACATCACCTATGAGTAAATTATTGTTATTAAGACATTTATAGTTACTCTCAATGTCTAGAAATGTTGGATTCAATTATTATTTAAAATATAATCAGTAGTTTCATAAAAGGTGTACAGTTTCTGGTGGCGGACAGAGAACTGGGGGTCGGGTGTATGATGTTATGTTAAGGGGGAAAGATGTGAGGGTATGGGGTTAATATAACTTACTAAATTTGGAGGAGAACTCTAATGAAGAGGGTAGTAGCAGGGAATAGACAGGAGGTAATTTAGGGTAGACAAGTATGTGGGAAGTCAGTAGAATACATAAAAACAAACATATATATATATATGTATTTAGAAAATTACAAGAAGTAAAAATAGTAAAAATTAGGATGTTGAAAGAGGAAGAGAGGAAGAAAAATAAAAGGGAAAGAAAGAAAGATAAAAAACAGAAAAATAAAAAGGGGGGGCTTATGCAATTCCTCTATATTATATTATTCTGATGACTCAGTTCTTAAAGTTCTATTTCATGCAGAGTTCTCAGTTTCACATATGTTAGGGTTGTGAGGACCAAAGGAGGAAGGGTAGAGGAGAAAGGAAGAGGATAAAATGGAAGAGAAGAAAACAAACAAACAACTAACAAAAACAAAATAAATAAACAAACAATAACAACAAAAATACTCTTCCATTTTCTTCTCTTTCAGTAGGTGGAGTTACCTATTCCAAGCTTGAGTCTCTGCCTTCACGGTGGTGTAGGTAACCTGTGTGAGAAGACTAGAGCTCTCCCTCTCTTGCCTGGAGCTTCCCTAATCTTGGTCTCTCTGAGTTGCTCCTAGGTTTAGCCCCTCCTCTCTCTTGCTTATCAGGTCTCAGCTTCAGGACCTCTTCCCTCGATCACCAAGTGGGCAGCGCCCTGGCTGCACTGTGCTCCTGTTCAACTGAGAGCTGATTTTGTGCTGATAGTTACTATACTGAGTTATCACAGATGGGGGAAGGGGAGTTGGAAACTGGGTACCTGTTCAGTCACAGAACTGTGCTGGTAGCCACGCCCACCAAAATATGGTAAGAAAGGTTTTCCAAGATGGAGTCCGTCTATTTTCCCGCGTTGGGGTGTCTGGTGAGGTGAGGGAGCTGGGATGTCCTCGTGCTGTGGCTAGAACGCGCAGTCCAATGACCTGTGTGGGAGTAGAGCGTAGTCTGTAGTTCTGCTGCTCTGCAGAGGTGCTGATTTGGTGTTTCTGCTCCACCACTTGAGAGTCACACTCATGTTCAAACTGTGGGCACTGATTTCTGCAAGGTGTTCGCGGCTCTGGTGGATTCTGCGAAAATCCACTGTATGGGGTCCTGTCACACGCTCTTGAGATGTTGTATTCGGTCAAGGGGAGATCTCATGGAGAAGCCACCTGATAGCTTTCTCGGATTCATGCCCAGAGAAGCCAGAAACTTGGATCCTCTGTGGACAAGTTCTCAAAAAATGGTTTCTGTTGGTTTTGCCAAATAAATTGCAATTCCTTAATCCTGCCAGTTCCTGGTGCTCAGGAGCCAGGCCTGCTTCCTAGGGAACTTCAGCACCTTCACAGCAGAGCAACCCAGGACTCCGAAGCATGAGACTGGAGTCCAGATCTCTGAAGGCCTCCTCTACTCTGCTTTTCTCATTTACATAAAAGTTTAGATTAGCCATACTTGTCATACAACAAAAATGGAATCCGTATGTGAGCAGGCCTCAGTAGGAAAAATGAATGCCTTCAGAATCGCATATCATGAACTCTTTGTGTGTTGAAAAATAGGTATTTTAAACCCTGGGGGTTCCTCAGGTATCCATGGGAATGGAGTCTCAAGAAACTCTCCCTTTTTAAGCATCCTGACTTTCAGAGTCAAATGGATGTTGAGGTTGTACTTTGGCTTTTTGGAGCTGCTCTGCTGGATCCCAGCCACTCTGATGGTCTCCCAGGATAGGTGCTCTCTCCCTCTCTCTCTTCTCTGCCCACCATGTTCCTGATGATGACAAGTCTGCTCCTACATACTGCTTAGGCATAGCCCTTCTGAAAGCCCTGCGAGACTGAGGAACTGAGACACCCCTGCACAGTGTGGGCTTCCAGGACTTTGTACACCCCATGCCTAAGCATGACTTAATTTTCTTATCTTGAAACTTTTGGTTAAAAGTCATGAGACAGATATTCTTATCTCTGCTTATATCTAGAGTTTCATCACAGTGGAAGCTTCTATTGGTTGGGAGAAAAATGAGAAGAGAAAATATCATAAAAACAAACCTGTGGAGTGGTCTTAAGAAAAAGTGAGGAGCTGTTTTGAGGCCCTTGTCACCAAAACTACCAGTCTAGGTAAACACGTGCCCTAATGTGGTAGAAAAGACAGAATACATGAGGGCCAAGTGGAATACCTTGTTCTGGCTGAAAGACATAAACAAAAAGGCTGAAGTATTTTGTAAATACCAGACCAGAAAATTGATTGGCTCCTTTCAGGAAAATGTGGGATCCAAGGGTGTGGATTTGTGCTCCCTCAGATGATACTCCCTTGTCTAGGAAAAGTGGCTTGGTGGATTATTTGCCAAAGCAAATAAAGGTGAGACAAAACAGTCCTAAGTATGGACTCGGCCAAATTGGCTAAATTGTTGGGGTTGATTTCTGATCTTTCTCTACCTGTGACCTTGACCTTTTTATTTTTTTCTCCTTTTTTTCTAACCTCTCTACCTCATTTCATCTTGTGTAAAATGGAGGTGATATAATGCTTGCCTCCTGGGACTGTAAGGATTAAGTGTCACATCAGGAGCTTCTTACAGTGTCTGGCAGGGAATGAGGATTCACAGTGGGGTCACTGTTGTTATTGCTGACAGAGACTGTTTCCTTTATTTTATTTGGAGGAAACACCCACCACAGCAGCAGCGTCCCCCCCCCACACACACTCCATACCCCCATGCCAGAAGAAAGAAATGCCGTCCAGCCCTGACCTCTCTGTTTTTGGAGTGGGCTCTGGCTACATGTTGTCGCCTTAGGAAAGTGTTACAAATGCTAGCAGGGTGTTGGGTGCAGCACAGCTTTGGGATTGATGACAACTGGACCTGAGCATTTGGCTTTGAACCCAGGGCTTTGGCTCTGTTGTTGGAGATTAAAATCTTTTGACTGTGAAAGCAGATGTGTGGATCTGGCATCTGTGGAATAGCAGACTGGTGTCAGTGTGGAATAGGAGGAGGTGCACAGGAGTGCCACTACCCAGCAGGGGTTTAAGGCTGGGTCCTCTGGGCATATAGTGCCTCTTGTGTGAACTGGGGATAAGTGTGTTTCACAGGAATGTCCAGAGGGAAGGAGAGCTAATAAAATTTTATGAAATCCTGACACTGGCACAGTGAAACTTTGCCTGTTTTTCCCCTCAGTGAGAAAATCACAGAACAGATACACAGATGGGTTTTCTTTTTAACTTAGATAAGTAATATGCTGTTAATTAATATTTACATCTTAAATATTTAAAACAATTTTAGCCAGGTGTAGTAATGTACTTCCAGGTCCCAACACTTGAAAGGCTGGGGTAGGAGAATTGCTTGAACCTAGGTCAAGACCAGCCTAGGCAACAGAGAGACTCTGTCTCAAAAAAAGAAAAAAATAAGGGCTGGAGTTGTAGCTCAGCAGTAGAGGGCTTGCGTCATACCTGTGAGGCACTGCATTGGATTCCTAGCACCACATATAAATAAGCAAATAAAATAAAGGTCCATAAACAACTAAAACAATATTAAAAAAAGAAAAAATACAAAACAAAACACATTTTATTGGTTTAAGAAGGGCTGTCTAATTTGATCTTCAACCAGTGATGCAGGTTCCTATTGGTTTGCATTTGTTTCTCCTGCCTTTTGCTGCTTGTCAAGAGAGGTAAAAGTGAACTGAGATTCAAGCAAGAAAGAAGCCTGGAAAGGGGAACATGGAAAGGACTTCATTTCACTTTATCAGAAGAGAGTAACATAAATTCTTCCTCCTTATGGCTTTAGGTAATCACAGAGAATGATTGTGTTCTGGGAAGGGAAAGGGAGAGATGAATTGCTGAGTTGTTACTAGGAAGCATCCATTGTGTCCAGGGAAGCCAAATGAATGGAGCAGATAACAGCTGAGCCAAAGACTCCACTGTTGGCAGCCCTTACCTAGAGCCATTCAGCAAGGGGTCAGGGAGGAGGAGAGGTGGTAGGCTTTGGATCTTCCCTCCCACTGCCAGGGTACAGACCTATGGCTTTAGCTGCTGGCTCTACCTGCACCAACCCTTTGTCTTTCTCCTGTACTCCCATTCTGGTGCTCTAAGAAAAAATCCCCTAGGTCCCATACCCTCACCCTGTCCCCCAGCTAATAGGCCTCAGGTCTATTCCCTTCTTCCTGACCCTTGAATACCTGTCTCTTTTCTCCCTTTCCTCTGCTACTTTCCATTGGTATCTTTGCCTCCAGTGCCAATACTGCTCTGTATTCTGGAAAGTTTAAAGGGAAAAAATCTTTTATGATCCCACCATCCAAGAATCCAAAAACTTGAACATTTTGTCGTATTTCTTTCCTTTTTTATTAAATAAACAGTAAATTTAGCATTTTATCTTTAATTCATTTTATATTAGTAGTTCAGCATAGTTGTCATACAGTGATAAAAAATTCATCATTCTACTTCCCTATGTCTTTATATATGTTTTTAATGATCACATGCCATTTCAGCTTTTTTTAGTCATTTTCTTAAATTTAGAGGCCTGAGGTGTTAACTCAATGGTAGAGTTTTCACTTAGCATGTGCAAGGCCTTGGGTTTGATCCCCAGCACTGCAGAATGAATGAATGAATAAGAGAACTAGGTGGTTACTAATTTTTTTATGTTATAAATCATTCTAATTGAAAGGTGAGTGACTCAATCGAGACAGAGATTCAACCAAGAGATTTTATTGGGGGGCTGCCCAAAGGGGAAGAAAAGGAGAGGCAGAGAACAGAGAGAGGAGAGAAAGAAGAGGAAGAGGGCAGAGAGCATGAACTTGCAAGCTTCAGGTTGCGTAGGCGATGCTGATTGGCAGGATGATTCAGGTACGGCCAGCAGAAACTATGTCCTGCGGGGATTGGTGGAGAAAACTTTTGAATTTGACGCCCCTCAGAGAGGAGGCATAGGGGTAAGGGATCACATGATGTTCTCACCAGACAGAAACTTAACTTCAGCGGGAAGTCTCCCACACATCCAACACTAATTGTGAATAAACCTTTGATCCCATTTCACATTATTTAAGGTGGACTCCTGTAAGAATAACCACTTGAGTTAAAGGTTTTTTGTTTTGTTTTGTTTTTTGTTTGTTTGTTTGTTTTTTGCAGTGATAAGATGGAATCCAGGGCCTCACACATGCTGGGTAAGCACTCTACCACCAACATGTACCCCCAGCCCAAATCAAAGGTTTAGAAAAGTGAAAAGTTTTCTTTCTTATTACAAAAGCAATAAATTTTCATCATACAAAATGTAGGACAGTTGGGCTGGGGTTGTGGCTCAATGGTAGAGTGCTCGCCTAGCATGAGGCCCTGGGTTCGAACCTCAGCACCACATAAAAAATAAAATGAAGATTAAAAAAAAAAAGAAAATGTATGACAGTGTAAAAAAATAAATATGTGCCCATATTCTCACCAACCAGATAGTCACTATTAGTGTAACTTGCCTATTTCCCTATCAGATATGTGCCATCTACAACCTTGGTTCTCCAAGTGCAGGCCAGCAGCAGGGTCCTTGCCTGACATCTTGCTAGAAATTCAGAATTTCAGATCTACCACAACATATTGAACTGGAATTAATCTTCTAACTGGATCCACATTCAAATTTGAGAAGTACTGTTTCTAAGGCCAAAACCTTGTTAATCATCTGTAGCCTGGCATTGATTACCTCTCATCTAAGTATTCAAATACATTTTTTCTCCTTTGCCAATACTGGGGTAATACTGCATATACCACTGGTTTTCAGCCTCCCCTTCTCCATACCATAAGACTATGAGGACCCATGCAGACCCCCTTAGTAACCTGGATCCGGAGATCCCACTAGCTTCCTGTGAGTCTGGGAGAATTCCTTCACATTTGCCTGCAAGAGGACCTGCTACACACAGCTTTATCATGTTCTTGTCATCAGACGTATTTGGCAGCAGCATCTTGTTCAGTTCTTCTCCAGAGGTTGTCTATCTAATGACTGTATCATAATTACTTTGATAAATTTTCTATTGTTAGATGGTAAGTTGTTTTGATTCCTTTGAGGGGAAAGGTGTTTTATAGGTTGTTGCAGATATACTGGGAAATGAGCCGCTCTAGCAGCAGTTCCTTCCTTCAATGCTGATTATTTCCTTATGATAAATTCCTGGAGTGCAAATACTGTGTCAAAAGGTATGAATATGTTAAAAACTCTTTAAAATGCCCTAGAAATCCAAACACTACTCTTCCAGGGTGCTGGGTGGTATGATCTGTAGACAGACTCAGAGGAGCAGGTCCTGCCTCAATCAGCATACCTCCAGGCCTGAAGACACTGAGATGCCTCTGTAAGGGTACTGGGGGAAGGAAGGGAAGTGACAGAGGGGTGGGCAGTGCCTCTGGTGGAAAAGTCTATTCCTTCTGGGCCAAGTCATAATGGATGCCACTGACAGGGCAGCAACATCCTTTGGGGTGTGTCCCCTTGGTTTAGCCTTTGCTCCCAGGGCCCATCCTCTAGTGGCTTTGGACAAGGGAGGTGGAGCAGATGGGCTTACAGGGAATGGAGGCCTGAAATGACTTACTACCCTGTAAGTTCTGCATCTGCCAAAACCTGACTGGCACCAGGCTTGTTTTTGCTTCCTAAGCCTGAGACTATTAGGTTATCTAATACTTTTTCCTTCTGTGAGAAGATCAGGAACCTCATTTTAAGTAAATTTTATTCTGAAAGGTATACTCAGATTCTTAGAAATATTGCACTATATCTATGATTCAGTCACACTTTGAACTTGGATGCCTGATATATATTTTTGGCTCTCCATAAATATTTTTGAAGTGAAGAAGTAAATGCATATACAGAGTAAGTAAATTTGTTTCAAAACTTACATATAATAAATATACTTGTGCATGTCACATGACAGTTATATTTAAAAACAAGTATTAAGCCCATTTTTGTTAACTATTTGTTGCGGGATCAGAAAGAAACACAGACACATACTCATACAGATGCACCTTCTGAAAATAAGCAATAATTGATTTTGAATTCGTATTTTTGTGGACGAATGTTTTAACTTGGATAAATACCTAGGAGTGGAGGTGCTGAATCATCGGATAGGTATATGCTTAAATGACAGATTATTTTCCAAAGCGGGTACCATTTAACATGCCCAACAGCAGTGTAATGAGAGTTCCAGCTGATGTACATCTTTCCACTATTTAGTATTGTTGGTTCTTTAGGTTTTAGCCATACTGGTGAATGTGAAATTGTATTTCACTGTGGTTTTAACTAGCTTTTTCCTGATTACTAATGGTATTGAGTAACTTTTTGTCACCTATGTCACCTTTGTACATTTTCTTGAAGTACATTTTGTTCATTTTTATTTTGAGTTTTCTTTTTTTATTAATTTATAGAAAGCACTCTTCATATATATATATATATTGTAGTGTGAACACAAGTCATTTGTTAGATACGTATGTTGGGAATATTGTCTCCAAGTCTGTTTCTTACCTTTCTATTTTCTTAGGATGAACAGAAAATTTTAACAAATCTTTGTTAATTTTTTTCTCTTATGTTTGGTGCTTAAGAATTCTTTACCTATATGTTTAAGAATTCTTTACCTTCATGTTTAAGAATTCTTTACCTATTTGCTTAATAATTCTTTACCTGCTTTAGGGTTTCAAGAATATTCTCTTGTCTAAGCAATAAGATGGCTGAATAGAGGCTACCAGCACTCACCTTCTCCTCAAAGGAGAACCAAAGGAATTGGTGCATTTTTAGGTGAGTGGCTGTGGGAGAATATTGGAAATCGGCAAGAAAGATAATGGACCTTTGTAAGATTCAGAGATCTGGGACAACAGCATAGGAAGAGACATAAAATACCCTAATATCTGCCACTCCACATCCATAGCTGCAGGGAGGTAAATCTCTCCTTTACAGGAATGAAGTTGAAAGAGAAAGTCCCAGTAAACTTCTCTCCCAGATCCTGGCGATCTGAGCTACTGAAAAGTTGTGCAATCCTCACAGGCTTGCAGCCTGTATAGATAAGTAACCTGAAATCTGTGCAGTAGCTTTGCTTTGGAAAAGGATTTCACATAATTTCTCAGTGAATCCTCAAGGTACTATAGCCAGGAGCCATCTTAAGAACTGACCTACGGAGTTGGGGGGGCTGGGGTTGTGGCTCAGAGGTAGAGCACTCACCTGCCATGTGTGAGATACTGGGTTCAATCCTCAGCACCACATAAAAATAAAATAAAGATATTGTATCCATCTTTAAGTGAAAAATAAAAAAAAGAACTGAGAACTTTAAAAAAAAAAAAAAAAGAACTGAGCTACTGTGTTTGGACTTCTCAGGGGGTCCAAAACTCCTGCATATTCCCATCTCTAGAACTCCACGGACATTGGGTACTTTCTAAAGATAGAGAGTTGCCTTGAGAACCCAACCTAGTCCAGCAAAGTGACTGTGACCCAAACCCATTAAGTGCCCTGCACCGTAGGAGACAGGTGTTGCAACACAGAGGGTAATGGAGTGTGCTGCCCTCAAGAACCAGGAAATCTGGGTACTTGCTCTCTGAGACCTAGAACATGGCCAGCCAAGTCTCACTCCAATGCCAGAAATTGAAGGTAGGCTCCCACAAGCTTCCCACCCCTTACCTTCCTGCTGCATGCTTAGAATGGGGAGATAACACCAGGTTTTCACTGCTGCCCTGTTCATAGGGTGATACTGAGGGGCCCTTGAGTGGCTTTGTAACAGTAGCCATTGCCCCACCCCCTAGGTTCACATGACCAAACATGGCTCCAAGAGAAACTTTGCCCAGCTTTGGCCATGGTCCTGCCCCTTGGTGTGTGCTGCCACTGAAGTAACAGAGGAAAACACCAAGGTACCACTGCCATGCCATCTGTGTGATTGCCACCACCTGTCCATCCCTGTACCATGTCTGACTGGGCAGTGCTATCAGGATCAGGTGTGAGTGCCATAGAAGGGGTTCTGTGGTTCCCACCTCTACCTCTTCCTATGCAGCACATGGGCCCATACCACTAACTGATCAGAGATCAAGTTCTGCAGGCCCTTCACCACTTCTGGGGCTTCTAGTGCCAGAGGCCCTTGCTAGTCAGAGTATACCATTCCCATTGTAGGAGTGACCACACAGCACTTCACTCCTAGTCTGTCTACCCCAAATCTGCCTGGATTGCTAAGAGTGTCCTCAGTCTTGTGTGGTCAACAGAAACACTGGGTATTTCCTACTCCACTATGGGATACACTGCCCAAACTCATTAATCATGGCCAAAGAAGCTTTGGGGAGACTACATTGTAGTACCTAGTTAGAATCAAAGCCAACATAACAAAACAGTGTTCCAAGGTGTATATTTCAGAAAAAGCCACTAAGAAAGCCATCTCATAAAAGTGGTATAGAAATCTGAATCACCAGATGTGCAAATCTGAACATAGGAACACAAGAAATGTGAAGAACAAGGTAATGTGAGGCCTCACAATAGCTTTCTAGCAACAGATTCCAAAGAAGTAAAAATGGACAAAATGCCTGATAAAGAATTTAAAAGAATGATTTTTTAAAAAGCCTACTGAGATCTAAGAGAATTCAGGTATACAAAGAAATTAGGAAGACAATGAAGAATATGAATTTGGAAATTCAACAAAGAGAGATTTTTGAAAAAGAACTAGACAGAAATCCTGGAAATTAAAAGCTCAGAAAGTCAAATAAAAAATGAGAATTGAAAACCCAGCAACACACTCAATCAAGCAGAAGAAAGAATATCTGAACTTGAAGACAGGTCTTTTGAAGTATCCCAGTCAGACCAAAAAAAAAAAAAAAAAAGAATGAAGATAGTATTAAAGACCCATGGGGCATGAGTAAATGAATGAACATTTGCATTTTTGGAATACCTAAAAGTGGGGAGAACAAAGTAAAGGGCATAGAAAACCTATGCAATGAAACAATAGCAGAAAATTTCCTAATCTTGGGGAAGACATTCATCATCCATATACAGAGCCGTAGTAACCAAAAGAGCATGGCACTAGCATAAAAACAGACACATAGGCCAAAGGAACAGAATAGAGAACCCATAAATAAAACCTCACATGGAGAGCCCATTGATTCTTGATAAACTTGCCAAAAAAATTAGAGAAAGGGCAGCTCTTCTTCAACAAAAGATGTTGGGGAAACTGGATATACATATAAAGACTATTGAAATGTGACTCCTGTCTCTCACACTTGTTAAAAAAAAAAATCAACTCCAGATGGATCAAAGACATTAAGACTTGAAACTCTGAAACTACCAGAAGAAAACATAGGGGAAACACTTAGAAACAGGTAGTGATTTTCTGGGAAAGATGCCAGAAGCACCTGAAGCAAAAGCAAAAATAGACAAATGGGATTACAACAAACTAAAAAGTATCTGCATATCAGAGAAATCAATCAATACAGTGAAGAGATTACCTATAGAATGGGGAAATTATTTGCCAACTATTCATCTGACAGAGGGTTAATATCCAGAATATATAAGGAACTCTAAAAACTTAACCCAAACCAAGTAATCCTAGCACTAAAAAATGAGCAAGTAATCCAGATAGATACTTTTCCAGAGAAGAAATGCACTGATCAACAAATGCATAAAAAATGCTCCATATCATTAGCCATCAGAAAAATGTACATCAAAACTAGGAAGATACCATCTTACCCCAATTAGAATGACTGCTATAAAATAAATAAATGCTGGTGAGGATATGAAGAAAATGAACTTGTACTTTTGGTGGGAATGTAAATTAGTACAGCTACTTTGGAAATGAGAATGGAGTTTCCTCAGAAAACTAAAAATAGATCTACTTTATAATACAGCAATCTACTTCCTATGTATCCATGGGAGATAAAATCAGCATACAAAAAATACACTTGCACATCCATGTTTATTGCAGCACTAATTATAATAGCTAAGATATGGATCAGCCTGTGTCCATCATCAGATGAATGGATAAAGAAAATGTGGTTGGAGTACACAATGGAGTATTATTCACACATAAAGAAGAATGAAATCCTGCCATTTGCAAAAAATTGAATGGAACTGGATCACATTATGTTAAGTGAAATACGCCAGGTATAGAAAAGAACCTCATGTTCTTTCACATGTGGAAGATAAAAATGTTAACTTGAAAGTGGAAGTGGAATGGTGATTACTAGAAATTGGGAAGAGTGGTTTGGATTTGATCAGTGTATGATGTATGCATGTATGGAAATACCACACTGAACCTTATTAATATATACAATTAATAAGTTTTAATAAAAATAAATCTAAAAAGAATATTCACCACAATATCCTTTAAAAAGGATATCCTTTGGGCTGGGGTTGTTACTCAGTGGTAGAGCGCTCGTCTAGCATGTGCGAGGTGCTGGGTTCGATCCTCAGCACCGAATTAAAAAATAAATAAATAAAGGTTAAAAAAAAGATATCCTTTGTTTTCCTTCTAGAATTTTATTTTTTATGTTTAGGCTTATCATCTATCCTGACATAACTTGAGTTTATGTGTGAGGTGGAGTTAAGATCTTTTCATTATTTTTATATAGTTATCTACTTGGTCCTGCACAATTTGTTGAAAAGATTTCCGTTTACTGAGTTTGTTAGTACTTTTTTGTAAAACAGTGGACTGAACTCTATTGTTTGTTTTT
This sequence comes from Urocitellus parryii, assembly GCF_045843805.1. Classification (NCBI taxonomy): domain Eukaryota; kingdom Metazoa; phylum Chordata; class Mammalia; order Rodentia; family Sciuridae; genus Urocitellus; species Urocitellus parryii. The sequence goes on from NC_135532.1 coordinate 130,590,197, forward strand.
AAGCTTATATCTCTCTGCCTTGAGTTCTGCAGTTTACATGTCTTGAAATCAAGTAGTGTAAATCCTTAACTTTAGTGTTTTCATATATACTTTTAAATAAGCCTGATTGGATTTTGACTACTGTTGTCCTTCAATATATGAGACACCTTAGATACCAAAATCCATGTATGCTCAAGTACGTTATATAAAATGGGACAGTATTTGTGTATATATCCTATGCACATCCTCTTGTATACTTTAAATCATCTTTAGATTACTTATAATACCTAATATAATTTAAATGATATGCAAATAGTTGTTACATTGTTTTGTTTAAGGAATAGAGATAAGTCTGTACATGTTTAGTATCAACAGTTTTTGTTTTTTTCTCTTTTTTTGGTACCAGGGATTGAACTCAGGGGCACTTGACCATTGTGCCCCATCCCCAGCCCTACTTTGTGTTTTATTTAGAGACAGGGTCTCACTGAGTTGCTTAGTACCTCGTGCCTCGCCATTGCTGAGGCTGGCTTTGAACTCACGGACTGTCTTAGCCTCATGAGCCACTGGGATTACAGGTGTGCGCCACTGCACCTGGCAACAGTTTTTTTAAAAAAATATTTTCAATTCAAGGTTGAATCTGTGGATGTGGAACCTACAGATCTGGAGGCCAGCTGTATGCTGAATGTGTCAATCTGTGGAGCTTTGGCATTTTAGTATACTCTTATCCATGAATTATGGTACATCTTGCTTTTTACTTACATCTTTACTTTCTCTCAGGAGTTTTTTTGTAGCTTTAAGCATTGACATTTCAAGATCATGTTTGTTTTTATTTATTCATTTAATGTGAATATATCTCTTTCTCATCTTTTGGGATTCTCTTTTCAGCTCAAATTAGTGAAAAGATCATCATTGCTCAGTCTGAATATCTAACATCATGGCACTGCATTTAATAGGTTCAGGAGCACAATTTAGACATTTTGAATAAATGGTCTCTAATAGTTTTAATAAACTAAAAAGCACCATAAGTTTTGGTAGAGTTATTTGGCTGGAGGGTCCTCCCTGCTCCCCAAAATTTCTGATAAATCCCCATCATTAGTTTTATGCTTTAAAGAGCCAGTCTTAGGAGATGGGCATATTTTCTGATCCTGGCTAGGGTTGTGGCTCAGTGGTAGAGTGCTTGGCCTAGTATGTGTGAGGCACTGGGTTTGATCCTCAGCCCCACATAAAAATAAATAAATAAATAAATAAAGACATGCTTTCCATCTACAACTAAAAAAATAAAGATTAACAAAAGGAGAAAGAAATGGCAACAAAAAAGGCACTTGTTTATGGTAGTAGCATACCTGGCATGGGTCTGGGGGTGCTGTCATCAAGGACTCATGGGAGAACTGGGCCTTGTTTGATTGGCTGAGCTATTACAGATTATGTGTTGATAAAGAAAGGATTCTCCCTCAGGTGGCTGGTCTGGATCATATTCTTAACAATAACAAACAGCCGTGGTTTTAAAAACCGTGACTATCTAGGCATAAGCAGTGTCCTGGTGTCAAGTCTGGTATTCTGAGCTGTGTTCAGAAGCCAAGGACCAAGATTGAAGTCTGAGGATCTATTGAACACGGATTTGTGACTTTTTAGGTCATTATGTACCTCTGATATGGTGAAATAATTATATGTATGTATATATCTGTTTCTGATATATATACATACATATACACACATGTGTCTCTTGTGTCTGTACACATACGTGCGTGCACACACATGTATGTTTCTGTCCCTGGTTACAGACACAGAGCCCTTATAGTTATATTTGGAGGTGCTAGGGAGATTCTTTTGTTTTGTATTTGATCTTTGACACCAGACTGGCAAAGAGCTCTAAGACTTGTAAAATCCTTAGTAATAGGAGTGCCTGACACAGAGCTCCTAAGTTCCTTGGGATTTCTTGGGCAGCAAGAGTGTCATTTGTCTTGAGATGATGTTTCCTGGATAACCTCAAATGGGGACTTGTTGTCAGTAGCCAACCCAGTGATTAGAGGGTTGGACCTTCAAGGAGGAGAGGGGCTGAAGGAGGAGTTGATCACCATAGCCAGGGATATAATCACCATGGCCAGGGATATAATCAGTCATGCTTATATAAGGAAGCCTCCATAAAAAACAAAAAGGACAGAGTTCAGAGAGCTTCCACGTTGCTCAACACATGGAGGTACTAGAGGGTGGCACACCCAGAGAGAACCAGGAAGCCCTATACCTTTTTTTACATACCTTGCCTGGTTATCTCTTCATCTGGCTGTGCTTTTGTATGTTTATAAATGAATAATCACAAGTAAAGTGTTTCTCTCAGTTTTGTCAGCTGCTTTAGTAAATTAATTGAACTTGAAGAGGGGATCATGGGAACCTGTGCATGCAGTTGGCATCTGAAGTTGGATGGGAGGGGGGGGTCTCATGGGACTGAATCCTCAATTCATGGGGTCTGATCTCCAAGTAACTAGTATCAGAAGTGAACTGAATTATAACGCACCTTGTTGATGTGCAGTAGAGAATTGCTTTTGTCAGGGGGACACTCACATATCTGGTAACAAGGGTTGAGTGGTGTGGAAGAAGAGAAAGATTTTCCTTAGAAAGTCCCTTCCTTTCCTTAAAAAACTAAAGGAGCTGATGATCATTGAGAAGCAGGAGGCAGTCTTATGTTCAAAGATCCTTTGGAAGACTAAATATCTCTTCTATAAGTTTGTTAAGCGGTCAGCCTGTATGTATTTAAAAATGTTTGGACTGGGTTTGTGGCTCACTGGTAGAGCGCTTGCCTAGCATGTGTGAGGCACTGGGTTCAATTCTTAGCACCACATATAAACAGATAAATAAAAAAGTCCATCAATAACTAATAAAAACTTAAAATAAAATAAAAATGTTTTGGGAGGCTGGGGTTGTGGCTCAGTGGTAGAGCATTCGCCTAGCACATGCGAGGCCGTGGGCTCCATCCTCAGCACCACATAAAAAAATAAGTAAAATAAAGGTATTGTGTCCAACTTCAACTAAAAAATAAATATTAAAAAAAAATGTTTGGTGATGACTCAAGTCACTGGCTTCAAACTAACATATCCTACATTTCAACAACTCCCATTCATATAATCCTGTAATTGTGACTTTTAGGAATCCCTTTTCCATATTTGTTAACTTCTTTAATATATTTCTGTTTATTGATATAGTTTTTAAATGGTACTGAATTATTAGTACAAGGTAATGAACTTGTATTTTCCTTAATCCTAAGCATTGTACTTGTATTAATTATCTATTCCCACTAAAATTATGAAAAGATGAGTTTATATGCATAGAATTTGCGGTAAATAAGGCAGTCACATTGTGAGTGAGGAGTATATGAAAACATACCTCACCAGAATATTAATTTTAAGCAAAAATGAGCATTTAGTAAAAATTAATGATAGCTATGGAAAAATAAATCATATCAGTGTAACTTAATTTCATCAAGAACATTGTAAGGATCTGGAGGAAGCAAGGCATGTATATCTTAACTTTCTCATGCCGTTGATTTAATTAAGAATAACATCATCATCAACAACCCAGGAAAACATAGCTCATGTGGTACTACATTTGTGATGAGAAGATAATGCGAGCCATTATCAAGGGTATTCTGCTAGTATGGGCTGATTCTTACCCACTTAACCTTTCAGAGGTCAGTATGGAACCTGATTAATCAATTTTAATGCATGACTGGTAATGTATATGTTTGTTTGTATGCCAGAATATTTAAAACAGATGTCAAATAACCTAGATAAATTGGGTGTTTCCAAATTGGACAAAGTCAAATGAAGGCTAATTAATTTTGTAAGTACAAAGTTCAAAGGGGAGAATGACTAGCTTCATGCCTGTTCCTGGCAGGAAAAAGCCCTGGGCCATGGTAAAACCAAGAAATTACTCCATCACACTGTTATTCAGGTATATTCAGAATACCACATTTTATAAATCAGTGCTGTGGTTACAAAATTTGTATAAGGCTGAGAGCAGGCAAAAGATATAATGAAGTCATGTCATAATTTACAGTATTAAGACAAACTATTTTGGTTTGAGGATATACTACATAAAAAAAGACATTACAGAACTTACACAGGAAGCTACAGGAGAGCAAGACAAATAAGTTTAAACATCTATTCAAGGTCAGTCTAAAACACCTAGCACAGGTAGTTATCCTATTTAAAAAGGCAATCAAGTAGATTTACTGTGGTTGGGTGATAGTAGTCCTTATCACCCAGAGAATGAGTTCACATACTCAGGAATTTTTTAAAAAAGCAGTTTCGATTCAGGCAGGTATAACAATTGGGAACTCAGCTTCCATGGAATTAGGGGGCATGTAAGTGTCCACAGGAGCCTAGGCAAGGAACCTGACAAAAGTTAGGGTTGAGCCTCCCGCTTCCTGACCAAACTCAAGAACAAGGCATGACTGGAATAAATAGGCTTCTGGAAGTTGTGGAGACAGACACAGCTTGAGGACAAGAACCTGAGCCAACTGCTTCTGGACCCAGGGCTGGGTGTGCAGTGTCATTGAGATACCACAGCTGAGTGGGAGCACAAAGGGCTATATCAAAGCCGGGAGGAAGGACTGAAACTAATTAGGGAATCAGGAAGAGAGGACAAAAATAAAGCAATCCAAAACTCTTACTCAAAATGAGCTAGTAGTGGTGCACACCTGTAATCCCAGGTAACTCTGGAGGCTGGAGCAGGAGAATCACAAATTTAAGGCCAGCCTTGGAAACTTAGTAAGACCCTGTCTCAAATAAAAATTTTAAGAAAGTGTTGGGGGCTGGGATTGTGGCTCTGTGGCAGAGCACTTGCCTCCTCCGTGCAAGGCCCTGGGTTTGATCCTCAGCACCCCATAAAAATAAATAAGTAAAATAAAGGTATTGTGTCCCTCTTAAACTAAAAAAAATAAAAATAAAAAAGGGCTGGGGGTAGGTAGCTCAGAGTTCCTCTGAGTTAAGTGCCCAGTAGCATACGCAAACACAGGCTAGCAAATCAAAACTTTACATGAAGAAAAATAAAAACTAGGAAGTTTAAAGATTGTTCAACAAGCTACATATGGACTTTGTAAGTAATATTAATGGTCAGAACTTCTAGAAAATACTGTAAAATAAGTATGTTTAGAATTTTTGAGAGGTAAAACTTATAGTCGGTTAAAATTATGAAATAAAAGCAAGGAGGCTAGAGGAAGAACTAACGAAAAACTTGTAGTATTAAGTAGGATGAGCTAAAATGTTGTAGAAATAGACCAAATGTCTCAAATCCAGTATGAGTTCCTGGGTGAGCATTCCAGGTCTTTGTGTGGTTCTGTACACTTAGGACCAGCTGGTGACAGCTCATCACGTGTCTTTCAAAGTTGCTCTTACAGTCCACAGGAAGTGCATTGTGCTTAAACCAGAAGTGGTTTGTATCATACCTGCTTCTGTCTGGCCAACTAGAAATTAGTCACATAGCTATAACTAACTGCAAGAGAGACTAGGGAAAATATAGGCCATCCAGGTGCCCATGAAAAAGAAAAACACAAATTTGGAGAATGGCTAGCAGTTCCTGCCATATCTCCTAAGAAATAGTTAACATTGACAAGAGCTTTCTCATCAACAATAGAATTTAGAACATGAGAGTGGTATCTTCAACTTAGAATTTAATACTAGTTAAATCATCACTCAAGAATGAGGGTTGCTGGACATGATGGCACATACCTATAATCCCAGCAGCTTGGAAGGCTGAGGCAGGAGGAATGCGAGTTCAAAGACAACCTCAGCAATTTAGTGAGACCCTAAGCAACTTGGGGAGACCCTGTCTCTAAATAAAATATTTAAAAGGGCTGAGGATGAGGCTCAGTGGTTAAACACCCCTGGGTTCAATTCCTGGTACACCCCCCCCCACCCCACAAAAAAAAATAATCTCCTTATGTGAAAGAGAATTTGGTGATTTCTAACAAAGTTATATAAGCATTTGCCTTTGGCCTAACAATCCTGCTTCTAGTAATTACTCCTGTGGAAACACCTCTACAAAAAAATGAAGAGTATATATATAGAGAGAAAGTTTTTCATTACTATATCATTTGCAAATAAAAAAATTAGAAGCAACTCAACATGCCCATCTATAAAACATTGGCCAATAAGCTGTACTATGTCCTCTTAATGCAACTATAAAAACAATTTTTTTAAAAAAAATTAAACAGATACTCATGAACAAAGATTAAGTGGTTTCTAAGGATTTTTTAAAGTGGGATGAAAAAGAGTTGTAGAAAAGTATATCTGGTGTGTGCTACCTTATGTAAAATGAAAAGGGGAAATGAGCACACATATACTCAAATATATTTTCCCCTTCGTTTTACATAAGGATGCATAGGAACTATAAACCAAAACCAAATAAGAGGTAGGGAGATACATATGAAAGAGATAAGGATGGAAATGGGACTTTTCTGGGTATACTTTTTTATATAGTTTTGATTTTGAACCTTGTAAATATTTTACATGTTCAGTTATATATATAAAATAAAATTTAAAATAATAAAATATCTCGATGTAGTGGTATACACCTGTAATCCCAGCTGCTTGGGAGGCTGAGGCAGGAGAATTGCAAGTTCAAGGCCAGACTGGGCATCTTGGACTCTATCTTCAAACAAAAAAGCCTGAGTATAAAGCTCAGTGGCAGAGCACTCACCTAGCCTGTGTGAGGCCCTGGGTTCAATCACTGGTACCTTAAAGAAAAAGAAAGCAGATTCTGTAGTTGAATATCCAAAGAACAACTAATCAAATTTTTGTATCAAACTAATTAAATCACCCCAAAGGGGAAAAAATTTGGGTAACTTTTAGTGTAGTATTCAGACTGCATACTAGAGGATCAGTCTAGGGCAAAAAAGTCGGAAACAAATGTTAGATGTTGTTTACATGGCTAGTTTTTAGCAATGGTATTGGTTAGTAACAAAATATTTAGAATATATGGTAGTGAGAACAAATGAGTCACGATACTGCTTTAATTCCTCTGTGGGAGAAAGGAGATACAAATATGGAATGGAATAAGGTGAGAAAAAAAATCTTGTGATTTTAGCTTTAAATTGGAGGTGTATCCATTTGAACTTTTGATTTAATTATACATATATGTACATTTCACCTATTCATATATACAGGTACATTACATACATATATATTTATAGAATAAGCATCCTTAATCTGAAATGCTCCAAAACCTGAAAATTTTTGATTGTCATTGTGACCCTACAAGTGGAAAATTCCACACTTGACCTCATATGATGGTTCACTGTCAAAATACAGGTGTACTGAAAGTATAAAATTGCCTCCTAGCTGTGTATTAGGTAAATATATAAAACATAAATGAATTTATGTGTACCTTATGCCCATGTTCTAGTTTCTAAATACCATTTTTTACTTAAACTAGAGCTCCCTGAGAAAATTGCTCAGAGTCAGTAGCAGTACAAGGCACCAGAAGGTAATTAAAGACTGGGTGTGTCGAGAGGACTTGGGGACCAGCCTGGAGGAACTCCAGCAGGACAAATTTGGGAAATTTTGGTTTTGTTTTGTTTGAAGTGCTAGAGATCAAACCAGGGAATCCTGCATGCTAAGCAAGTGCTCTACCTCTCAACTACACCCATAGCCCATGGAAAGTTTTAAGCATTCAAAAGAACAGTGATAGCAGTGGATTGTAATACCTTGAATAAAAATAAATCAGTAAATCCATAATGTATTCCCAGGGATAGGCGTTGGGGGGGGGCCCTGCATCAGTAAAGCAGAATGAACATTAGAATTAGAAAAATTACAGTTTTGTACCTCCCACTGTGGCAACTGATTTAGGCAAAGCTGATAAATGAATGCTAAACTATCAGGTAAAACTTTGTTGTGGAACAGGATGTCTAACAGTCTCATAATATTACTTAGAGATTATTTGATTATAAAAAGGAAGCAGCACATCTATAATAGGGAAATAGGGCAAGTGTTTCCTTAATCAAGTAATTGAACTTCATATGAGACAGATGTAATGGGATATGTCATCTCCATAGTGTTCTTGCCAGAAATGTTTAATATTTAGGAAACAGATATATCCAAATTGTGTGCTAGTCTAGGAGATACCTAGCCTAGATTCTTCAAAAAATTTCCATGTCCTCAGCAGCTCGGGAGGCTGAGGCAGGAGGATCAAGAGTTCAAAGCCAGCCTCAGCAATGGCAAGGTGCTGAGCAACTCAGACCCTGTCTCTAAATAAAATACAAAATAGGGCTGGGGTTGTGGCTCAGTCATTGAGTGCCCGAGTCCAGTCCCGGGTAACCTCCCACCAAAAAAAATCAGTGTCATGAAGAATCATAAAACAAAAAAATTCTAAATTAAAGGAAACTAAAAAGACATGATAAATGTATGATCCTCAGTTAAATCTTGAATTTTAAAAAAATTCTATAAAAGACAACATTGGGACAATTGGTGAAATTTTAATATGGTCTGTGTACTAGATAGTATTTTATGTTACTGTTTAATTTCATGGGCTAGGTAATGCTATGGTAGTTATTAGTAAAATTATAAATTTAAAATCATTGTCATTTTTAAGCAGTGGGGAAATACAAGGATAAAATGAAATCTTATCAGACCATACTCCACATGATAACTGTTGTTAACGCTTTGGTATATTTTCATCTGGTCTACATATATGGAAACAGAATTGTACCCCTACATGGTTTTTATGTTCTTTTTGTTCCAGCTTATCAAAAATTCTCTATTGCATTAAGTAGTTCTCACAGACAGTATTTTAAATGATTATATAATGTCTCTGAAGAGTTTCTTAATACATTGTTTTATGAAATTGCCATATTTCATCCAATCTGACATTCTATCAATTATAAGACATAATTTTATGTACCTCTGAAAGGAAAACTATCTTGGTAAATTAAGGTGCAATATTTTTTATTTAGAATTGTTATCTTATAAAAAGTGTGTGTTTATTTATTTATTTGTTTGTTTTACAGTAGAATGCCTCTTGACATACTGTTTACAAATGGAGCACAACTTCTCATTCTTCTAGCTGTACATAGTGCAGAGTCACTCCAGCGGTGTAATCATATATGTATATAGGGTAATAATGTCTGTCTCATTCTGCCACCCTTCCCATCCTAACAGCCCCACCCTTCCCCTCACTCCCTCTACACAAACCAATGTTTCTTTATTCTTCCCTACCCACTGGGCTCACTATGGATCAGCATTTGCTTATCAGAAAAAAACATTCAGCTTTTGGGTTTTGGGGATTGTCTTATTTCACTTAGCATGATATACTCTAGTTCCATCCATTGACCTGCAAATGCCATAATTTCATTCTTAAAAGTGCTTTTAGACTTATTTAGTCATGGTTTTTGTCATATCATTTATCTGTAATATATATATGCATATACATTTGTCATGTTATTTATATGCATGTATTTTTTAAAATATTTTTTTAGTTGTAGGTAGACATAATACTTTTATTTTATTTGTTCATTTTTATGTGGTGCTGGGAATTAAACCCAGTGCCTCATGCGTGCTAGGGAAGCTCTCTACCATTGAGCCACAACCCCAGCCCCTAAATGCATATATTATATGCATAATTAGGAAGATATGAGTAGAACAGATTGGTTAATGAATCCCTAAAACCTCTTCACCCTGAATGTCCAACTTTTCTGATTGCTCTTCTTTTCTTTTTTCTTTTTTTATTTGTTCTAATTAGTTATACATGACAGTAGAATGCATTTGGCACATTGTACACAAATGAAGCACAACTTCTCATTCCTCTGGTTGTCACACAAGTAGTATAATCATACATGTATATAGGGTAATAATGTCTGTCTCATTCTACCATCCTTCCCATCCCTATACCTCCACCCTTCCCCTCACTCCCTTCTGCACAATCTAAAGTTCATTTTCCACCGCTCCACCTCCCCCCCACTATGGATCAGTATCATCTGCTTCTCAGAGAAAACATTTGGGCTTTGGTTTTCGGGATTAGCTTATTTCATTTAGCATGATATTCTCCAGCATCATTCATTTATCAGCAAATGACATAATTTTATTCTTCTTTAAGGCTGAGTAATAATCCATTGTGTATATATACCATTCATTCTTTATCCATTCATCTGTTGAAGGGCAGCTAGGTTGGTTTCATAGTTTAGCTACTATGCATTGAACTGCTATAAACACTGATGTGGCTGTATCACTGTAGTATGCTGATTTTAAGTCCTTTTGGTATAAACCAAGGAGTGGGATAGCTGGGTCAAATGGTGGTTCCATTCCAAGTTTTCTGAGGAATCTCCATACTGCTTTTCCTAGTGGTTGTACCAATTTGCAATATGACCATCAATGTATGAGTGTACCTTTTCCCCTATATCCTCACCAACACTTATTATTGCTTGTATTCTTGATAATTGCCATTTTGACTTGAGTGAGATGAGTTAAGAGTAGTTTTGATTTGCATTTCTCTAATTGCTAGAGATAATAAACATTTTTCATAAATTTGTTGATTGTATTTCTTCTGAGAAGTGTTCAGTTCCTTAGTCCATTTATTGATTGGGTTATTTATTTTTTTGGTGTTAAGTTTTGGAGTTCTTTATACATGCTGGAGATTTGTGCTCTATCTGAGGTATGTGTGGTAAAGATTCTCTCCCATTTTGTAGGCTTTCTCTTCACGTTATTGGCTGTTTGCTGAGAAGAAGTTTTTAAATTTGAATTCATCTCATTTATTGATTCTTGATTTTATGTCTTGTGCTTTAGGAGTCTTGTTAAGGAAATTGGGTCCTAAACTGACATGATGAAGATTTGGGCCTACTTAATCTATTAGGCGCAGGGCGCCTTCAGATATAAACCAAGGAGTGGGATAGCTGGGTCAAATGGTGGTTCCATTCCAAGTTTTCTTTTCCATTCAAGTTAGTGCTTAAGTCTTTGACCCATTTTGAGTTGATTTTTGCGCATATGGATTTTGTTACATTTTGTTACATATGGATTTCCAGTTTTCCCAGCACTATTTGTTGAATAGGCTGCCTTTTCTCCAACGCATGTTTTTGGCACCTTTGTCTAGTGTGAGATAAATGATTTTATGTGGGTTTGTCTCTTTGTCTTCTATTTTGTATCATTGGTTTACATTTCTATTTTGGTGCCAATACCATGTCATTTTTGTTACTATTGCTCTGAAGTATAGTTTAAGGTATGGTATTGTGATGTTTCCTGCTTCACTTTTCTTGCTAAGGATTGCTTTGGCTGTTCTGGGTCTTTTATTTATTTTTTAAATTTTTTTTTAGTTGTGGATGGACACAATACCTTAATTTATTTATTTTTCATGTGGTGCTAAGGATTGAACCCAGTTCCTCACACTAGGGGAGCATTCTACCACTGAGCCACAACCCCAGCCCCTGGGTCTCTTATTTTTCCAAATGAATTTCATGATTGCTTTTTCTAGTTCTGTGAAGAATGTCATTGGGATTTTAATTGGAATTGCATTAAATCTGTATAACAATTTTGATATTATGGCCATTTTGAAAATATGAATTCTGCCTATCCAAGAGCATGGGAAATCTTTTCATCTTCTAAGGTCTTCTTCAATTTCTTTAGTGTTCTGTAGTTTTCATTGTAGAGATCTTTCACCTCTTTTGTTAGATTGATTCCCAAGTTTCTTTTTTCTTTCTTTCTTTTTTTTTTTTTTTTGAGGCTATTGTGAATGGGGTAGTTTTCCTAATTTCTCTTGCAGTGGCTTTATTGCTTACATGTAGAAATGCATCTGATTTATGGGTATTGATTTTATATCCTGTTACTTTGCTGAATTCATTTATTAGTTCTAGAAGTTTTCCGGTGGAATTTTTTGTATCCTCTAAATATAGAATTATGTCGTTGGCAAATAGTGACAGTTTGCGTTCTTCTTTTCCTATTCATATCCCTTTAATTACTTTCATCTGTCTGATTGCTCTGGCTAGAGTTTCAAGGATTATGTTGAATTAAAGTGGTGAAAGGGGGCGTCCTTATCTTCTTCCAGTTTTTAGAGGAAATGCTTTCATGTTTTCTCCATTTAGAATGATGTTGGCCTTGACCTTAGCATAGATAGCTTTTACAATGGTGAGGTATGTTCCTACTATCCCTAGTTTTTCTAGTGTTTTGAACATGAAGGGGTGCTGTATTTTGTCACATGCTTTTCCTACATCTATTGAGATAATCCTGTGATTCTTGTCTTTAAGTTTATTGATGTGATGTATTACATTTATTGATTTTCATATGTTGAACCAACCTTGCAACACTGGAATGCACCCCACTTGATTGTGGTACACTATCTTTTAAATATGTTTTTGTATGCAATTTTCCAGAATTTTATTGAGAATTTTTGCATTTATGTTCATCAGGGATATTGTTCTGAATTTTCTTTCCTTGATGTGTCTTTGTCTGGTTTTGGTATCAGGGTGATACTTTGGGAGGGTTCCCTCCTTTTCTATTTCATGGGATAATTTGAGGAGTATTGATGTTAATTTTTCTTTGAAGGTCTTATAGAACTTGGCTGAAAAATCCATCTAGTCCTGGGCTTTTCTTGGTTGGTAGGCTTTTGATATCATCTTCTATTTCTTTTTTTTTTTTTTTTTGAGAGAGAGAGAGAGAGATAGATAGTTTTTTTTTTGTTTTTTTTTTCTTTTTTTTTATTGGTCGTTCATAACATTACATAGTTCTTAATACATCATATTACATGGTTTGATTCAAGTGGATTATGAACTCCCGCTTTTACCCCGTATACAAATTGCTGTATCACATCAGTTACCCTTCCATTGATTGACATATTGCCTTTCTAGTGTCTGATGTATTCTGCTGTCTGTCCTATTGTCTACTATCCCCCCTCCCCTCCCCTCCCCTCCCCTCCCCTCCCCTCCCCTTTTCTCTCTCTACCCCTTCTACTGTAAATCATGTCTTCCATTTGTATTCTCTTGACTTACCCCTCCTTACCTCTTATATGACATTTTGTATAACCCTGAGGATCGCCTTCCATTTCCATGCAATTTCCCTTCTCACTCCCTTTCCCTCCCACCTCTCATCCCTGTTTACTGTAAATATTCTTCTCAAGCTCTTCGTCCCTACCCTGTCCTTGTTTACACCCCTTATATCAAAGGAGTCATTTGGTATTTGTTTTTTAAAGATTGACTAGCTTCACTTAGCATAATCTGCTCTAATGCCATCCATTTCCCTCCAAATTCTATAATTTTGTCATTTTTTAATGCAGAGTAATACTCCATAGTGTATAAATGCCACATTTTTTTTATCCATTCATCTATTGAAGGGCATCTAGGCTGGTTCCACAGTCTTGCTATCGTGAATTGAGCTGCTATGAACATCGATGTAGCAGTGTCCCTGTAGCATGCTCTTGTTAGGGCTTTAGGGAATAGACCGAGAAGGGGAATAGCTGGGTCAAATGGTGGTTCCATTCCCAGCTTTCCGAGAAATCTCCATACTGCTTTCCAAATTGGCTGCACCAATTTGCAGTCCCACCAGCAATGAACAAGAGTGCCCTTTTCCCCGCATCCTCTCCAGCACTTATTGTTGTTTGACTTCCTAATGGCTGCCAGTCTTACTGGAGTGAGATGGTATCTTAGGGTAGTTTTGATTTGCATTTCTCTGTCTGCTAGCGATGGTGAGCATTTTTTCATGTACTTGTTGATTGATTGTATGTCCTCCTCTGAGAAGTGTCTGTTCAGGTCCTTGGCCCATTTATTGATTGGGTTATTTGTTATCTTATTGTCTAATTTTTTGAGTTCTTTGTATATTCTGGTTATTAGGGCTCTATCTGAAGTGTGTGGAGTAAAGATTTGTTCCCAGGATGTAGGCTCCCTATTTATCTCTCTTATTGTTTCTTTTGCTGAGAAAAAACTTTTTAGTTTGAGTAAGTCCCATTTGTTGATTCTATTTGTTAACTCTAGCTCTATGGGTGTCCTATTGAGGAATTTGGAGCCCGATCCCACAGCGTGTAGATCATAACCAACTTTTTCTTCTATCAGATGCCGTGTCTCTGATTTAATATCAAGCTCCTTGATCCATTTTGAGTTAACTTTTGTGCACGGCGAGAGATAGGGATTCAGATTCATTTTGGTGCAAATGGATTTCCAGTTTTCCCAGCACCATTTGTTGAAGATGCTATCCTTCCTCCATTGCATGCTTTTAGCCCCTTTATCAAAAATAAGATAGTTGTAGTTTTCTGGATTGGTTACTGTGTCCTCTATTCTGTACCATTGGTCCACCCGCCTGTTTTGGTACCAGTACCATGCTGTTTTTGTTACTATTGCTCTGTAGTATAGTTTGAAGTCTGGTATCGCTATACCGCCTGATTCACACTTCCTGCTTAGTATTGTTTTTGCTATTCTGGGTCTTTTATTATTCCATATGAATTTCATGATTCTTTTATCTATTTCTACAAGATATGCTGTTGGGATTTTGATTGGCATTGCATTGAACTTATAGAGAACTTTTGGTAATATCGCCATTTTGATGATGTTAGTTCTGCCTATCCATGAGCAGGGTATGTTTTTCCATCTTCTAAGGTCTTCTTCTATGTCTTTCTTTAGGGTTCTGTAATTTTCATTGTATAAATCTTTCACCTCTTTTGTTAGATTGATTCCCAAGTATTTTATTTTTTGGGGGGATATTGTGAATGGAGTAGTTGTCCTCATTTCCGTTTCAGAGGATTTGTCGCTGATATACAGGAATGCCTTTGATTTATGCGTGTTGATCTTATATCCTGCCACTTTGCTGAATTCATTTATTAGCTCTAATAGCTTCTTTGTAGACCCTTTTGGGTCTGCTAGGTATAGAATCATATCATCTGCAAATAGTGATAATTTAAGTTCTTCTTTTCCTATTTTTATGCCTTTAATTTCTTTTGACTGTCTAATTGCTCTGGCCAGTGTTTCGAGGACTATGTTGAACAGAAGTGGTGAGAGAGGGCATCCCTGTCTTGTACCAGATCTTAGAGGGAATGCCTTCAATTTTTCTCCATTCAGAATGATGCTGGCCTGTGGCTTATCATAGATTGCTTTTACAATGTTGAGGTATGATCCTGTTATCCCTAATTTTTCTAGCGTTTTGAACATAAAGGGATGCTGTACTTTGTCGAATGCTTTTTCTGCATCTATTGAGATGATCATATGGTTCTTATTTTTAAGTCTATTGATGTGGTGAATAACATTTATTGATTTCCGTATATTAAACCAGCCTTGCATCCCAGGGATGAATCCTACTTGATCATGATGTATAATTTTTTTGATATGTATTTGAATCCGATTCGCCAGAATTTTATTGAGGATTTTTGCGTCAAGGTTCATTAGAGATATTGGTCTGTAGTTTTCCTTCTTTGATGTGTCTTTGTCTGGTTTCGGAATCAGGGTGATGTTGGCCTCGTAGAATGAATTTGGAAGTTCTCCCTCTTTTTCTATTTCCTGAAATAGCTTGAAAAGTATTGGTGTTAGTTCCTCTTTAAAGGTTTTGTAAAACTCTGCTGTATACCCATCCGGTCCTGGGCTTTTCTTAGTTGGTAGTCTTTTGATGGTTTCTTCTATTTCCT
Organism: Urocitellus parryii; assembly: GCF_045843805.1. Taxonomy (NCBI): domain Eukaryota; kingdom Metazoa; phylum Chordata; class Mammalia; order Rodentia; family Sciuridae; genus Urocitellus; species Urocitellus parryii. The sequence goes on from NC_135532.1 coordinate 130,605,752, forward strand.
CTATTGTTATTGGTCTGTTTAGGTTGTCTATATCCTCCTGGCTCAATCTGGGCAGATCATAGGACTCAAGGAATTTATCTATGCCTTCACTATCTTCTATTTTATTGGAGTATAAGGATTCAAAGTAATTTCTGATTATCTTCTGTATTTCTGAAGTGTCTGTTGTGATATTGCCTTTTTCATCCCGTATGCTAGTAATTTGGGTTCTCTCTCTTCTTCTCTTCGTTAGCATGGCTAAGGGTCTGTCAATTTTATTTATTTTTTCAAAGAACCAGCTTTTAGTTTTGTCAATTTTTTCAATTGTTTCTTTTGTTTCAATTTCATTAATTTCAGCTCTGATTTTAATTATTTCTTGCCTTCTACTTCTTTTGCTGTTGTTTTGCTCTTCTTTTTCTAGGATTTTGAGATGAAGTATGAGATCATTTATTTGTTGGTTTTTTCTTTTTTTGAGGAATGAACTCCAAGCAATGAATTTTCCTCTTAGAACTGCTTTCAATGTGTCCCATAGATTCCGATATGTTGTGTCTGTGTTTTCATTTAACTCTAGGAATTTTTTAATTTCCTCCTTGATGTCTTCTAAAACCCATTGATCACTCAGCAACCTATTGTTCATTCTCCAGGTGATGCTTGCTTTTTCCTTTCTTCTTTTATCATTGATTTTCAGTTTCATTCCATTATGATCAGATAAGATGCATGGTATTATCTCTACCCCTTTGTATTGTCTAAGAGTTGCCCTGTGATATAGTATATGGTCTATTTTTGAGAAGGTTCCATGTGCTGCTGAGAAAAAAGTGTAGCTACTTGATGTTGGGTGGTATAGTCTATATATGTCAATTAAGTCAAGGTTGTTAATTGTGTTATTGAGTTCTATAGTTTCCTTATTTAACTTTTGTTTGGAAGATCTGTCCAGTGGTGAGAGAGGTGTGTTGAAGTCTCCCATGATTATTGTATGTTGGTCTATTAGACTCTTGAACTTGAGAAGAGTTTGCTTGATGAATACAGCTGCACCATTATTTGGGGCATATATATTTATGATTGTTATGTCTTGTTGGTGTATGGTTCCCTTGAGCAGTATGAAGTGTCCTTCTATATCCCTTTTGATTAGCTTTGGCTTGAAATCTATTTTATTAGATATGAGTATGGACACTCCTGCTTGTTTCCGCGGTCCATATGAGTGATATGATTTTTCCCAACCTTTCACCTTCAGTCTATGTATATCTTTTCCTATCAAATGCGTCTCCTGTAGACAGCATATTGTTGGGTCTTGTTTTTTGATCCATTCTACTAGCCTGTGTCTCTTAATTGGTGAGTTTAAGCCATTAACATTTAGGGTTATTATTGAGATATGGTTTGTTCTTCTATCCATATTTGTTTATTGATGTTACTAAACCTGATTTGTTATCCTCTTTGACTACTTTCCCCCCTTTACTGTCCTACCTCCCATTGTTGGTTTTCAATGTTGTTTTCCATTTCCTCTTCCTGTAATGTTTTGCCAAGGATTTTTTGAAGAGATGGTTTTCTAGCTGCTAATTCTTTTAACTTTTGTTTATTGTGGAAGGTTTTAATTTCATCTTCTAACCTGAAGCTTAATTTCGCCGGATACACGATTCTTGGTTGGAGCCCATTGTCTTTCAGTGTTTGAAATATGTTATTCCAGGATCTTCTAGCTTTCAGAGTCTGTGTTGAGAGATCAGCTGTTATCCTGATTGGTTTACCCCTAAATGTAATCTGCTTTCTTTCTCTTGCAGCTTTTAAAATTCTCTCCTTATTCTGTATGTTGGACATCTTCATTATAATGTGTCTAGGTGTGGATCTCTTATGATTTTGCACATTCGGCGTCCTGTAGGCTTCTAGGATTTGGGATTCTGTCTCAATCTTCAATTCTGGGAAGTTTTCTCGTATTATTTCACTGAATAGACTGTTTATTCCTTTGGAATGGAGCTCTGTGCCTTCCTGTATCCCAATGACTCTTAAATTTGGTCTTTTGATATTGTCCCATAATTCTTGGATGTTCTGCTCATGGTTTCTTAGCAGACTTGCTGAGCTGTCTATGTTCTTTTCCAGTTGAAATACTTTGTCTTCATTGTCTGATGTTCTCTCTTCTAAGTGATCTACTCTGCTGGTAGTATTCTCAATTGAGTTTTTAAGTTGGTTTATTGTTTCCTGCATTTCTAGAATTTCAATTTGCTTGTTTTTTATTACCTCTATCTCCCTGTGAAATTGATCTTTTACTTCCTGGATTTGTTTGTCAATGTGATCTTTCATTATCTGATTTTGCTGTCTCATGTCTTCCTTGAGACTCCAGATCATCTGAAGCATATATATCCTGAACTCTTTATCTGATATTCCATCTGTTGCAGCTATTACCTCTTCTAAAGTTGAGTTGACCTGCATTGCTTGTGGTCCTTTCTTTCCTTGTCTTTTCATACTGCTCGCGTTTCTTTCTGCTTGGTGCAACTGTTGTGTTTTGAAATTTACCCCCTATTTATTTATGTTGCTCTTGTATACTTGAAAAGTCTCCCTTGCAGGTGCGGGCGGCGGCTGTGCCCCTACTCCAATTGGGGTGACGTGTCTACCACGCTGGCGGCTCTCTGGGCCTGTTCCGGGAGTGGAAGGCGGCTCTGCTCTGTCCCTATTCCAATTGGGGTGTCGTGACTACAATGCTGGCAGGTCGCTGGGCCTGTTCCGGGCGTGGGCGGTGGGCTTGGCTGGCGGGATTCCACCTAATGGCAGTCCCTGACCTCCCTGCTTGCTAATTAATGGCTTCTCTGAGGCGCCACGCCTTCTGTAGCTGCGGGGCAGGCCGCGCGAATCAGTTGGCCTGGATCTCCGGGGTCCTGCTGCTGGCTGTTTTGATGTTGCAAGCTGTTGGAGAGTGGTGGTGTATTCTTCAGCTTTCCCGGATGGTGGCCGCTGACTGCCTGGATGGAGTGTCCGCTGTTTTGATGTTGCACTCTGAAGGAGAGTGGCGGTGTATCCTTCAGCTTTCCTGGATGGTGGCCGCTGACTGCCTCGGTGGAGTGTCCGCTGTGGGGGATGGGACTGTACCGCTTCCTTCCCCTTCTGAGATCCCGTGCTCGGCCCAAGGGTCCGTGTGGGCTTGGCTGGTGGGATTCCACCTAATGGCCTTCCCTAACCTCCCTGCTTGCCAATTAATGGCTTCACTGAGGCGCCACGCCTTCTGTAGCCGCAGGGCAGGCCACGCGAATCAGTTGGCCTGGATCTCCGGGGCCCTGCTGCAGGCTGCTGGGATCCCTGGCACTCTATCACTTTGATTTTTTCTGCTTGCCCCTCCCCCAGCGCTGGCTAGCCAGGTTTCCTTTTGGCTGCTACTGGGAGGAGGGGTTGGAGGTCAGGTGTCTCTGGTTTCCCCCTAGTCTGTATGGAGGCTCAGCTTGATACTCCCTCTCCCGGCAAGCCCAGGAGAGATTTTATGCGAATTCCCGCTGTCTGGGGGGTGAGCTGAATGACACCGACCTGTTTTGATGTCGCACTCTGAAGGAGAGTGGCGGTGTATCCTTCAGCTTTCCCGGATGGTGGCCGCTGACTGCCTCGGCGGAGTGCCCGCTGTGGGGGATGGGACTGTACCGCTTCCTTCCCCTTCTGAGAACCCGTGCTCAGCCCAAGGGTCCGTGTGGGCTTGGCTGGTGGGATTCCACCTAATGGCCTTCCCTAACCTCCCTGCTTGCCAATTAATGGCTTCACTGAGGCGCCACGCCTTCTGTAGCCGCAGGGCAGGCCACGCGAATCAGTTGGCCTGGATCTCCGGGGCCCTGCTGCAGGCTGCTGGGATCCCTGGCACTCTATCACTTTGATTTTTTCTGCTTGCCCCTCCCCCAGCGCTGGCTAGCCAGGTTTCCTTTTGGCTGCTACTGGGAGGAGGGGTTGGAGGTCAGGTGTCTCTGGTTTCCCCCTAGTCTGTATGGAGGCTCAGCTTGATACTCCCTCTCCCGGCAAGCCTAGGAGAGATTTTATGCGAATTCCCGCTGTCTGGGGGGTGAGCTGAATGACACCGACCTGTTTTGATGTCGCACTCTGAAGGAGAGTGGCGGTGTATCCTTCAGCTTTCCCGGATGGTGGCCGCTGACTGCCTCGGCGGAGTGTCCGCTGTGGGGGATGGGACTGTACCACTTCATTCCCCTTCTGAGAACCCGTGCTCGGCCCAAGGGTCCGTGTGGGCTTGGCTGGTGGGATTCCACCTAATGCGATAGATAGTTTTTAATATTTATTTTTTTTTAGTTCTCGGCGGACACAACATCTTTGTTGGTATGTGGTGCTGAGGATCGAACCCGGGCCGCTCGCATGCCAGGCAAGCGCGCTACTGCTTGAGCCACATCCCCAGCCCATCATCTTCTATTTCATTGCTTGAAATTAACCTGTTTAAATTGTGTATGTTCTCCTGATTCAGTTTGGGGTAGATCATATATCTCTAGAAATTTGTCAATGTCTTTGAGATTTTCTATTTTATTGGAGTAAAATTTTCAAAATAGTTTCTAATTATTTTTTGTATTTCAGTAGTGTACTTCATGATGCTTCCTTTTTCATCATGAATTTTAGTAATTTGAGTTTTCTCCCTCTTTTTCTTTGCTATTGTAGATAAGGGTTTATCAGTTTTATCTAAAGAAGCAAACATTTTGTTTTGTCAATTTTTTGAATTATTTCTTTTGTTTCAGTTTCATTGATTTCAGCTCTGATTTTAATTATTTCCTGTCTTCTTCTGCTTTGGGTGTAGATTTGTTCTTCTTTTTCTAGGTTTTTGAGATGTAATGTTAGGTCATTTATTTGTTGACTTTTTATTCTTTTAATATATGAGCTCAATACAATGAACTTTCCTTTTAGCACTGCTTTCATAGTGTCCAGAGATTTTGATATATTGTATTGGTGTTCTCATTTACCTCTAAGTATTTTTTTTTATTTCTCTCGCTATCCATTTATCATTCAATAGCATGCTATTTAGTTTCTAGGTTTTAGAGTAGTGTCTATTTTTTATTTTATCATTTATTTCTAGTTTCATTCCATTATGATCTGATAGAATGCAGAATAGTATTTCTAATTTTTTTTTGTATTTGCTTAAAGTTGCTTTGTGGCATAACATATGATCTGTTTTAGAGAAGAATCCATGTGCTGCTGAGAAGAAAATATATTTGGTCAATGATGGATGAATACTCTATATAGGTCCATTAAGTCTAAATCATTGATTGTATTATTTAGTTCTATAGTTTCTTTGTTTAGTTTTTGTTTGAATAATCTATCCAGTAGTGAGAGAGGCATGTTAAAGTATTATTGGTTGTGGTCTATTTGATTCTTGAAATTAAGAAGAGTTTGTTTGATGTATGTAGATGCTCCATTGGGGCATATATATTTATGATTGTTATGTCTTGTTGATGTATGAATCTCTTAAGCAGTATGAAATGTCTTTCTTTATTCCTTCCCACTAACTTTGGTTTGAAGTCCACTTTGTCTGATATGAGGATGGAAACTCCTGCTTGTTTATACAGTCCGTGCAGGTGATATGTTTTTTCCCAACCTTTCACTTTCAGTCTGACTGTCTTTTCCTAGGAGGTGAGTCTCTTGAAAACAGCATATTTTTGGGCCCTTTTTAAAATCCAATCTTCCAGTCTATGTCTTTTAATTGATGAGTTTAGGCCATTAACATTCAGGGTTATTATTGAGATATGATTTGTATTTTTGGTCATTTTGGTTTATTTTTGGTTTTTAACTTCACTTAGTTTCTCCTTTGATTGACTTTTCCTTTAGTGTAGTTCCTCTCCTTGCAGTTTTCATTTTTTTTCTCTCATTTCCTCCTCATGGAATATTTTGTTGAGAATTTTCTGTAGTGTAGGTGTTCTAGTTGTGAATTCTTTTAATTTTTGTTTATTATGGAAGGTTTTTATTTCATTTTCAAATCTGAAGATGAATTTTGCTGGACATAAAATTCTCAGTTGGCATTCATTTTCTTTCAGAGCTTGATATATGTTATTCCAGGACCTTCTGATATTGAGGGTCTGGGTTGAGAAATCAGCTGAAATCCAAATTGGTTTCTCCCTCTAGGTAATTGTCACGACCCCTCGCCAGCAAGGGAAACACGACACAGGATTCTTCTTTCAGCAGTTTATTCAGGACCCTTGAAGCATGATGAGAAAACAGGAACAAGAGAGCGAGCGGTCGGTCTGCCCTAGCTTAAGTACCCAGCCCCGCCAATGAACTAGCACCACGTGGAAAAGTCTAATAGGTAGAAGCAGGCCAGAGCCCAGCCCCACAGCCTTATAAGGAGTTGTTTACTTGTAACAACTCTAACCGCTAACGAAGCGGAAGCAGAGACCAGCGCCATATTCAGGGTGCGGTCGCTGGCTCCCAACAGTTCCCCCTTTTTGTTTTACAAGCAGCAGGTAAAAGTAGAGGTCCTATCTCCATTGTGCAAAAGTGGCCGTAAATAATGGCACACTCCTGAGGGGGCCCTCCCCAGGCGAGTCACCATTCCTACCAATGCCTTTTTCATGGAGGTGGGGCGTCGACATCAAACCCACATGCAATAGGACATGCTTTTCTTGGGACTCAAACCTAGAGCTCCCAAGTGCAGTGCCTTGCCTCGCACCCTGTGCTGTGTTGATCACTTTAGCATGGTGAGCCATGCTTGAGGGGACTGTCCTGCCTCTAAAGCGGCAAAGGCTTATACAAGCATAAGATTCTGCACCCGCTGCCGCTTGCGCATACGAACCAGACACCACAGGCACAACCCAATGGCAAGTACCAGGACCACAGCCAGCGCACCCATGCCTACCCATTGCTTCAAGAAACTAAAAGACTTAGACAACCATGATATTACATCTTTTCACGGGAGCAATATGGACTCGCGTATTATTTACTCTAACAATTTCTTGTCTTAAAAGCATAGTCAGATTATCAAACTCTGCTGACCAGACCCCTGTAAGCATAGCTCCCAGTTGTCTAGACAAATTAGCGGCCCTAGTCAAATTATTGAAAGCTGAGGGAGTAATGCATAGTCCATCCATGGGCAATAAACACCCATGAGTGAGCACTTGACTCAAAATGTCCACTTGGTCTTGTAGTAGATCTACCCGCTGGTTTAGAAGCACAATGCCATGATGTAGATGTTGATTCATCATAGTCTAAGTCTCCATGGCTGTTGCAGCAGTACCCGCAAGCTTGTTCACAGCATCAGCAGTAAGCACAGCAATAGCGAGAGTCGCGGCGGCCACAATGGCTGCAGTTATACCAAAGTTTCTTTTGTTTCTTTGCAATAATACAGGCAAATTATCATCATCAATAGACGTAAAGGCAAGTAGGAGGGCACACGTACTACCACAACAGAGTCCTCCAAAGAGGCATTCCAGCATTGTATAAGTCTACACGTCTGGTTAGAACAATTGAGTAAAGGAGATGAATAATTGAACATTAATAACATGAATGGGGGTCATACACACACAGGTGTTGGTGCAAACCTAAATAGGTCACTGCAATTGACTTTCACTTACTCTTCGAAACTGCCAGCAGAAGTATTGTAAGTGTAGTTACATTTTTGAACACTACCTCCATCAATAAATCCGAGGGCATTAAGTTGTGAGCAGGTGCTCAAACGAGTGCATAATACCCAGGAGTCAAAAGGATTCGAGAAAGCAGCTTGAGTAGGATTATTATAAGTGAAATTGAACCCTAGAAAAGTAGCATTCTTGTAGGTGGTTGTCAAAGAAAAGGTAAAGGTTTTGTTAGAATTAATAAACTGAGGGGTCAATGAGCCCTGACATCCAGTCCAAGCTGGTGAACTAGTTTTTATGGCTTTACAACGGGGCAATAATACTGGTTGTTGAAGAATAGAAGTATTGGCTCTCAATACCTTAGCAGGAAAAACACCATTGATTACAGTAGCATTACCATTTGAGCCCCGGGAACCATCACTATCAAACCAGCCCAAAGATTGATTGGTTAACATAATACAAGGTACGGAATCAGAGTAATTAACATGTACAGAGAAACACAATGTGTCAAATAATGAAACAGTAGAAAAGTTATCAATAGCTGCTACAGTATCCATAGGCAAGGTCGGCCAATCCATGGTAGCAGAGCCATTAGTAGTGAAGAAAAATGGAAATACACCAGCCTGAGAAGTAACGGGCAATGGATATAGCCACGTCTTTACCACTGCCCAGAGAAGTCGTTCTGCAGTCCAGACGACCTCATGTCCGATCACCATCAGGAGAAGCATCAAGCACCTCATCTTGTTCATCTTCATTCTTCCTTCCTGATGGGGCTTGAGGAATTTTCCGCACGAGGCGCTCTGGCACCCACAACGGTTCCGTCCGGTCCTGTGGGAAAACACAGAGAGAACCTCGTGCCCATGCCAGCACGGGATCAGGCCCATACCATTGTCCAGAAAGTACATCTTTCCACTTAACGTGCCCAAAGTTCGGGGCAGAGGGCGAACAGTGCCTAGTCGCAGGAGAGCGCCCTTGGATGTCCAGATTCAAAAAATTAATAGTGAATAGAGCCAGGGAGAGGCGCTCTTTCGGGGTGTGGCCTAAGCCAATTCCCCCTTTTTGTTTTATTAACATCTCTACAATACCCTGACCTTGTGGATTGTAGGGTAAACCATGGACAAGCTGGATACCCAGCTGGTTGCAAAAGGAAGAAAATTGTCGTCCAGTATACGCTGGACCATTGTCCGTCTTAATGGTCTGTGGTAATCCCCAGGCTGCCCAGGCTTCCAAGCAATGCGTGATAACATTTCCAGCCTTTTCACCAGACAAAGCAGAAGCATGGATAATGCCAGAACAAGTATCTACAGACACATGGACATATTTAAGTTTGCCAAAGTCGGGAACATGAGTGACATCCATTTGCCATATAGTTAAAGGCCGCAAACCACGAGGATTTACGCCCACAGAAGAGGAATGATGTAAAATGATACAATTAGGACAATCCAATACAATCTGCTGAGCATCAGCACGGGAGATAGTAAAGCGCTTCTGGAGTGCTCGTGCATTAATATGAAATTTACTATGAAAGTTTCTAGCTTGATCTAAGGAGGAAATAGGGAACTCCCAAGAAGGACGAGTAGCAAGATCAGCTTGGGCATTGCCAGCAGAAAGAGTACCCAGTAAACCTGTGTGGGCTCGAATATGCAAGGGGTAAAAACAGGCAGAGCGATTCCAAATCAATGTTTGAAGATGGAGAAAAAGGGAAGACATTACTCCTGATGTGTGTATGGGACCCACTGCTTCCAACATTTTTAAAACTTGAACTACATAAACAGAATCTGAGATTAAATTAAAAGGAAACGGACATTGTTCAAATACTTTTATGACCATTTGCAGCTCCACCCATTGTGGATTGCCAGGAGCAAACTGATGTTGGATAGGAGGTTGATCATTTACCACATAAGCTCCAATACCAGTTTTAGATCCATCTGTAAAGATATTTGCAGCCCCTGGGATAGGCGTAGAAGAAGTGATTTTAGGGAAAATGATAGGATGTTCCTTAATAAATGTAATAAGAGGATGTGAAGGATAGTGATTATCTATCTCTCCTGGAAAAGAGCATCGTAATATAGCCCAATTATCCAGGTTAGCACACAAAACTTGAATTTGTTGACACGTATAAGGGACAATCACAGACGTTGGAGGAAAACCAAAAAATTGTATACTTTGTTGTATCCCTAACATAGCTAAAGAAGCAACTGCATCAGGATAATACTCAAGGGATTTTCCAGGGGATATACGTGGATGTATCCACAACAGAGGACCATCTTGCCACAAAACTCCAGTAGGTTGCCGTACAGTGGCGAGCACACATAATTGAAGAGGCTTATCTTCTTGAAGCCTGCAAAGGCTAGCATGTTGTATAGCCTCTTCCACTTTAAGCAACGCTGACCTGGCTTTCTCAGTAAGATGTCGAGGGGAAGTAAGATCTGAATCACCTTTAAGAATTTCATACAAGGGTTTTAATTCAACATTGGGAATATGCAAGTAACCCCTAATCCAATTTATGTCACCCAATAATTTTTGAAAATAATTTAACGTATGTAAATCATCAGTCCTAAGAGTTATCTTTTGGGGTGTAATAGTTTCACAAGAAACACTAACACCAAGATAATCAATAGAGTCTCCTGTATGTACTTTATCAGGTGAAATAAGCAAACCCTTTAATTGAAGTAAATGTACTAAGTCAGTGTAAGCTGCCTCCAACATACATTTGGTTTTGGCTGCCAGCAATATATCATCCTAGCAACAAAGTCTGAGAAAGGTTCTGTAGGGCCCTGTATAATTTTAGTCAGATTGCCAGACACTTCTCCTCTATTTGGGAGTGACTTCCATGCACAGATACAAATGTTATTAATCTGTTCATATACTTCAGGAGGATATCCCGTTTGTTGATTGGCAAACCTGCCCTGCCCCAAAAACATATCTTTATCCCAGGCGGGGCGTCCCGCCGCATGATTTTGGGCAGCCTGCTCTACTGCCCCCTCTAGCATAAATGCTCTCCAGTCCAAATATTTGCCTGGGGAAACACAAGCACGCACCAGACTAGCCCAATCTGAGGGGGTCATGCAAAATCTGGTGAGCCCCTCTACCTGAGTAAGAGTGAAAGCAGCATCTATACCATAAGTGCGAACGGATTCTGCCAAAGTTTTAATTATTTTAAAATTTAAAGGCTCATGGTATCTTCCCCTATTAGCGACCTGAAAAACCGGGTACCCTAGTCCCATGTCTGTATTAACTGTTCTCCAAACTTGTGTATGAAAAGTTCTCCCGGAGCCTTGGACTCCCCTCACATATGGGGGCGGTGCAACAGGCACTGCATCTTCTTCTAAATTCTCAACCTCCTCTTCAGAATTAGATTTATCAAAATTAGATTTATCCCCCTTCTCATGGTAGGCTTTCATGCTTTGTGTCTCCCTTTTTTTCCTTTTCATTTTTATCTTACGTAGTTGCTGTAACAATATATCAAGGTCCTCAGAACTCTCCGAGCCACTTGTGTCCTCGGGTGTTTTTAGTTCGGTCAAGTCTGGATAGAGACTTCTCCTATTTTTGTTTTCAGGCTCTTTTGCCTTTTCACTACTCTTACTCTTAATACTCTCTGCCACTTCGCTATGTGACCCCTCATATTTTTCCTTGTGTAGTTGTTCAAGAACGGCCTGACCCTCACCCACAGCTTCCTGGCATTTACCGTCTGCTGTACATCCTCTAACCAATTTCCAAAGTGGTATAACGCCATCCTCTAAAGTACCTTGCTCATAAGCGAAATCCAGATCTTTCCCTAATTTGTCCCAGCTGGGAATCGTAAGACTCCCTGAAAAAGCAAACCAAGGAGCCGCTATATCAGCTTCTCTTAAAAACATCTGCAAAGTGCTCTGCTTTACTTTAAGTCCTTTTGAACGTAGCAGCCCATCCAGGGCCAACAAAATTGGGCTTGAAGAGGTAGCGCCCATAATATTTTCAAAGCTATAAAGAAAGTGAAAGTACAAAAGCCCCGCTCTCTCTTTAACTACAGAAGAGCATCCGTTCTATTATTTTCCCCGCTCTCCCTTTATTTACAGAGGAGCGTCCCGCTATTTACTTGCGGATTCCCACTTACCTGGGAACTTACCGGTGCACCACCCTGACTGCTGAAAGTTCTGGATCCTGGGTTCGAGGAATATTCTTCCCCGTACGGGCCACCAACTGTCGCGACCCCTCGCCAGCAAGGGAAACACGACACAGGATTCTTCTTTCAGCAGTTTATTCAGGACCCTTGAAGCATGATGAGAAAACAGGAACAAGAGAGCGAGCGGTCGGTCTGCCCTAGCTTAAGTACCCAGCCCCGCCAATGAACTAGCACCACGTGGAAAAGTCTAATAGGTACAGCGCAGCGGAAGCAGGCCAGAGCCCAGCCCCACAGCCTTACAAGGAGTTGTTTACTTCTAACAACTCTAACCGGATAACGAAGCGGAAGCAGAGACCAGCGCCATATTCAGGGTGCGGTCACTGGCTCCCAACAGGTAATTTGATGTTTTTTTTCTTGCAGCATTTAAAATTTTATTCTTATTCTGTATGTTATTCTCATTATAGTGTGCCTTAGTTTGGGTCTGCTGTAATTTTGTACATTTGGGTTCATGTAAACCTCTTATAGTAGATTTTCCATTTTTTTCTTTAGATTTGAGAAATTTTCTTATGTCATTGAAAAGATCATGCATTCCTTTGGTTTGTATATCCACACCTTTGTCTATTCCAGTAAATCTTTTTTTTTAATAATTTTGTTTTTGATTTTAAGTTTTTTTTTTTTTTTAGAGAAAGAGAGAGAGAGAGAGAGAATTTTTTGATATTTATTTTCTAGTTTTCGGTGAACACATCTTTGTATGTGGTGCTGAGGATCGAACCCGGGCCGCACACATGCCAGGCGAGCTTGCTACTGCTTGAGCCACATCCCCAGCCCTCCAGTAAATCTTAAGTTTGGTCTTTTGATGTTATCTCATATTTCTTGAAAGTTCTGTTCATGGTTTCTTACCATCTTCTTTGTGTGGTTGACTTTATGTTCAAGAGTATCTATTTTGTCTTCATTGTCTGAGGTTCTGTTTTCTAAGTGGTCTAGCCTATTGGTGATACTTTTCATTGAATTTTTAATTTGGTTAATTATTTCCTTCATTTTGAGGATTTCTGCTTGATTCCTTTTTATAATATCTGCCTCTTTATTAAAGTGATCTTACACTTCCTATATTTTCTCTCCGATACCATCGTTTATTTCAAAGATCAGTCTAACTATGTATTTTCTAAATTCCTTCTCTGACATTTCCACTGTGTTGTCTGTGGGTTCTATTGTTGGAACATCTTAGTATATTTGAGGCACTTTGTTCCCATATTTTTTATGTTGTTTGTGTGTCTTCCCTTCTAATGGTAGGGATCTGAGGCAGTACAGTTTCTACCCTGTAGTCTTATAGTGTCACTGAAGGCTTCCAGTACCTCACCTTAAAGGAGGAGACCAATATTAACAACACCCAATGCAAATATATATAACCTTAAACTGAATAGCTCCTATTAAGGCATCTAAAGTTTTGTCACAATAAACAGAAATGATGTGTTCAATTATTGTCTGCAGTATAAACAGTCAGTTTGCTAAAAGGGTTTACTGTTTCAAATGATGAATGAGAGGGAACAGAAGTAGTGTAAGGTGTGATGTTTATGAGGGAGAAGGAGAGAAGATAAAGGTTAAAATTTATAGTAATAGTGGGAGGAATTAATAGAGGTTGGCTGTTTGTATGAGAGAAATAGAAAGAGAATCCAGGGAGACAGATAAGGGAGATAACAAATATATAGATTTTTTTTGGGGGGGTGGGACAGGTACTGGGGCTTGAACTCAGGGGGCACTCAACCACTGAGCCACATCCCCAGCCCAGTATATATATTTTTTTGTATTAGAGACAGTCTCACCGAGTTGCTTAGCGCCTCACTTTTGCTGAGGCTGGCTTTGAACATGCATTCCTCCTGTCTCAGTCTCCTGAGCCGCTGGGATTATAGGCATGAACTACTCTGCCTGGCTAGATTTTTTTTAAAAAAAGGTAAAAATAGAAGAGTACACAACAAAACTGTAATATACTATTCAGATATCTTATTCCTCAGTACATTAATGCATGAAGTATATTTGAATTCAAAGATGGTAGGAGTGTGAGAAAGAGGGGGGATAAATAAATAAATAAAAATTAAAGAAGGACACTCTCAATGGAAATTTGAACAATTGCTTCTGTTGACTTTTTCAGCTTCCCTTCTCTGCTGATAGGTGGGGTTGTCTGAAGTTTGATGGTAGCTCCAGTCCAAAGGGTGCCAGACTGGTTGCGTGTACCAGCCAATAGCAAGATGTTCTCACGCACTCTTCCAGTCTTCCCACCTGTTGTAACTGGCCTCTTCTGTCCCTTCCCACTTCGAGACTCACTGAACTGGAGATCACCTGGTTTTCTCCAGTTCCCCAACCTGAGCTCCCCTTGAGGAACTACCCCTATTCTCTGGCTTTCCACAGGCTTCCTAGACCCAGACTAGCCCACACGAGCCCAGCTGTAGTCTGATGGACCTGGGCTTCAGCTTCCCCAGGCTCTGCCTTGTTGCAGTCCCCAACATCTCAATGCCCTTTCAACTTGCAGAGAGATCACCAGGGATGTGCTCACACAAAGGAGTGACCCTGCAAAGAGGCAGCGATATCGCAGCCACTAGCACACACAGCAGAAAGACCTCAGGTGCAACCAGACTTGCACGTACCCCTACAATATATCTCCAGGCCCTCACCTGAGTCCTCAGGCTGAGGCAGCCACACCCCAAGATGGCAGTAGTGGTGATGGCAAACCTGCAAACCCTGTCCAGTTTGCAAAGATGGCAGTGGCTGTGTGTAACCAAACCTGTGGGTACTGTGACAGTGGACTTCCAGGCAGCAATCGGAAGCGGGAGATTGGCGAGTGGATGTGGGGCAGTGGGTAATGGGCAGACAAGAGGTGGGCAAATGGCAGAAGATAGGCGGCGTCAGCAAGTGATCTGTGCTCAAAAGGCAAGCGATATCTCTGAATTGCTTTTCAATTTTTCAATCTTCAGTACCTTTCAATTTTTCAAACCTTCAGTGTGTTTTTCCCCACAATATCATCCTCTGTGCATCAAAAACATTAAGAGCATTTAGCAGTGTTGTGCGATCTTTAAGTTTTCTATTTTAAGTGGACAGATTGTATAGTATATAAGTTCTACTTCCATAAAGTAGTTAAAGAAAAAAAAGTGTGCTCCATTATTGTGTGTGGTATCCAAGTCACAAATTCTGATGCTGATGCTTTCCTGAGCTTATTAGAAAGTGTCAGCAGAGATTTTCAAATAGCAACCATGACTCCTTAAATGGTAGTTGACAAAAAAAATGAGTGCTTATCTTCTCCCATGATGCCACCAGGGGTAACCATTAAATTTGTCTCCTACATGGGTTGACAACTGCTTCACAGCCAGTGTCTGACTAACAGTGATCTTAAGATTTGTCATTAGCATCCTGACTTGAGATATAAAGTAGTTAAAATATAGTTTTTGTTTTAAAATAAAATTTTCTTTTTTATTATTAAGTGTATTTTATTTTTTACCCAAGGAACAAAAACATGCTATTCATACATTTACCTAGTTGGCCACAAGACTTATTCCAGGAGCAGGGAGGGAAAGTCATTTCTCTCTCTACCCACCACAGGCAACTTATGCTCCTTTAGCTGATTCTTTCGTTGTCTACCTCCTTATCTCTGGTAACATGCTTATCTTGCTTACATTTTTCTTTTTAAAGCATTATCTATAGACTTCCTAAAAAGTCCGTGATTATTTAGGACCTTCTTTTTCAGGCAAGCCCACCACCATGAACCCATGCAGCCACTAAAACTGTAATTTTGATTAGATCAATATTTGGTATTAAGAGATTATGATTCTACAACATCTAGCCATAGCTGACCAAAGGTTTATACAATAATTATATGTCCTTTCCTCAACAATATTTTTGTTTTTCCTGAAAGTTGTCTTTATCCTTTTCTGTATATGGTCCTATGACACATAATGCTTAGGTCAGCAGAGGATTGCATTTACCATGGTGAATGCTATACAGTATTGCCTAGTCATATCTTAGCCATCTTAAGTTTGTGAACTCTGATGCTTGCACAATGAAATCACCCAATGACACATTTGTCAGAATGCATACCATTGTTAAGTCATATATGGCTGCACTTATTCAACCACAGATTTTACTTTTGTGTAAATTTGTTTTGATACACTCAAAAGATACTTGGGATTTCTATCTTGTAGAAATTTCTTCAGTCATATTCACAACTCCAATTTAGAGTGTCACTTAGATCTGGTGCATAGTTAATCTTCACCTAGGAATCCTTCTTCCTTTCTTCTGGTGCATCTCATTTCATGGATCTCAGTTCTTTCTCTTTTTTAGTTTATTCTCTCATTTTGGTGGCATATGCTTCATTGACTTCCTAAGAAGTTTGTGTGAGGAAAGCAGTTTGAATATGTGGTTTTATTTTGTATCTATACTTAATTGACCATTTGGCTTGGGATAGAATTCCATGTTGGAACTTTTTTTCCATTAAAGAAACAGTTTGGGGGCTGAGGCTGTAGCTCAGTGGTAGAGTGCTTGACTAGCATGTGTGAGGCATTGGGTTTGACCCTCAGCACTGCATAAAAATAAATAAAATATATATATTGTGTCCATCTACAACTAATTTTTTTAAAATAGAAACAGGTTGGGAACTTTATAAAGAAAGGTGGTTTATTTAGCTCACTGTTTTGGAGGCTGAAAGTGCAAGATGGATACCCATCTGTTTAGCCTCTGGTGAGGGCTTATGATGGATGGCATCCCAATGGTGAAAATATGTACAGAAGAGATCACATGGTAAGACAGGAAGGAAACGAGAAATTGAGGAGCTAAGCTTGCACTTTTTATAACTACCCTCTGGCAGGAGACCTCACCAGGTTCCCTTGAGAACTTTAGCAATCCCTTCTGAGGGCAGTGTCCCCAGCAGCCTAATTACTGTTTAATTAAAGGTCCTGCCACCTCAGTACCAACAAACCGGAGACCAAGCCTGCAGCACATGAATCTTTGGGAAACCTACCCAAACCACAGTAGGAAGACATGTCACAGGCAGAAGGCCACGTAAAGATGGAGGTAGAGACTGGCTTTTGTGGGAAGCCATTTCTGACACGTGATTGGGTGGCTCCCGTTAAGGGTCTCAGGCACTTTGGCTGTGTCAAAGCTTTCCCGGCCCTTTCCTGATGAGAGAGCCCATCCGTGTGGGGGTGTGCCTGACCACTGACCCCGGGGACCCAATCACTGACCCTGAACTTGGAGTGCAGCCCCCCCTCAACCTTCATTGGATGGAATTCTCCCCTGAATATCTTGTTCCCCAATAAAAGGCTACTCCCAGGCGTGTTCAAACTCTCTCTCTCCTGCTAGCCCTGAGTAATCCTTGCTGCCCTGCTGGGCGGTTAGAGGAGGGAACCAGAGAGGTGAGCCGTCTCGGACCTGGCAATAGAAATAAGGTAACTGAGTCTGTGTGTTTTATTTCGATCTCTTCTAACTAACTTTATGCCTAGAACCTCATTAATGAAACCATTGCGCAGGCTGCATGGTAGAGGCTTTACCTTGCCACAAGCCAAGGAATGCCAGGAGCCACCAGAATCTGGAAGAGACAAGGAAAAATTCTCCTGTAGAGACTTCAAAGGAAGGATGGCTCTGCTGACCTCTTGATTTTAGACTTCTGGCTGCCAAAACTGAGGGAACAGATTTATGTTGTTTCAAGCCATCTAGTTTAAATTTACTCCCAGTTGTAATCAGTTATGGCAATCCTAGGAAGTTAATAAACCTAATCAGAATTGTAAAGATTATCTTCTGTTTTGACTGGGTGCTGTGGTGCATGCTTGTAATCCAGCAGTTTGGAAGACTGAGGTAGTACGATCGGAAATTCAAGGCCAGCCTGGGAAACTTAGAGAGATCTGTCTCAAAAAATAAAAAGAACTGGGATGTTGCTCAATAGTAAAGAGTCCCTGAGTTCCATCCCAGTACCATCCCCATATGTGTGTGTGTGTGTGTATATATATATATATATATATATATATATATATATATATATATATATATATATATATATATATATATCTCCACCTCCCCACTCCTAGCTGAGGGTCCAGGTGTAGTCATTCCTCTTCCTTGTCAACACGTGTATTGCCAGTCTTTTTATTTTATTCTAATGGATATGCACAGATCTCATTATTATTTTCATTTGCATTTTCCAGTGTGTCCGTTTAAATCTTTTCCTATTTTTGTAAAGTTCTATATGTCTTATTATTGAGTTATAAGAGCCCTTTTGTATTCTGGCTCCAAGTCATTATCAGATATTTATTGTGAATATTTTTCTTAGTGTGTAGCTTGTCATTTTATGTTTTTTATGGAGTTAAATTTATCCACATGAGTATGTGCATGTGTGCATGATGAGGTAATCTCTTTACTAATTTACTTTGTGATGTCTTTTTGTAGTTTGGCTAGGAATTCAACACTTTTACTTTTTTTCCCTTAAGAAACCAGTTTTGTCTCATTGCTTTTTTTTCTTTTTCTGTTTTTCCTTTTTTTTTTTTTTTGGTACGGGGGATTGAACCCAGGGGTGCTTAACCACTGAGCCACATCCTCAGCCCTATTTTGTTTTGTTTTTTATTTAGAGGCAGGGTCTCACTGAGATGCTTAGTGCCTCGCTTTTCCTGAGGCTGGCTCTGAACTCACTATCCTTCTGCCTCAGCCTCCTGAGCTGCTGGGATTACAGGCATGAGCCACCGAACCTGGCTCCATTGTTGCTTTTTAATTTTATTGAATTCTGCTCGCTCTTGTGTCCTTCCTTCAGTCTACTTTAGATTTAATTCACTCTTTCTTATGATTTAAACTTAGGTCATTGTATTCATAGGCAAACATGAAAATCTGAAGGAAATGTGAAAGCAGTTATTAAAATTGAATATTTTTATCAACTTTCTCACATTTATATTACTGTTTTTCAAAGTTATTTTTATTTTATAAATTTTAAATTCTGATTCTGTAAATAATACATAGGTTAAAAGACAGACATTTCAGACAAGATTGGGTATGTTCAGGGTGATATGGCCCTAGAACAAAAAAAAAAAAAAGAAGAAAAAAACATTTTAAAGGACAAAGAGAATGGTAAGGAATTGTATTAGGATAGGCCATAATAGATAATCACAAAATCTTGTGATTTAATCAACAGTGATATTTTTCTTGCTCGTGTGAGTTTTGCTCCACACACAGTAACTCAAAGACCCATCTGAGCTGTACCTTGTAGAATGTGTGGTCTGTCTATTCCATATGGTAGGAAGAGAGGACACTGAAGGGCATCTCTTCTGTAGTTAAATGCTTTGGTCACATGAGTCACCTCATTGTGGGATCAGCACTATAATCCACATCAAAGGAGAAAAATGAAAATCACCTATCCCATACACTGAGGTGACCCCTGCTTGTTGTCTAGCCTCACTGACCTACCTTGTGGACAGTTGTAGTATGATTGGTTTGGTGGAAATGACTCCTGTGGTCTGGCAGATCATTAACTAATGCTTGGTTGTGTTCTAACTCCATGGCTCTTTTATCAGATTTTCATTATGTAAATAAGACTCAGGAAAGGGCAAATCAAGAATCCCTTGATAATTGCCTTAACAACAACATGGAAATTTCAAATTTCTTCTTAAAATGTTCTTATAGAATATCTCTGGAAAGATGTACAAGTTATAGTGGTTTTATCTATAAAAGGAACCTGGGTTAGATAGCCAATGGGAAGGATGGAGAAGTTGAAGTATTGAGTAGGGTAGGTAATTTCACTGTATACGTTTTTGTGTGTGTAATTTCAGTTTTGTACCAGGTAAATTATATGACCTTTTATTAAAGGTTGTTTCCTATATTTTCTTAATTTTTCTATACTGGGTGTTTACTATGTAATCAGATAAATACAAAACATCTGTTTCTTGAGTTATCAGAGTTATTTTTTCCCATTGAATTTGAATACATAACATCAAGCAAGAACCACATTTTGAAGAGTTTATATTTAGAGGAATAAAATTATTATCCAAATTGATAGTCATGGTCTCCTATGGGTATCAGTAATTAACATAATTATCTTAACTTGGATGGTACTTTTTTAGAAAGTTCATTCACATATGTAAATTGGGATCTTTTTACATTTCCAGTCATGAGTTGGTCCCTGATTGTGTCTTACTGGAGAACACAAGCTTTTAAATCAGAACTGAGGGTGAACTTCAGCTCCACTACTTACCAGTTGGGGAAAATGTGTATACTTAACCCCAGTCTGTTTCTTCCTGGTGGGGGAAACAGACTTTTCATGATTGTTCTAAGGACTAACTAAAAGATACATAGAAATTCTAAGGACTAAAAGGCTCACTATATTATTTCTCCCACAGGCTCTTTCTACTTATCAGGCTCACAAATACAGTGACAGTGCTAACTCCATTTTCTACACAGTAGCAGTCCAGTCCTGTTTAATGCACATGGCTTTGTTAAACTTTTCTTAGATAAAAGTGAGATTATGTAGCAGTTTTTTGATTACACTAATACTTGAAGTCATTGACCTTTTTCTACTCTGCATCCCTCATGAATGTACACAGAACTTTCCAGAAGTTACCCAATATATGTGATCTCAACTGATGAAGTGTAAATGAGAATCCCACTGTCTGCCAGTAAGCCAGATACTAAAGCAATATGTGAAGTGTAAAATTTTGCCACTTTGCTCACTATATTTTTCTTGTTGGGGAAAATATAGTAAATTTTCATTTAAAAAACTTTTTTATGTTAGCATGCAGCAAGTGTCAAAGGATTTTGAAGTGAAACAGAACTGATGGCTTAACTGGAGCCTGTGGGTGAGATCTGACATGTAAAGCAAGATTTCTTTATACGGATGCCATGTTATGTGTGTCCGTTTTCCATCGTGTTTTGTGAACTTTCAATTAAATGTTCTCTTCCCTCCTTTTTGCTGGAAAGAAACTAAGAACATAAGCAGTTATGGACCATAATCCCCTAGAAAGTGAAAGTTTTTCTCAGCAGGGGTCTGGAGCCAGTCACACTAGATGGACTTCATTCATTAATATGGCTGTTGTCTAATCCCAGAAATTTGGGAGACTAAAGCAGAAGAATTGTGAGTTTGAGGCCAGCCTCAGCAGTTTACCAAGGTCCTAATCAATTTACTGAGACCTTGTCTCAAAAAATAAAGAATAGGGCTGGGAATGAAGCTCAGTGGTAAAGTATCCCTGGGTTCAATCCCCAGTACCTGCCCTTCCCCATCCCCCTGCCAAATGGCTGTTAATGGTTGTTTTGTTTTCTGTCTTCACACAGGGCTAACTCACATAACCTTTTGGTATAGCACAATGAATTCAAGGGACCAGCAGTAACATAAAATAGGAGGACCATTAGTCAAGAGGATCCCTTGGAGAGTAAGTATGGTGTGTTAAAAATGAATTGGGTCAGTGAATGGTTTGTTTCCCCGGAGTCTAATCCTTCCAAAGGGAGCCAGAGCACTCAGCAAGCCTGTAGAAGAGATAAGATGCCTTGTAAAGGATTTCCACAGTAACTTTTTAGGTGTCATATGAG
Source organism: Urocitellus parryii (assembly GCF_045843805.1). Lineage (NCBI taxonomy): Eukaryota > Metazoa > Chordata > Mammalia > Rodentia > Sciuridae > Urocitellus > Urocitellus parryii. The sequence goes on from NC_135532.1 coordinate 130,626,893, forward strand.
TTGATTCAAATATACTTAAAAACCATGTTGGAAAAAGCCATATTTTATAGATTTCTGTATCACTGTAGTTACTATGAATACTTTTCATGAGAAAATTAAGGATGGGTAGCTTATTAAAGGATTTGTCTTTTTTCTGGGAGCCAGTTTATAGAACAAGATATTGTAACTTTGAATACTTTTAGTGGTTATTAGAGAACTGGAGTACAGATATAAACCTGGTCTCATTCAAGAACATTTTGATTGGTTTTTGTGATCCTGATACTCAGGAACCATTGTAAAATGACCCAAATTTCATTTTCCAGTTTACTTCCTTCTGATTATTTGGTCCTTTTCCGCAGAGGCTCTTGGTGAGCATTGTTGATCCTCCTCCTCTGCAGACCTTTCTGAGCCCCTAGGACACATTGGGTTTTTGTAGGTATTAGCCAGCTTTTGTGGACTTCCAGTGGACTCCACCTGACTCAATGATGAAATGAAAACTCGGGAACCAGCCCTTAGATGGTGCCTATTTAGCTTTACTTGTTTTATTTTGGAATAGAGGCTATAAAAATCACATAATATAGATCATTCTTTTTACTTCTCTTAAATAATGGTCTTTATAAATATGAACCTGTAGTATTTCCCTTCCTCAGTCCATTTTAAACCAACATTAGCTGGTTTAAAATGAAGTTTGTTTTTTCCTTTGGTCCTCAGACTTTACCTGGTTGATCATTCCACCTAGGCTTCTTATTCAAGGAACACCACTTATGAGGCCAATGGCATTTGCCAAGTTGTCAAGTGGGTAGCTGTTTGTGTCTTTGTACTTCCAAATCTGGCATGGAACTTCTTTAGACCAAGTCAAGTTAAACACTGTAGTATGTGTGACTATAGGGGAAAAAATGAGTATAGGAAAGTGCTAGCTTGACTGGTTCTTTTGCATTTTTATAACTATCTTTACATATGTGTGTGTGTGTGTGTGTGTTGTGCGTGCGCGCAGATGGATCATTTGTGTATAATAAACGGTAAGTTTATGACAATACATTTATGGCCCTGTAAGAATTCAATCTGTCCACAAACCTGACAGCCTTCTTTCGCTCTGATTTCTTTACCCTCAAGCTTTTCACTACTCCTTTGGATTTTTTTAATCATCAGTGGTTTGCTTTTAGTCAAATTCAGTTCTTTTGCTTTTCAAACACACTATTCCCTTATTTTATTGTGTAAAATTTAGGAAATACAGAAAATGTACAAGTACATTTCTATCATATTAATAACTTGATGTGTACTGTTTTAATCATTTTTATGCATGTATATTTATTATAAGAATTAGATTATGTATTGCTGCATAATTATATAACCTGCACTTAACATTATAAAATTTTATGAAGACATGTTTTTAACAATTAAAAAATTCACAAGGCTTAAAATTGAACAAGTATAGAAAGGATAGTTTTCAGTAGAAAACTAAATCTTCCTCCTATATTGAGAAATAAATTTTTTGTGGGAGTTTGTTGTTTTATTCTTTGCAGTATTAGGAATTGAACCCAGGTATGCTCCACCAGTGAGCTACATCCCCAGCCTTTTTTTTTTTTTTTGAGACAGGGTCTTGCTAAATTGCCTGGGCTGGCCTTGAACTTGCCATTCTCCTGCCTCAGCCACAAAAGGAGCAGAGAAATGTTCTTTTTAAAAAATAATAATAATTTTTTTTAAATAGTTGTACACAATACTTTTTGTTGTTGTTATTTTATGTGGTGCTGCGGATCGAACCCAGGGCCTCGAACGTGCTAGGCAAGTGCTCTACCTCAGCCCGAGAAATGTTCTTATTAGGTACATAATAGTATATCATAATATTACTTTTAACCAGTCTCCAGAGGGTGATATTTGTTGTTCTTATTGTTTAGGTTTGGTTTGGTTTCTTGGGGTGGGAATTTGCTTTTTACACAGTGATTAAACAGTATTGCAGAAATACCTTTGAGTCAACCTTTTTTTTTTTTTAATCTCCTTTCTTCCATTCTTTCCTAATTTCTTCCTTTCTGACTTCATCACTTTTCTTTCTTGCTTCCAAATGCAGAATGACCCAACCCTCAACTCCTACTTCTTTGCATTTCCTACCACTTCTTAAGGTCCTCAGGTATCTATTTGTGTTAAATCTTATTCTTTTCCCTTTATTTTCTTCAGGGGCCATACCTGAAAGATCATTTCCAGAAAATATCCTTGTTTCCTTTTCATATGTTCTCATTATTTTCAGCTGAACCATCTGTTTTTAAATGTTTGAGCTTCAAAGAAAAAATTCATCTAGATGATGATCCTACAGCTAAAAATAAGTGAAAACTGCTATGATTAAGGATGCATATGCATTGACTCTTACTTTCACTGCCAGGAAGATAAAAAGGGGTGGTGGTAATGTTGTTCAGAGTCAGTGGGACTATATGAGAACTATCATTGATTGTTCTGAGTATTACCACCAGGCTGCTATTTTAAGCATGTATTTTGGCTTCAGTAAATAAAAGTATTTCTACATCTCCTTCACAAGTTTTTAAAACTTAATATAGAAGTTAGTCATTTATATACAAATTTTAGTTTACATATCAGAGTTCTGGAATGTCTGGCTCTCAAAAAATGACCAGTGTATTCACGTTAACTTTTCTTGATCACGTTCTATATCCTGTAAGTAATATGAGAAATAGAATTCCTATTTATATATTTACTTATTTTGGAAAATGATTTAGTTTTTTTTCCCCCTCAAGGAAAGAGGTGCTTGCTTTGTAAGGTTTTAAAACAGATAGAGCATTAAGATAACATCAAAGTGTTCTTTTTGCTTTTTTTTTTCTACAGGGATGGAAAGTGCAGCAGTGCTTTATCATGCATTTCAGCAGGTCTTCTTGAAATTAAACTAAAACTATGACAGCTCTTTCTCCAGAGAACTGTTCTTTTCAGTACCAGTTACACCAAACAGACCATCCTCTAGATGTTAATAGTCTGTTGTATTTGATCATACTTGGGAAAATATTGTTGAATATCCTCACACTAGGAATGAGAAGAAAAAACACCTATCAAAATTTTATGGAATATTTTTGCATTTCACTAGCACTCGTCGATCTTTTACTTTTGGTGAACATTTCCATTATATCCTATTTCACAGATTTTATTCTTTTAGGCATTAGGTTTACTAAATATCACATCTGCCTATTTACTCAAATTATTTCCTTTACTTATGGCTTTTTGCATTACCCGGTTTTCCTGATAGCTTGTATAGATTATTGCTTGAATTTCTTTAAAACCAACAAGCTTTCATCTAAGTGTCAAAAGTTATTTTATTTCTTCATCGTCATTTTAATTTGGATTTCAGTCCTTGTTTATGTTTTGGGAGATCCAGCTATTTACCAAAGCCTGAAGGCACAGAATGTTTATTCTTACCAGTGTCCTTTTTATGTCAGCATTCAGAGTTACTGGCTATCATTTTCCATGATGCTGATTTTACTTGTGGCTCTTATAACTTCTTGGTCAGAAGTTATTACCTTGATCCAAGCTATTAGGATAACATCCTATAAGAATGAAACTATACTATATTTTCCCTTTTCATCCCACTCTGGTTATACTGTGAACTCTAAAAAAATACTCTTGTCCAAGCTTATTGTCTGTTTTCTTGGTACCTGGTTGCCATTTGTACTACTTCAGGTTGTCATCATTTTATTTAAAGTACAAATTCCAGCATATATTGAGATGAACATTCCCTGGTTGTACTTTGTCAACAGTTTTCTCATTGCTGCAATTTATTGGTTTAATTGTCACAAGCTTTACTTAAGAGAGATCACACTACCTAAGGATCCGTTCGTCAACTGGAAATGCTGCTTCATTCCACTTACAATTAATAATCTTGAGCAAATTGAAAAGCCTATATCAATAATAATTTGTTAATGTTTCATGTTAAAACTAATTAAAACAGCTACAACAAGAATCAGAATTGTACTAGTAAGAATGGCAACTGGGGACATACCGAAAAAAAAAAAAAAAAAAGAACAGAAGCTCTTTTCCCCTTAACTTTTTATAGGTTTTTTGGCATATCTTTTAGGGCTATATTTATTAAGTAGTATTTTCTTTTAAAAACAAAATAGATGCCAAGAAGTTTTTAAAGTCTGTTCAGGAACACTATAAATATTAATTTGCTTATTAATACAAAAGTTAAATAATAACGTTTGGCCACATTGATGTTTGTATTGCCCCCCAAAAGTGGATGCAAATGTTATGTAAATCTGAGATTTCGTTACCAACTTTAATAAACATTTTATCAAATTTAGAGAAAAAAAGTTAAGACTATTTTATTTAAATGATTTGGTATAAAATTTAATGAATGAGATTGGCTCATTTTAATTAGGTAATTTAAAAAATATATTGATTCTTAATGCAGATATTATTGGAAGAATTGGAAAAGAATTCCAGCTGTTTACCCTGGGAATTGGAAGTAGTGACTAGGTCTCTTTCATGAAATACTAGATTCATTTTCAGTTATGTCAAATCATAATCATATTAGCAACATATCACACTGTAAAGTAGGGTTTCTCATTCTTGGTAATATTGAGGTTTGGGGCTTGATAACTATTGTGGGGAACTGCCCTGTGCATCGTAGGATGTTTAGCTGCATCCCTGTCCTCTGCCCACCAGATGCCAGTAGCTCTTCTTCTACAGTAATGACCATGAAAAATGTCTATACAAGGCTAAACCTCCCTTGGTGGGTGGGCTCAACTGCTCCCAGTTAAGAACCATTGGAGTAAAGCAATGTGAGTAGCAGAATAATCTCAATTCACTTTATGAATTAAGCTATGTAGCTACTTTAATCACCATTTACATATACTAATATATGTTGCATGAATCTAAACCATTTTTAAAATTGGGATTTTTTTCACATTTATAGTAAGATATATATTTTTTTTACATCAGGAGTGATATTCATTTATATACATACTGAAGTTTATGTGTCATAAAAATATTTATCCCTACTTTATACATAATTAGTGTCATTTTTTTACAAATGCTAATTGTAACCCATTGAGTTCATGATCTACAAATGCATTACTTTCCGTTTTTTGAAAATGTCCTAAAACAAGTGCTATGGAGCACTAATAACAGCAAAGATTTAGGAAGCGTTGTGTGCCAAGAACTGTTTTAAGTATTTTAAATGCAGCAACTGATTTAATTCTTAAAACAACTCTCTGATTGGTATTATTGTTATCTGTTTTTACAGATAAGGAAATTAAGACATCAGAATTAAGAAACCCATTTAAGATCACACAGCTAATGATTAGAGGAGCTGAGATTCAAACCTAGAGGTCTAGCTCCAGAGTTCATGTTCCCACTCATTGTTTTTTAGAGTCAAATGTAAAGAATGTGATTTCCTAATTATTTTTCAGTTGAAATTGCAGTGTCTTACGGATTTGAGGTGCCATAGTAAAGAAAATCATTTCCTTGAGCACACATTTATTTAGTTACCACTAGCCACCTAGAAGGACAAAATGGAAAATGCTGTTGGGAATTTAGGAACTGAATTCTGAGTACAGGTTGAACACCTCTACTCCAGGATGCTCTGAATTCTGAAACTTAAGCATTAACACTGAAAAAAGTTTTGAATTTTGAATTAGAGATGCTCAGCCAATAAAGTGTATACAAATATTCCAAAACCTGAAAAGCTTTATGATCCCAAGCATTTCAGATAAGGAATACTCCACCTGTAATACAAAACCCAATCTGAGCTATTCTAAGAAAAAGCTCTTTATTGGCAAGATGATATGGTAAAATACTAGGAATTTCTCCAGTTTTGTCGGTGGGCATTCTGGCTGCCAACAGCCAAGGACTTTTATTCCAGTTTAAAGCACCTCCTAGTTTCAGTTGTAAACTCTCAGGAAATGACTATTTGGCTTGACTTGAATCATATACACACTGCTGTGATCACGGTCTGATAACAGCAGACATTGAACAGAAGAGAACCACTCTACTGCATGGTACAATTTAAAAAAAGAGAATACAGGGCTGGGGATGTAATTCAGGGGTAGAGCACTTGCCTAGCATGTGTCAGGCACTGGGTTCGAGCTTCAGCTCCACATTAAAAAACAAACAAAAAAAACCAAGTTATTGTGTCCATCTACAACTAAAAATATTTTTTAAAAATAGAATTCAGGAATAAAAATCACATGTTCTATTAAAAACACAATGCAAATAGCCAACTGTATCCAAAGTTCAGTTGAAGTAATTCTTTTTTCAAGTGAATAGGGTATATATTTAACCAGTTTAGAAAGGTCTAAACCTGGATCTTCTTATTTCATTGTTACTTTTTCCTCTGAATATATGTATTGTCTTCCAATTGGCCATAATGTAGAAATGAAATACTTTTAAACATATTGAGCTTAACTAGTAACAACTATACTCTTTGCAGATTTCAAATCAGAATTTAAACTATTTACAATCTCTCCCCATATTGCATAAGCTTAAAGAAAAAAGAATTCAATAGACCAGCCAAATGGAAGAGGCTTTTATTTGTAAAGAAATGAACTTACAATGGTCTACAATATATTATTGTAATATAAACAATATAAATAAATGATCCTGCAGGCCCACTATCTTCTATCCAGACCCACATGAAGCAATGTTACAACAACATTCTATGTGAAAATGTGCAGGTTTAACAAAGGTGCAATTACAAGCAAATTTAAGCAGCAGAGTATAAGGTGCTTTCATTTAATAGTTAATGTTGTCATCAACAAACATTTGAATGCTCAATCTTACTTCACTGAATAGACACAACAGGAAAATCTAAAATTCATACACATGCTACTTGTTAATATGAAAGTGCTTTCTCTTTTTTTAAAAAAATACACCAAATGAACACTTTTTACATAGATCATGGTGTGCTCTTATAATGCAAAATTAACTTCATTTTCAGGTTATACATTTTAAAACTGTAGCTATAGACACCAGTCTAGGAATTCTAATGCTAAGAGTGCTAAAACTATTCCATTTCTCATAAGGAGGACTCTATTACAATGTCCAATGTAAGAATACATCTATATATAATCTTAATTTTTTTCAGTAAAGATAAAAAATGCTTTCCTTCTCCCTTGGTGATATTTGTTCAGTTCATCCCAGGTAGGTCATCTTTTGAGATTTTGATAATATGAAAGTCCTATTTTAGAACAAGTGGAGGAACCAAAAGAAATAATTAAACTAGTTAATGTACTTGAAGCATCAACATTTTTGAAACAATTTATCACAACACTTTGCCTTTGTTAAATTAACAAAAATTTAATGAGCAACAAGTCAAAAAGTACTGATTTAATCAAGAGCCTTGAAAAGCCTTTCCACTGCAGCAGCACCTATCCCTGGGCACTGCCGTCTGTAACATCCAGCCTTCACTGCAAGTGTAATCCTTACTGTGAAGATACTTTTTGTAACTTTGACTTTTTCCCCCTTTATGGGAAAAACAAAACTTTTTTTTTTTTTTAAATGAGGTGACTGGGAATTTAATCAAACAACGTGGGAATTATATATCCAAAATTGCACCATCTTTTGCACTCAGTTGACTTTTTAAAATTTAAGAACATATATACATATATTAAAGTACATACATAGTAGGTATTTCAATAGCATAAAATATCTGAAAAATTAGGAACACTTTAAAAATTAAAAATTTAAAAGTAATTTTTAACTAGTTTCATGGAACAATTTACAAAACCCAGGCTATCTGGCTACTTCAGAAGTTAAGTGTTTTTGAACAGTTTGAAAGAGTCTAATGTAGATTCTAAATGAACACTTTGTTGGACATTTTCCTGCTTTAAAAAACTGCAACTCTGATGCATAAAAGTTTAAAATAGTTTTTCGTTTTATATCTTTATAGAGAATATAACTGTCAATTGATGTTAATGTTTAAAGCTAGAATTACAATGTGATTCACAGAATCCCAGAGTGACAAGGGAATTTTACCCAATTAATTGATTTTCCCATTCCATGTTTACTTCCCGGATTCTTGCCAGTTCAAGCAGGGAACTGTTTTTTCTTCAGCAGTTCTGCATTTTAAAGGGCACCCTTTTATTATGCAATACATAGGCTTTTTTATTACCAATTTTCATATATTTTTAAAAGGTAACTATCTGTAATACCCTTAAAATACAATAAGATTTATTGTTTGTAGTCTTTCTAGCTTAAAAAAAATCTATTCTGGTGATTCACTTTGAGACGTTTCAATTTTAAAAAACTGCTACAGTGTCAATACTGTATAGAAAGCCATTGTAGTTAAAAATGTGCAGTGAATCATTGTTCTACCACTCACCATGTACAGCCACAATTCTGAAACACTCAAGCACCAAATAAAGATATCACAACAATCTCAAAATATAAGCTCTTAAAGGATCCTTAATTTTGTAGCCTATCAGGTGCATGGTCAGTTGATGTGCAGTATGTGAAATGTTACAAGAACTGTGATTGATTCAGACCCCTTGTATGCCATCTAGTCTTTTACCCAAAACATAAAAAATTCCCTCTCAGTTCCAAGTTTACAGTCAGTACATTAATTAGTACTAACTATGACCTTGTTCATTTAAGCCACAATGAACTTTGGTCAGGAAGATTTTACTTACTAGTTTCTTCATCATGTATTCCATAAACAATATAAGTGTTCAGATGGTTTGCTAAATGGATGAAAGTGCATGAATGTCAATATGCATATGTGTTTTTATGTTCAGTAGTTAATAGGTAGCATTTAGAAAAAGGTCCTCATTTCCTTGTCTGTATGAATTATCTACCTCAATCCTTAGAGCAAGTAAGTGACACAGAAAATGGATGTTTACTAATTAAGTATCAAATGAACCATTAAAAAGCAAAAAAGAACTGAGTAGGAGCAACTTTAAAAATATCTCATTTGTGGCCTACCATAGTAACTTTAGAGCTGAGAGGTATATAAATGATTATTTAAATCCAAATCAACATTTGAAGAGTGTAGGCACCACACTGCACATTCAAAGAGGTTAAAAACAGTTACCTCAAAGTGCACACACAGCTAATTAACCAACTAAGTCAAAACTCAGTCTCCAAGCCAGTGTGTTTTAGGTTCGCTTATCATGTTAATTTAGTAAGTATATGATTTATTTCTACTCATTTTTAATACTATCTAAAGAAAAAGAATACTTTTAAGTATTATGAAAAAAAATTAAACATTGGACACCGCTAGTTTACTTGAAGCACAAAAAAGTCCTTTCTAAAATAGGTTGATATTTACTTCAAGGGCACCCACCTCTCGTAAGCATGAGCTTTTTCACTGCCCTCAGTTAAAGCTCCACAAAACATAGATTTAATACTCAACAACATGCCATGAAGTTTAACTTTTCAACCAATAAATGATGGCAGCTATCAATCCTTAAGGTGATTAGTGGAGTTAATTTAGCAGTTTAAAAAGAATTCTACTGCATTACTTTTACATTTAATTAAAACTATGCCATGCAAGCATAAGAACCTTTTAAAATTAGTTCATTTTTTCCAAATTAAAATTCACTCACTACTATACTTCTTTTAAACAACACATTCTTCTATGGATTCTCACTAAATACCACCAGTATCACTGAGAATTGTATTTTTCAAAAGGCAGTAGAAAAAACAATTTCTAAAGTATAAAGCTTTAACCAAACTCATTATGTATCTTTTATCTAACATTTGATTAAAATTGTCATCTGAAAATAAAATTGTTCACAAGCTACAAAAAAGGGGAAAAATAGCATTTGTGGTAGATAGTTCTCTAAAAGTTCCATGAATGTGACATTTGCAAGGGTTATGTGCATGTGTCTGAGTAAAATGAAGAGCTTGCATTAAGATGCTACATTTAAGATTTTAAAAATGACTGCAAGGGACTCCCCATTCTTCTCTGGAATATGATGGTAATGATTATATTTGTATTAGTGCCCTACAACTTTCAGAAAGAACTTTTTCATAGTATAATTTAAAAGAGATTAAATAAGCTCTAAAAATAACATGTAAAACTTGGAAATTATTAAAAAAAAATAGGAAACACTTTTTCCAAAGAAGGTAGTATAATTTTAAACATTTTGTATCAAGAAATGGCTTGTACTGCTGCTATGAAGAAAACTATAGGGCATGATTTATAATCTTCTAACAAAAGAAAAGAGGGATATGTAACCAAAGAATGTTTTTTAAGATGTACAGCTTACTGGGTTGAAATTAAATCTTAATAAGATTGCATATTTAATTTTTCCTAATAGTGTATCTGTGCTTATCTGATTTGATTTCATCAAATGCTCTAAATAAATTTATAAAATGTCAGTATCAATGAATGTGGGCTAAATAGTGCATGTCACAATCCATTCTGCTTTGCATCAAAGAAATAGAGGTAGGCTTGTGTTTAATGAAATTCAGACTGTAAAGAGAAAACTATAGCTTTTAGTTACCCAATTCTTAGACTGAGACACAACCACAAAATGCTATCTTAAAATACCTTTCTTTATAACAAGTCTACAAAGGTGATTTAACTGTAGTATCTGAAAATGAAAACTCCATAATTCTGGCCACTCAATTATAACAATGAACCTTTGAATCTCTGACATATTCAACTATAATAGCTTTCATCTTCAGAAATAAAAAATTACTAATGTATGTATCATTGGTGCTATAAACAGTGAGTTTGATTATAGGCAAATTTTAACCCAGTAAAAATGATAGTAGGCTGGAGGATGTAGTTCAGGGATAGTTTCAGGTCCTGGGTTCAGGACCCCCATTACCACCACTACCAAAAAAAAAAAAAAAAAAAAAAAAAACAGAAAAAACAACGAAAGAAAGGAGGAGAAGGGGAAAAAATAAAGAAACCAGACACTATTATGGTTTAGATATGAGGTCCCAAAACCTCATGCGTGAGACAATGCAAGAATGATTAGATTATGAGAGGAGTAACCTAGTCAGTAGACTAATCCACTGATATGCATGAACTGGGTGGTGGTAACTATAGGCAGGCAGGGTGGGCTGGATGAAGTAGGTCACTGGGGTTGTGCCTTCAGAGTTCATATTTTGTCCCTGGTGAACATAGAGCTCTCTGCTTCCTGGTTGCCTTATCTGAGCTGCTATTCTCCACCACACACCTTTTGCCATGATGATCTAATTCACCTTGAGCCCAGAGCTATGGAGCTGGCCAACCATGGACAGAACCTCTGCAAAACAAACTCTTCCTAAGTTGTTAATGTCGGGTGTTTTGTTCATGGAGATGAAAAGGTTAAAACAAACCTGCTAAAATTGGAATCAAATAATTATAATTTATTATCTTGAACTATTAATGAAGGCCACCTTTACATTAGATGATTTCATGTAATATAAATTCTTCTAGATCCTTTTGGTTCTGGAATGCTTTTCTTCCTATTTGGTCTCTTCCTCCACTTCTTCCTCCAACCCCTCCCCTACCCCCTCAAAACCTAAGGACACAACTAGTTTCACATTTTGTGCATGAGAAACAGAATGAGCAAACAATTTGCATAGAAGGGCCAGTCTCCACTGCCCAAAAGTTTTTACTGAAACATAACTGTTAGACATTAGGCCTCCCAAGCTATCTCTATAATCAGCCCCATCACAAAATCCTCTATAGGTATTCAAGCAGAGGACTAAGAAAAAAGTTTTTGTGCAGTTTTTGGTGGGGGCTGGAGGCTTTAGGGGAGGAAGTGAGGTGAAGCCCTTTCAGGCCATCAGCTAATGCTCAGTACCAGTAGGCAGCATGTATTTTCTGCCACTCACCAAGGATGAGAGTCTTTGAACCACAAAATATAACCAGCATCTTCTGGTTGAAAACTTAACTTTAAAATATTTCAAGGGTTTCCAGTCAGGGATTTTACCCACTGGACATAGTAGTAATGTCAGCTTCATTCACTTACATCTATAATAGTTTCCAAAATTAATACACATAAAAGCATAGGCTAAGACTATACAACTCCATTGTTTCCCTACTATATTTGTGCCTTGGTGGTACTAAAACCTTGAATATATAGATACTAGGCTTTAAGAAATTTATCTGAACAAGTCAGTGAGAGCTGGAGTACTACGAGACAGAGATCAATCCAAGACTTATCTTTGTGAATAAATGTCTGGTATAATTTCACACAATATATGATTAGGTATGTCAAAAAATTATTCAAAGGCATGGTCACAATAATACCTGTTTTAGGTATTACTCTGAGTGTTTCTGCATACCAGGAAGCAAAAATAAACAGTGGAATACCTTTTAAAATATCATTTCCTTCTTAAATTAGGTAAAATGTGAACATTAACATCAAAAGTAAAGCAATCTGTTCAGTGTTGAAATGGGCTAAACTAACAACAACAATAACAAAAAGGCCAATGTCCTGGTCTGTGGCTTTCCCATTCTCAAGCTTGTTGATTAACATTTCTTTAATTCATTTCTGCCTTCTCTATCCCTAGGTGGCCTTTAAACTTGGACTTAAAGTTCTGTTTAAAGGACTCCATAGCAAATTTTAAAAAGTGATATGCCACCAAAGAATGACAACAACTCTTTTACTGTACTGATTATATCAAAGCTGCAGAGCTGTGTTTTACACATGTCTACACAAAGCTTGATGCATATTAATGTCATATAAAAATAACTTTTTTACAAACCAGCTCTTTCAAGGTTTTTGACTAGGAACACAAAGCTTAAAGCAACTAAAATTTCAAAATTATGGTCTTTCTCCCCCCCCCCCAATGGGAGAAGAGTGCAACACTTTAAAGAAGTTAAAAAATGCAAATTTAGATAGCAAAAATAGGAAGAATCCCCCATGTTCCCTTTTGCTTATTATTCCTTCTCTCTAGTCAAAACCCTAAAACACTCAGTAATATGAAAGGAAATGAAAACAATAGCACTCTCCCCACATATATCATAGTGAAGCTGCCTAAACTTCAGGAGAGGTGGACGATCAGTATCATATATTTCCATTATCTATAAGAAGCTTTGAAATTAAGAAGACTAAATCATCTAGAAAGAAATAGCTGCATCAATGGGAGAATTACCAGTTGATAAGCAGATGAGCCATTTCTAAATCAATTCACTTGAAAAAAGCAAGTTTATCTTCTAGGTATGTTTTGAGTGGGTTACAACAGAATTACAAGGACCATAAATAGATGTTCTCCAACAGAAACTCCTCTGGGCACAGGGGTTTTCCAGTTTAGAACAACTTACATTAGTAGAAGAAGAAAATAAAAGGAACTTTCAACATAGTTCAAAGTTAATACCTTAAAGGTTATAAACAAAATAGTTATGGGAGATAAATAATTATTGCTAGAGGAGCTATCCCTGAAAATCCACAATTAATATAAAATTGATTTAACTACAATAAAGTTTTAATTCCAGGGGAGATTTTCCTTTGTGCCTCCCTCCCTCCATACATGGACAATCTCTTAATACTGCTTAGCATATGTTTTATGTTCTGAAATTGCAAGATGAGGGGAAAAGCACATCACAATTATGTCCTGATGATTAACTACTAATAAATGAAAACTGTAGAGTACCTACCTTTCCTTGAACTTTAATCCAATAATTAAAACTGTGATACAAAGAAATATGTAACATAGACTATAAGCTATTGTGGGTCTGGAACATGAGCCTTCCATTATATTACACATTCTAACCCTACACATGACTATCAGTAAACATCTTTTTTAAAAACAACTACACAAAGAATCCCACAAAGCATACATTCAAACAAGAGGCATCTAAAGATTAAAAAAATTACCCGCTATATTTTTGTATAAAAATAATCAACATTTTCTAATGTACACAAAGCCAAAAGATAAATATCTGTGATGTCTTGTGACATCTTTAGTTTTTTACTAGCTCAACGCAATCTTTTTGAAAACAGCAGTGAAATGACTGAAACTCACGGACTCTCTGTTTTCATTTAATGAACTTCGTGGCCAAATATCAATGTATTTTCCTTCAATCACATGTAAAAGATAAGATATAGGAAATGACAGAAACTTTCACAGTCTTCTCAAATAAAACATTTGACACCCAAGACTATAAAGCTGTCAGGACTCCACAATATTTTTAGTGTCCTAATTCTATGGAAAACTAACTGAAAAGTTAGTGAAAAAGTTTTGCTTCATAGTTTTTTTAAGTTAGATCTGATCATCCAAGAGAAATCACTTGGTAAGTATTCTGCAGGAAGCATGCAAAGATTTAGTAAAGGAAAAAGGAATGTGCATGTTCAATACTAGAAGAAATCCAAAGTGCAATCACATATCCACCCAAAACTTCCTTGCCAGAAAATGGTGCCCTGGTTCTTAAGTGTAATTATATTATGCCTTCATCAGTGCGCAGCACAGAGATAAGAAAGATAACTAATATGAATCAGTACTGAGTGCCAAATTGTAAGCTAGTCTTTATTTGATAGACCAATTTTATGGATTTATCTCCTTTTTCTATTATGCTTAATAAACTGGAAAAATACTTCAGAACATTAATGCTATATGAATAATACTTCCATTACATGTTTCCTCATTATGAACCATCTGTTTAAAATGTTCCTTTGAGTGAAAGAATTAAAATTTTTTATTCCTTCCTCATCAGCGCTGCTCAACCTTGGCACTGGTGGCATTTTTTACTAGATAATTCTTTGTTGTGGTGGGCTGTTCTATACATTGTAAGAAATTTTGTAACATCTCTGGCCTCCTACTAGACATCAGTAGCAACCTCACCCAAACTCAGTTCTGATCTATGACAATCAAAATGTTTTTAGATGTTGGCAAATGTTCTCTGGAGAGCAAACCAATCTCTATCAAGAGGCACAGCTCTAAATGTACAAACTCTGAGAGGAAAACTTGTCAGGCAAGCCAAATTATCTGAAATAGAAATCAACTCTTTTGACCTCCAGATCAGTATCATTTATGCTAGAACACAATCCTTTCTTAGAGCATTTGTTAAAGACATTTTTAAGAATGCAAACTGATATTTCAATGCATATGATCCCATCATTGGACTCTTAAATTATTCCATATCTTTATGACAACCTTTAGAGAATGAATAGAGTACAAAAATGTATGAGAAAAGTGAATCAAAAGAGAAGTGTAAATCATCAAGTTACTTTCAAAAGAATTCTTTATATTAATGATAAACATCACTTTTAAAAATTATCTAGCATAACATGTTTCTTTGAAAAATACCATGGCCCTTTATAGCAGCTTTTTCAATGTTGCATGTAACCTGTAAAATCAATTTTACCAATGTTGACTAATCATGAAAATGTATGATGAATAATTATATTGTAGAAGAAATGTCAACACTTGATGTGGAGTTCCCAGTGTGCTTGGCCATCTATCATAAGTGTAATATTCTAGGCCAACTTAGGCCTTTACCTTACAAGTCTGTTTAAAAAGAGTAAAACTGGTGTTATATCAAAGCCTTATTGTTCTTGTTAAGA
Source organism: Urocitellus parryii (assembly GCF_045843805.1). Classification (NCBI taxonomy): domain Eukaryota; kingdom Metazoa; phylum Chordata; class Mammalia; order Rodentia; family Sciuridae; genus Urocitellus; species Urocitellus parryii. Next base: position 130,642,309 of record NC_135532.1, read on the forward strand.
TTCCTTCAGAGAGTTGATGCGTGCACAGATCTTCAGGGCTGGGCCTAGCTTGATATTCATTGCACTCATGAGATGGTCTTCTTTTAACAAGAGAAGGGCCTGTCCATCAATCTCTTGTGCCCTGAACTCGTCTGCAATATCCTGACAACCTGGAATTTAATCAGAGGACGGAGTTTAGAATTAAATACTTGACAACTAGACATAATTCCTAACAGCAATAGCTATACTCTCACTGGGTCTAAGAATCTGAAATACAAGTTGATAAACAAATGAAATTTATATACAGTAGCCTGGGATTCATCCTTGAAAAAGAGACTATTTGTTAGCATTCTGAAAATAAAAATTCAAAATCAATGTAAAGAGACTTCCTTGGAATTCTTGCTCTAAAAATAATCAGAGGTAAAAATGTACAGAGTAATCATAACATTTCCTTCATAAAAAGGACTCTATCACCTTGAAGCATGCCACACATGCTTGGATTAACTAGTAGATACATCTCATGAACTTTGTATAATGTATCCTTCACATATAGGTACAGAGGAATGAAATATAATGTTCTGGGGCTGGGGTTGTGGCTCAGTGGTGGAGTGCTCACCTGGCATAGGAGGGGCATTGGGTTTGATCCTCACCACATAAAAATAAATAAATAAAATGAAGGTATTATATCCAACTACAACCAAAAAAAAATTAAAAAAAAAGAAATACAATGTTCTGCTATTTAAATGATAATCTGGAAATATTTTCTTAAGTATCAGAATACCATTTTCATTATCATTTGTACCTTATTCTAAATTATAATCTTTGTTGCCAAATATCTCTGAAATATTATTGTTCACTCAGGACAGACCCAATCCCTTGAGATTATAGTTATCAATGTATTGCAATATTGCTGAAATATGCTACTTTTTTTTTAAATTATAATTTCAGGGCTGGGGAAGAGTACTTGCCTAGCACATGCAAGGCACTGGGTTTGAGCCTCAGCACCACATAAAAAAATAAAGGTATAAAAAATTATAATTTCAACCTTGAATCCTAAGAAACACATTCTCATTGAAATTATGAACTTCCATGCCAGTCTTCTGACAAATAACGAATATTTTAACTCAGCTTAAATCAGATGCTTTAGCAGGTAACAATACTAGTGTCCACTTGAGCCTCAAATGTTTTTGTTATATACCAAAATTTTTGCACATCCAAGTTACTCAGTAACTTCCCTATTAGAGGTAAAGAAACCAATAGTTTAGGAAATGAATGATGAAGCCAAGAAGAAAGAATGAAAATGAACTAAAAACTTAACTTTAAAGTGTTTTTATTTTACTCAATCAGCATTCAAAGAGAAAATACAAAAACTAAAAGATGTATGTACATTCCATGTATGTATTATATATCAAAATACATTCTGTCGTGTATGACTAAAAAAAAAACTAAAAGATAATGAAGAATAGAAATGATTACATTACACCTTGGCCATCACAATTTTGCTAGAATAATATTTGTCTTCTATTGCAAATATATCATCCCTTCATTTGTATGTCTCCTACCTTAATAACATCAGCACCAAACGCAAAGCATTATAGGTGCAAGATACATATATTTATGAATGAGTGAAGAACTGGATAAGTGAATAAAAGGTAAACAATTAACAAAAATATACTCTACTACAGAAGAATTATCTGTAAGAGTAAATCACTTTTTTTGTGTTCAGCTGTGAGGCCACCTTTTCTCTTAGTTGTTTCTTTTCCTGTGTCCTGTTTTTATCTTTACTATTTCCTATATGGCATCCAGCCCTTCAATTTCTCTATTTTAATAATTTCTCAGATTTTTTAAAGTCAGCATTTTGGTACCCTCTACAGAATGTTTATGGTTTTGCCCATGTATCATTTAAAAGAAACTATAGAGATGAAAGATTACTCACCATAGAAAAGCCCCTTTTCTTTTCCCAGAGGTAGCTCTCAACAAAACTGGGCAGACAAAACTGACTAATCTTGCATCTAGTTGTGACTTCATCCTTCTTTTTATGAAAGAACTAGTGTTCTTCTCTCTTCAGTCTTACTTACAAGAACACAGGAAAGGAAAGAGAAAGATAGGATAGAACTTAGATTCAGAAAACAGGAGCAATGAGAAGTAATGAGGACCATAAGAGCTATATTTGGGAATAGAAATGAGTTCTCCATAAGGAAAATATATAGCACGCTCTTTCTTATTCCTCTGCATTGAGAGATTCCTCTGCAGATCAGATGTCTTTTCATAGGTGGACAGTAAAAGTATTGGTAAAATAATAAAGAACAAAAAGTGATTTGGAAAACAGCATCGTTAGACAGGAAAGTTTATTTTGAGAAACTTGGATCATAACTAACTTACGCCAACCTCCAAAAAATATAGTTACATTAGTATAAATATGAGAAAATGAAGTGCCTTTTAAAACAGGGGAACAGGGAAACAGAAGTAAATACACTTCTAAAAACTCAGTATAGAAAAACATTTAAAAAACCAAGTGCTCAAGATACAGTGAACTGAAGTTCTGTGAGCTTCCAACATTAGTTTATACTTCTGTAAAATGGTTGGAACTCAGTGATGTGCAATAAATATACACCAACTGAAGCAACCAGTCGGCTCAGCTGCTTTTACCTCAGAGGAACCAAGTACAGTGTAGTTCTCAGTATGGACAGAGACGTTTGCACTAGGTCTCAAATGATCCCTACAAATGAACAGAATCACTTCCCCATTTAAACCCAAAATTTTTAAAAATGCCCTACATAAAAACTGATTAGTAAGATTAGTAAAAAGATCACTTATCACTCAATTCAGAATAAACAACTCTCAAAACTAGTTTAACAAAATACCAGTTAAATATTCATACTTTGAAGAAATAATTCCCTATTTTACATGCTTGTTGAGAAATCTTGTTGATCCACATAATACAGAATAATATTTGCAAAAGGTAATTCACCACACAAGGAAGAGTTAAAGAAGATAACCCACATAATTTTTTGAAAATAAGAATTGTTCTTATAGAGAACTTTTTATGTATGAGAAGTTATAAGACAGTTTTTAACTGTGGTGACAGTTCTGAGAGATGTGTGTACTACATGTAAGCACAAACAGTCCCAACAGAATGGTTAACAAGATGATATACAAAAAAAACCTTAGCAGTAAAATAGAGGTGCCCTGATTAGAAGGGGAAGGAAGTTTACCCTGGAAAGAAACAATACAAGAGATTACAAAATTGATGAGCATGTTCATACCATGAGAAAAGCTTGGGAAGACACTACTCCAAGAAAATAAACAGTCCTGAATAAAGTAAAAGAGACTCAAAAGGAAATTCACAAAGCCTAGAGGATACAGGTATGTCCTGGTATAAGATTTACCTTAAGCTACAGGCATTATTCGGAGACAAAATTTAAGAAAGGTGGGGTAATTGATCACAAAAATAAGCTGCTTATCTGGCCTGTGGAAGCAGTCAAGAAATACTCACATTTTATCAGTAAAGGGAAAGAGTTATACTAAGTAGACTCTAAAACAGCACCAAGTAATTATAAATTATAAGGCAGTCTCCTTTTAAGGATAATATTCTCTAAAGAACTCAGAACAAAATTAAGTGCCTAGATGAACTCATTGACAAGCACCCCAAGTTTAGCAATAATAAGTTGAATTTCTTTTTTTTAACCTCAAATGAAGCACGAATGGGACACAAAAAATTGGCCTATGTTCTAATAAAGCAGCCAATAGTAGCAATAGAGCAAATGGATCCTGGGAAAATTAGCCCAAAAAACCACATTAAGTGATAAAAGAATCAGCAATAGCTATTATTTGTTAATTATTTGGGCAATTAATTTCCTGAGGATGTATACCAACTCTCCTCTCCAAAAGGAAAGGAGTATTTCTCCCAAATGAGAAAGGAGACTCACAAATAGATCACATGCTCCACTTGGAAGATGAGGACTACTGAAGATGATAGAATCAAAGTACAACCCCAGATGATTAGTACAGATTCCAGTGTTAATTCCTAAGACAACTATACTGGTCCCAAGAGTAAAATTTGTTTTATTAAATACTAAAACCACAACCAATGAAGATTCACTATCCTCTAGTATATTGAGTTTAAAGCAGGTTATAAACCCACATGGTGGGCAATTAACTCAGACCTTAGTTATCTTAGGCATATGCTTAAAATTTTCACATGAAAAAAGTATACCTGCTTTAAACAATTCCATCTTTCTATTAAAATGGCCATATTTTAACATTTTATTAAAGTTTTATAAAAGCTATATTTAATAAAACGCCAGAGAGTTCTGTATGTAAGTTAAAATGGGAAGCAGCTTTTAAAATTATTATTTCTAAATATATTTTCTTGCATACCACATTAGCTATAAGTATTCTTCTGAGACTTTGGTCACCTTTACAGAAAGTCAGCAATAATAGCTAAATAATTTGTTTATAGGAGTCTGGTAGATAATTCTAATGAGACATATTATCCTAGAAATCTTGAATCAAGAAAAATAATATGATTCACAAAACCAAAAGGAAACATTTTAAAATCTCATTTACCATATTCATAAAGTCAAAGTGAGTAAGATTTGCTGATTTAAAATAAATATATCATCTTAACATATATAAACAGTACAGGTCTCATCATGAGCAACTGATGTCTCTAGTTGCCCACCCCTTGGAGAGAGTGGATATGATCATTGTTGCTTTAAAGAAAAAAGGAGACTTAAGTTGATGGAAAGAATATCAAACTGAGAGAACAGGAAAACATAAATAAGAAGATTATCTTCAATATTAGAATCATATTGTAGTAGAGGGAGGATCTCAAGCAGTTAGTAAATTTTTTTAAATATTCAACTGTTGAAGTTTGTTTATTGAAAGGAATTAAAGAACACTGCTTCCTTTAAAAGAACCAGCTTGATTTTTTAAAAAGAAACCAAAATTTTATCATTTTATATATCTCTATTAGCTTTCAAAAATGTTTAAAAAATACTAGTCTCATTTCATTTTTATAAAGGTTAAAATAGGAAATAAGAAGAAATAGAATAGAAAAATAGAGTAGAAGGGAAGAAGTGTCTGATTCAATCTCTCTACTGACCTCTCGAGAGAAATCAGACTGAAGAGAAGAGAGCACCTTAATACTGAAGAGAAGAGAGCACCTTAATATCTTCACCAGCTGGGGTGTCACAGAAGCAGGACTAGTCAGTTTTTATCAACTTGGGGGTATGAAAAAAATACCCAGTTGTGCTGAGGGAATAAGCAAGAGGAAACAGATCAAACTTCAATAGCAAATGCCATTTAATTTATACATACACGCAGACTTCTCTAGCCCTTTTGTGCAAAAATATGGATGGATCTAACATCATTCCTGAGTGTCAATACACAAGAAAAACATTAAAGTCAAAATGGTGAATTACATACCAGGTAAAGAATGGATGAAGGCCCAGACATCATCAACTGTCCATATAGAGGGCTCTGTCTGTGTAACTGGTAACAAGTCACTGTTCTCGGGCATTTTCCTAATTCTTACTTCTCGAAGCTCACGTTCTCTCTCCCGCTCACTCTGCCTGCGCAAACGAGTTGTCATAGCAGATGGTACAGAATCTTCATGAGAAGCCAAGTCTTCTTCTGCAGATGGATAAGTAATTGGAAGCTGGAAAATGTAGTACAAGTAAAATACAGCATTGTATTTTGCATTTTCTTTGTTACTTCTGAAAAGGGTATAGTATATTAAAGCAAGGTTTCTACAGACCTGCCTAAGGATATGTTCTCTTGCTGCCCCATCAGGGCCACTTGGACGACGACCACGATGCCCAAGGCTTTGATTATCAGGTTTACGATTCCAACGACTAAGTGCAAATTTTTTAGAACAGCTAACATTGTACCTAGGAAATTCAAATGAGAAAAAAATATTAAATGATGACATGAGACACTCCATTTAGTGTTTAATTATGACTTTAAAGTGTAATTATGAATCAGGAAGTGCCTTTTCTTCACTAAGGAACATAATACCTCATAAAATAAAGCCCAAATTAGTCAATGGATTTGTGTATTTATAATACATCTCAATATAACATTGGATACCTATTAAAAGATACTGATTACAGCATGATAGTGAGAACCTTTCTGTAAAATACAACTAATTTTTATAGCAACAAAAACATTCAAAGTTCCAGAAAAAAAATTATAGTAAATATTTAGAATCTATTCAAACTGGTATTTTCCCAAGTAATAATTTCTGAAGAGAGATTAATAAAAAAGATATTGATGTAGTAGAGGGAGGATCTCAAGCAGTTAGTAAATTTCTTAAAATATTATAAAAATCAAAGTAAAAATATATAAAGTTGGAATTTCAAAGTTACAACAAATGCACTGTGCTCATTATTCAGGAAATTTGGAAGGACATCTTGATTCTTTAAAATTGGTTTATTTTTCTTTTATATCCACAGACTGCCTAATATTTTTGAACACAGATCTTTATAAGGCATGATGCTGTCTTCAAGAGTCTTATACCATCTAGTAGATCTCAGAGCCCTAGAACAAAGACTGATAAACTTTTCTTATAAAGGGCCATGACAGCTATTCATCCCTGTCACTGTAGTGTGAAAGCAGCCACAGAAACTGATAAATGAGCATGGCTGTGTTCCAATAAAACTTTTCAATTTAAACACTGAAATTTGAATTTCATGTAATTTTCACATGTCATGAAATATATAAGCAGCAGGAAGAACTTGTCCTGGGTGAGTTTGCCAACTCACTCCTAGAAAGAATAAAACAAAATTATCGTAGAAACAAATTTCTAAAAAACTTTGCATGTTGTGGAATGTGCAAATTAAGAAATTAAGTTAAAACATGAGTTCAATATAATTTTATTACAGAACTATCAATATGAAAGACTGAATAATAGACTGACAAGTGAAATAATCCATTTTTGGAGGAAACAAGTAATAAGAGTTTTACTATGTATACTTTGGTGGCACCAATACAAAATAAAATATTCAAGAAAGAAATTCACTGGTGTATATAAATTAAGATCTTAAATTCTTTGAGGGAATTTAAGAGAACTACTTTTTTGAACAGAATTTCAAAATAACCAACCTGTGCATAAAATCAACTTTAGTGGTAAATATCAGAGTGGGTACTGATAATACTACACTTAGGAGTTACAAGCTTAATGAAGAAATAACTTTTTTTTTTTGCTAGTAATACTCTTTGTCTAATAATTACCATTGAAAACATTAATTTAGAAAAGATATTTTTCTGTCAGATGTTAACAATGTGGAGAACTTATCTGTTGTTATTCAATAACAAACCTAAAATATGTATAGAATATGATTCAAACAAATGAAAGCACTTTAAAATAAATTAAATCCAAATATTTCAGTACTGGTAAAACAAGTGGATGATTAAAAACCATTTCGGTATACTTCAACATTATATTACACTGTAAAACTGATTCTAAGTGTTATGAATAGGTAATTTTCACAGTGCATAATCTACTAACATAGTAATCTAGTAACATTATACCAATGTAGCTCCATATAATGTCAAATTATTCCTCTGAATTACAGTATCTACATTTTCTATTGTTAAATTATACAAGAGGCTTTTTTTTTTTTTTTTTTGGCAGCGGTTATTGTCTTGTCCTTTAGGGAATTCAAGAATACAGAAATACCTTTTGGCACATGACATAGTGCAGAATCGTTTTGACCGTAAAAATTCATTAGCATATCCCATTTTCCCACAGAATTCACACTTGAGCAACTCACTGTCCATTTCTTCTAATGTGTCTAAAAAATAAAAAATAAAATAAAGGTAACAAAGGGGAAAAGTTCCAAAAAGTTAATTGTAGCATATATTTTTTTTAGCTCTATATGGGTTAAATACTTCTACTAGACCAATAGTCCATTGCTTTTTAATTCATAGTCCCTCTGGCAGAGCCAAAGCCTTCAAAAACAACCACCTCCTTCTTCAACATAAAAATCATATGGACTTTTTCTCTATATAAATGAGTATAACATTTTTCCTTTTTTTTTTTTTTTCCTGTGGTGCTGGGGATGGAACCCAGGGCCTTGTGTATTCGAGGCAAACACTCTACCAACTGAGCTATATCTCCAGCCTGAGTATAACATTTTTAAAGGTTCATTTTGCTAAGATCCAGCATGTCTAAAATATGAAAACTTTATAAACACTATGAGAAACAAAGATGAATAAGACATAATCACTATCCTCCACAAAGAACACTTTCAAAAAACTGTGTGAGATGTGAATTTTAAAAAATTGTGCTGCGGAGATATATAGCAGGGAAGCCTTAATTCTAGCTGAAAGTATGAGGATAACTTCATAATTGTGCAATTTTGATGTCTGATATTAAAAGAGAATATAAAAATAACTCTAAAAGAGCTGCTAGAATATATGATAGAACATAAAAAGATAAATATATCTAATTGTAAAACAGTTCCTATTAGTTATATTGTATTTAATAAAAAATAACAGATTAAGCCTTAAAAAAATCACAAATTGTTTCATAATTCTCAACAGCTGATAATTTTTTTCATCATGCTTCCCATTAAAGTAGAATGTTCTCCTTCTACCCCTACATTTTCTTCTTTAGACCATAAGCCAGAACCTACAGAAGCTTCCAAACTAAATCCTCAAATACTCAGAAGCAGTCACTATAAGCAAACAATTTAATCTTCATGACCCAGTTTTCTCTTTGTAAAATGAAGCTTACAATACCTTTCCCAAAGAACTTATGTAACAAATGAGTGCCCAAAAGACAGTAGGCATGAAAAATGTGACAGTTCCATTTCCTATTTTTCACATAAGAACTAAAAGTAATAAGATGTATAAGTGCTCAAGAAACACTTTAGTGAAACCTGTTAAATTTGTAAATCTACCATATGTTACCATTTTCTTGCATCATAATTCCTATGCTAAGTCATATAAAATATGCAGTTAAAAAGCACTCTAAATCATTTAGCTATGAGCTCATATGTACTCTTTCTATATTACTCTAATAAAGACTTATTAAGATGAAGTCAGGGACTCTAAAAATGTAAATATGAAGGGCATGTACTCTGTAAGCTCAGCCATTCACATTATCCCAGTTTAAGGCAGTGAGAAAAACATACTCTGAAATAATATTTGACACTATGGGACTCCAAATATATTATCTGACTATTAAAATCATGAACTAAAAAGTGGTCCATCTGTCCATCCTTCCTTTCTTCTCTCCCTCCTGCCTTCCTTTCTGGATCAAACCCTGCATGCTAGGCAAGCACTCTTAACACCAAGCTACAACCCCAGCCCCTAAGGGGCTATTTTAAGGAAATTCTAAAAGTCTTTAGACTTTTAGACTTCAAAAGCAGAAGTCATCAATTTATTTGCAATAAGGAAGAAACGGTCTCAACACAATTGAAAAAAAAAATCATTCCTTCCAATGACTTAGGGATGATTTTGACACAGTTGTGACCTAGTCAGAACATCTTACCAACACATTCCTGGGACATAATATCAGAACTCCCAAATATATTATATTTGTTATGCTTATCACCTGATCGAACTTTGAAAAGCCTATAACAGAGATAGAACCTCTCACTTAACCACTACACTACTGATACAACCCTAAAGAGTCCATTTCTTCAGTTGTTCCAAGATCAGGCTACAGCCAAACCTTTGCTTCAAAGTTGTTATTTTAACATTAACAAAACAATATATAATACCTGATAACAGGTTAGAATACCTTGTGAAGAACAAGAAACTGTTTTTGCTGGTGAGAGGGGGAGATACCAAAGAGATATATGGCTTAAGGATAATAGTCTAACAAAAGTAGACCTTCAGAATCTCATTTAAAAAAAAAAAAAAAAAACTTTGTGTTTATTTGTGTTTTCCTTCAGTCATTCTGAATACCAGTTTGACTTCTATGGACTATTCATTATTGAAATAAAGTCTATTTTAGAAGATTCTTTGACAGTAAGGAGGTTTAGTGATATTTTTATCTCTGAACAAATGTAATCACCTATTGACTGAAGAGTATATCCATCATATAATTTCAATACAACCTGGTTTCACCCATCAAAATATGGAAAGTCTAAAGCCAAACAACCCAGAAGCTCTAAATTTTTAAGCAAATTCAGTAAAATGGTATTTATTACTTAAGTTTCCTTTAAAAAAAAAAAGAAAGAAAAGAAAAAGAAGAATTTGTTGCTTTGATGCAAAACTTACAATTATTTTCTCTTATACATGATGAAACTTTTCCCAAATGTCAAACACATTGTACAAATTAACACCAATTTTGCTATTTTAATTATTTGGTCACTACAAGTCTGGTTAGCTTTCTCATTATTGTAGTCAAATAATGTACTGCATGAGAATAAAAATGCAAATTTTTAAGTAAAATCTGTGAAGAGTAAAAATCCATGTCCTGTTTCAAACAGTACAAGTTAAAGGGTATTTTAAGTGAATCCACATACCTTCAGCAATCATGTCTTCCATCTCTGTGTCTGAAGAATTGTCTGCATGCTTTGTATTATTCTGTATCTCTGGCTGAACACAAACAGAATTTATCACCTGATTATCCAAAAGAGGCCTTTTTTTCACAGGTTGTTCTATTAGCAAAGATGAACGGCTCACCTTTAAAAAGGAAAGAGAATAAAATGAAATAATCTCTGAAAGATATCTAGAAATAATTTGATTAAAATATCTCTTGAAATGAACAATGCTTGTGAAAATTTACTTGTTCAGTGATCGGCTCCATTAATTTAGTGCTTCATTTTTTAACTAAGGATTAAGGAGTCTCTTTTTGTGTGTGTGTGTGTGGGGGGGGGTACTGGGGATTGAACTCAGGGGCACTTGACCACTGGGCCATATCCCCAGCCCTATTTTGTATTTTATTTAGAAACAGAGTCTCACTGAGTTGCTTAGTGCTTACTTTTGCTGAGGATGGCTTTGAACTTTCAATCCTCTTGCCTCCACCTCCAGAGCCACTGGGATTATAGGAGAGTGAAGTCTCAACACAAACATCTTATTTTTAGTTACCAGGAGAGCAAAGGCTTCAAAGTCTTTGTGAAATGGAAACTACTGTCTTAGTTTAGGCAAGTAATTGATTTAGTAATTCCAGAATTAATACAAACATAGTGCAGGTTATCCTACACTATGAATATTTCAGTAGTTCTGCCCAACACCAAGCAAGGCTATAACCATCAGTACATTTAGGAGTTGGATGGGTTTCCTTTGATGTTTTTGTTTTGTGGTGCTAGAGACTGAACTCCAGGGCCTTGAGGTTGCTAGGCAAGAGCTCCATCACCATGCTATACCCCCAGCTCTTTTGTTAACTTTAAAAAACATTACTCAATTAAACAATTCTCTCTCAAGTTCTATGTGGTGACTAATCTTTTTCCTTCAGAAACTTTAGTGTTTTCCATCTGAATGCAACACAAATAAAAGATGAACAATACATTTTTTAAGTAGTGGGGCAAAGCAAGGGCCTCCCACATGCTTAGGCAGGCACTCTACCATTGAACTATAACCTCCAGCCCACATTGTGTATATTTTATAATGTTTTTAAAATATTTTTTTTTAGTTTTAAATGGACAGCATGCCTTTATTTTATTTATTTTTATGTGGCGCTGAGGCTCGAACCCAGTGCCTCACAGTGGTAAACAAGCACTTTATTACTGAGCCACAACCCCAGCCCCAGATAAGGAAACTCTATAAAAGGACTAAATTTATTGCTTTATAAAAGCAAAATCAGGTCTAGAACTCAAGTCTCCTAACTTCTAGTAGGTCAGCAACCTAACCTACTAAAATCACAAAAGGAAAGTCCTCAAACATTGTTAACATTAACATCAACAACATATTCACAATGTTTAGTTACCTGATTATCATGAATACTCATTTGAATACTCAGAACTATTTTCAGGAGAAATTAAACACACACACACACACACACACATTTACTGATTCTCCAGGTAAGCCTTCAGCTAAAAATGATGATTAGATACCAGGTGAGGTGGCACATGCCTGTAATCCCAGCAGCTCAGGAGGCTGAGGCAAGAGGATCAAGAATTCAGAGTCAGCCTCAGCAACAACAAGACACTAATAAGCAACTCAGTGAGACCTTGTCTGTAAATAAAATACAAAATAGGGCTCGGGATGTAGTTCAGTAGTTGAGCATCCAAGTTCAACTCCCGGTACCAAAAAAAAAAAAAAAAAAAGAAAAAGAAAAAGAAAGAAAGAAAGAGGATGATTAGAATATCTTTCTTCTCAAGACTGCTGGTTAAATCTTTTGTATCAGCTACACATAGGGAAATCACAGCTTAATGAAAATTTCTAAAATTAACTTTAGAGTATTATCAGCATTTTAAATGAAACAGATTTTTAAAATTTTGTTTCTTTCATTAAGATATTGAATATGCCTCAAAAAAATTTATAGAAGTTATTCCTGAAGGGGGGAAACTAATATTCAGTGCTGCCAAAGCCATATACTTTTGACAGACGAATAAACTTAATCTTTCCATAAAAATAATTTTACAATATATATCAGGTCATTTGGCTATATGTAATATGATAAAATAATCTTACTTCTATGAATTTAGGTTTAAAAAATACTGAAAGGAGGACAAAGGTTTATATAAAAGGAATTCTTTCAGAATTTCTTCTCTGGTGGTGGGGGGCTTCATACATGCTAGAGCATGTACACAACCTATCCCTCCAGCCTCACAGAACTATTTCAACAGTGAAAACGTTAAAATAATACAACAATGATGGGAGGATTACATAAATTATGGTTGTCAATAAAGTGGATTATGAAACCTTACAAAATTTTTCCAAAGTGTTATTAATGATATGGTAAGGGAGCCCAGCATGGTGGGACACACCTGTAATTCCAGCGACTCTGGAGGCTGAGGCAGGAAGATGGCAAGTTTGAGGTCAGCCTCAGCAATTTAGTGAGTCTCTGTCTCAAAGTAATAATAAAAAGGGCTGGGAATGTTGCTTTACTGGTAAAGTAATCCTAGGTTCAATCCCCAGTATCAAAAAAAAAAAAAAAAAAAGTTTAAAAAAATCTCTTTTAAAAAAAGATATGGAATGATAAATGCACAAAATTTATGATGTGAAAGTAGGATTATACAGGTAATAATGACAATTCTGATTATATAAACATACACACACTGTGGTATTACTTGGGATTATATGTCTTATACATTTCCCAAATTCTCATTTAGAACATGTATATCGTTTGTGCAATCTGAAAAACAAAAGTTCTAATTATCATTAGTGATAATAAAGAATAATTGTTATGGCTATTATGTGTCAGTCACTACACAGAATAATGTTTGCACGTTTAATTCTCACAACAACCCTAAGAGTAAAGAAACATCTCCATCTCCCAGACAAGCAAAATGAAGACCAGAAAGGTTGAATAACTTTACAAAATCGGTTAGTATGCAGCACAACCAGGATCCAAACAAACATTTTAATTACACATATGGTTTTGTTTAAGTAGGGAGAAAAGACTTCCTCCATCTACAATACCAACATATTAATAAATCCAAGTTAACACACATATACACATGCAGAAAACACCACAAAAGCAACTATCAAAATACCAGATTTTCGGAGCTAGGGTTGTAGCTCAATGGTAGAGGGCTTGCCTAGCACGTGCAAGGCGCTGGGTTCGATCCTCAGCACCACATAAAAGTAAATAAATAAAATAAAGGTATTGTGTCCAACTACAACTGAAAAAACAAAATTCACCCATGAATCTGAAAATAGATGATTCCAAGATCTTCAAGAGAAGTAGTTTATGTTTTTACATGTCTACTTGTCCTTGATTTATTTTCTAAGGAAAAATTTTCATCTCTAGATATTATCATATAAATTACATACAGCTATAGCTAATCTCAAATTGTAAAACTCATAGTGATAGAATACCTCCATTATGAGGTGAACATATTAAAGCATTAAAAAATCTGGTCAAAGGCTGAAATTTAGGAAGAAAACTATCTGGTAATTATAAATGATAAATTGGTAAACTTCAAGTGTTAGGGCACTGAGAAGTTAATACTTTCTGTATCTAAGTTAAAACTCACAAAAAAATCACATAAAGAAAATACCATTCTTAAAATAATGTACTAAGTGTTGTTTCAATTCCGTCAAAAAGAAAAAATGAAAAGGTTTATTTTGTTGAAGTAAACTTCCAACTATCTGTCTCTAAAAATTTCAGATGTAATGCCTCTATACTCTGAATTTTTTTCATTTTTTCCTTACTTTATACATCTAAATAGCTAGCATAAAATTTGTAGAAATATATTTGGAAGTTACATATGTAAAGTGTGTAGAATGTTAAATTCCAGATAAAGTCAACTTTTTTTGAAATAAAATTACAAGCTTTTTCTTATAGAAGAATAGACAATTTAAAAAAAATAATGTTATGTGAATAATAATAATTTTTTAAAAACCCACAAATAAGCTTGCTACTTACAGGAAATGGCTCTAATCCTTCTTGAATCACAAAGCCTTCAATAACATGAGTCAAGATCTGTGGTTTAACAATAGCCTGTGGAGGCTTATTTTCTGTGTTTGGAATGCTACTGGGCATAGATGTACTATTACTCCTTGTGGTAGCAGCTGGAAGTAAGAGTGGAGGTGGAGGAATAGAAACGTGTGAAGGATCTGATGGTGATTTAATTACTGAAGCACTGACTGATGCCACTGCAGGTAATTCCACTTCCTCTGGAAAAAAAAAAAAAAATTATTTTATAGCATTTTGTCCATGCAAGTCTTTAAAAAGCATTCAAGAATAAACACTGTTTTTTTTAATTTTTAATATTTATTTTTCAGTTTTCGGTGGACACAACATCTTTGTTTGTATGTGGTGCTGAGGATCGAACCCGGGCCGCACGCATGACAGGCGAGCGCGCTACCGCTTGAGCCACATCCCCAGCCCAAGAATAAACACTGTTAATGATAATATTCAATATGTTATTTGCAAAAACTGTTCTAAGAACTTAGTATTTACTGTCTCATTTAATCTGCACAGTGATCATAAAGTAGAAATACTTTTATCTCCATTTTATAAAAGAGGGCAACTTGTTCAAAATTATCATCCAAACATGGCTTAAAAAAAAATGCCCTGTAAGTCAGGAAATGTTTTAGAATATCAACTCAAAGAGTAATTACAAAAATGGGTGGTGGTTTTTGTTTGTTTTTTAAAGTACACAGGTATTAAATTCCCTATGTTCCTACTTCTATATTCCTGGTGGTATGTGTAGAAAGGCAGATAAATAATTTGAAAATAAAAAAGGATCATGAAATCCACAAAATATCACACAGGCCATCACTCGTAACCTAAGCAATAAGATACCTCCCTCTTCAATGGCACTATATATGTGCACTGTATTAGTCAATTTTGGGACACTGCAGCACTAGTCAAATGCAAAATGTTGGACTGGATCACTATGATTCTTTCTCTTCAAATTCTGAGGACCACAGTAAGATGGTCCTGACAGCTATGATGGGTACTTTATGCCCATTTGGTAGCACCAGCCCTTTACTGCCTATACTAAAGTGGAAAGATGGAACCTATTTAAGAATATCAGTGAATATAGATGTCTGAAGAAAATAATAATATCTTCTGAGCAATTCATATGCCAGGCACTATGTTCAATGCCTTACATATTCTAACTCATTTGATCTTTACAGCTAGCCTATGGGTAGATACTATTATCATCTTCATCTTAAATTACCTGCCTTAATGGCACATAGCAAATAAGCAATGGAGCTTGGATACTGAGCCAGGCAGTTTGGTCCTAGATATCATGCTCTTGACAGCTTTGTTAATTCTTCTCCACCATTAGTATGAAAAGAACTGATACCAACTATCAAGGTATTCAAAATATAACCCAGTTAGGTACAGTAGAAGAAAGAATAGGAATCCCCAAAGAATAGAAAACTCGGCTAATAGAATATGTAGCAGGGGTTGAAGATGTGGCTCAGTGGTTAAGCGGCCCTGGGTTCAATCCATGGTACCAAAAATAAAAAATATGTAGTAGGGTTAAGGATCTCAGCAATAGAACACTTGCCTAGCAAGCACAGGTCCTGGGTTTGATCCCTAGTGCCACAAAAAAATTTAAAATAAACTAATAAAATAGGGTAGTAATCCTATGCATATCATCTCAGATATGGAAATTCAGGCTGGGGATTAGTTTAACAGTAAAGCACTTGCCTACCACATGCAAGGTCCTGGGTTGAATCCCCAGCACCATTAATAATTAATTAATTAATTAATATGAATGAAACAAGCAATAGAAACACTAACAATTCACCATAAATATCACCAACATGATAAATATCACTATGTAGTTTTTAATGGCACTGTTACATCATAAATTAACTTACTTCCACCAAATTTACAAAGGTAAACTATACTAGAAAGCCTAAGGTCACACAATCTTTAAAAACTCAATAAAAAATGCTAATTCTAGTAACACATATATAGTTGTACATATGTATTATCAAAAATATTCCACAAAACTCCTATCCCATATATCAAATCTTCACATATATTTCTATGAAACAAAGAATAAAAAACATAAAAATTCTGAAAGGGAACTCTGTTTTCTGTTGGAAAGATAAAATTAATCTATAGGTGAACTGAAACAAAATAAAATTTTAATATCCTTTATAGGTTTATGATACTTCCTTACTTTAGAAATACAAAGTGGCATGCTATAGTCTGAATCCCAAAGTTCATGTATTGGAAATTTAATCCTCAATGTAACACTGACAAGAGGTGCGACCTTTAAAAGGTGATTAGATCCTGAAGGCAAAGCCCTCAAGATTTGATTAATGTTGTTACCTTAGGAGTGGGTTTCTTATCACCAGAATGGATAAAAATGAGTTTGACATCCCCTTTGCATGCATACTCTTACCCATGTGATACCTTCTACCCTGTTATGACACAGCAAGAAGGTCCTCATTAGATGCAGCCCCTTGATCTTAAACTTTCCAGATTCCAGAATCAGGAGCCAAATAAATTTTTGCTCAATATAAATGATCAAGTTTGTGGTATTCTGTTATATTTTGCAACAAAAAATGGATTAAGACATACTGCATTAAACATAATTAAGTATAATTTGGTTTGTTCAGAAAATACTGGTTGGGCCAGGCATGGTGGCGCACACCAGTAATCCCAGCAGCTCAGGAGGCTGAGGCAGGAGTATCGCAAGTTCAAAGCCAGCCTCAGCAAAAGCGAGGAGCTAAGCAACTCAGTGAGAACCTGTCTCTAAATAAAATATAAAATAGGACTGGGAATGTGGCTCAGTGGTTGAGTGCCCCTGAGTTCAACCCCCGGTACCACATCAAAAACACAAAGAAAGAAAATACTGTTTGGTGTATATTCTAATTAGTTTTTAGATATATGTTTAAATCTTAGTCCTAAATTTTGTTAAAAATAGAGCTGTAAGCCAGGCATAGTGGCTCACATCTGTAATTCCAGAGACTCAGGAGGCTGTGGCAGGTGATCATAAGTTCCAGGCCAGCCTCCAGACCCTGTCTCAAAATTAAAAATTAAAAAAAGAAAGGCTGGGGCTCAGGGGTAAAGCACCCTTGGATTTGAACCTCAGTTAAAAAAAAAAAAAAGAAAGAAAAATAAAGAAATATTGAAAGAAAGCAATAGAGCTGTAAGTTACTGACTTTTTGATGAAGCCTATTAATTGCCAGTTTATAAAAAACTGTTAAACTGAAAACAGCTGAATGTGGTGTCATATGCCTATAATCCCATTAACTCAGGAGACTGAGGAAAGAAGATCATAAATTTGAGGTCAACCTTAGCAATTCAGGCCTTCAGTAACTTGGCAAGACCCTGTCTCAAAATGAAAAATAAAAAGGGCTGGGGATATAGCTCAGTGGTAGAGCACCCTTGGGTTCAATTCCTAATACCATCAAAACAAAAATAAAACCAAATCATGAGAAACATTGTGACATATTACCATAGAACAGAAACACAATTATGAAACCTTTTAGATTTAAGGCAAGTATTATAGAAAATCTTAACTTATATAACTTTGCCATTTTATAGATTTTAGTGTCTATTCAGCACCTCATTTCCTACTCAAAAGCTAAAAACTTTTCCTAGCTTTTTGCATACTTTTACTTAAACTGAATCCTAGATGAAACAAGTCTATTTTCACAAGTTAGTTGATGGGAGTTTCTAAAAATCAACCTGTAATCAACCTGTAATCTCAGTCTCCTGAGTTAATGGGATTATAGGCATATGACACCACCTACCGCCCATGTACAATAAAAGAGTGAAAAGTATGAAAGAAATTAAAGGAAGATAAATAACTATATTGTAGTTGACAACTTAGCCAGAGGAATATGCATCCACAGGATCTCAGAATATATTCCTAAGGAAAAGATGCAAACATATTGTTTCAACATTGCAAAAAATGTTTAAATTTGGTTTTAGTACTATTAGTGATGCTTATTTTGTAACTAAATCACAGTCACAATGCATGTTTAATACTCAATTAAACTTATATTTTTCCTTTTTAAATCAAAAGTCCAGAAAAACTGTTAGCATCAAAATGCATTTTCAATGTAAAAAAAAACACATATATTTGATATTACAAACTTAAATCTATCTTTGAGGTATTACTTTGAAAATAAAAGGAAATAATGTTAATCCATCTTACTTTATATAATTTTATTGACTATATGTTTTCAATATTCAGAAGGGGAAAAAGTTACAACAAAACTAATTTTCACCTTTTAACTTTATAGAGATCCACATTAGTAGTTAGGAAATAAAAGCTTGAGAGAAAGGAAGGAAAGAGGATGTAGCATGATAAAGAAGAGAGGAGGACAAGAGTTCCTTTGGTGTAAAACAGGGTCAATGTCCCATTACATTTGGCTTCCATGCCTATTACAGTAGTTTTTCTTAATTGAAAACAATCATGAGGGCCAGGAGATATTCAACAGAATAGGATACTTATACAAAAGCCAAAACCAATATTGATATATTTTAGCTCATAGGTCAGCAGGTTTTCAGTGAAGGGCCACTTGGTCTTTGCAACTACTCATCTTTGTGGATAGTAGCACAAAAGCAGCCATAGATAATATTTGAACAAATAAGCATGGCTATGCTTCACAGAACTTTATGTTCAATAAAGTTTGAATTTCAAATAATTTTCACATGACATGAACAATGATTATTTTGATTTTTTCAACTATTCAAAAATTTAAAAACCCTCCTTACCTTCAGCCATGCAAAAATAGGCAGCAGAAGATATCTGAAAGTGAACTAGTTTGCCAACCCCCAATCCAGATAGAATATTCATAAATTTAAAAAAAAAAACAACAACATGGAACTTATCTGTTTTAGGATGAGACTCTGAGTTGTAAGCTAAACTAATATTTCAATAAGATACCTAAGGTTCACAAGAACTTTGATATTGTGAGGAAGGATGTTCAGGAGATGTACTTGAATTCATAAGTAGTAATGAATTAATGAATAAGAATTTACTTAAATGCAAGAATTTTTAAAAACTTACTTCTTTAAAAGTACTATAATATTAAAGAAACTAAAAGTACTTGGTCTTCTTGATCACAAATAAGTGAATATCAGGTATGATTTAGAGTGCTTTATGATTTTTAGAAAGTGTGATTTAAGTCTTTTGAGAGAATTTTTATTTATTCTAACTTTTAAGATGAAAATAATTCAAGAATCTGAATAAGCATATGAAACACATCTGTATAAGCGTAAGCGACCGAAAATTAGAAGATTTGCAAAGGCATGTTTTTCATTTGAGTGGTATTGAAAACTATATAAACTGCAAAGTTTCCCTGCTATTAAATAGTTTTCCAAGAAGGAAAATAAAATCTTTTGAAATCTTGACTTCTAATCTACCTTTTGCTATAGTTAACCACAGCAACAAATTAGATTAATACCATCTCTAGTTGAAAAAAATACTTCTCATTACTCATGTTAATCAAATAGAAAAATTCCCCTATATGCTGACATTTTCTTACCTAACAAAGGATGTTCAGAAGTCAGATCTTCTCCTCTTCCCACAGTTATAGCTGCTGGAGACAACGTGGGTGGTGGTGGGGTTCTATCCATCCGGACACATTCATCTGACTCTTCTGGCATTTCTTCTTCACACACATCTTCTACTTGATAAACCTGCAATGATAAACCACACTGCCTTAAAATGTTTCCAAAAATACATTTAATGAGGTATTCTTAATTTTAAAAAATTAAATTCTAAGTGTATTAAACTTTAAAACAGTAAAAATGACTATTCTGACAAGTTGAAAGGAAAACCTTATAATCACTCAAATGAAGTTTTTCATAATACTTGATTAATATTTCACTGAAAGCCAGCTGTGTATCAGTTATCTAGGCCAGAAATTTTCCAAAATAATAATAGTCAAAGCTCAGCATATTCTTAATTTTGAGAATTTAAAAAAGTTTTGATTTCACTATAATCAAATATCAATCTCAAGAATACTACTACTGTGTCTATTAATTTCTACTTGTCAAAGTCCAAGTAGATAACAGGAATTTTCAAAAGCACACTAAGCAAATTTCCAAAATAACATAATAGGAAATTATATATAACATAATAGGAAATTAGGATATACTGTCATTAAAACTATATCCCAGGTTCTTTTTATCATGATGTTGTGAACTAAAGATTAAACTATGAAAAGCAATGTCCAAAAGCTTAAAAAAATGCAATTTATCTTTCCTTTTCTGTCTACTCAAGAATTAATGAATTCGCAAGCTAATCATGAATGCAGAATATAACTTTCTTTAAAACCCTCACATGCACACATGCACACACACACACACACACACACACACACACACTAAGCCATTTGGATGTATATTTTAGTTTGTTAATATTATTCCATATATATGGGGGAAAGGTTTTAAATCTTTAACTACCCTGTTATTTAACTGTAAAGATTATACTTAAAAGAGAACATGGAATCAAAAGATCTCTCAGAAAAAGCATTATAAATAGAAATAACTAACTTATTAAACTGAAGGCTTAATTTTCAAAGTGCATTTCTAGAGACATTATAAATATAAGTATTTTAATTGGTCATCATTTGTTATTTATTTAACCATTTATTTATGAAAGATGATAAAGATACTAAAAACAAAGCTACAAAACAGTTCTCTTCCCTCCTTATAAATGTGCTAGGCTTTTACCTAAATTTATAAAGGATTATGAGTTTTTTAGAATTGTTTAATGAAACTGATTAATATTCCAGTAAACATCAACAATATTCACAAAATAACTGTGACATCTAACATTTTTAATAATAAACATTTTGATAACTATATAAAATTAAAGTGATCAAGATTTCTGAATCCAGCGTAAGTTGTGTTTATAGATGAAACTTCATAGGTACACATAACAACAAGAAAGAGTTACAAATAAAAATAAAAATATGCCCCAGCCTCTACTAAAAAAAAAAAAAAAAAGTTTTTTAAATGATTATAACGCCCCCAAATTTTTGTCCTTTTTTAAAAATATTTTTTAGATGTTGATGGACCTGTATTTGTTTTATTTTATTTTATTTATTTATATGTGGTGCTGAGGATCGAACCCAGTGCCTCACACATGCTAGGCAAGCGCTCTGCCACTGAGCCACAACCCCAGACATTTTTAGTCTTTTTTAAAACTTAAAAATTACATTACTGGCTAGGCCAGGGTGTAGCACATGGTTAGAGTACTTGCCTATTATGTACAAGGCCCTGGGTTGGATAACAGGTATGGCAAAAACAATATATAAAAATAAAAAATTCTGTTGTTACTGATAACTTTATATCAAGTGCAATATTCTGAATGATCTCAACCAGCCTCTAAGTAGATAATGTTATTAAAATAATTCACTTATAACCCTACATCTGGAAAACTGCTTCACCAAAATAGACTCCTTGCCTCATGTATGGTCTCAGAAGAAAGCAATCATTTATTATTGTACAGTATAACAATGCTAGTATCTGTTCTTGATAATAGTAATTTTAAAAATGATGTTAATGTCCAATATAGGGAAAAATCAACCAGAAAGACATTTCGGGGTTAACCAAAAAAAAAAAAAAAAAAAAAGAAAGAAACTTTTCTGGTACCCCATTAATGTGTCTGAGTGGTTGGGGAATTAATCCTGCATAATTAGACAAATATGTTTTTTATTAACCAGTTCAATTTTATGTGGATAGCATTTTCTTGAGTAGATACTACTTTTCTTCCAAAGAAAAGCTGAAACTATCACTTTAATCTTAATGCTGTCGGCATGTTACTCAAACATTTATTTGCTATAGTACCTTTTAAGGAATCAAAGCTTATCATACACTGAGCTGATTTTTTTAAAATAATGAAAGTTGTTTTAAAGGATGAAGTCATAACACAAACAGCATTAAAAAATAATCCATCAAAGAATACTGTAAAATACTTTTCATTCTCTATAGTTAAGGCTAACTATACATACTTTTCTTCCAATTTCCCATGTAAAGGCAAAGTAAGTTAAAAAGTTTAAGGAAGTAGGCAAAAACGAATCTGTCACAGACATCTGGCATGATCAGCACAAAGAAATCTAAATGCAATAACTAAAATATTGAAAATAGCAAAGTGGAGGTTTTGCTCAAAAGATCATTAGGAAACTACACATCACATTTTCTGCTTAACTGGTAACTATAACTATTCTAAAAATAACAAAGACTGCCAAACTTACCTCAATAAAGTCCATTATTCCCATCTGTCTCCCTTTCCTAAATAAACTGAGGAACATTTGTTTATTAGTTCTAAATTATCTACCCTCAACATATCTCATTTATACCCAAATGTCAATTAAAAACTTTAATGCTTTTATAAATATCTTTCAAAAAACATACTGATTTCACTTTGATAATTCACTCTTATCTTTCAAAACTTCATCTCTAAAGAAATAAGTATATCTCTCTACCTTAAATATTTGGAAGCACCAAGACACTGTAATTTGTAAATAAATGTGTTTTGATGGAAAAATAATACAAGGATTATAGAAGAAAATATGGTAATTTAACAAACAGAGCTGTGTTACTCAAAGAAAGTTAAAAGATGAGGAAAGATAAATGGAAAACATCTACAGCTAAGCATAATGACTATATCCGTGATACAGAGAAAATTATGTATTTCACAGGAAAAAACTCTTCCAAAAGTGAAATAAGAAACTTTAAAAAAAAATCTTTAACAGGGAGGTAGGCAAGAATCAACAAAATGCAACCTTAAATATTTTCAGTTTTAATTTAATTAGTTTTTCAAGTGTTATATTTTTTATATTTCTACCCAGATATTTTTCCCTTAATAAAAACAATTAGAAAATATAAGGAATATGCAGGTGTTTTATTTTTTACTTGTTAAGAGCCAAACAACTGAACCTGATAGAAAATAAAATTTAAATTAAATTTGATTTCTCTGAAGATACCATATAGTTCTTATAACAGTTTTTGTGACAGTACCCACTGTAAACTCTTAAGAAATCATTAAAAGAAAATATAGAGACATAATAATTATAAATGACAAACATTTCTAGTACTGTTGTTTCTGTGAAGGTCTGTTAAAAAGAGTAACAGCAAGTGGAATTCAATCTATGCTTATTAAGATCACTCAGAATGATAAGAATAAAATATCTATAAATTTGCATTCTGAGATCCCAAATGTTTCCCATTATGGAGACTCTGAAACTCCTTTCCATTCTAAGCCAATTAGCTTTTCAGTAATAAAATCTTTTCAGTGAGGTATAATGCAAAAACCTCCTTTTAGGAAAATTCTTCTTCTCAGTATTAATTATGAGTGGGGCATGGTTGCTCAAACCTGAAATCCCAGCTACTCAAGAGGCTAAGGAAGAAGAATCACAAATTCAAGGCCAGCCTGACAACTTAGCAAGACCCTGTATCATAATAAAAGTGAAAGCACTGGGAATGTATCTAGTATGCAAGAAGCCCTGAGTTCAACTCTTAGTACTAAAAGGAAAAGAAAAAAATACAAATTGGATTTATAAAATATAAAATATAAAATGTAAAAAATATAAATTGGATTATTCTGACTAAATATTTTAGAGTTCTTATTCCAAATTTATTGTAAATTATTTTATAAATCCCTTAGATGCTATTTTTAAATGTTTTTCAAGATAATTTTCCTTTCTAAACAACATGTAACCATTTTTAGGAGTTTATTCTAATAAATTTCACTACAATCTCAATTACTCAAAATTTTTACTCCTTCCAGTAGATTTTCTTCCATTCCCAGCGTTGCAATTTTTACTGAGATTTTTTAGCTTTTTAAGTTAGAAATATTTTAAGTGTATACTTTCCCTCAGTAGAAATAAAATATCAGTTATGTTTTTTGCAAACTTGGGCTCTTTCCTAGAATAATTATTTATAAAATTTTAATTACATAATACAATTTTACCAAAAAATTACATCATACAAGCATACCTCCTCCACCTTGAAACCAAAGCCTCTCAAGGCCCAGGACTTCTGAATGCATACAACCAAAAAGGGTAGCTAGATAAACCACAAGAACACACAAGCCAACAGAAGGGATCTATGAAGGATAATCACCTTAAGAGAAAAAACTTTGTGCAGATGACACTGGTTCAAATGCATTCCCTTGGGGAAAAAAAATCAACTCTGTAAAGATAGCAGATGGATTTGTTTAAATAGTAATAAAATTAACGAGGGACTTAAATAACCATCACAGATTATCAAGCATGCAACCATACTACAATAAATAATGGCTTTTTTTTTCCCATATAGCATGTTTGTCAGAATACTGACATACGGAAATACCAAGCTTTTAAAATTCATAGGCATTTAGGTTTAGCAATATAACAGTGTGGGAGAAAAAAGTTTTTTACTTTTAGTTCAGCAAGAAAGTCAAAGAGCTTCCAAGGGCTTACCACTGGTGGATCAACAGGTGCTGGTGGTTGTACTTGTAGGTTTACCGCAACAGTCTGTGGAGGAGGAAGAGTCTGAAATGGCAACTGGACCAAAGCTTCTGCAGCTGGAAGCTCCTCTTCTGACACCAAAGCATTCTGCACCAAAACCTGGCCCTGGGATAGAATTTCAGGCTGCACTTGTAAAGACTGCATAGACTGCAAGGGCAGTGGTGGAATCTGAGCTGGAGGAGATGCTGACATCTGTGGAGGGGTTGCAATTGGGATTGGAGAGGATTGTAGGGTTGAATATTGCTGGTGTGATGCTGGAGACACAATCTGCTGACCTGGGGACACCAAGGCAGATTGCTGAACTGGGCCAATGTGTACAACTGGAGAAGCTGGGAGTGGAAGATGGGATGGAAGATTCAACTGTGCTGTGGGTTGTACCTGATTAGCAGTAGACTGCTGCAAATTTGTCCCTGGCTGAAGAGCTGATGACACAAGAGGGTGTGGTTGAATAAGTGCTTGTGGATGAATAATTATAGTAGGAGACTGACTTGGTGAATGAGGTGGTGGAGGAGACACTACCACAGACTGCTGTGCTGACTGTGACTGGTTGGGAGACGCGGTTAGAGGAGGGGGATGGCTTTGAATTGGTGAACAATGCTGTGACTGGGCATTACTGGGAGCTGGAGGAAGGCCATGGTTTGGGAGTGGTATACAGTGCTGGGATGGGGGTGGATCTTGAGTTGGATTCTGAAGTGTGATTGGTTGAATCTGCTGCTGTTGTTGTAATATCAGCTGATGATGGGAAACCTTGGGAGGTGGTGAATGAAGAGGAATCTGTTGATGTTTTATTAGAGAATGAGGCTGAATTGGAGAATATGAAGCTGTGAGAAAAAAAAATAACAATTAGTACTGATTTCAAAAAATGTCGGAAAAATTTAAATAAATATAAAGGTAGAAACTTTTCACATCATGAAGGACATAATTATTTAGAATTCTATAGCAAGTCTTTAAGATAAGGGTAATTTGAAGTTTTGTAAGAAACAGTTTTTCCTTGAAAGACTAAGTTTTTTAAATATTTTTATTTATAGATGGACATGATTCATTCATTCATTCATTCATTCATTCATTCATTCATTCATTTATGGTGTTGAGGATTGAACCCAGTGGCAAGCATTCTACCACTGAGTTACAATCCCAGCCCCAAGACTATAAAAATGTGATAAAATAGCTGTACTATGAAAAGTTCCAATAGAAAACTGCCTAAAATAATCTATTTATCGGTCATCAGAATAGCCACATTAACTTTTAGCAAAATTTATGCACCTGAATTTCTGTTTGAGAGTATCATAGATGAACAAGTATAGTACATAGAAAGGTAACTTTAAGTCATAAAACTGTATATTAAAATTAATAAAATAAATATCTTATCCTATGTCTAAACATAGGCAAGATTACAAAGTTACCTAAATAAGTTTCAAAATTTGAGATCAAATATTCTGTTTATTTTTCCAGGAAAATGTTTTGTATAAAAATGTAATTCAATTAAGCAAAATATGTGTAAGTCTTACAGCATAGTTAAATAACCATTATAATAAGTGAAACTTAGAGGCCATTCCAAAACTAGGAGAACACTAGTTTTGCTTGCAGAAAATGAGGCAATCAGAAGTCCATGCTGTCTAAAGGATCTTCTTTAATGCTCCCCCCACCACAAAAACCCACGGTAATTCATAAGAGATGGTATCAGATCTTCTTCACTGAAGAAACCCAACAGGGATAAAAATATATAGGATATCATAATTGAGCTATGAAGAGTTGCCCCATCATTACGCCTCTTCTGCATGCTGGTGCACATATTTACATAGAGTAGCAAAATCCTCCCTATGTAAGCAAAAATGGAAACTGGGTTTGTTATAAGATAAACTGCAATGATTGTTTAATATTAATATAGAATTATACACATTTAAAATAGATCTAAAGATAGGGCATATTTTTTTCTTAAATTTCAGAAAATGATAAAAGTTCTATTACATGTCTGAAGACTTGCATTTACTTTTTTTTAATATTTTTTTTAGTTGTTGATAGACCTTTATTTTATTTATTCATATGTGGTGCTGAGAATCAAATCCAATGCCTCACACATGCCAGGCAAGTGCGCTACTGCTCAGCCCCAGCCCCGTATTTATTTTTTTTTTAAATGCTTTTTAAAAAATATTTACTTTTTAGTTGTAGTTGGACACAACACCTTTATTTTATTTATTTTTATGTGGTGTTGAGGATGGAACCCGGGGCCTCGCATGTATTAGGCAAGTGCTCTGCCACTGAGCCACAACCCCAGCCCCTTGTATCTACTTTTACATTTAACAACATGTGTAACAAAAGTCTTATAAAAACTTCCAGCACCTTTTTTCTTAAATACTTTCACATTTGGTTATTATTTAAAATATTAAGGATCCATTAAAGAAATTAACATCTAATTAACATCTCAATAAAGAGTGTTTAGAAGATTCAGTAGATACCTAGTAATTAAATTTAAAGAATGAGGGACTGAGGGTGTAGCTCAGTGGTAGAGCATACACATACTTAGCATGCCCTAGGTTTAATCCCCAGCACTGCAAAATACACACACATGGAAATTAAGTTTAAAATTTCATCTAACAAAATAATTTTCACATAGTAAGTAGACTGGTACTTCAAACAAAGACTGTCAGCTCTTTATAAATGTGTGCATATAGACTATGTTATACAGTATTCAAAGAAGGTGGATTAACAAAATCTCAGATTTTCATATAGTGTTTTCCTCCAAGGCAAGATGTTTTCACATGTCTCATCTATATTTATAAAATACCTGTGGAGTAGGTGGAAATTATTATCCCCTTCCTATACATAAGGAAATAAACTTTAATTTAATTTTAAAGTATAAATTATATTAAAATATAAATTATATTTACCATTTTCTTTTGTTGTTGTTGCTGTTACTAGCAACTGAATCCAGGGGTGCTTTACCACTGAGCTACACCCGCAGATCTTTTATTATTTTATTTTTTTTAAACTTTCAAACAGGGTCTCACAAAGCTGCTTAGGGCACTAAGTTGCTGAGGCTGGCTTTGAACTTGTGATTTTCCCTCAGCCACCCAAAACACTAGAATTACAGGCATGTGCCACCGCACCCAGCCTAAATTTATCATATACTTGATTTTTGTACGCTAGAAAGTAAATGATCTGTTTATATTCTAGAGATGATAATCCAACAGAGTAATAGCCTATCCTTTCACCTACATTAAATTTTTCTTGGATCAGAAGTCAAACTAAGTTTATATATTTTGCATTAGTTCATGAGTCCACATGAGAAAAATGTTTTGATATTATAACTGTGATTTTTTTTAATGGTGCTAGGGATGGAACCAGGGCCTCAGTGCATGCTAGGCAAGTGCTCTACCACTGAGCTACATCCCCAGCCCAATTGTGAGGATATCTGAAACAATGTCCCCATCATACAAGAAAAGCCTAGTACTCTAGAAAAACATATCATGTTGCTTAATTCCTCTGATTTTAAACAATTATTATCAGGGTGGCCTAATATTTGGAGGACTAATGATTGGCATCATTTTTATTTGGAGGATTAATGATTGGCATCATTTCTCTTTCCTACACACACACACACACATACACACATTTTTTTAAAATATTTTTTTAGTTGTAGATGGACTCGATATCTCTATTTATTTATTTATTTATTTGTGGTGCTGAGGATCAAACCCAGGGCCTCACACCTACAAGGCAAGTGCTCTACCATTGAGCTATAGCCCCAGCCCCAAATAACTCTGTTCTTTATAATAATATATTTTTTCACTTAAGTTACAATGC
Organism: Urocitellus parryii; assembly: GCF_045843805.1. NCBI lineage: Eukaryota > Metazoa > Chordata > Mammalia > Rodentia > Sciuridae > Urocitellus > Urocitellus parryii. The sequence continues at coordinate 130,671,109 of NC_135532.1, forward strand.
CATGAGGTAGGCATGGCACTATACTAATCCAACATATTACAGATTAACAAACTCTGAGTAATTAAATGCAGGCAAGGGACACCACTGGGTCTAAGAGAACTCATAATCCTGAGTCTAGGGACTTGTTATGGGCAGTTTCCCCTACCCCACAAAATTCATTTGTTGAAGCCCTAACTTCCCTGGCATCTAAGGATTAATCAAAGTTAAATGAGGTTTAAGGGTAGGGCCCTGAAGTGACAGGATTTGTGTGTTTACATTAAAGAGACATCAGAGAGCTACCTCTACCCCACTGTGCATACAGAGGAAATGCACATAACAAGAAAAAGGTCATCTACAAACCAAGACATCTCACCATAAACTGTATATTGCCAGACCTTAATCTTGGGCTTTCCAGCTACCCAGTTTGAGGTATTTTACTATAGCAGCTACAGCAGATATTTTCATTGTATACTTAATTAATGTCTGCAAAAAAAAAATGATGTATTTTCTAATTAGACTAATTTAATAAAAGCTCTAAAAACTGTTTTAAAATTTTTCAGCTCTAATACAGTTCATGATTTTGATACATTTGGTTTAAGTTTGCCTTTACCGTAGGCATTAAAAATAGAATTACTGCCAGGCCAAGGTGGTGCATGCCAGTGATCCCAATGACTCAGGAGGCTGAGATAGGATGATCACAAGTTCAAAGCCAGTTTCAGCAACTTAGCAAGAGAGTCTCAAAATAAAAAGGAATGGGGATGTAGCTCAGTGTTAATGCCCCTGGGTTCAATCCCCAGTATATATACACATACACAAAGAATTACTAACAAGCAGGAATTCTACACCCAAGGAGAAGTGGTTCAGAAAATATTATTTTAGCATTCTAAAAATACATATAAAGGAAACAATAAACATGTCCAATATAATTATTATTAAATGTGGTTTACATTAGAACACAGGTAGTTTTTTTAATATTTAAAATGGCGCAACAGTTCTGGTTGAGGAAAAGTCCAAGTTACCAATTCTATAATCTCTCAAAATATCTTAGTTTCAGATTAACTTCCCATCAATAAGAGGAGAGAAACTAGGAGAGTATAAAATATAGCTGCTGCCTTGCCAGAATATATGAATTGCTTTGAGTAATAGCAACATGAGGCTTAAACAAACTTATAAGTTTGGTACCTGGGAAGGTTTATGTGGTTTAAGATGTTCTGGTGTGACTTTGTTTCTAATCAACAGTGGAAAAATGGAATTTGGTTAATGTAAATAAGATCTGAATCTGGAACTGAAAGTGACCTGAGACTCTGTCAGTCTGGGTTATTACCTACATAAAATATTGCCCTGGTAACAGTAAAGATAATTAACAAACTACCAACCAAAGAGGGAAGAGTAAGTTGCAACTTGCAACCAGGTACTGGTTAAGAGGACCTAATAATCCAAAAGTTAACCTCCTTGCTTGAACTAAACCTAAGAATTCCCAACTGAGAGACAAAGAAAGAGTGAGTGAGTGAGTGAGAGAGAGAGAGAGAGAGAGAGAGAGAGAGATCCCACATTTCTCTAAAGAGAGTACTCTAACTGGAAAAAAAAATCAGAATTTTCAACATAATCTATCAAAAATACAGGAATCATCCAGGTACAATGGTATATGCCTATAATCCCAGCAATTTAGGAGATGTGGCAGGAGGATTGCAAGTTCAAGGCCAGCCTCTTAAGGAGGCCCTCAGCAACTCGGCAAAACCCTGTCTCAAAATAAAAAATAAAAATGGCTGGGGATGCTGCTCAGTGGTTAAGCTCCCCTGAGTTCAACCCCCAGTATCAAAAAAAAAAAAAAAAGGTAATACAGAAACACTCAATATTATATCTCCCCTTAAGGACTTTATTATCTAGTAGAGAAGCTAAGATCAATAATTATATAGATAACTATAAAAGAAAAAAAGAACCATAAAAGAGCACAAAATGTTACAAGTATTCAGTGAGGAGAAATTTTTAACCAGAGAAATCAGACCAATCCAAAATTCTGACATTTGGTGAAGTAGTGAATGATGTTAAATTTAACATAGAGGAAAAATGAAAATAGAAATAGATGTAAGTAGGAAAAAAAGCAAACTTCAATAGTGTAGAAAAACTTTCTAAAAAGTAAAGCAGTTAGTGGGGGCACATTCCTGGAATCCCAGGAGACTAAGGCAGGAGTATCTTAAATTTAAGACTGGCCCTGGCAACTTAGTACCCTGTCTCAAAATAGAAAAAAAAAAAAAAAGTAATTGTTTTTTAAAGGGACTGAGGATATAGCTCAACAATAGAGCACCCAGTACTGCAAAGAAGGGAAAAAAGAAAAAAAAAAAAAAAAGATAAAACCAGAAACAGAAACAGAAAGGTGATGCTTAATGAGATTGTTGGAACAAAGGATTTTTTTTTATGAAGTGTCTAGCCTAGTGCATCTTTTTCACACATCCACAATAAATAACAGTTATACTGCTGTCGAAAATATGCAGATATGTTAAGAATAGGGAAGACCTAACATGCTCGAGAAGCAAAGGATCAGCATGAGAAGAAAAAACATGCTACGGTAACTATTAAACAAGGTCAGGAACAGGTTAAAAAAAAGATGGGCTCATAAGCAAATGGTGTTGATCTTAAGAAGAAAGCAGATAACACTTTATCTTATTAGAAGTGAAGGAAGCTCAATCCTAAAAAATACTGAGATGAATGTAAGAGATAGGAAGCTCACACTGGATGGGATGGCCCCAACATTTTCAGTGTAAGAACCATGAGGCAAGGTTATCTGTAGAAAGAAGAGGAAGCACAGGTGAGCTTCAAAGCTTGTCATGAATGAAAGTGACTTAGCCGATTCCCTGACATCTTTCTCCCAGATGAAATCAGAGAGGGGAAAAAAAAAAAAAAACAACAACATAGTAAGGAAAATAACTTTCCTTATTTGCATAGTCCTCATTTTTGGAAAGTGACAAATTCTTCCCATAGATGACTTTAAACAGAATAACGTATTTGCTTTTTTAGAAGCTTTTAAATTTGTTCCACTAAAATATAATAAACTATAGGCAACACAGTAGGCAAATCTCTTTTAAAAGCTAAAAGATTTTATTTCTACAAGGAGAGACCGGCACACAATAAAGACATTAGTCAACCATCAATTAACAAAGAATGTCTATTTTACTGCTATAATTTGTTTTAGCTATTGGGCTTTCTAAATCTCTCCTTTTAAAAAGCTACATAGAGAGATGTTCTTTAACTCAGGAAATTCACATTTTAAAATGTCATTCTTATTCAAGTAGTAGACATCTTTGTTTTTGCTCTGTCTGCTAAGAAAATAAACAAAGCAAGTATAAAATAAAAGTTTTATCCTACCTGGTGCTATTAACTGGTGAATACTTGATGTCCTGGTGACAGCTGTGCTTCGTGATTCCAGACTTGGACTTTCTCCTTTCTTATTACTTTCTGGAGAAGGATCTCGTTGGCTGATTTTAGAACTGGTCACTGTTGTTTTGTTATGGCAAATTGTCAATGACTGAGTTTGACTAGTGCTTTTTGGTGGACCATTCTGTGAGCTAGATAACACACCCAACTTCTGGCTGCGTAATGTTAAATTCTGAACCTAAGAATCACATAACAGAAAATAAGGATGAAATCAGATGACTTTGATGTGGTAATCATTACAATGACAACACATTTATATTATATTATACTTGTCACACATTCCAAGTACTTAAAACAAGTGGTTAATCCTGAAGAAAAGGAGAATTATTCTAAGTAATCACATCTTAAATATCATGCGGTAATTTTTAAAAAGATGTAAGGGGCAGGGGTAAGGGGAGAGAAAGGGAAGGGAGGGATTGAATAATGCAGAGGAAGGAAGAATCATGAAAGACTAAATGACAACAGATTGTGAGTGTGTGGGTGGTTATATCTCAAATGGACTATGAATATGAGGAAACTACTCTGCAACATACAACATTAAAAGTGACCAGCTCTAACTATAGAGACTGTAAGGGGATACTAATCTTGTAAGAAGGAAAATTAATTCATCAAATCACCTACCCCATTGTGATATTTGTTAAGAGCATTTTCAGAAACTCTTTTTTTTAATTTAGTTAAATTTTGTTGCTGTTATTGAACACTCATTGCCTCTGAGAACTAGTTCTCAGGAACTGAAAAAATTGTGCATGGTTTGTGTGATAGCTCCTACTTGGGGCTATTCTACATATACTATATGTGGATGGAGGCAAGGATTATCCCAATTACTCTCACCTGAGATTTATAACATTTCCAAACAGCAAGGCAGAAAGTAAGCTGCCTAACTTCTTGCTTATCTGGAATAAATATACCAAATACATTTAGTGCTAGCACTGGTCCTGAGAAGGAAACTGAAGTAAAAGAAATTGCAAAGTGACAAAGCAAATAACATACTGCTGCTTTATAAATAATTGTTTTTCAGTTTCATGTGTGCCCTTTTTCTTAAAATACATCATCAATTGATGCTTAAAGGCTATATTTCTTCTGTCCAAGTTCCAATGTAATGTTCAGTCAACAGCAGGTACTGAAACAATGTTCATGTTAGGAAGACTAAGTTTTAATCAATTCTATTCTAAGCTACTGAAAGAATTTTCTAAGTGAAACTACATGGAACATCTGATTTTTCTCAAATATTTAGTTATCAATGTTAACATAATGGACTAATAACCACTGTATTATTAAAGTTTAATACAAAAATAAAATCACCAATGCAGGTATTTCTCAGACTGCTACTCAAACCCTTCACAATCTAGGCCCAAACCATTTTGTGCCTCATTTTCTATTCCTCCAGCCCACAATTCTCACATTCTTGCCAAACTGTTCTGTTCCCCATTCCAAACATATCTAGCACTTCCTTCATTCCCCCACAAACTCCTCTTGCCTAAATGCCAATCCACCTCAAAGTTATCTCCTGAAGTCCATTCTTCCAAGCCTAATAAAAACCCATTCATGCTCCTAGAGAAATAACCCCAAAGCCCTTTGTTGGAAAACAATTTTTTCCCTTTCCTCTAAAAGGATTTTTCCATAGAATTGGGATCATATTGGCCTACAGCACAATGTCTAGCTTACTTTAGAATTATTAATGTATGTGTCTGTGAAATACTGAGACTATAGCTAATAGGCTCTCATCTCTAACATTCCTTTTTTTTAAAATTTAAAAAAAAATTTTTTTTTTTTTTTTTTAGTTGTAGTTGGACACAATACCTTTATTTTATGTTTATGTGGTGCTGAGGATCGAACTCAGGGCCTCACAGGTGCTAGATGAGCACTCTACCGCTGAGCCACAACTCCAGCCCAACATTCCTTTTTGTACTCCCTACATTTCAGTGTTTAAACATATCAGAAACTTCACAAATCTCAGGTATTCTCCTATATCTGATTTTGATATACATCTTACATAGCATTTTTCTTTCAGTATACTCAGTTCTCAGGCTAACAATGAAATCTGTGCACATATACCCCGAAAACCTCAACAAGGAGATTTACCTGGGAGATTTTAATGTGCCTTAATGGAGGCACATTAAAATCTCCCAGGTAAAGACAGACAATATAGAATCTATGTTAGCTGTAAATAATCTATAAAACAGACTATGCAAAAATGATAACCAAAGGGTAAATAATCATCTGAAAATCTTGAGAGCATTCCTTGAAGTGAAAAGCATATTCACAATAAATGAGGATTTGACACAATGAATCCTAAAACCTGCACCACATCCATTTCTAGAGTACATTCTAATTTTCCCATTTTTTTCTGAATTCTGCAAGAAAATATATGTGTATATATTTATATACAATGCTGTATATATGTGTCTGGGTGTGTGTGTGTGTGTGTGTGTGTATAAAAAAAATTATACATAAATCCCAACCATGTAAACTATATTGCCAAAACATATAATCTAGCTGTTAATAGACCACATATTCAGATTTCCTTGACAGAGCTTGGTTTTGGGGGAGAAAAAAATCCATCCCAAGACAAGGAATATTGGGGCACTCTATATCCAATTTTCATTTTACCTGAACCTTTCCTATTATCAAACGAGGGAAACATTCTGATTTTGAGTCTAATTTTGCATTAAGTATTTTTGCTAATTTTCACACCTTACATTTTGATAGTGAGTCTCCACTGCCAAAATGCTCTCACATCAGTTATTTAATTCAAATCAAACAAATGCTGTAGAAATTATCATAGCATACTATCACTGCAAGGTAACTAAGAAATTAAGAGCCAATGTCACAGTGCTGGCAACAAAACTGAGTTTCTAGCTTTTAAATTCTAGCTATTTTTTATCTGTATGGCCACAGAGCAGAGACTGGGACACAGATGTTTATAAAAAAGAAACCAGATATTATATATATATATATATATGTATGTATATATATACTATGAATGGATTTTATTAATTTCTATATCAAATTGTATAGTACTTATCTAAGATTCAGATTTAACAATTCTAAGCAGAGATTAATGCTGATGGGAAAGACTGTATTATAATTTCCAAAATCCAAATTTTAAAAACCTTTAACTATTACTACATCAAATATACACTGCCTACCTATTGTGGACAAATTTTATACAAGGTACATCTTAATGGCTGTCACCTTTTCATTCCCCAGATACCCTTGGTAAATGAAATTTCTTATTCCTCCCTCTCTCTCTCTCTCTATATATATATCTTTTGCCCTATAATATCTTTCTAAAATTATTTTTTCTTTTTGCATGATAGAAGGACTGGAGCACTTAAAATAATAAATAAGGGTAAGATATCCCAAATTTCTCATTTTTAATAGTATATTACAAAAACTATCTAATGCTGAGGAAAAATTAAATGCTATATTGACTTTTGTAGCTTAAAATATTAAAATAAAACTTCAAATATTTATCAATTACAAATACAATTTTTTTAAAAACTGCAAATATAATTTTAAAACTCAGAGTAAGGGGCTGGGGCTGTAGCTCAGTGGCACAGCACTTGCCTAATACGTGTGAGGCACAGGTTTGATTCTTAGCACCACATAAAAACAAACAAATAAAATGAAGGCATTCTGTCCATCTACAATTCAAAAAAAAAAATTAAATCAGAGTAGAGCAGAAATTTTCCAAAACAGTTCTGAACTTGAGGAAAGTGTTAAAAAGTGTTAAAAAGCCTTAGCATCACCTACCACTGTTAGCCTTATTCACTGCCCTTTTCAAAGCCCAGCAAAGAAAAAAACAAAAAAACAAAAAAACATTTGTCAAGAGATTCCTAAAGGTCAATCCAGTTCTCTAGTTCCTTGAAAGCACATTCTTGAATTAAGACAGATCATCACACAGACCACATCAAACTGGACTCAAAGACCACTTTTTTATTTACTTATTTGTTTAATACATGGTCTTGCTATACTGTCTAGGCTGGCCTTGCATTCACAAACCTCCTGCCTTAGCATCCTGAATACCTGGGATTATACTTTAATAAACTAATTTGACTATACTCACATTAAAGATGTTGTAAAGCCTGGTACAGTGGTGCATACCTATAATTCCATCAATTTAGAAGGCCAAGGCAGAAGAATTCCAAATTCAAGGTCAGCCTCAGCAACTTTGAGAACTTGTCTCAAAATAAAAAACTTTAAAAGGGGGCTCGGGATATGCTTCAGTAGTAAAGGGTCCCTGGTTGATTCCTCAGTGCTATACCACACACATGCACACTCTCACACACACACTCCTAAGATTTTTTCTTCATGAGAACTCATAAACAAATTGTGTTCTAGAGAGCATGTTAAAAACAGTTGTGTTTTCCCAAGCAACTGGTCTCTTTTAGCTTGAGAACTGTAAATCCTTTAAGTGGTTGTGTTTCTCTCTTTACTACTAGCTACTTAAAATCCAAGAACCAACTTTATATTCATTTTCAGACAATGTAGAACAAAATAGTAATTGGTACTATATGATATTGTATAGCAGGTACTATGCTAAGTACTTGTTGATTGTTGTCACATTTATTCCTTGTAACAACCCTGAGTTAAACTGACTACCACCTTCATACACTCATGTGAAAACTAGCCTTTATTATTAAAAAAAAATAAATATATATAGAGGTAATATGGAAAATACCAAAGAACTATCTCATTTTTTTTTATTACTAGAAGATTAAGATCCTTATGATAAACATCCATTTCTGCCATAAGGAGTCTAAAACATTTACTATGAAAAATAACAAAATTGTATCAAAGTAATATTCTACTCAATTATTTAAACTTCATTCACTCTAAATCATTTTTACCAAATATATTGAGATGTCATTTATGTACAATGAAATGAATGAACCAGTTCTAGGAGTTACATACACACAATATAACCACTGCCCTGATCAAGATGTAAAACATTTCCATCATCGTAAAAGTTGACTCATACCCTTTCCCAATCTCCCCCACCTTCTGCCCCAAATACTACTCACTAATCTGATTTCCCTTATTATGGGTAGTTTTGCCTGTTTTAGATTTTCATACAAATGGAATCACAGAGGATATACTCTTTTTGCCTAGACTTCTGCTAAACATGTTTCTGAGATGCATCAGTAGTTCATTCCTTTCTTCTTTTTGAGTAGTGTTCCACTGTATGAATATACAACAATTTGTTTACCCATTCAGTTTTTGAAGGACATTGGTATTTTCAGTTTGAAGTTATTCTGAATTGAGCTATCAAGAACATTAAAAGTTTATGTCTTTATGTAGATGTATGTTTTCATATCTTTCATGGAAAACATCTAGGAGGAGAGCTGCTAGGTCATATGTTAAATGTATATTTAACTATATAAGGAGCTACCGATTTTTTTTTCTCAAAATGGTTGTACTTTTTAATTTTACATTTTCACCAGCAATGGATGAGTCTGATTGCTCCACATTCTCACCAACATGTGGCCATTCTATTAAGTGTATGGTAATACTCACAATGGTTTTGATTTAAATTTCTATAATTATTATGATGCTGAGAATTTTTTCAGGTGCTTACTTGTCTTTTGTGAAATGTCTCCAAATCCTTTGCCATTTGTTTTTGTTTGATTTTTTTTTTTTTTTTTTTTTTTGGCACTGAGGATTAAACCCAGGGGCATTGTACCACTGAGCTACATTCCCTAGCCCTATATTTTCAGACACAGTCCTGCTACATTGCCAATGTGGGTCTCAAACTTGTGATTCTCCTGCCCTTAGAACTTAATTATTAAGTTATAAACATACTTTGTATATTCTGGGTACAAGTCTTTTGTCAGATGCATGTATTATGAATATTTTCCCTCCATCTGTGGCTTGCCTCTTCACTTTTTTAAGGAAGTCTTTTAAGGAATCATTTTTAATTCTAATAAAGTAATGCTCATGATTCTATGAGTACAAAAGGACTTATCATTATTTTCTTTTATGATTAGTGTTTTTGTGTATCCTATCTAAAAAGGCCTTGCCTACCCTGGATTTGTAGATATTCTCCTGATTTCTTCTAGATGTTTAACAGTTTTTCCTTTTATCTTTAAGTCTGCATGCTTCTTCTAGCTTACTTTTATGAGTGGTGTAAGGAGAAAGGTAGGTTTATTTTCCCATGGCATCAAATAAAGGAATATTCTACTTTTTTAAATTTAAAATTTGCCCAATTTAATTGATTTTTAAATCTAAAATCCATCATTCACCCTGATTTATTTCACAGTTACCTGAAGATGAATCTGCAAAAAATAAAGTCGCATATAATAAGAAAAATCTACAATAAATCTAAAAATGTCATTAGCATAACTCTCATAAATGAATGTCAGACAACCTAAATATCTGTTTAATTGTATTATAATTTCTACAAAACAAAAAAAAAATTCTTGGAATTCTTATTCTATCTTATAAAATTTCAATCTGAAATGCATGACAAAGAGCTCTGAAACCATCAGTAGTTGAACTACAAATGCAATGCTTATCTTTAACCTAAAAATCCAGACCTCAAGTACCACATTATGAAGCTAGACAAGCTCACCTGAGTAGCTGCAGACTGACAGGAAGATGACGATGACGACGAGACAACAGGAATGTCAGACTGTACAGCAGCCACAGTGGTAGCGGGTGTGAAAATCAGCTGTACAGACAGAAAACCAAAAAAATACTCTAAGACAAAAGAACATGTCCCACACACAATGTATAGCAGGCAAGAGAGACTGAAATTTATGACATAAAGACAATGCAGTTTAGGAATATCTCCTAAGCAAAACATTTTACATGACAAAGGGAAGTTTCTGATAATAGAGAACTCAAAAAAAAAATCAAACAGTTTTGAAAGAGCTCATGATTCAATGAGTACAAAAATAAATCAGTGTTCAAAGAAGAAAATATATTTTGGTAATGTGAAATTCTCAGACCAAATTTTGTCCCAAATAAGCTGTCATACTTAATTTTTCTCCCAGTTCAAACTACAATCTCAGGATCTCTAAAATGGGAAATTAAAGCAGACAACTATAATTACTATTTTGGGACACAAATTAAATTTCAGTGAAAAACATGAAAAGAAACACTAAAAAGTTTCTTCAGTCCTCTTTACCACAAGCATAATTATGCCACACGCTAGACTATAACATTTCTCTCAGCTAGAGAAGATCTAAAGGACAAACCTAGGTTTCTTTTGATTTAAAAACTATTTGTAAAGAAATATTCTAAATGTAAATGCCACAATATGTTAAAATAGAACAAAAGAGCTTCACATCAAAAGAAGAAAAAAAAGGAAATCATACTCAATTCATTCACTCATCACCATCCCTTTCAAAATTTTAACGTTAAACAAATGTCATTAATTTCTAAGGCAATACAATTCACTCACATTATCCAACTCAATTTAGTAACTTATGACAGTTGCTTCAAAGAATGTATAAATATATTATTTCAAGATTATTTTAAGGACTATTCAGTTCCTTACTGCTATTTAAATTAAACAACCAATTATGGGATCTTTTGAAACTTCTTTAGTCTTTCACTAAACTTAAGTGAATTTAACAACAAAGTATAACTTTCACATAAAGATATTTTATTTAATTTATGAAACAAACATCCTGGAAACACTAACCCAAAGAGAAGATATTCCATTTATTCTGAGCCATACGAACTATCAATTTTAGAGGTCAAAAATGGCCAAATAGCAACCATTTAAAATGGTTCTGCCCTATTTTAAAGTAACATTATTACCTAAAGAAGATATTATGAGGGGACACAGAAATATGGTAATACTTAGAATAATCTGTGATTAACAGGTTAGTCATATCATTATTTACTGTTAGAAATGTGACTGCAAACTTCCTTTCCAATTTTAGGTGGTGAACTGGGGATCCAGAAATACACAAAAAAGTACATTAGGGCCAAAGCTTTTGTCTAGCTTCCTGTAAAGACATCAAATAAAATATATGTCAACCATTTCTACATCCCTTAAAGAAGCTCAACAATTAAATTAGAAAAAAACAGTATGTACCCAATCACAGAATACCAAATTCACATTCCTGTGTTAATTTAAAAAAAAAAAATCAAAGTAAGCCTAATAATACAACCACACAGAATCTGAGATGGGAATAACCAAAGCTAAGAATCATCTGGTAAATTATAGGCACTCCAATATGATATCAGACAGTCCCAGGATATAACCTCTTTCTTATGGCTAATAATGAGGCTTTTAACACTTCTAACTATTTCACCAAATCTAACATGTCAAAAATATATAATAATTTATGTACCATTGTAAGTAGTAATTATTAAGTGTAAGATAAAATGCAATTTCAGAGATGTTAAAATGTGAAAAAAGTTTTTGAAATTGGTAAACTTATTATTAAAAAATACCATTCTTATGTCATAGAATCTGTTAGCTTCCCAAAGTTAACAATATTATCTATTACCAAGAAGTATTATTAATTCAAATTAGAATTTTTGTAACTTTCATGAATGTATAAGAAACTGATCATATATACAAAATTGTTAGGCACTATCTTAAATATTAAAAATTCCTCATTGCATCAAATCAAGAAACATTTGGTCTCTAAGTCCTTGAACACTGAAGGACTTTGGTAGCTCGTATCTTACCATTTGAGCTCGAAGATACATTTGAGCTTGGCTCGCCGTTAGAGTAGGGGAGGTACTCCCTAATAACATAGTCTGTTGGGTAATACTGCCGCTGGTAGAACTGGAAGCCTGGGAACGGCTTATTAACTGTGCAGGTGTAGGAGAAGTGGAGAGGTTGATCTAAGGAAGAAAACATATTATGTCAAAAAGACTTCAATTTCTAGCCCAAATTTTTACTAAATTTCACCAAGCTGTAGTTAGGCAATCAGTGATATAAACTGTGACTAGGGAACCCAAAAGAGATCTTTTTTTTCAGTACCAGGTATTGAATCCAGGGGTGCTTAAACACTAAGCCACATTCCTTGCCCCTTTTTTATTTAGAAAGAGGGTCTCACTGAGTTGCTTAGGGCCCAGCTAAATTGTTGGGGCTGGCTTTGAACTTAGAATCCTCCTGACTTAGCTGCCAAGCTGCCATCCCACCCAGCAGAGACCTTTATCTTTGACAGACTTCTGACTTTGAGCAATTATTTGTACCTTTGCAATCAACAGCATGGACTGGTTAGTAATTGGGACAATTTTTAAGGATATCTGCATTGTGTTTAAATAAGATCCAATATCTTAAAATATCATTTCTACTACCTCCCAAAAATTAGGGTTAAAGTTCTACTATTTTAAAATTTCACATAAAACAATCTAATCATTAATTTATGCTTTTTTTTGTCAAATTCACATTTTTGAGGAGTTTCTAAAGTGAACAAAGATTAAAACACAGATAATCCACTAACATACATAAAAACATAAAAATGAAATATAAAGTTTTAACTTACATGCTCTCAGAGCAGAAGAAAACACAATAACCACTTGTTAAAAATATGGGGGAAAATCCTGAATATTGGTTATGAAATTAAACTATAATCACTACTTTATAAAGTTTAAAACTGCCTTTTGGAATAAATTAGTGTATGGTCAATCTCTAGGGAAAGGCGATGGGATGGGACTGGTATAAGAACAAGGCAAAAGAAGACACATACACCTGTTTTTATCTTTCCAATTTTAGCTCACAACCACGTATCTATCACCCATTTAAAAAATAAATATTTTCAAAAAGAGAATAATATAATTCAACCTCAAATCCTGCTCCTGCTTTTTTTTTTTTTTTTTTTCTCAGTACTAGAGATCAAACCCAGGATCTCACAATGCTAGGCATACACTCTACCACAGAGCTATACCCCCAGCCTTTTTCAAAAAGAAGGAAGGGAGAAGGAAATTCCCAAGTGCCAGAAAGAAAGAAATTCAAAACTACACAGTGGTACAAGTCTGTAATCCCAGTGACTCTGGACATTGAGGCAGGAGGATAGTGAGTTCCAAGCCAGGCTCAGCAACTTAGCAAGACCCTAAGTAACTCAGTGAGACCCCATCTCTAAATAAAACACAGAAAGAAGGGCTGGGGATGTGGCTCAAGTGTTTAAGTACTCCTAGATTCAATCCCTGGTGTGTGTGTGTGTGTGTGTGTGTGAGAGAGAGAGTGAGAGAGAGAGAGAGAGAGAGAGAGAGATCCAGCTGACTCCCAAGGCAGTCTACAGGACTATGTTGGGGCTATGCAGACAAAATACCCAAAATTTTGAGACAATATCCTGAAAAGGGCTGGTCAGTATGTGAAAAGGGAACTGAAAAAGCTCCACTCATGCCTCACACCTGGCCTAATCATACTGGAGGGATGCAGGGAGGAACCTATGAGAATCAAAACTCCAGGCTTGTGCAATGTAAGAATCCAAATTTATGATTCCTGTGTAGTTTCACAACCCATCCTGATAGATTAGCATCTAGGGTCTAGTTCCCAGAGCGGGATGGGGCAAGATGGTGGAAGAGGACTCTCCAGTCATCACCCCTCTGAAGAACCATCAATTTGAATGACTATTCATGCATGAAATTACCTTCACAAAAGCTAAAGAAATCTGGTAAGAGATCTCAGTATCTGGTTATAGCATAATAATAAGAAAAGACACACTGAAGAAGGTAGGAAGAACGCTTTTATATTACTTATGTCACCCCTCCCCCAGTTGTAGGCAGCAGCACAGCATGGATAGAAATACCATCTGCTTGGGGAAAGAAGAAGTCGGAATCATAGGACTTTGCTTGGACTTCAGTATTGGGCCTCCAATAGTAAAACCCATCACCAGGCAGACTTTGACAGCCCTTGACCTCTATGCTGATACCCAGACTGAGCCTATAGACACATTGAAGAGGGTAGGAAGAACACTTTTATATTACTGGTATCAGATGGTAACTCTTGTGTTCTAGCCCACCAGCACCAAGTTACTGAAAAAGCCTTAAGTTCAGTACAGATCTCAGTTGCAGGTTTATCTCAGCAACAGTAGGTTTCTGGTATCCCCCAGTGCTGAATTAGCTTCAGCAATCATAGGATTCCAATCTAGTGTTGAGCCAGCCTCAGAAGTCACAGGATATCAGCCCATTCTGCACCAGTCATGCAATCCAGGGCTTATGGCCATAACTACCACAGCTGCCGTCATCATAGGTTTAGGGATTGCTATTGAAGGACATTCCCAAAAAATGCCAGAGTACAAGGCTGGGATAAGTCCCTACTTAATTGATGCAGACCAGAATCAAAAACAATCAGGGAAATAACATCACCAAACGGACAAAAGTTGCCAGTGATTGACCTTAATAAGATGGAGACATATGAATGGCCTGACCAAGAATTAAAAATAGCTATTTTAAGGAAGCTCTGTAAACAACAACAACAAAAAGGTCAGAAATTCATCTCAGAAATTTAAAAGAGCAATTGATTAAAAAAAAAACACAAATCCTAAAAAATACAATAGATGAAAAAAAATGCAACAGAGTATCAATGGTAGAACTGATCAAGCAAAATAATGGGTAAACCCAAAGATGGGTATTCGAAAACATACAGAGGAGAAAAGAAAAAATGAATAAAAGAAATGCTCCAAGAGTACAGAATTTATGGGACGGCATCAAAAGAACACATGCATAAATCATTTGTATTCAAGAGGGACTACAAAAAAAGAGAAATAGGTTATATCCCGGCATGGTGGTGACGCCTATAATCCACCACCAACTTGGGAGGCTGAGGCAAGAGGATCACAAGTTCAAAGCCAGTGTCAGCAACTTAGGGTGGGGATATAGCTCTGATAGAACATCCCTTTGTTCAATCCCCAGAAATTAAATATCCAGGTACAGAAAGGTCTAAAATCTCCAACAATATTTACTCCAAATTTAAGACTATCCCATGACATATTTTAATCACACTGTCAAAGACTAAAGATAAAGAGAAGATTTTGAACAGTAAGATAAAAGAAGTAAACTATATATAAAGGAGTTACAATGTGACTAGTAACAAACTTCTCAGTAGAAATTTTATAAGAAAGGGGGAAAGTGGGATCCTATATTCAAAGTGTTAAAGACAAAAAAGTGCCAATCAAGAAGACTGTGGGGGGGGTGGCTGGGGTTGTGGCTCAGTGGTAGAGCTCTTGCCTCGCATGCATGAGGCACTGGGATAGATCCTCAGCACCACATAAAAATAAGTAAAATAAAGATATTGTGTACATCTACAACTAAAAAAATACTTTAAAAAAAGAAGACTGTACCCAGAAAAACTCTCCTCTGTTACCATCAGAACTGCCTTACAATAAATATTAAAGGGAATTTGAAAGTATAAAACTCACTGGTAAAAAGACACATACCATCTATCAAGATGAAATTATTTTTTAAAAAAATAGAAAATCTGAACAGACCAGTAATAAGGAAATTGAATTAGTAATAAAAAGTCTGCCATCAAAGAAAAACCAAGGACCCTATGACTTCACTGCTGAATTCGAATAATACCAATTCCTTCCCAAACTATTCCCAAAAAACTGAAGAGAAGGTAATACTTCTAAATTCATTCTACAAGGTCAGCATTACCTTGATACCAAAACCACATATGGACACAACAAATAAAGAAAACTAGGCCACTATCCCTGATTAACACAGATGCAAAAATCTTAACAAAATACTAGCAAACTGAATACAGTAGCACATTAAAAAGATCCTTCACCATAATCAAGTGAGATTCATCCCAGGGTTCAATATACACAAATCAATAAATGTGGCACAACACATTAACAGAATTAAAGACAAAAACTGTATAATCATTTCAACCGATCCAGGAAGTGTATTTTGATCCAGGAAGAAAAAAAATGTGACAAAATTCAACATCCCTTTATAATAAAAATTTTCAAGAAATTAGGTATAGATGTAATGTACCTCAACACAATAATAGATAATACATGACAAACCCACAGCAATGACCCACAGCCATTCACATGATAGTGAATGGGTATAAACAAAAGCTTTTTCTCCAAGATTTATAACAAGACAAAAATGCCCACTTTGCCACTTATACCCAACACAATAATGGAAGTCTTACCCACAGCAACAAAGCAAGAGAAAGAAATAAAGGGCATCCAAATCAGAAAGGAAGAAGCCAAATTATTACTATTTGCAAATTACATGGTCTTAAATAGAGAAAATACTTTAAAACTGTATCAAAAAATATTAAATCTAATAAATGAATTCAGTGAAGTTATAGGACATGAATTAGACATATAAAATCAGTAATATTTCTATATACTATCTAATTAACAATAGCTACAAGAAAATGAAATACTTAGGAATAAATTTAACCAAGGAAGTGAAAGACCTCTACACTAAAAATTATAAAATCTGAAACTATGAAACCACCAGAAGAAAATAGGGAAAGAGTTCTAAGACATGGGTATGGGAGCTGACTTTTTGGATATGACCTCAAAAGTATAGACAACAAAAGCAAAATACACTAATAGGATCACAAACTAAAAGCTTTTACACAAAAAAGAAACAAACAACAGAATGCAGAGACAACCTACAGAACAGGAGAAAACAATTTACTTGCAAATTATACATCTGGTAAGAGATTAATCCAAAATACATAAGTAACTCAAAACAACTCAATAGTAAACCTTTGAATAAGTAACCCGGCTTAAAAGAGGACAAAGGACCTGAATAAACATTTCTTGAAAGAAGACATACAAATGGCCAGGAATATGAAAAAATGCACAACATCACTCATTATCAGGGATGTGTAAATCAAAACCACAACAAGATATCATCTCATTCCTGTTAGAATAGTTATTATCAAAGATAACAGTATTGGCAAGGATATGGAAAAAATAAACTCTTACAAAATGTTGGTAGGAATGCAAATTAGTATGCATATTATGGAGAGCAGTATAGAGATGATCCACAAAATTAAAAATGGGACTACCATATGATACAGCAATCTCACTACTAGGCCTACACTCAAAGGAAATGAAATCAGAATGTCAAAGAGATACCTGCACTCCCACATTTAATGCAGCACTAGTCACTATAGCCAAGGTATAGAATCAACCTAAGTGTCCATCAGCAGAAAAATGAACAAAAATGTGGTATATATACAAAATGGAAAACTATTCAGCTGTAATGAAAGCATTAAATACTGTTAATTGCAGCAACATAGATAAATTTGGAGGACAGTATGTTAAGTGGAATAAGTCGGGCACAGAAAGACATATACTGCAGAATTTCACTCACATGTGGAATCTAAAAAGGTTTATCTCATATAAGAGTAGAATGGTGGCTACTAGAAACTGGAGCAATTAGTAGGGAGATGTTTGTCGACTGACATATAATTACAGTTAGGTAGAATGAATAAGTTCAAAAGATTTACTGTACACCATGTTCACTATAATTAATAATCACAGGCAAAGAGAGTGAATGCTAAATCTTCTAACCATTTCACAATGTATATATATTTCAAAACACCAAAATATGTATAAAACAAATACAATTTACTGTCAATTAAAACATTTTTTAATTTCAAAAAATGATAGCACGCAGACAACAATAATGTACTGAGACATGAGAAAAAAAAAGACTCTAGCATTTTAGTAGTCCAAGACATTTGTTGTACTGAATAGTGATACAGGAAACTAGAAAGACTCATATGTAACTCCTCATGAGTCTATAATCATTAAACAATAAAAAGTAAGCTGAGCTAGGTGATGTGTCATGAGTATATAAAGCCAGCAGCTCATAAGGCTGAGGCCCAAAGCAAACTCAGCAAGACCCTGTCTCTAATTAAAATATAAAAGAAGGCTGGGGAGGGCTGAGGTTGTGGCTAAGCGGTAGAGCGCACACCTAGCTCACCTAGTATGCCTAGAACATGCGAGGCCCTGGATTAGATCCTCAGCACCACATAAAAATAAATAAATAAAAAATAGGGAGTTAGCAATGATGGTGTAATGTGATGGACATCATTGGATTATCCAAAGTACATGTATGAAGACATGAATTGGTGTGAACATACTTTATATACAGAGAAATGAAAAACTGTTCTCTATATATGTAATAAGAATTGTAATGCATTCCACTGTCATGTATTTAGAAAATAAAAACAATTAAAAAATAAGTAAATAAAGGTATTGTGTCCAACTACAACTAAAAAATAAATATTTTAAAATGGGGGGACTAGGGTTGTGGCTCAGTGGTAGAGCACTTACCTAGCACGTGTGAGGCACTGGGTTCGATTCTCAGCACCACATAAAAATAAATAAATAAAGGCATTGTGTCCATATACAACTAAAAAATAAAAATAAAAAGAAAGAAAAAGGTTGGGGATGTTGCTCAGTGGTTAAGGCCCTTGGGTTCAATCCCTAGTACTACAGAAAATAAATTTTAAAAAATTAAAAATAAAAAGTATAATGGGTACATAATAGTTGGTTATCCAATTCTTTAATACTTTCAATTTAAATCTTCCAATTGTTTCATAATTTTAATTTTAATAAAATATTTAAATCTATAGTTCAACGTATAAATATAATACAAAATCATTCTGTAATCTGAATTTTACCTCTATCACATCACTGAAACCCAATTATTAATAGTCACTAATGATCTCTAACAAATTTGGAGATTCCTTTCAGATCACCCCTTGGTCTTCTTTACCAGCTCTTTTTCCTGATCTAACCACAAAATGTTCATCCTTTGTTCTCAACACTTTTATCCTTCGCTTCCTAGTAGACATGGATTATCATGTCTACTACCATGATGATCCAATCCTGATGAATCTCAATTTGGAGCTCTAGATCCAAATACCTACAGAATACTTCTTTCTGGGTGTTTCTTATCAACTCAAATCAAGTTGTTTAAACATCAAACTGACTGTTATTCCTTCTATACCAGCTTCTCAGAAGATGGCACTATCATCTTCTAAAACTCCCTCCAACATATATTATCTGGGAATCATTCTGATTCTTTCTTCACCCTTACACACACAAACAAATAGTCACATGTCTTGTTTCTACATCTTTTGTTGTTCTTCTTCCTTTTGATTTTTTTAACCACTTAGTTTAGAGTCTAGCCCTTGATACTCCCAGCTATATTACTTTAACAGCTGCAAACTGTTCTACCTCACTGGAATTGTATCTCCTCCTACTTGCCAAATAATCTTTATCTGATTTTATTTAGCCACCAACTTGTTCTACCTCTCCTTTCCCTGATTTTATTAATATTAATTACCCACCTAAAAATATTCTGGATAGGGTTGAGGGTGTAGTACACTAGTAAAGCACTTGTCTAATGCAAGCAGGACCTTAGGTTCAATCCCCAGTACCAAAAAGAAAAATTTTCTGGATAATGGTCAACCTCCTCTGATAACATCCCTGTTATCCCCTCTCACTCCTGT
Source organism: Urocitellus parryii (assembly GCF_045843805.1). Taxonomy (NCBI): domain Eukaryota; kingdom Metazoa; phylum Chordata; class Mammalia; order Rodentia; family Sciuridae; genus Urocitellus; species Urocitellus parryii. The sequence continues at coordinate 130,690,934 of NC_135532.1, forward strand.
AAACACATCATTCACATTATCCATACAAAGCTATTTAAAATGTCATGATCTCTTAGGCCTTGTGACATTAGTAACAATGTCCTTACTGGAATGAGTGTCTTCCCCATCCATACTGTGAACAACTCTTCAAAAATCACTTACTTTAATAAGCTTTTAAAGGCATCCCTATATCCCAAAGAACTTACTACTTCCCCTACATTTTACCTAATTGCTAACATACATATATATACTTCTACCATAAAATTCTTTCTTGTTCTCTTTTTTTCTTATCTCTCCCACACCCCCCCTAGTACTGAGATCAAATCCAAGGCCTCTCACATTCAGGGCAAGTGCTCTACCACTAAGCTATATCCCTAGTCTTTTAAAAAATGTTTAAGACAGGGTCTTGCTAAGTTGCCTGGACTGCCTCCTGCCCCAGCCTCCTGAGTAGATGGAGTTATAGGTGTGTGTCATCATGCTCAACTATATCATATATGCATATATATGTATTATATATGCCCATATATGTATAATATAAGTATGTGTATGTGTATGTGTGTGTGTGTGTGTGTATACACACATACATACTTTTTTTTTTTTTTTTTTGAGACAGGGTCTTGCTAAGTTGCTTAGAGCCTTGCTAAGTTGCTGAGACTAGCTTTGAACCCATGATTCTTCCACCCCAGCCTCCTGAGTTGCTGGGATTACAGGCATGCACCCCACCATGCCTAGCTAGCATATATTTTTATCTCACCCATCTAAACAGTCATTTCTTTAAGGTATGACTCATCTTCATATATCCAAAATCTATGAAATAGCTTTTATCCAATAAAAGTCTATTAAGTTAATGAATGCCATGTTATTTTAAGGTATACATACATAGCTTTCAGCTTTCATGTAATATTTAAGCCAAATACAAAGAGAGAGAGAGTGAGTGAGAGAATGAAAGAGAAGAAAAATTTTGGTATAGCACCTAACAGAGTAAAAATGTAGAAATATTATAGTGATATCAGTTCAACTTCACTTTTGATGTGCTATGTAATAAATAAACAAGGAAAAAAAAACCATTCTTTTTGTGTACCACTTGCTCCAAAGATTAAACTAAATCACTCAGTGGGTAGAGCTGGACCCTGGTTTTCTGACATGTATTTTGGCATTCAGGATCCTTTTTTCTTTTTTATACCTCTTATTTCTATGAGTTGGGTACTCATAGTAATAATGCCTCGGTCTTTCTCTCTCTCTCTCTCTCTCTCTCTCTCTCTCTCTGTACTCTGCAGTAATAATGCCTCAGTCTTTCTCTTTCTCTCTCTCTCTCTCTCTCTCTCTCTCTCTCTCTCTCTCTCTCTCTCTCAATGCAAGAAAGGCTAGGCACAGTGGTAAGTACATACCTGTAATCCTAGCAACTTGGGAGGCTGAGGCAGGAGGATCACACATTTAAGGCCAGTCTTAGCAACCTAGTGGGACTCTCAGCAACTCAGTAAGACCCTGTCTCAAAATGGTGCACACCTGTAATCCCAGCTACTCAGTAGACTAGAGAAGAATAAGTATCATATCTATTTTTAAATTCCATATAGCAAGTAACAATGCAGGCAGCTGTCTACAAAGAAACACTTGATCCATGAAGGCCAACAGATCACCAAGAAATTATCTCCCCAGTCTAATTAAAACAGAATTTTCTTCCTTTCTTTATGGCTTTGGTCTGTTTTCTACTTTGTTCTCCTCACCTAAACCAGATGCCCTTACATGTTTCCATTATTTTCTCTGTCAATTTCATCTCAATTCTCTTTCTCTTAAAGCCTTGGTCAATTCTGTTACCTCAGACCTCAAGTCCTCTACTCCACAAAGGAACTTACTCCCTGAGCGCTATTTCATAAGCTCCATGCAGTGTCTGGCCCAGAGTACTCACTATAGCCAAAGCCCTTTTGAGAGCCACCTCTGCCATTTGATCAGAATCAATCAGGTATATCATACATACTTTATAGACTTTAAAAGGGAGTTATGTACATTTATATTCTATGCCCACAGGTCAGTGAAAAACATTGCAGGGTAACATGTAGAGTATAATCCCATTTGTATATTACAAACAAATGTCTGTGTCTATACATGTTATATATGTAAAAAACATTGACAAAGAAAATGGCATTGCATATACACAATAATGTATACTCACAAAACTACATGTGACTAGATTCAATATAGAAACATAACAAATACACACTGATATCTGGGAGAAAAGTCGCCAAAATGTTAAAGGATAATGCCTACTAGAAATAAAATTTGGAATTATTTGTATTCGCTTTTTAAAAATTATTGTCCATGTAGGCATAAACATTAGAATGAGAATAGAAATGCTATTATTTTTCCTTTATTAAAAATGGTTGCCTTAGTACATTGTTCTGCTTTTATCACTTTAAAGCAGTTTATAAACTTTATTCAGTGAGAACATGTATATTCAAATACCTGTTTGTGTAGAATTCAAATATCTGTAAGTGAACAATGTTATATAGAAATTTTAGGTAATAATATATCCATAAAGGACTTTTAAGCTACTGCTGTTTTTTAATAAAGAAATCAAACAATGGCTGCGGGGGGAGTATATGTCGCTTAGGGGCAGCACGTGCAAGGCTCTGGATTCAATCCCCAGCAAAAAAAAAAAAAAAAGTCTCTCCTATTTGTTATATACAATTCTACCACACCAGACAGCACACACCTGCAATCCCAGCTACTTAGGAAGCTGAGGCAGAAAGATTCCAAGTTTAAGGTCAGCCTTTGCAACTTAGGGAAACCCTGTTTCAAAATACAAAAGAAAGAAGGCTGGGGGTATATTTTAATGGTAAAGCACCCCTGGGTTCAATTACCAGTACTGGAAAAAACAAAACAAAACAAATTACCACTTTCTGTAAAAAACAGGCAAAAACACAAAAACAAAACCAGCAACCTCACAGTCTCCCAATATTTTTAGATTTATAAACCCAAAAAAGAAAAGTTGCAATGTCAAAACAATGAAGATACTGGAAAAATAACTTAAAATGTCCAGCAAAAAAGATGGTTATATAAAATAAATTCCACCATTCTATATAATAGCTTAAATACTGATCCACGTGATAACACAGAAAGATCTCGACATACTAAGTGAAAAAAGCAAAATGCAAAATATCTACCTGTGTTTTTAAAAAAGTGTTAAGCACATATACACACATTTCTTTATAAAATCTATGTCCATAATACATAAGAAAAGATCTGAAGGAGTAAACAGCAAACTAAGGAGGAGAGAGACAGAAAAGAACATGGGGCTGAAGGGGACTTTTACCACTTTTTTACTTTTTCTAAATTGCTGAAATATTTTACAAGGACACAGTAAAGCTGCTCATGATCATATAAACATTCAGACTACAGTTTTGATTTTTAGATTGGTATCAAATAGTTGGAAAAGGCTTCAGTACTCTACCACTTGAAATTATATTCTAAAGAATCAATCCTTGGAAACAAATGAGTTTTAAAACTTAAAGTACTTCCTAAAATAGATGAGAGGATGAGGACACTGAAATGATTATAAACAAACAGTTAATGGTTCATTTGATAAATGATTGTTCTAATTTAGATATGTTTAAAAGAAAACTGAACATTTTTAAGGGTCTTGATCTAAAAATAGTTTCATTAACCCAGTAAGTAGAGTCTTAGGAACCTTAAAAGGCAGTAATTATAAATGTATACAAAGATATGTAGCAGGATATTCAATGTGGGTTCACTTATAATAGCAAACAAGGAAAATTAAAATCACCAGAAAGAGAAAATAATAGAACATTATTCAGCCACTAAAAATCATACTTAAAACCAATGAACATTCGCTTCTCCCTCCTAAGACTCACTAAAATAGCAACACAATAACAAAAAGGATTGAAGAGAAATTCAGACAGTAGGACATTCCATTCAACAAGTGAACTGAGCTCTTCAAATATCATGAAAGAAAAACAAAAAAAAGACAAGGAGACTTTTTTATATTATAGGACAAAAAGAACACTCAAATGCACTGTGATCCTTAATTAAATCCTGGATGGGAAGAAAGTTTATAAAAAGAATAACCTTTTTGGAAGACTACAAAGGATATCAGAATATGGACCACATGCTAGATATTAGTGTACTAATGTTCAGTTTCTTAGGTGTGATATAACAATATTGTTGCTATGCAGGAAAATCTCCTTAGACTGAAGGATAACGCTGCCTACAACTTATTTTCAAATATATTTTTTAAAATAAACTTATTTTCAAATCATCAGGAAAACAGTCTATATACAAATACAGAGATAGAGCAAATACGGCAAACAACAATTGGTATAACTATAAGAAGGGCATATGAAGTTCACTGCTTAGTATTTCTACTTTTCTATGGGTTTAAATGATTTCAAAACAACAAGCATATGCAGTGGCATATTCGGTGAAATATGCCTTTAATCTCAGAGACTCTGAAGGCTGAGGCAGGAGTATCTAAAGTTCAAGGCCACCCTCAGCAATTTAGTTGCTGTAAGCAACTTAGTGAGACTCTATCTCAAAATAAAAAATTAAAAAGGGCTGGGGACGTGGTTCAGTGGTTAATTGTCCCTCGGTTCAACTTCTAGTACCAAACAAAACAAAACAAAAAAAAACTGGGATATAAAAGAACAACATAAAACAAAAGACATACATACACTAAAACAAAAAGATAGAGGAGGTGCCATCTGTATCAAGATTATACTATCACTGGGCTGGAGTTGTGGCTCAGTAGTAGGGCGCTTGCCTAGCATGCTTGGGGCACTGGATCGATCCCCAGCACCATATAAAAAATACTAAATAAAGATGTTGTGTCCGTTTACAAGTAAAAAAAAAAAAGTTGTAAAAAATTATACTATCACATTTCTATAAAAGAGTGAAGGTGGCTATAATCCAAAATATACGAAGGAAGAAATAAGAGCAAAAGTAAACCCAGAGATTATAGGTATAGGGGCAGAGTTAAGAAGTGTGGCTAAAAACTGGAGAGTTATCTGAAGGTCTACCCACGAAACAGATTCACGTATAATAAGCTCACTACACTTAACACCTAGAACAACCAGCATCTGAACCTTCCAGAAAGATAGGACTCAGAGTTCTCTAAGTCAAAGGAACTGCCAGGGAAATGCTAGGTTTCTTTCTCTCTCTCTTTTTTTTAATATATTTAGTTATAGGTGGACATAATACCTTCATTTTGTTCATTTGTTTTTATGTGGTGCTGAGGATCAAACCCAGTGCCTCCCATGTGCCAGGCAAGCATTCTCCCACTGAGCTACAGCCCAGCCCCAAGAAATGCTAGGTTTCTAAAGTGGATACTTAGACACTGTAACTTAACTTCTACAACTAACCTGTCATCTCCATACCTGTGCACCTTTAACTCCAAACAGACCAATATATAGCAGCAATCACAATCACTGTTATTCCCATATTCAAACACCAACATTCCAATTTTTCCACTAAGGAAAAGGCCCTACAGGGGGACAAATGTACCTTCAGTGCAGTGGAGGAAACCCACCTAATTAAGTGACAATCATGCACTCTTAAACATAAGCAGAAAACTAAGAATTTGAAAAGAAGACAGCTTTCTCTTACAAGAGAAAACCCAGCAGCACAATGGAAGAAAAAGACTAAGATAGTTCCTAAGGAAAATAGATTAATAGAGAAACAGAGAAAAACGTTTTTAACATCTGAGAAGTAGAATGCTTGCCTAGCATGTGCAAGGCCCTGGATCCAATCCCCACTACAACAAAAAAATGAAACAAAGATAAAAAATAAAAAGTCTGATAAATATCATCCATACAGAAAAACAGGATCCTCTGAAAAGAATGAGCAAACAAAAGATGCTCCTAGAAATTGGAAATACAATGGCTGAACTAAACTTGGGGGGGGTGGGGGGGGGGAGTTCAAGCAAATTGTTTAAAAAAAAAAAGTCCAACATCCCACAACAGAAAAAGAATGAAAAGGTAAAAGAAATAAAGGATCAATCCAGAAAAAACAAAACTCACCAAGGAGCTCCAAAGAGAGAGCGAAGATGCCCCCCTGGCAGAGTACATGCTTAGCATGCAAAAGGCCCTAGGTTCCATTCCTAGCACCACAGAGACAGAGAGGGGTGGAGGGAGGAAGCGAGAACAAGAACAGAGAAACAACAGGAAAACTTTTCTTATAAATTTTTAGTTTCACATACATGAACATTAAATACCTAGTTTTCACCCAGAGAGGGTCATACAAGTGTCCTACACCATGATTTCTAGACATATCCTCATGAAACTTAAGAAAAAATAAAAAACTAAAAGAGAATAATAGGCAAATCTAAAAGATTCCAGAAAGAACAAGCAGTTACCCCAGAGCAATGATAATGAGACTAATAATAGCCTTTTTTTCAGCAATATCTAAAATTTTGAAGTTGGTGGGCTATTTTATTCTTTCTGTTGTTAGTTTTTATTTTGTTTTATTTTTGTTTTGTGATGCTGGAGATCAAACCCATAGCCTCACAATTGCTAGGCAAGCGCTCTACCACTAAACTATAGCCCAGGCCCCAATAACTAAAATTTTGAAAACAATTCTTGTTTTCAAATTTCCAAAGAATAATTAATTTCAATATAAAATTCATGTAACAATAGTTACAAAAAATATATAGGGACGGGAGGCTGAGTCATGAGATCACAACCTCAAAGCCAGCTTCAGCAATGGCAAGGCCCTAAGCAACTCAGTGAGACACTGTCATAAATAAAATACAAATAGGGATGGGGATGTGGCTCAGTGGTCAGATAATCCCCCCCCTGCCAAAAAAAAAAAAAAATGTATGGGGAGAGAATTTTCAGTTCCATAAGGGATTCAAAATTTATTTTCCATGTAACCTTTAAAAATAGACACTTCACCAAAACACATTCTTATCAGTTTACTTGTCTGTATCCTCAGTGTGCTCTTAAACCTTTGTTCACTTTGAATCCTTGGTACCTGACATTGTGCCTAACACTAAATAGGCACTGAAAGTACTGAAACAGAGTATCCTTGTTAGTATGGACCAACACAGGATCCCACACAATAATAACCCCTAAAACTGAGATCTACTTTTTTAGGATCATGATCTTATAATGAGTACCCTTCTCTGCAAATGTGGCCTTCCCCCCCCCGCCCACAACCTCCTTAAAGGGCCGATTTCTTTAATACTTTTTTTAGTTGTAATTGGACATTTATTCATTTATTTATTTATTTTTATGTGGTGCTGAGGATCAAACCCAGTGCCTTGTACGTGTTAGAAGAATGCTCTACCGCTGAGCCACAACCCCAGCTTAGAGGCCCCCTGTTTTTAATACAACCAGTCAGGGCTTCAACATATTTCAGGGAGGCAATTCAGTTCACATCATCATTTATTGAACCTTCTCCTTGATCCAGATTCAGAGATACCTAGATGAGAACACTTTTAAAAAAATAAAAATAAATCTAATTAGACCTCTTAATTTTACAAAAAAACTCGGAGTACAGGGAGGTTAAATAACTTGTCTGAAATCACACGACTGGTCAGTCACAGAATCTAACATTAGAACCCAGATGCCTCATCTCCATTCTCCCAAACTTTTTAAAAGTAAGTCAAATGACAAGATATCTACTTTCAGAAAGATGGAGATGTACTTTTCCTTATTCCTCCCACTAAGTACAACTAAAAACCCTTGTGACATATAAAATAAAGATACCAAAAGATGAAGAAAATCAGATTGGCCGGAGACTGGAGACTCCATGTACATCATGGTGGTGAGTTCCCTGGTTTTTTTTTTTTTTTTTTTTTTTTTTTTGGTCTCATATAACCCAAACTTGGAACTAAAGAATTCAGTAACCCAGACATCAATGGACACAAACAAAACAGCCTAACAAAAGCCTGCTCTTTTTAGCCAAAGGATCAGGAAAGAGAAAGCCCAGCAACACAAAAAACTTAAGACAATAATTACTTTACTATGGGCAAACACTAAAGAAAAAACTGTGGCTCCACCCACAACAACAAAAAACTATACTTTCACATGCAAAGGCATCCCATCCCCTCAATCAACCCTCTATAATTAATTAGTGTCAGAAAAGGCCAAGTAGAGAGCCAGGACTTTCATCCCAACCAAGTAGTAATAAACTACCACCACCATCACAATGTACTGTGCAGTATAGGGGTAGAAAGACTACATAGGAAGCAGTAACAAGGCACTCCTGTTCCTCCAAGTCAGGGAAGCTTCCATAGAGGCCCAGTGAAGAGCCAGAATTTCCACCATAGTTCAGCAATTATGGGAAGCATCCCCTCTGGTGTCAACAGATTAAAAATAGTCACAACAAAGAAATAAAAGATATACAGAAGAAACAAATGGAAATTTTAGAACTGAAAAATAGAATAATCAAAATGAAAGAGATCATACTATGCATTCTTGCTCTTTATACTCAATACATAATAAAAATCAAAGTCTATCTGTATGTACATGTATAGCATTTTTTAGTAGCTACAGTACTCCATTGTATGAATTATCACTAACTGTCCTACAATTAATGGACACTTCGATTGTATATAATGCTTTACTACTGTAAACCATGCATATACACATAATTATGTAGGGGAGGGGTTGGTTTTGTTTTTTGTGTATTTTGCACGACTGGGGTCAAACCCATAGCCCTGCATATACTAGGCAAATGGTCTAGCACTGAGCTACATCCACAGTCCTGTCATTTTTAATGATATCAGTAAAAAGTAACAGTCATATGAGGGGCTGGGGTTGTAGCATGTGTGAAGCTTTGGATTTGATCCTTAGCATCCCATAAAAATAAATAATAAAATAAAGGTATAAATAATAAAATAAAGTGCAGAGAAACTGGACTAATTGGGCTGCGCAAAATAACCACACAAGAGGCACAAATACCTTTTTCTTTGGGGTTGCTGTGACGGCTCCTCTGACCTTAAAGGCTCCCCTTTTATTGGGGAGAAGCTATTCAAATGAGGCAAGGGGTCAGGTTTCAGGGGGCTAAGTCTATCTTCATGATGTCCACTGTCACCAGGTTGACTGACATATGGGTAGGCCACACCCAAAGGCACAGTAAGAGAAGGGGACACACACAAGGCACTTCCATGGAAGATTCTATCCTAAACAGGGCAAGGGGTTATATTACAAAGGAACAGGTGAGCATAGCTCCACCCATGGGGCTGTAGCAAGACACACCCATGCACCATCCCTCAAACCCAAGAAGGGTGGGGAAAGCTCTGCTACATTTCTGTGATTGAGTGCCTCAGCATCCAGCCAGGGAATGTGACTCAGTCACGTGCAAGGTTGGGCTCCCATAGTACTGTGTCCATCTATAACTAAAAGAATTTTTTTAAAAAAAAGAGTTCTGGGGCTGGAGTGGTGGCTCAGTGGTAGAGTGCACGCCTAGCATGCATGAGGCACTGGGTTCAATCCTCAGCACCACATAAAAACAAACTAATGTATCCACCTAAAACTAAAGATACATAAATAAATAAATATTTTTTTAAAAATAAAATAAAAATTAAAAAAAGAGTTCCATATGAAAGGGCATGCACATTTTAAATTTTTATACATACTGCCAAATAACTCTCCAGAAAAGTTGTACCAATTTACATTCCCATTAATAGTATATGTGTGTGCCAAATATTTTACATCCTTGCCAGCAATGAGTATTATTTAAACGCTTTGCCTTGCTTTTGAATTTGACAGGTAAAAATGGGACATCATGGTTGTTTTTACATATATTTATTATTAATACAATAAATATATTTTTATATGTTTAAAGTCAAAAGTAGTCCTTCCCCCACCCCTGGTGTTGGGGACTGAAACCAGGGCTTCAGGCATGTTAGGCAAGTGATCTACCATTAATAGTATATGAGATGTACTCCCAACCCAGTCTTTCTTTTAAAAATTCCCAGTTATGGGCCAGGATTGTGGCTCAGTGGTAGAGTGCTTGCTGAGCACGGGTGGTGCATTGTTATGCATCACATAACAATAAACAAAATAAAGGTATTGTGACCATCTACAACTAAAAAAAAAAAAAAATTTTTTTAATTCCCAGTTAGAGTCTTTTGTAAATGTTCATTGTTTATATTACTAATATAAAAGCATTTGGGGGCAGGGAATGTGGTTCAGTGGTAGTATGTTTGCCTTGCATGCATGGGGCACTGGGTTTGATACTCAGCACCACATAAATAAATAAAATAAAGGTATTGTGTCTTACAACTAAAAAAAAAAAATTTAAATAAAGGTATTATGTCCATCTACAACTAAAAAATATTTTTAAAAAAGAACATTTTTGGATTTTAGAAATAAAAGCCATTTGACATACATAGTGCAAATATATTCTCTTCCATTGTGTTACTTTTAACCTTGTTTCTTTTGTTTTTTTTGGCAGCAGCAAAGTTTTTAATTGGTTCAGATTTCATTTTGGCAAGCCAGATTTAACTAAACCTTACCCTCTTTCAATTGAAGGAAGACACCAATATAAAGGTTCAGTCCCAATTAATTTTAGAGTCAAACAACCATAAAATCACCACCATCACTACTAGTATTAGTCTAGAATTAGCTATCCTGATCCAATTAGGGGAAAGAAGATAAAGCTGGCACCTGCTAGTTACCTATACATTCAATTATCAAGTTTATTTCCCAAACTACACAGTTTCCCCAGGTTATATATCTAGGTATCTGGTTTGATTTTTTATATAATATTCACTTCCTCACTGAGATCCCATTTTGACTCTATATCCCAACCAATCTAGCTAATTATTCAACAGCCTACCCTGTAATCCTTTCTGGAAGCTAAACCACTCCCACAGCTTCACTTTACCTGAAAACTTACCTCAAAATAACCAAAACTATGAATATTAGACTGCCACCTAATGGCTCATTATTGTCATTACCTAGATACTTCTATTACCACGTTCTGCCTCTCTTTTGGATAGTAACCTCAATTTACTAAGTTACTTTGGCCATTATAATATATACTGTTAGTCAATTCATTTGAGGAATAGCTACCTCGGATTTATAAATAAAACAAATGTGATATATGATATATTGTTCTTTTTTTCACACTAGACATCTGTTCTCCCTTCTAGCTTCTTTTCCCCAACCATTCACAAGTGCCTACTATATGGTACAATACTGCCCGGTTATAACAAGCAGCATTAACAATGTCATAAAAAATAAGCACAATCAGGGCTGGGATTATGGTTTAGTGGTAGAGTGCTCGCCCCACATGTATGAAGCACTAGGATGGATCCTCAGTACCACATAAAAATAAATAAATAAAATACAAGGATTGTGTCCATCTACAACTAAAAAATTATTTTTAAAAAATAGGCACAATCGGGCTAGGGTGTGGCTCAGAGGTAGAGTGCTCACCTACCACGCAAGAGGCACTGGGTTCGATCCTCAGCACCACATAAAAATAAAGATATTGCATCTACCTATAACTAAAAAATATTAAAAAAAAACTCAGCACAATCATTGGAATCTTAATTTCTGTGAATGTCACATACAGAAAATCATACTAGAACAGTTTAAAAGGATATCTGTTAATTATAAGACAACAAAACTCTATACATATGCACATACATATATATATCTTAATGTTATTCCATATTTCACAGAATAATTTGTCTATAATTCTTCAACTAACACACAAAGTATTTACTATGCCTTTCCTTAATACATCTGTATTAAATCAAGACATCTGATATTAATAATCATTAACTACAGTATTCATGCTGAGTTAAGATAAAATATTCATAACTAATTTTGTCATATTCCAGGATATTTATGTGCTAAAAAAAGAATTTTTTAATTAAAAATGCAGATCAATAGTTAGAAAAATACCTACATGCTGAACAAAGAATGTACTTAGCAAAGACCATATCCTTAATTGAAGAATATAGCACAAGCTCCTCTTAAGTTTCTTAAAACCTATAAATCTATATTTTATTAAAGTCAATTTTACAGAATATGAAAGTACTACTATACTGGACCAGGAAAAATATATAGAAAGGACATTTTTAGAATAACACAATGGTTTTCAACCAAAGGCAGTTTTGTCCCCCATAAAACATTTTTGGTTTTCACCTGGGGGGAAGGAGAAAGCCATAGTCTGCTGTTGGTATCCACTGCGAGGGATGATGCCTCATAATGCATATGACAGTCAGCCACACACTAAAAAAAACTATGGTCCATAATGACATAAGTTTCAAGGCTGACAAACTGAGAAAACTGATGTAATTCCAACATAAACTATACTATATCAGTTAAATTTCTGTAATCTAATAATTTTCCTATGGTTTCATAAAAGAACAATCTTGTTCTTAGGAAATACATATCCCAAATATTTTTTTTAAATATTTTTTAGTTGTTGATGTACCTTTATTTTTTATTTATTTATATGTGGTGATGAGGATCAAACCCAGGGCCTCAGATGTGCTGGGCGAGTGCTCTACCGCTGAGATACAACCCCAACCCCAACCCCACAAAATGGTTATTAAAACTTAAGATTTTCAGAAGTTTAACAATAATTCTGAATTCTCCAATTTCATCACTCGTATTCCTAAACACTTATTATTACTTAAGGTATGTAACAAATCTACACTAATAGCTTCATGAATTACAACAGTATAGTTTTGGAAAACAGTAATTAAAATTTTTTTTTAAATTTTAAATCCAAGAAAAAAACATAGGGTACTTACAGATGTCTGGGACATACTTGACTGTTGTGTGACACTTCCTGTGGGGGACGTAGATGGTCTTCCACTGGATAAACTTGCCTAAAATAATAAGACCATTATAATATGCCTGCAAAAACCTGAAGTTAAAACCTTTCTGCTACCAGCATAACACAAAAACAAAATAAGAACCAAAGGTCAATTTAATCTTTGGCCAAACAGATTTTTTTTTTTAAAGAAAAGAAAAATATGAACGGTGAAAACAGGCCCAAAAGCTAATCTGATTAGCTGTACTCATTGTCAGCTTCACTCTTCAGGTTTCTTGACATTTCTGAAGCTGAATCACCACTCTACCATTACAAAAAAGACATCTGAGCTACATCAAGAGCCAGTGGGTTTCAGTTTCCTAAGTCATATTATGAACATGATGTTACTTAAAATTACACTACTGAAAAGAAGTAACATCTGGTATCTGTCAATAACAGAAGTAAACTTTTTTCAGGTTCACTCAACTGAGATCCTTCTCTGATGAGGAGATTTAAGATTAAATCTCACACAGTTTTATTTAAGTTGTACAATATTAACAAAAAAATTTAAACATAGGTATTGAATCATAAAATTATGTTATTAATTGAAATAATATGATTAGATTTTAGGAAAGTGTATATATGCATTTTTATATAGAAGATTTTTGGATATATATTGAATTGTTACAACAATCACCTCTGAAAGTGGGACACAATGGCACATATGGAAAGAAACATTTCTATTTTATTTGCCTCTTAAAATTTTATACTGATTGATATTTTTAAAATAAATTATTTACATAATAAAACTTTACTTTTTCAAAAAATAGAAATATAATTCATGAAGCCCTAAGTATCCACTGTTGTACCTAGAACTTTTTGGATACAAAACCATACCACCATCCACTTTGGATAAAAAACAGAGACAAAAGCTGGCAACAATTATAAAACATATTCATTTTTCCTCCAATTAACTTCTATTTGGTAGTCTATTAACATCTCCTTTAGCACAAATAATCACAAGGCATATGAGAACTCTGAAATAATACCCAGGGTATTTATTTTCAGTAAGTATCTGAAGAAAATGTAAAGTTTGGCCTTAAAAATTGTTAATTTATTTCAGTCTCACCTGAACAGCAGCAAGGCTCTGGAGCTGGGAACTGCTTAAATGCTGCTGCTGAAGAGCTGCAGTGTGTAGCATCAAGTGCTGCTGTTGAGCTGCATACATTTGCTGAAGATACTGAGCAGCTGAGCTGGGGGGGCGATGCAATGCCTGTTGAATTACCTGTGATAAGTCAATTGAACCAATGTCAAATTATAATCTTAACCTTTATCTTTTTTTTTTCAGTGCTGGGGATCAAACCCAGGACCTTGCACACACACTATCACTCACCCATATCTCCAGTTCAACCTTTATCTTTTTATTATTATTATTATTATTTTGTAGTTATAGATGAACAGAATACCTTTATTTTATTTGTTTATTCTTATGTGGTGCTGAGAATCAAACCCAGTGCCCCATGTATGCTAGGCAAGCACTCTGCCACTGAACCACAGCCCCAGCCCAACCTTTATCTTAACTATAAAATGAAGTATAAAAATGGCAGTTTAAGGGCTGGAGATGTGGCTCAGCGGTAGCGCGCTCGCCTGGCATGCGTGCGGCCCGGGTTCGATCCTCAGCACCACATACCAACAAAGATGTTGTGTCCGCCGAGAACTAAAAAATAAATATTAAAAATTCTCTCTCTCTCTCTCTCTCTCTCTCTCTCTCTCTCTCTCTCTCTCTCCTCTCTCACTCTCTCAAAAAAAAAAAAATGGCAGTTTAAAATTTTACTACTTTAAGATTCAATGTCCTCAAGTTTATTAACATATTTCTCTCCCAGTTACATATTGCTAGGATTCACTAATTATACAAATTAAATTACCCAGTAGAGATAAATCCATAAAAGAACCATACAAGGACTGAGGTTGTAATTCAGTGGTTGAGTGTTTCTCTAGCATGTGTGAGGCACTGGGTTCAAATTCTCAGCACCACGTGTAAACAAATAAAATAAAGGTCCATCAACAACTTAAAAATATTTTTTTAAAAAGGACCATATAAGGGCTGGGGATGTGGCTCAAGCGGTAGCGCGCTCGCCTGGCATGCGTGCAGCCCGGGTTCGATCCTCAGCACCACATACAAAGATGTTGTGTCCACCGAAAACTAAAAAATAAACATTAAAATTCTTTCTCTCCTCTCTCTCTTTAAAAAAAAAAAAAAAAAAAAAAAAAAAAGGACCATATAAGTATTTGAAGAAATCTTTAATATCACTGTTATCAAAAATTTACAAATTAAAACATGATACTATTTTCTGACTGTCAGATGGATAAAGATTTAAAATACTTTTACTTGAGAAAATAAATCTTCCCACACTGTGAGAATTTAAGTTGGTATAGTTTTTTTGGATAAAAGTTGGAAGAATTCAGGGCTTAGGTATGAAGAGGAATATTTTGCTATGGAGCCATTACAAACAGTAGTATGGCTCTAAACTGTTTAATAGAGTAGCTAGTGTGTAGAGTAGAGTAGCTACCTGTGTCTACTGAACATGAAAATATGACTAATGCAACTAAGGAATTGGGTTTTTAACTTTAACTGAACTTTGATTTTAATGTAAATAGGTATACAGATAGCTAATGGCTACCATATTTTACAGTGCAGATACAGACTTGTATTTATTAATAAGAACATTCTCAAATATATTAGCAGGTGAAGAAAGTTTAGAATAAGATGTCATTTTTATACCAAATTAACTGAGTAATCATTTTTATATCAAAATAACTCAGTAATCTGAGTATTCTTTGAGGATTAAATGAAGCATCTAGAACCCTGTGGAATATATTATAGGTACTCAATATACACTAGTAGCTAGTATCTCTTTAACAATTGCCAAGCATCTGATAAATGCTTCATGTGGATTATCTTAATTCTTTATAGATGTAGTGAGAAAGTAGACATAATTATTACCTCCATTTTACAAATGGGAAAACCAGTGTTTTAAGTAGGCTAAATAATTTCCCAAACTTCATACAGCTAGTAGCTTCTCTGACTTCAAAGTCTACACCCTTTATACCCTGTGAGTTCTTATGTTTTTCTATTATACCTGCTTGCTTCCTCTATCTCATAATTGTATTTTTCTTATAATTGCATTTGATTTTTTTTTTATCCTGAGGCTCAAGGAGATTGTAGATGAGTAGAATATTCAGTAGATGAGTAGGAATACTCTAAAAGATTTCTCTAAGTCAATATTTTGGCTTCAAATACAAAATTTGAACCTAAAGTCATTCTGCACGTTAGGGGTCTGGGAAAACATAAAAGAGTACTGTAGATGGACAGCTAATTAGAGGTAATTTTTAATCTTCTGGTTTGAACTTTTCTTTAAGTGTCTAAAAATCCTACAAAAATTGTCAAAACTATTTCTTTTTCTGAAAATTACTCAATAATTATTTTTTAATGTTTTTAAATGTCAGAGTTCTTAATTTTCCACATAGATTACAATTATTCGTATTGGGGCTGAGGTTTTGGCTCAGTGGTAGAGCGTACACCTAGCACATGAGAGGACCTGGGTTCAATTTCAATCCTCAGCACCAAATAAAGATAAATAAATAAAATAATGGTATTGTATCCAACTACAACTAAAAAATAAATATTTAAAAAAATATATTAGTATTAAAAAGACTCCTAAAAAGTGTTTGTGAATATTAATAAAATATAAAATCTAATCATGAAATTTCACAAATAGATAAATGTGGTAAAGTCGAGTATTCTATTAAGACCAGAGAAAAATCTTGCATCTCTTCAAAAGATAAGTCCATCCTCTGCAGCCACATCCCAAGGTCATATCATGCCCAAGTAACCAAAACAGCACAGAACCCCAATCTTAGTATCAAACCAGAGTTTCCAAAGTGCTAAGGAAGTAACAGAGCCATAATCCTATAGCTTCATAATCTAAATTTTGGACACCTATAACCATAAAACCATGAACCCAAATTTCAAGAAAGAACGTTTCCATGAATTATTGTTTACTTCAGGCATGCATATGTCATCTCTCCAATGGCAAATTGCATACGTGCTAAAAACTCCTGTCACAAAAATCAATGTAAGCTTTTGATTCCTGGTTATAGAGGACTACAGACCAGCATTAAGTAATTCAGAATTACATTAATTTATCTTTTCTTGTCAGACAAATCTATATATCTTCTTTTAATTCTGTAATAAAATTCTAAAAATCAAACTGAAAAAACAAATAAACACTCTATTTGACATAATTTTATCAGAGTGCAGTAATTTTCTGTAGTTGGTAATCTTTTATTACCATTCAACACTATACTCCTGGCATTGCATAAATACAAGTTACAGGTACAGAACATTGTTCTTATTTTATTTCTCTACAGGAATTAATAAGTTAAAGAGAATTCACAGGACTAAGGGAAAAGAAAAACTGGTAGAATAAAGAACTACTTAGATAGCTCAATAAATATTGATTTGATTGCTCTTTAGGACAGCAATTCCATAATCTTTGTAACAACTAGAGTTAGAGATATTTGTGAGGTATATCTACATCTACACATCTCCAATAATACTTTATTTTTATTAATACATCCACCTTAAGGGAAAACTAGAAAATGAAATGTCATATTAAAATATCCCATTATGGGGCTGGGGTTGTGGCTCAGAGGTAGAGCACTCACCTTGCACATGTGAGACCCTGGGTTCAATCCTCAGCACCACATAAAAATATATAAATAAAATAAAGGTATTGTGTCCAACTACAATTAAAAATAAATATTAAAAATATATATATATCCCATTATCACCAGCTGCGCATGATGGCATATGCCTATAATTCCAGCAGCTCAGGCTTCTGAGGCAGGAGGATCACAAGTTCAAAGCCAGACTCAGCAAAAAGTGAAGCACTAAGGAATTCAGTGAGACCATGTCTCTAAATAAAATACAAAATAGGGCTGGGGATGTGGCTCAGGGGTCAAGTACCCCTGAGTTCACCCTCACAAAAAAAAAAAAAAAAAAACATTATCTCAAAGATCTAGATACTCTCCCCCATATCCCTTGCCTCAGAAAAAAGTGAAGAACATTAAATGCATACTCTCCATTCCAGTTTGAATTCTGCTGAGCTGCCTGGGTCCCCAACAGTTCTGATTCCACTCTACAGTGACTTCAGAAAACTAAATCCTAAACCACAGAACAGTTTAATAGTTATTACACTAGAGAAAAATGGAGCAGAGAGAAGATTATACCACAAACAGTTAAGAATACAATTAGAGAGGCTGGGGATATAGCTCAGTGATACAGTATTTGCCTAGCATTACCAAGGCCCCTCCTTTACTGAAAAAAAAAAATGGAATTAGGAGGTAGAGGAAGCAAGAAGGTATAACAGAAAAACACAAGAACTCACAGGGTATAAAGGGTGCAGACTTTGAAATCAGAGAACCTAGAATTTCGGGAAATTATTTAGCCTACGTAAAATACTGGTTTTCCCATATGTCCACTTTATAGAGGTGTGGTGAAAATTAAACATGATAATCCACATGAAGTATTTATCAGATGCTTAGCACATAGCAACTGTTCAATAGATACTAGTACTAGTATTTATTAAGTACCTATAATATATTCCACAGAGTTCTAGAGGCTTCATTTAATCCTCAAAGAAACTAATGAAAAAGGTAGTCTTGCCCTCATTTTAGTCTCCTGAGGCTCAAGGAGATTGTGCCTCCCACCCAAAGCCACATAGATACTGATGAAAACAAAAATGGGATTCAAACAGCATATCAGAATGCAATGCCCATGTAGTGTACAATACCACATTATCTCCATTATTATTAAAAGTTAATAAGTGACCTAGCCCAAGACTCTTCTTAAATATTTCCTTTCCCATTTGCCCCAGGAACTATAGAAGGCATCTTCCTACTAGGGTTCTTAGGCCACATGGGTTTAAAATAAACCTCTTAACGCAACTACAGACTTGAAAAGAATTCCCCAAGTCTATATTTTGGATTCAAATACAAAATTTGAACCTAGAGTCATTCTGCATGTTAGGGGTCTAGGCTGAGTACCTTTCCTTTATAGCAACATCAAGAGACTTCCAATTATAATTTTCCTGACACATAAATGTTAACAAACTATTTAACAGTATAATTATTAAATAACTGCTGGTTGTTTCAAACATTAACAATTTTTCTTTTTTTTTAAGCAGTGCCAGGGATGGAACCCAGGGCCCTGTACCTGCTAGGCAAGTGCTCTACCACTGAGTTACACCCCCAGCCCAGATCTTAACAATTATAACTGTACATTTCAGGATCTGAATCAATACGTTGATCTGGTTTAAACAAAAAGCAATATGATACTCCAAGTCTAATTTTACCCATCATTATAGCTGAAATACCTGTACAGCATGTCGGTCTGAACCGCTGTAGACAGAAATCTGTGGTTGCTGCATTCGAGAAGAGGAAGTGGTGATGGTGGTGGTTGTTGTGCTACTGGTTGTTGTCGACACAGAAGATGCTCCAGGGTTTGGTTCATTATCCATTGTTGTACTGTGGTCTTTAAATCTGGCAGATAACACAAAGGATTTATATTGATAAAAAGAATAATCTTATGAGCTTTAAAGAATATTCATTCCAGCTGGGCACAGTGGCCAGTGGTTTGGGAGGCTGAGGCAGGAGGATCACAACTTCAAAGCCAGTCTCAGCAACTTAGCAAGGCCCTAAGCAACTTCAAAAGCTGAGGGTATGGCTCAGTACTTAAACACCCCTAGTACCAAAAAAAAAAAAAAAAAAAAAATTCATTTCAATAAATAATCTGCAAGCTGGGCTTAGGAGGCTGAGGCAGGAGTACTGTAAGTTCAAAGGCAGCCTTAGAAACTTAGCAAGAACCCATCTCTCAATAAAACATTAAAAAAAAAAAAAAAAAAAGGACTGGGGATGTGGTTCAGTGGTTAAGCACCCCTGGGCTCAATCCCTGGTACCAGGAGAAAAAAAAGAAAAAGAAAATAATCAGCAAGAGTCTAAGCCTCTATAAAGAAACAAAATACAGCTAGCACAAAAAAAACACTTAGAAGGGAAAAATACTTTACATATACATAGGATATTTAATAGTTAAAATCTATCTATGTTGAATTTAAGTGAGCCAAGATATGTAACTGACAAAACCTGGTCTAAAGTTTATCTTTGCAATATTGAAAGGAGGGATTTAAAATCAAAATAGGTGGTAAGAGAATACCACACTAATTAGAAAAATAAAAATTTAAGCAATATCGGAGTACTTTAAAACAATTCTTTGCATTCATTTGATAACAACAAATTACAGTCACTCATATTTATACATTTTAAAAGAATGTGACTTCTGTTGAGTAGCTTAGTTTTGGTTGCTATATACACTTTACTTAAAAAACAAGTTATCTTAAAAAAGTTAACAAAAAAAGTTTAATTCATACCAGGTTTTCTCTAATTGCTCTACAACACTGTCCTTCTTTTATTTTATTTAATTTTTGTTTAAGTTGTAGGACACAATATATTTATTTATTTTATTTATTTATTTATATGTGGTGCTGAGAATCCAACCCAGTGCCTCACATGGGCTAGGCAAGTGCTCCTCCACTGAGCTGCAGTCCAGCCCTGTCCTTACTATTTCTAATAATCGAGTTTGACTTAAGAACAGATTACTCTACGGAAATAAGGGTAGCAGTTAACAGCAACTTCCCACATCCTTATAGAAATCTTTTTCAAGATGAATTGCTCTAAATTTTAAAAACAGCATAACTATGTAATTTTCCTCAAAAACAGTTTCCTTGTGTATAGACAGTAAAGTACATTTTTGTACCAAATTTTCTATTTCTTCCAATATTAAAATTCCACTTATATTGTGATACAAAATTTCTCCCAACACAGAATCCATTCAACACTAAAAAATCAATTCTAAGGGCTTCAATATTGTTAGAAGCTAGAACTACTGTAATTTTTATAGGGTCATAATGCACATAATAATGAAAAATACACTTGAAATTATACTGGTTTTATCTTCCTTCTTTTATCTGCCTTTCCTTATTAGTCATTTCTTCCGGAGAAACACAACCTGTGTGACAAGAATGTAACAAAAACTCTTCTACTTCACAAAAAGCAAAAGGAATTTGGCACTAATTGGGTACTCATATACTATCCTGATAGGACTTCCTTTATGTACAAATTTCCTTTTTTTCTATATCACTATGTAAACAGTATTTGGCTCTGAGGAACCAATCTCCTTTTAAGAGAAAAAGTGAGGGACTGGGATTGTGGCTCAGAGGTGGAGCAGTCGCCTAGCATGAATGGTTCGATCCTCAGCACCATATAAAGTAAAATAAAGACATTGTGTTCACCTATACCTAGAAAATAAATATTTTTAAAAAGAGAGAAAAAGTAAAAGAATAAAGGAAGTAGCTGATTCCTCAGTTACTCTTTTTTATTAGAAAATGATGATTGGAGACACTGAGGCAGGAGGATAATAAGTTCAAGGCCAGCCTCAGCAACTCAGCCAGATCCTGTCTCAAAACAAAAAATGAAAAGGGAGGGGACAGAATTGTGGCTCAGCGGTAGAGGGCTCGCCTAGTACTCTGCCTAGCATGTGCAAGGCCCTGGGTTCGATCCTCAGCGCCACATAAAAATAAATAAATAAAATAAAGGTATTATGTCCAACTACAACTAAAAAAAATTTTTTTAATTTTAAAAATGAAAAGGGATAGGTATGTAACTTAATGTAAAGCACCTCTGGGTTCAATCCGCAGTACCAAAAAGAAAAAAAGGAAGTGAATCATGTTTTTACACTTCTTTGCTATTTTTCAAATTGCCTTCCAATTATCAAATCACAGTATCATATGGTTCAATATTATACAGAATCAGTAGTAGACAAGGAAAACTTTTTACCAAATTACTGCCTATCATAACACGTGTGTGCCATGCACCAAGTGATATGCAAAATGCCAGCAATGTCTGGTACTTTTAAAGTTGTTCTGCTCAACCATATCCTCAAACCCAGGCACAGTTCTAACTACTAACCGAAAATGGTCACAGAGAATACAAATTCTAGGCATCAAGTCTAATACAAATTCTAGGCATCGGTGAGGGCAACAGGCCAAACCATGGTATTGCATTTCGAGGCCTGGCACAAAAGAACAGTTTTGGTAACTCCACCGTCTGTGCATATAAATACCTGCAAAATACACTGCAGTTCTGGTATACAAGAGGCCTACCCGAGAAATATTTAAGTTTTAGAGTCGCTACCTAAGCATACCATCACACTGCCACACAAGAATGTGGCCCTCTAGGGAGACAGCAACCCTGCAGCCAGAGACCCGAGGGAAAGGTCTTTCCTTCGGGGTGTTTTCAGTCTCAACAGAGAGCAGCAACCTCCGCCGCCCTCAGGCCCGCGCCAAGACACTTAGCCCTCGCCCTACCCCACCGCGGGAGGGCAGTGGGCAGCTGGGTCTCTCGTTCTCCAGCTGAGAGCGGGGAGGCGCCGGAGCGGAAGGATGGTAGCACGAAGGAGGCCTGGCAGTGCCCGCCCTGCCCTACCCAGCCTCCGCGGGCCCCTGGCGTACGAGGCCCGCAGGGCCCACTTGAAGGGATGACAGCACCTGAGGGGCCCACAGGAATCTGTTTCCTGGAGAACCCTAGAGGACAGGGCCTCAGGGGTGACCGTGCGCTCAGGGCTCGGCCGACCCGGTCCAGACAGCAGAAGCGGCGCTCCCGCCTGCAGGGCAACTGGACCCTTCAGTTCACCTCCGCCCCCCGACTAGGGCCAAGCAGGCACCAGCAGAATAATGTAGTTCTCAGGTTTCCCTTCCATGCACTGCTAGCGAAAGAGCCCTGAGCTCTTCTACTGAGGAACGTGTCGCTGCCCCCACTCGCCCCCGGTTACGACATCAGTCACCAGCAAGTCACTCACTCCGCTTCCGCCATCTTCTCTCCTCCATCACTAGCACGGGCTGCGCATGCGCCCCCCAGCGGCGGACAGAGAGGCGGGGTCGGCCCCTAGGGTCACGTGGGGTCCTCAGCTGCTAATACCCCGCCCACGTCAGCTCCTGCTGTCTCTGAAGTGACTAGGTTTCTCCACCTTATTTTCCACTATCTCATTTGCAAGCTTTTACTTTCTCTTGCCCGGGATCTTCCTCTTAGAAAGGTATAAGTTCTGCGTAGACTGTTAAGTTAAATATTTGAAGAATATCTGCACAAATACGCAAAGAGGGTCTCGAAAGAAAATACCCACGAAGATGCTGAGGTCTCAGAGAGAAAGGAAATTCGGTGCTGCTACCATGGGGCTTGTTGGCCTGGGACACGCTTGAGTTTGGTGGTCCTACCCAGCGGTCACTCTACCGGGTTCAAAGGTGATGTTTAGATGCTGGTGAGTGGGTGGTTAAGAAATAAATTCTTCCACGAGAGTTTAAGTGAGCGCTTAGTGGGCTTAGTGAGCGCTTGAGTGCAGACTTGAATAGCATGGGACACAAACAAGAAAGGCTGCTAGCTTGCTAGTACATTTTACTATATGCCAACTCCTCTGAGGCGGGGTGAGACAAACATATAAAGATGAGTAAAATATTAACTATAACTATAAAATAGTAAAGACGTGTTCCTGGAAATAAGTCAATCTGGAGAGTGAGTGGTTTTTATAGACATTAGTGCTTTGGAACAGACCCATCAATCTCTTTGGAAACCTTAAATTCAAAGAACAAAAAAAAAAATCTTTACTACTCTTTGTAGAAAAAAGAATATGGATCATAAACAATAGATTTTTTGTTTTTGTTTGTTTTGCTGTATTGAACCCAGAGACTCACCATCACTAAGCTAAATCCCCAGTCCTTTTTTTTAAGAGAGAGAATTTTAATATTTACTATTATTTTTGTTTTAAGTTTTCCGTGGACACAACATCTTTGTTTGTATGTGGTGCTGAGGATGGAACCCTGGCCGCACGCATGCCAGGCGAGCGCACTACCCCTTGAGCCACATCCCCAGGCCTTTTTTGTTGTTGTTTTTGAGACCCACCTCCCAAAGCTGCCCAGGCTGGCCTGGAACTTGCATCCTCCTGAGTCAGCCTCTAGAGTAGCTAGAAAATATAGGTCTATGCAACCGTGCCTGGCAAGGATGTCTCTTGTATTGGTAGGACAGCAGAGTCATGCTGATTTCAAGAACTAAGAATGAGGTATTGGTGTAAATTCATCTTAAAAGTGTAATGTGCTCCAATGAAAAGTATACTTATCCTTAGAAATCCTGTGTTCTGGGATGTGCTTAAGGAAGGGAAAAAAATACTTATGTGAACTTAAGCTGTCCCTTTTCTTATTTGATAACATCATTTGTTTTGTTTTGTTTTTTTATCTTCTTCCTGACTAATAGCAGTTCACTTCCTACTAGAACTCACTGAGAAAGATACTTTGAAAAGCCCCTTAGATGCTTAAAATTATTAATACTTTTTCCTTCTGATTTGATATGATGTCATTGTCATTCATCTCTCTAGAATCAACTGTCTATTAATATTTATTGCTGAAATTATTGTTTAGAAAAACAGAAGTGCAAGAAAGCACCATCTTAGACCTAAGACTAATACACAACCCAAGGGTATTTGAATAGGCCAGAATTCTTTTTCATCCCCCTTTCCTTTGGATACTGAAAGCCTATATACTTTTGTGGCCTCATGCAGATTGGCTTTCAAAATGAGAAAATACATTAGGTAAAATTAGATCATTATTGATTTTTAGAACCATTTAAAGACTCTGTTTATTACAACAACTAACATTTGTATAGCTTCTTACTCACTGCAAAAGACTTCCACCTAACTCATTTGTTGATCTTCACAACAACTCTGTAATATAATTATCATCATTCTCATTTAGCACTGAAGTCACATTAATTTCAAGTGAGGCTCAAGGTAATTAGGTACCTTTCCTGACTGCTAACATATACCAGAAATGGTGTCCTTAGCTTAAATAGCTCTCCATCTACAAAGCCAAATTTCCTTCACTACATTATTCAGCAAGCCACTATGAAACAGAGGAGAACAAGTGTGATGGACAACTTTCAAGAAACTTAACTATGACTTATCTGATCAAACAAGAGGAAAGTATTCAACCTCTTTGTTTCCTTTCTTAAGGAAAATGTGGATGTGGCATGATGACAGGTTGAATTTCCAAAAGATCATATGAATTGTTACTTTGGAGTAATAGTACCTTGGAGAAGAGCTAGGATCCTAAAAGATTTTAGGAAAATCTCTTTAGCTTTGTGCAGGATGGATTGGAAAGAAAGTAAAATAGGAGACAGGGAGACTAGTTGAGAAACTGCATTAACTCTTAAAGAAATGATAAGGGCAACAGGAATGGAAAGGAGGGCTGAGTTAAAATTTAGTCCCAAATCAGACACAGTGGTATGCCCCTGTAGTCCCAGCTACTGGGAAGGCTGAGGGAGGAAGATAAATTAAGCCCAGAAGTTCAAGAACAGGGCTGGGATTATGGCTCAGTGGTAGAGTGCTTGCCTGATATGTATGAGGTACTGGGTTCGATTCTCAGTACCATGTATAAGTAAATGAATAAAATAAAGGTCTATCAACAACTAAAAAATATTTAAAAAAAAAAAAAAGAAGTTCAAGAACAGCTTGGGTAACATAGTTAGACCCTGTCTTAAAAAAATTATAACAAAATTTTAGTTCCTTGGTCACACTGGTCATATTTTGAGTGCTCAATATCTGCATGTAGTTAGCCGCTACTGTATAGGACAATGCAGATTAAAACATTTCCATCATCCCAGAAAGTGTTATTGAACAGCACTAGTCTTGACATTAGATCAGAGGTTGGCATACTGCAGCCCAAAGGCTAAATCCAGCCTGCAACCTGTTTTTGAACAACCATCAAGGTAAAAATGCCTTTTATATTTTCTGGTAATTGAGGGAAAAATCAAAAGAAGAATAATATTGTGTGATAAAACTGTGAAAATTACATGAAATTCAAATTCCGCTATCCATAAGTAAAATCCTTTTGGAATATAGCCCTGCTTGTTCCTTTATGTATTGTCTATGACTGATGGGCTGCAAAGGCAGAGTTGAGTCTCGCTGTGACAGACACTAACAACCCACAGAGCCAATAAACATACTGTACTATCCGGTCCTTTATGGAAAATTTCCTGACCCCTATTCTAGATCACTGTTCACCCTTTCAGAGTAGTTAATATAGGACGTGCCCTGTCCTGGGCCCCACCTAGACCATGATTGCTGTCACAGAATCCCAGGTAGTGAGAAAGAAAGTCCAGCGGACCCAGATTTGGATACTGAGCTTTCTATTTTACCAAATGAGCCACCTTGTGCAAGTGATTTAACTGCACCAATTTTTATTTTATAATGTGAACAAAAGGGAGGACAATAATACCTTGCAAGATTGTTATAAAATCCAAAAAGGCTAAATTGTAAACTCCAAAAAAAAGTTGTTTTTTTTTCTTTTAAACTTTTCACCAGGGTCTTCCTCCATCCAGATTTGCTCAATAAACGTCATTAAATGTACACAAAATACTTTTTTGAGATGATTAACACTTGGATATTTGGATGAATGAGGCATAAAATTTTATTATATCCTGTAAGTTGGAGTGGCACAATACATAGAATTGCTTTATCTTTTTCTTTAAAGTAAAATGCTAAAACCAAATGCTTTCGCTAAATTGAAAAAGTAATATGATAAAATCAAACTTAATTGAATAGTATTGAAAACCAGAAACATAACCTGTAGTGCTGCCACCTCTTACCTACTCTTGTAACAATTCTATGCTTATCATTCTTATCTCTCTGTATCAATGAGTGGCACTGTACACAGTGGCTATCCCTCCAGGTGCTGAATGGTGCAACAGAGAGCACTAAAGCTGAAAGGGCCTTTAGAAGTCATGGAATCCACATGGAGGAACAATCCGTAGCACATGCAGAATTTGAATTTGCACCTTCTATCCATCCAGTCCAGAGTTTTGGGCCATATGCCACAAGACCTTAGAACAAGTGTGTTGGTGCTCGAGAAATACTTGTGGTGCTGCGTATGGTCCTTCCCATTCTGCTTTGATGCTTAGTGTTTGCTTAGCATTGCATCAGCCTAGGGGACTTTTTGTAAGTAGGGCTTTAGAATCAAACAAATCTGAATCCTGGTTCTGCCAACTCACTGTGCTGTGGACTCCTTGCAATCCTGTCAGTTCCACCTCATTTCTGGCCACAAGACCATGATACACCACCAAAATACAAATCAGATTTGTCATTTCTTACTACCTCCACTGTCATCAATATAGATCAGGCCACCTTTCTCTCTCCTAAACTACAGCAATATACTCCTGACAGATCACCCTGCCTTCATTCTTAGTTCCCTACAGTCTGTTGTCCATGCAGCAACCTATAGAGAAAATATAAATCACACTTGTCACTGTTCTGCTAAAATCCTGCATTGTCGATCTATACCCAAAGGACTTAAAAACAGCATACTACAGGAACACAGCCACATCAATGTTTATAGCAGCACAATTCACAATAGCTAAACTGTGGAACCAACCTAGATGTCCTTCAATAGTTGAGTGGATTAAAAAATGTGGCATATAGGGGGCTGGAGATGTGGCTCAGCGGTAGCGCGCTCGCCTGGCATGCGTGCGACCCGGGTTCGATCCTCAGCACCACATACCAACAAAGATGTTGTGTCCGCCGAGAACTAAAAAATAAATGTTAAAAATTCTCTCTCTCTCTCTCTCTCTCTCTCTCTCTCTCTCTCTCTCTCTCCTCTCTCACTCTCTCTTTAAAAAAAAATAAAAAATAAAAAATGTGGCATATATACACAATGGAATATTACTCAGCAATAAAAGAGAATAAAATCATGGCATTTGCAGGTAAATGGATGGAGTTAGAGAAGATAATGCTAAGTGAAGTTAGCCAATCCCAAAAAACCAAATGCCGAATGTTTTCTTTGATATAAGGAGGCTGATTCATAGTGGGATAGGGAGCAGGCGTATGGAAGGAATAGACGAACTCTAGGTAGGACAGAGGGGTTGGAGGGGAAAGGAGTGGGCATGGGGTAATTAATGATGGTGGAATGTGATGATCATTACTATCCAAAGTACATGTATGAAGACACGAACTGGTGTGAATATACTATGTATACAACCAGAGATACGAAAAAATATGCTCCATATATGTAATAAGAATTGTAATGCACTCTGCTATCATATATAAATTTTAAAAATTTACATAAAAAAAGAAAAGAGTAAATAAAAACATTTTTAAAAATCCTGCATTGTCTTTCCATCACTATTAAGTGAAGCCCTGATTTCTCACCATGAGCCTATGAGGCCCTGTGTGAGTTTCCTGGCTCCTTCTACTCCAGCCACCCTGGCCTCCTTTTTCTCATTAGCTCTTGTTCTATAATGGCTTTCACATTGGTCTCATCTCTTTACTTCATAAAAACTTTTGTTCAGCCATCTCAGAGAGTACTCCTTTACCACCGACCTAACATGGTCCTCTTGTCACTTTCCTTCCATATCCCATAATTTTTTCTTTATAGCACACTGATTCAACAGATATGATATTATACACATATTTGTTTATTTATTTACTCTTCTCACCAACCTCCAGGTTGTAAGCACCATGTTTTGGTCACTGCTGTATTCCTGCTTCTTAAAACACTAAGTACTCAATAAATATGTATTGAATAAATGATGTTACTTCTTTAAAGGCCACATTATTTATGATTCTGTTTATATTAAATGCCCAGAATAGGCAAATCTATAGAGAATGGGGAGTGACAAAATTAGTGTGGGATGTTTTGGTGGGTGACAAATATATGCTGAAATTCAGTAGCGATGAGGGTTGCACAATAATGTGAATATAGTAAAAATATACTTTAAATAGATTAATTTTGTCATGTGAATTATTGCTGTAGTATGTATACTGCACACTGCATACAAAGCACAGTATGATATACATTGATTTCAGAATGATTTCTGCTATAATGATTTAAATAAATATACATTACATATTTATATAGCTTTTTTTCCCCTTGGTACCAGGGATTGAACCTGGGGTACTTAACCACCTGAACCACATCCCTGGCCCTTTTAATTTTTTTTATTTTGAGACAGGGTCTCGTAAGTTGCTGAGGCTGGCTTTGAATTTGCAATCCTCCAGCTTCAACCTTCTGAGCTGCTGGGATTATAGGCAAGTGCCACCATGCCTGGCTATATATAACTTTAATCAAATAATTTGTGTAATATTGGCATACTTATTTTGAGAAACAATTGTTACTTCCTTGAAGTAGCTCTGTGGAAATACATTCAAACAATAAAACGCTGATAATTTTCTTTACTATTTAATCTACAGTAAATTTCCTGTTTCAAAATGGCATTTGTAAAAGCCCAGAAGCAATCTACTCTGTAACATATATGGAACATTTTCCAGGTAGTTCAATATTTGGGGGTGGGGAACTGGTGTGTGTGTGTGTGTGTGTGTGAATGTTTGTCTAGTTCCATGTAGACTGATGGGCAGTACTTCCATTTTAGAGTTAAAACCCTGAGTTTTTAACTGGCTGGATTTTCAGCTAGATGCTCTTAGGCAATTTATTTAACCTCTGATCACTAAAGCAGAGCTAACACTGATCTCTACCAGGTGAGTTTACTGGGAGAAATCAACTGACCTAAGTGTGATAGTGTATGCTAAAGTGTTCTGTAACTGCAGTGAACTAGGTATAAGTGATGCAAATGAGCTCTTACTGCAGGGACTTTTTTTTGGGAAAGTGGGGACAGACTTACCTCAAACTTGGAATCCTCCTGCCTCAGTCTCCTGAGTCATTGGGATTACAGGCATGTGCCACTATATTTGACTTATTATGATTTTTATTTGCAGTTCCATGGTGACTATCTTTATATTTCATTGTCTATTTGTATATTTTCTTTTGAGAAACATCTATTCAAATCTTTTCCCAATAAAAACAAATTGAGTTGTGTTTTTATTGTTTAACTGTAAGAGTTAGTTCTATATTCTGCATACTAGTCCCTTATTAGATATACAAATTTTAAATGTTTCTCTCATTCTATGGGATGCTTTTGTGTGCACACGTGTGTATGTGTGTGTGTGCTGGAATTAACCCTGAGCTTTCTACATACTGGACAAGCAGACAAGCACTCTGCTGTTGAACCACATCCCCAGCCCAGGGTGACTTCCTTAATGTTTCCTTGATCCACTAGCATTTTTAATTTTGATCAAATCCAGTTTATTTATCTTCTCTTTTATTATTTGTGGTTTTGGTGTCATATTTAAGAAACCATTGCCTAATTCAAGGTCATAAAGATTTACTACTGTTTTCTTCTAAGCATGTTATAGTTTTAGCTCTTACATTTAGGTCTCTGATCCATTTGGAGTTAATTTTTGTAAATGGTTTAGGTAAAGGTCCACCTTTACTCCTTTGTAGGGGGATGTCAAATTGTCCCAACATTATTTGTTCAAAACAACAGCTAAACTACTCTTCATCATTGAATAGTCACATGTTTTTAAATAAATATTGATACAAGTCTGCTTCTGTAAACTCCTTGAGGGCAAGGTTTTTATTTTCTACTTTCATGTCTAGCATAAAACATAAAAAGTCCTAGGACATGATAAATGTTTAATAAACATTCAGTGAATGAAAAGCTGACTAGAGATTTCTAATATCAACCAACAAATACCAAATGTTAGACTCCGTTTGGTGGTAGGAAAGCTTTGTACATGAAGCTGACAACCTGGTGACCTTTTCAAACCATAAGTTCCCAAGAGATCCTAGAATTTTATATTACTAAAATAGAATGGGTTTTAGAGTGGACCTTGAAAAGCTAAATAGCAGCTGGTAACCTATTTTATGTCAAATGAGGGTTCTAGCTGCCTTTGAAATTACATTCTGATTGTTAAAAGTTAACAAAAGAGTTTTTTAGGTCTTGATAAAACATTTTTTTTTCAGTTAGTCCTGATGAAAGTCCTTTCTAGATGAAAGACAACTGCTTCTGTTTCATACCATGCTTATCTTCTGAGATAACCGTTATCAGAGATTAAAACAAACACACACACACACACACACACACACACACACACACACAAACTCTGCCCTAACTCTACATAATTACTCCTTTCTCTGAATTTCTATAGGTCCTACTTTCCCTTACACAAAACTAACAACAAATTGTTTGGTATTTCTCTATTGCTTTGGATTGTTATATAATGTTAAATGTTATTTGATTAGTCACAGCTTTATGTGTGGCCTTCCCAAGTAAGCTGCCTCAACTAGAAGTATGGGCAGAAATTAGATTTTATAGTTTATTATATGAAATATAGAGCCTTGTACCAGTGGACATACAGCAGATTTATTGATATTATCTGCATTCAAACAATTCATTTTTTAAAATAAGAAGTTATTAGCTGGATGTGGTGGTACAAACCTAGACTCCCAGCAACCTAGGAAGCTGAGGCTGGAGGATTATAAATTCAAAGCCAGCCTCAGCTATTTAGTGAGGCCCTTAGCAACTTAGCAAGACGTAAAAAGGGCTGAGAATGTAGTTCAGAGGGTTCAATCCCTGATACAAAAAAAAAAAAAATTATTAACCATAAGTTTCATTTTGTTTCATATCGTCCCATAGACATATACAACTATTTAGTTTACTACCATGCCACAGGAACATGCCTGCTGTCTGATCTCAGAAGCTAAGCAGGTCAGGCCTGGTTAGAAGTTGGGGTAAGAAAGCAGCTTGTATTCTCAAAGTAAGAGACTTTGGAGAAGAAGCACCATCTTTCATTTGGAAATGTTCTAGTGATTTGAAAATGTTGCTTTCTGGGCTGGAGATGTGGCTCAAGCGGTAGCATGCTCGCTTGGCATTCGTGCGGCCTGGGTTCGATCCTCAGCACCACATACAAATGAAGATGTTGTGTCCACTGAAAACTGAGAAATAAATAATGAAATTCTCTCTCTCAAAAAAAAATAAATGTTGCTTTCTTAGAGAAATGGAGAGACCAGTGCCCTAATAATTAGTACACATATTTTAAAGAATTTCTTAATATCATTATCTAAAAGGTTTTAGATATTTTAAAAGGATAAGGAAAATTAGTAGAATTGGTCCCTACAACCTAGTAAATTAAACTCTCGAGAACTCTAAGTTGTAGTTTTATTTTTTTTTAACTTTATTTTTTTTAATTTTTTTTAAGAGAGAGTGAGAGGAGAGAGAGAGAGAGAGAGAGAGAGAGAGAGAGAGAGAGAGAATGATTTTTTATTATTTATTTTTTAGTTCTCGGCGGACACAACATCTTTGTTGGTATTGAGGATCGAACCCGGGCCGCAGGCATGCCAGGCGAGCGCGCTACCGCTTGAGCCACATCCCCAGCCCTAAGTTGTAGTTTTAAATTACTGAGTCAGAAAGGAGAGAAAGAATCTGTTTCTATTCTCATATTGAGCTTGCTTCCTTATTATGCGATGGAGAAAGGAGATAGAGTGCCTTGTTGAACAGAAGCAGAATCTTTAAAACTACTATATAGTTCAAATATAAAATTGAGGCTAAATAAAAGGTGACTAAATGGGAAAGAATGCATATCATGACATGATCCTCAGAACATTACCATGGATCTGTGGTGATACAGTGACCCTATTGATTGTGACAATTTTTGTGGGCTAAAGTGATCCTCAAATAACAATGAATTCAGCACACATTGCTAACATGGCTGTTAAATCCTGGAAAGCAAACAAATAAAACACAAAAAGCAAAACTAAGAATTTTGTCAAGTTTCATAATTTTTTCCTCACCTTCCAAAAATTCAGCTCCTGTTTCAAATTCATGCTATTCTTAAATTATGCTAAAGAATGAAAAAAGGGAGGGGGGAATAAGGGAAGAGAAGTGGAATGGGAATAGGAACAATAAAATGAATCAGACATTACTTTGTTATGTGACATATGAATACACAAACAATATAATTCTATATCATGTACAACCAGAATAATGGCAAGTTATACTCCATATATGTATAATATGTCAACATACATTCTACCCCCATGTATAACTAATAAGAACAAATTTTTAAAATCACTAGAAAAAAAGAATGAGGGGCTGGAGTAGTAGAGCACTTGCCCCTCAAGTGTGAGGCAATGGGTTTGATCCTAGAACCACATGGAAACAAAGGCATTGAGTCCATATACAACTAAAAAAGAATGAAAAATATATTGAGGGGCCGGGATTGTGGTTCAGCGGTAGAACGCTCGCCTAGCACGGGGGGAACCCAGGTTCGATCCTCAGCACCACATTAAAAAAAAAGGCATTGTGTCCATCTACACCTAAAAAATAAATATTAAAAAAAAAAAAAATATATATATATATATATATATATATATATATATATATATATATAAACAAGTATAAAATCACTAAATCGTTTCACTTTGAGCTTCATTTATTAAAGAAGGATGTTAGCCTAGATTTGTTGCCTCTCAAACCGTAATGGGTTGATCAGCAAAAGCAGCAACATGTGAAAATTGGTGTAAAATTCAGAATCTGAAGCCCAATCCTAAACCTTCTAAACGAATTATTCATTTTAACAAAATCCCCACCTAATTTATGTACACATTAAAGTTTATGAAAACGACCTTAATGATACAGAGTAACTTCCAGCTAGTAATTCTATATCCCCTGATTCTGCCTAAAAGATTCCAAGTTTGGTAAAATGAGAGCTTAAACTCTTCCCTAAGAATTGTGCTTGATTTAAGTGAATGGATGGCTTAGCAAGCTGAATTAACTTTTCAAGTCACCTTTAAATTAATAAGGGAAACAGAAAATAAGGACTTGCTCTGCTCTGCTTCTATGGTGTCATCGACTTTTAGTATTTAAAAGGACATTGCTACGGGCTTATTATTTGTTCAATACTTATAATTTTGTAACTATTAAAAAGAAAAGGTAAGCTGGGCGCAGTGGTGCACGCCTGTAATACCAGCAGCTCAGGAGGCCGAGGCAGGAGGATTGCAAGTTCAAAGCCACCCTCGGCAAAAGCCAGGCACTAAGCAACTCAGTGAGACCCTGTCTCTAAATAAAATACAAAATAGGGCTGGGATATGGCTCAGTGGTCAAATGGCCCTGAGTTCAATCCCTGATACAAAAAAAAGAAAAAAAGAAAGAAAAATAAAAGGTAAGGTTCCTGCTCTTTAGGCACATAATATGGTAGCTTTGCTTTAAGACTCAGTATCTGGAGCCCTGAGCCAATTTAGTTACAGGCTTCTTCATAATTTGTTATTATCTAGAGAAGAAAGTTACATCATTGTGCACAGTATGCAGGTAATACATTGTGCACAGTGTGCAGGTAAACTGACAGGCAGCTTTATCTCTGGAGTGTTCCCATTGACGTTGTATATACAATTAGGCAGCCAGAAATCACTATGCACTACCAGCTCTGCTTTTCCTCCTGACTTATCAGTGGCCTAAAATAGTATATGGCTTAGTTCACTGGAGGTCAACAGAAATTCGATATGAAAATACTGAGTCCAACAGGAACTAGGTGGAGGTCATGGAGAAATGAGAGCGGGAGATGTTCACACCAGAGGCTGTGGGAGAGAACTGGATTACGGAAGGAGGCCCAAAGCTGGGTGAGTGAGCCACTGGATCAGGGAGATTTTATTAATAGGTTTACATTTTCAATTGAACACGACAGCTTCAAAAAGATTTGCTTTTTTCAAATTGAAGGGTAGCTTAGATTTTATGTTTAATTGTTGTTAGTGGCAGCGTACTTGGTGTGCAAACATCATTAAATGTTGATACTGCTAGATGAAATTTCTGTTTTTTGAAGGAGTCTCTTTCACTGTGTCATTTTATTAGTCTATTTTATGCCTTGCAGTATAGCCAGACACAAGTGGGTTCTTCTGGTTCTCAAAGAAGATGAGGTAGCACTCATGTGCTATTGCAATTATTCTTTATTGTTTACTGGCATGTAATAGGTACTATTTGGCTTTTTTTTTTTTCTTTCTTAGCTTGTTTCCTATCATCATATCTGAACTGCAACTTTCTTGAAAGGAAGGAGAGGGCATGGTTCCTGGTACTAATTAAGGCTATAAAAGTTAATTATGTTGAGTTTTCTTATACCTCTTTAGTGTTCCATGGCTTTAATTAAATGTTTTATAATTTCTCTCCTTCTTTCTTTTTACTGTTGACTTCTCTGATTTTTGACCTGTCCATTTGTGTGGGTCACTAGAATAAACCTCTTTTTTTACTGCTTTTTATATTAACATTGGGCAAATTTACTTTGGGGTGGGGGCATGGGAATCACAGGAGTATGACTATCCCACTGTTTTTGTTAGCTTTTTTGCTGCTGTGACCAAATGACCTGATGAGAAAAATTTTAGAGGAGGAAAAGTTTATTTGGGTCTCGGTTTCAGAGGTCTCATTCCATAGAAACCAATTCTATTATTCTGGGCCCAAGATGATGCAGAACATCATGGCCATGGCGGAGTGTGGCAGGGGAAAGAAGCTCAGGATATAGCACCAAAAAGCAGAGAAAGAGCTCCCCTTACCACAGATGAGATATAAACCCCAAAGGCATACCCTCATCAACCCAACTCCTCCAGCCCCAACCTCCTTGCCTACATTTATCACCGAGATAATCCCTTAGGGGATTAATGCACTGATGGGGTTAAACTCTCATAACCCAGGAGCTGCGGTTGTAGCTCAGTATTAGTGCTCAGGCACTGGGTTCAATACTCAGCACCAC
Source organism: Urocitellus parryii (assembly GCF_045843805.1). NCBI lineage: Eukaryota > Metazoa > Chordata > Mammalia > Rodentia > Sciuridae > Urocitellus > Urocitellus parryii. Next base: position 130,726,422 of record NC_135532.1, read on the forward strand.
ATAAAAATAAAAGTATTGTATTCACCTACAACTAAAAACAAGACAAAACAACAACAACAAAAAAAACCCTCAGGGATGGGGTTGTGGCTCACAGTGGTAGAATGCTTGCCTAGCATGCATGAGGCACTGGATTACTGGATTCAATCCCCTGAACCACATAAAAATAAACAAATAAAATAAAGGTATTGTGTCCATCTACAACTAAAAAAATATTTTTAAAAGCACTCATAACCCAGTCATTTCACCTTTTTTCAAACTTTCTTACGTTGTCTCACAAAGGAGCTTTTAGAGGGACACCTCATATCTAAATCATAACACACATAATTTTACATTTTAAGAATTAAATAATTATTCCAATTTCAAGTAAAGAATTTTTCTTACCCTTGTCTTATAGATAGGAACACGAAGCAAAGTCATACTGTTCAGATGTTATTGAGTGCTTATGCTAGGTACAGGAGACACAGAGGTGAACTAATTACAATCCCAGCCTTATAAATATGTCAAAAGAAAATTAAAGTAACATGATACTGTGTATAAACTGTAGAGCAGGAGTAGAGAGGAGTACAGAGGAAAAGGAAGAACAAAAGCCTTTGTGGCAGAGACAAGTTTATAGTGTACGAAGAGAAACAGGGAAGTCAGGCAGGCATGGTGGGGACTGCATTCGAGAGGGCATTTCAGAATAACCAGAGGATAATGTATGGATATATATCCTGGCATCAATAATGAGCTTCCTTTGTCAGGGAACAACATTTGTTGTGGGGAGCACAGGGAATTGAACCTATAGACACTTAACCACTGAGCCATATCTCCCACTCTTTATATTTTTTATTTTGATACAGGGTCTCTCCAAGTTGCTGAGGGCCTCATTAAATTGCTGAGACTGGCTTCAAACTTGTGATCCTCCTGCCTTAGATGGGATTACAGGCAGGTGCCACCATGCCTGGCACAACATTAATTTTTATATTATTTAAAAATCAAAGCAAAGCAATTATATTTCAAAGGCAAACTAGATTAAGGCTCAATCTGCTGTATGTCATTATCTGCAGTGTGGGAACTATAGTATAGATTAACCCATGTGGCTGGAGTGAAGGGAGAACCCAGATATGACCTAGAGATAAAGTCGGCAATGTTAACAGAGTGGTGAGGAAATAGAGTAGGAGTAGGAAGGAGAAAAGGAACAGAAAGTGAAGGGGACATTAGCTAGCTATGCTAATGCAGTAAGATTAATTAACAGAATAAAAACTAAATTATCTCACTAATTTCTGTTGTCTCACTCCAATCCAGAGTTTTAGTCATTTCTGGTCTTCACTTCTGCTTTCATAGGTTAAGTAAAATAGTATGATATGAGGAAATGATCATACAGAATCTGTGTGCCTGTTATTTATTCCTTCATTTTCCAAGCAGGTTATTTCTTTTTTCCAAATTGGAACAAGCACTCTAATGATCACAAAAGAAGAGAATGTTGGCCAAGAATACATAAATCTCTTAAGCCTATGTAAATTAGCATTAATTTGTTTTCTCCTATTAATGGTATTACACTGAACAAAGACAAATATAGCTCCAGCCAGTGCCCAATGTTTATTCCCATAAGGGCACAAAATCCCTTCAAATGATCAGGATTTCCAGTTGGAACACTTTTCTCTCCTTTTAATGACATTATCACAGGCTCAGTGAAATCACTGAAGTTAGCTAAGGGTGACAGGCTTATGCAAAGTGGAGGGCATTAGTAAGCATCATTTTAAGTTCAACAGAGAGAAAAATGGGCTGGTCCCAGCACTTCAGGAGGTTGAGCCAGGAGGATCTTGAGTTCAAAGCCAGCCTCAGTAACTTAGCATCCCCAGCCTAAGCAATTCAGCAAGACCCTCTTTCTAAATAAAATAGAAAAATGGGCTGGGGATGTGGCTCAGTGGTTAAGCACCCCAGTACCCAAAAAAAAAAAAAAAAAAAAAAAAGAAAGCAAGAAAAAGAAAGACAAATGGGCTGGAAGACTTTTACACACTATCTATCATTGCCTTCACATTCTCTATCACTCGATCTTCCCTTGAGAAACAGACACTGAAGAGCCAGTGGCAAGAGTTTTAAGATGATATAAAGAACGTGGCAAATCAATTTTCTTATTTGATCCTTCCTGAAAGGCACAAATGGTAAGGCTAATTCTGATTGAATATAAAGGTCAGCCTCTTCTGATTAGTCATTTTCTCATTAAAGCAACCAGTCTGAATAAGAAAAGTCATATTTCCTGAAAATACGACTACCAGGTTCCTTTTAAACCCCTTTACTGGCTTCTGTTTTGTTATTGTTTTAATTAAAGAAATGGCTCAATAGTTCCCAGTATTTTGTCACTAAAAATGACACTTGTGTATCCCGATTGTCCTGCATGCATTACTCTATCTTATATTTATGTTAACTGCATCATACTGACTTTAAAAATTAGCGTCAGAGAATTAGAAGTGTAGCTCAGTGATAGAGCACTTGCCTAGCATATGTGAAGCTATGGTTTCAATCCCTAGCACTGGAGGGGTTAAAAAAAAAAAAAAAACACCTCGGAGTACTTCTAGAATGAGGTACTTTATGAACATTTCCACAGTGAAAACAACCACACCTATAAATAAAAAATGACCAGGATCAGACCAGGGAACAATTTATCCCTCAGGGGATTACCAAAAACACTAGAGTGGGGTGGGGTTGTAGCTCAGTGTAAAGCGCTTGCCCATGTGTGTGGCACAGGGTTTGATCCTCAGCACCACATAAAAATAAATAAATAAAGGTATTTGCCCATCTACAACTAAAAATTAAAAAAAAAAAAACACTAGAGGATTTAGATCAGTAGTAGTGATGTGTGAGATCCTGGGTTTCATCCCCAGCACCACAAACCAACCAACCAAAAAACATTGGAGTGGTCAGTTAGTAATTAGCAGAAAGTGACATCAACAAAGGCAAATCATCCAAAATTTAGGGAGATGAGGGAAACAGACAAAGAGAACCTGCTACAAATATGGCTATCATACCTGGAGAGAAAGAGGAGGAAAGCAGAGTGACAGTGTGCATGCCAAAGCCACTTCTTCTAAGGAGCACTGTTGGAAAGTGCATACTGTAGGCAAAGTGGACTTTGTTGAGTTAGTCTAGACATGTCACCAAAACAAACAAGTGAACAACCACAATGATAACCAATCTTCTGTATCCAAGTTGGTACAATGAAAATATATAGTTTGAAACAATAACAAAAAAAAAATAGAAAGTGCTGGGAATTTGGCTCAGTGGCAAAGTGCTCCTGGATTTAGTTCCTGGTACTCAAAACAAAACAAAAATAACCAAATTGAAAACCTAGAGTTGAAAAGTACAGAAATGAAAAATTTGCAATAAGGGCCCAACACGAGGCTTGAATTGGAAGTTCAAGAAAGATCAGTGGAGATTATATAATCTGAAGAACAGGGTGGAGGAGGAGAAAAAAATATATCCTCAGAGAAATATGGGATACCACTGTGTGTGT